>NW_027412573.1:8702130-9313231 GCF_025532065.1 Leptinotarsa decemlineata | reverse complement strand
CAATTCCAGCGATATGATTGTGTCAAGACATATCGGTGTCAATTTTAACCCCCAACAAACTTATCGAAGTAGAAAGCGGAATTGTCTGACCCGACATTATTCTATCCGGTACGGAAACATCAGTCTTTTTGGAGAAAACCATTGTTTGGGATTTTGTGACATTGAAACCTCCTTTCTCCTGCTGCCGGTGAAGACATGCATCCGCAGCCGATGTCTTGGAATCCATGAATGTAATGACGAGACAAGTGTGCTGTCGTCAGTAAAGCAACTTGGTTTTTTCCAATGAGCCGTTGATATTCAAAAGAGGGTTGGAGACAATATGGATCGTTTAGTATCCAAAACTAAACCGAGTTCATTAGTTGCTTGGGCAGCTGCCCTGAAGAGAAATGCTTCAATTTCTGTTATCTCATGATCGTGTACAGTGCAGAGGAAGAGATCTGATACCTGATGACTTTACAGTTCTCGTACCATTTTGTCATATAGATACTCCAAACTCAAAAGTCCACAGCCTCCCGTGGAATGGAACATTTGGAATGCAAATCTATGTAGATCCATCATTTTTCCGGTATTCACGTCAGCTTCATGCAGCTCCTCTCGGACCCATTCCACTACCCCAAACGAGTACGTAAGATTGCAATGGCAAGCATATTCGTAGCAGATACTTTATTCCTCTCGTTAGTTCCGATTACCAGATCTGTCGGAGTTTGTGATGATACTTGCCGCGGAGAGCGTTCTTCACTGCTGTTACCTCTTATGAGTGGCGTTGTTCTATTCCGGGGTGAGTGTACGTCTCTCCTGCATCCAGATGGTGCTAGATGCCTACATCTACGAGCTGCACATCCTCTATGTAGTCTCCTTATCATTATCTTTCGAGAGGGACCGTTGCATATTAGCCTATCCCTAATTTCATACCGACAGCCTATTTGTTTGAAGGTGGTTGTCCATGTTTCGTGGTGCATTTCATCAGTTCGGACTTCCATTGTCTTCCATTCCATTGAAGGAATGTGTCACACAGGACAGTATCTGAACGAGAAATTCAACTACCATCAATCGACTAAGAAAGGAATCATCAAGACTCTACTAGATCGTGCCTTTAGGCTCTGTAATACAAAGGAAGGTCTTGAAAAGAAACTAGGCATCATCAAAAATGACCTTCAACGGAATGGTTACACCAGAGTGATGGTAGAACAGGCTTTAGCTAGATGACAGCAAGAGGTCCACAAGGAAGAGAAGCCGCCACAACCAGTACTTGTACTTCCCCACATCAGAGGATTATCGGACAGGACAAAAAAGATTGAGTCCAAGTATAACATCAGCACCTGCTTCAGATCTGGGAAAACTATCCGTATCAGCCTCACGAAAACAAGGCCACCAAACGCTTTCATTTATATTTCAATTTTTAATTTTTTTGGTTGTTGCTTGTATGTTATTTCTTTGTAATTTCAGTTTTTTGTTTAATGAAATTGTTATTTTCGGTTAATCATTTTAATTTTTTTCAGGGATTTCAAATCCGAACTGATGAAATACACCGATAGCTTATTATTATCCTAAGTTTGCGCTGGTCAGGCCCTATCCCTCGAAGTTCCGATAAATTCGAGAAGGCAGGCCAGCATTATCAATCAACGACCATTCTTCACACCGTGGGGTGGGTGATCCGAAAATCATATGCCCCGAGTAAGCGCAGTGAGTCAAGAATGACATCCTTCTGCATTTGTCCGGCTAAGATTCCTGCCTTCAGTGCGGCAAGCCAGCATGATTCCACCAAGGATTACAATAATCAGAACATCCATTATGACACAGTGATCTGAACAGAGTACCCGTTACGTCGATGGATCTAGGCCAAGACAGCATCTTGTGTTATGAACCTCTATACTCATCACGCGACTGCGGTAGACTGAGGTGTTGAAGACACCATCCTGGCAGGTCACGATGATCCCCTCAGTTTGTGACTTCAGCCCACTCGACCTGAGAAAAGCGAAATTCAAACGCTGGGATTAGCCAAGGTCTTCAATGTTGTTGAAGAAGACCTCATGCATTGGCTCATTCTTGTGTTGCCGTCGGAGTGAAGTGATCTTTGCGGCTCTATATGGGCCTTTTGCCCATATAGTGACAAAGTTGTGATCACCTCATGCAGTATCGAAAACTAAACCCTGTTCACCAGCTGCGCGGGCAGCTGTCTCCAATTCCTGCTCTCTCATGGTCGCGGTCCATGCAGTGAAGGGGACCCAAACTCCAGACGACTTTACAGGTTCCATCCAGTACCATTCTTGCAGGTAGACACTCCACACTCAAAAGTACACGACCTTCCCGTTGTCGGGGGATTACAATTGTGGAACGAACGGAGGGGCATTAGTTTTCGGGTCATTACGTCGAGTTCATAGAGCTTCTCCCGAGTCCACTTTACTACTCCAAACGAGTGGAGTAAGATTGGAATTGCAAGCATATTTGTTGCATTATTATTAGTGTTATCATTATCATTAGATTTATTATCATTATCATTAGTGTTATTATCATTATTCTTATTATTATGGATAATGAACCATCGTATTACGGACGAAGCTAATACGAATACAAAACAAAAATCAACTCATTCAAGGCTTTTCATTATACGTACATGATCTGTGGAATAATGAATTTATTCCATAAATTAACCGCTCACTTTATATTGTTTTTGCTTTCCTTCAAACTCTGAATTCACGTGGAACAACAGATCCACTTCGGAACTTTTCATTTTATCATAATAATATAATGATTAATTTTCATTTTTGTACAATACGGTGGGGAATTGAGGAAGAGGGGAAGAAGTTCACCTCGAACACGAACCTGAAACTCTTTGGAGACTCGTCGGATGAAAACGAATTTGTTTTTAACGAGCGTTTTAATTACTTTGAGTACTTGTACTTTTTGTCTTCACCAACTGGATCGCCGAAGATAGAGTGTGGAGACATGGAAACAATTTACACTCTTATAATCTCAGAGAATGTAGGCGTTGCGTTAAACGATAATTTCATGAAAGAGAAAATTTCCAGTAAAATTGTTCATACATTGCAATTTTACGTATCACCAATTTGAATCGAAAGGGGAATATTTTCAGATGAAACATCAGCATACAGTTTGATATAAAATATTCACTTATTAGTTATATTTGAACAAATTGTTAGATTGATTGCAAAAATTGAATTAACGTATGGATCACTATACTGAATACTCCTGGTTATGTAGAAAATGTAGGAATGTTATCAATTCTACTTTGAGAATTAGAACAAGAATTTGCAACAAGCTTCATATTTTTTCATATGTTTTATGTAATCGTCTACGTAGCCTTCAACTACTACTTTCTATCTGTCAAAACATTTCAAAGCCATCGCATCACCAACAAGTATTTCTCTGATATCTGTAAAGTAGGGAGGGTGAGTGTAGACTCACAGCACTTAGGCCACATGTGACCCATTGTACATTCTCCCGAGGAGTTGTCCTCCTAGGTCATCGTCCGTCCTGTCCTTCCCAGGAAGGTGAACAGGTCACTTGGAAACATCTCCTTTATATTGGCAGGTATAGGCCAAGACTCGTCGAACACACACTCTCTTTAGCAACCTTGAGGTGTCTGATGGTGGCCTCCCCGAAGGTTTTGGAAGGTTTAACGATATTACTGTCGTTGTGCGGCTTCCTCAACCTTCTTGGGGTTCCCTCCGTGGAGGTGCACAAGTGAGAGAGCTTTCCTGCAGGGGCAGCCGGTTCCTTGCCTTTATTCGAAGCGGAGCTCTTGGCGCCCGCCGCAGGAAGTGCCCTTGCCATTGGAGGTGATCCGCTATGTCCAGCCTCATTCCAAGCGATAGATTGGGGTGGACAATTCTGTTCATCTCCAGCCACCGCCTCAGTGAGCACTTCTGTCAAGCCTCGGGATTGGTTTTTGTTTTTGTTGTTTCTGTTTTAGTGTTGTTCCATTCATGTGTGTTCCCACGAGTAACAAGGAAAGAGTTGGTCACCTCTGGCAGAGCCCCACATTTCCGGAGGTAGGCTGATTACAAAGAGGTTTCACCCAGTTCCCCAAGGGAATCGTTCGTGACCGCATATCACCCTGCGGCCATTCAGCTATCGGCACGATTCCTTACATCTCAGCTTGGGAAGGCTGGTCCACGGTGGCATGGAGGTAGTCTGGATTATAGTTACCTGTGGTATATAAATATCAGCATGAGGAGCAACTTGTAGTATTCAAATCACTGTTGAAGAAGTGTTAGCGAAACATGTCGTGATATATTTCTCAAATAAAGTTTGTGGAGATCAAATCTTTAGGTGTAGTTTATGAAATTAGTATGAATCTTCATCAAGTGTCGGCCAAATCAATCAGACGAAAAACCTCTTTTCTAATTTCTGCATATTCTACAAGATCATGATAATAATAATAATAATGATGATACGTCTTTATTCACCATAAAAATACAAATGGAATGGACAAAAATAAAATAAAACAGTATACAGGAACAATTAAAAAAAACAAAGAAAAAATCTTCCATTATATGGTGAATAGGACTATCAGCCAAGGCTGTTTTTCAAGTCAACCTGGGAGAAACTATAAATAAATAATATGTCGAGTTAACAATATCAAAAAAATTTAGTTATTGCTTTACTTTAGAAAATTCATTTTAGAAATGCCAAGGTAGGGAACGGACAAGAGGCTAATGAGTGTATGATCGAAATTCGCAGGGTGGTTGAATATAATATTTGGGTGCATTATACGAGAAGCAGCGGGTGATGATGAAAGATTTGTGTTTGGGGATGACTAAAACTGAACTGTTCCTTGTAGTAAAGCTGTTAATCATAGAGAATGTTTTGAGCTTCTTCAGTAAGTAATCAGGTTGTCGAGTTATCAAAACTTTATGTGTGTTGGTAAGAAGATGTAGAGTTCTAAGTTGCTCAACATTTAACTATCCTGATTCTTGCATTGCTGGGCATATATGGTCATATTTCCGAATAACAAACGAGAATGGTAGACAACTATTCTGAATACGCTGTAGTCGGAGAGCATCCGATTGTTTTAAAGCAGGTCCATAAATACTGTCGCAGTAGGAAATTTTTGTCATAATCAGAGACTCGCATAGTCTAAGTTTCAAGTTTGTGTTGAGCAAATCAGGATTAGGAAAAATCTGTCTGAGAACTTTATAAGAAGATTGGTTCAGATAGCTGACATGTTTAGTGTAGCGAAGATCCAGATCAAACCACAATCCTAAATTTTTTATCTCGTCCACGGAGGGAAGTTTTCGATGCGAACTTGAAAGTTAGAGTTGGTGAGCTCTCTGTTCTTCTTAGCTCCGAACATCATTATTGCGGATTTGTCAGAATTGAGCTTGAGCTTATGGGCAGTAGAAATGTCAAAGATGGCTTGGAGATCGTTATTAATATGCGGCAGCGCAGATGTAGACTCGCCAGGCGAAAAATAGAAATATAACTGCGTGTCGTCTGCATAGTGGTGTATATTCCATTTTTTCACGGATCGATAAAAGTCACAAATATACAAGCTTAAAAGCAAGGGCCGAAGGATAGATCCTTGTGGCACTCCCTTTAATACCGGAAGAGCCTCTGAAATAACTTCATCCACAACAACTCTTTGAGTACGATTCTTGAGATAGTTTTCTAAGAGAGACACTGCTTTCCGAGAAAAACCGAAGTAGACAAGTTTGTCACACGATATCTCATGATCTAGAGTGTCAAATGCCTTGCTGTAATCTAGAAGTATTAAACAGGTAAAATTTTGTTCATCTGCAGCTTGAAAAATATCGTCGGTAATTGACAGAAGAGCCGTAGTGGTACTATGCTGAGGTCTGAATCATCTTTTACAAAATAGATATGTGCGTTTCATCCGCAAATTTCTTGGAACGAAACTAATTGGTGATAACGTCGACTCTGAAAAAATTAGATTTTACGTATTTAGAATTGTGTGAAATTACTTTTTCGACTATTTTCACACTTCTAATAAATATCGAATGTGATTTATCATGTATTAAATTTTTGGAAAAGTAGAAAGCTATATGTAAATAATAAATTGAGAGTAGATGCGGTACTTATCGAACACTGCCTTATGTTCAACAAACAAACTGGGTCAGTAATCCATTTTCTCCTATTATTCAACAATCAGCTCAATGAAACTGTCAGAAACTGCTGGATCTGGAAAGTTTACGCTGACTACAAACACTGTATATAATTGAAACTACAAATGATTGAAATGACATTGAATTTCCCATAACACAAACTCAACTTTGTGAGAAAATCAATGTATGTTGGGTTTAATGTGTAATTGAGTTAGACCACGGTATACCCCAGTTAACAAGGATAACATCCACAAATCCATTACGTGGAAGAGACATCGCTAATTGAAGTCGATTAAAATTGATAATCAAATGCACAGGGAACAATATCATTGTTGGCAAATTTCTATTCAGGTTTCTCAACGAAAAAGTATATTAAAATGGAGGTGAAGAAAATATTTCATTCACTGCAAAAAATAAATTTCCTAACTCAGACTATCTGTAGCACTCCTCTCCTTCTTTGTATAAGGTAAGTTGGGGTGAGATCGCACGCATTTCAAGTGTTTAAAATTTAAAGGAACCTTAAAAGCTGCCAATGTTCTGGATTCGGACTTACCCCATGTTAAGGGGCAAGACCGAATGCATTTAAACATCTCCATATAAATATAATAGAAAGCGACGCGGGGCTAGATCGAATCCGAACTTTCCCTCTATTATATTCCCCGTCAAAATTTTTAAATGAAGCCACAAAAATCTTCTGCCCTCATACCTTAAAAATTCGAACTTGCCCCGCGTAGACAAAACAACTAGTTACCAGCGGACATTTTATCATCAAAATGGTAAGACATAAAGAAACATATCAAAAACTCAAAATAGGTACGCTCACTCAAAGTCATTAGATAAAAAACTAATAGTAAGTATTAGGCTTATAATATGCACAAACTTCTGTTTAGCATACATTAAGTAAGACCTGCAAAATTCACTGCAAATGAAAACATACTGCCACGGCGATCTTCTAGGGGATTTGGTAAGAACATTTCAATGTTTTCAAAAACAATGGTGTCGATGTCGTCTACTGGAGGCCAAAAGAACTTCTCAGTTGCAATATTGTACCTTAAAAACTTAACTTGATATTCGTGGTTATCTGTAGGTTGTTGTATGATTTGCCAGCGTAATACTTAATTATTCTTTTCGTAAAATACTTGACCAACACCCAATCATGTAGCTTAAAATTTTCAAAATGCGAGGCTGTGTTTTCTTCAAAGCTGCCATCACTTGGGAGGTCCAGGTCATAGTCCGATTCCTCGCAAAACAGTTCAGGGTTGCCTTCGTCGCTACTTTGACTGCTGATTTCTTTTTGCTCCCTTTTTTTGTTTCTTTGCCTTGATATTTCCTTAAGACTTTGCTAGATTCCTGCTGTTCTATTCTTTCCTCAGCTTCTTGATGGGTGATAACCTCGGCACCTGTTGCTACTCGCCTTTTTTTCTTGTTTGAATTGTTCGAGACATTCTGTTGAACCGTTTCTAGCAGCAACTCTTCAAATGAAATATTGCTTGGTCCAGCTTCCAGCTCGTCCCTTTCGTCTTGAGTTGTTTCGAAGTTGACCTCTTCATTAGGAATAACCCTTTGACTGTCCTGTATTTCATCCCTTGCTACTTGATCTGCTTCTACGTTGTCCTCTTCATTAGTGATGCTCTCAGTTTCGGTATCTTCAGTAACTTCTCTATCTTTTTCCTTTTTCCACCTCTTCAGCGCTTCTGGATGATATTTCTCTTTTGGAATGACGGTGGAAGTGAAGGGAAATATTCCTGCCTTTTCGAAGCCGTTTTGTATTATTTCCGGTTTCAAATCATTCCACACTTTACGAGCTTTCTCAGAAAATATTTTCTTCGGAAACTTGATTCCTTGATTTTTCCTTTGCCTAGAGACCAACTCTTCATCCCATGTGGTTTTGAAAGACCTGAAAACAGCTAAGTCCAGTGGCAAAACAACAAACTCAGTGGTAGGTGAGAAGTATGGGACGGAAGTTTCAAGATCGTAATGTCATTTTGACGGGCAACTTCTACAACCCTATGATCGATATGAGTGCTATGACCGTCGTAGATTAATAGTACTGGTCTTGCTTCGTTTAATGGCGGTATGAATGTTTCAGTAATATAATTTACGAATATGTCTGACTCCATCCAGCCATTACTGCTGGCGGCGTACACCAAATCCAGTTCATCGGCTGATATTTCTGCCATCCATTAATCCCACACATTTTTGCCCTTAAAGACAATCAGTGGAGGGGCTTTGTCGCCGACGGCATTAACTGCAGACAAGATTGTTATATTTTCCTTTCCCGGACCGCTTGTAGTACGGGAACATGCAACACCTTTAGCCCCAACCACTTTTGTTCTGGACGGATCGAATGGTAGACTTGTTTCGTCTAGATTCCAGATTCGTTTTGAATATTCAACTAACTGGAGGTCGGTTAAAGTTCCCTGTAAGAATTTGAAATAGTTGTCTATAACGAATGGATCAGTCATTTTTTTTTCAAGTATTCAACGGACTCAGGCTTTTTGATTGACAAGTTATGCCTCTTCTTGAAATGTAAATACCAGTTAGCGCCAGGAGTATTATTTTTGACTGGCGTCTTCAGATTGTTTTTCGTAACATATTCAGACACCACAAGCAAAACTTCCTTTCAAGGATCTTTAGGCCACCTGCCAAAATATTTTCGTGATGGATTGGAATAACAGTTGCTTGTCAAGTGACTGGCTTCTCTGTCCATGGGTGCCTTTTAGATGGTCGTATAATATAGACTTAGGGATATTATTGTGCAGCTTCATGCAGTGTTAGTCGGCCACTTTGTATATTCTCCAATGCAGTACTTATATCCTCCTCAACATGACGTCACTGCGGTGCGTTAGCTGAGTATGTTTTGCTTTTTTTTTTGTTGTGAGTAAATACATATTAGATGTTTATGGGTACTTCTTTGTTTTGTGTGAATTGATTATTTAGTAATTTGTACCGATATGCATAACCTGTCTATTTTTGTAATATAATTGTTAATCAGCTTTATATCGTTCCGAATTGTCTGTTCATACCCAGTCATTCTGGCCAGTCCACTAGTTGAGACTGGCTCATTGATAACTAGTAAGTGGCGCCCATTTATATCAACTCAGAAAAATCAAATGAAATTAATCTCGTGGACCCACCCACGTGGGTACGAGTTCATGCACCTCAGCTATTGGACAGATGAATAAGGGTACCTAATATTATTTGAGTAGTACTTTCTCTTGACGTGCGTAAGCGTGCGTAAGATAACGCTGTTTTAGGTGAACTCAATCATATATACAGTGTGTAAAAGCGAAATGGAATAAATTAATTATTTCAGTTACTGTACTTAAAAAAAATCCCGAAACACGTTAAATGTAAATTATAATTTGACATTCTTCAACGTAAAAATGCGACCCCTACCTTCAACCCCCTTTAAATGACAGCTATAACCCCCAATTTTTTTAAATGGGTAGTATAGGTTTGTAATATATCGTTTGAAAGGTCTCTTCATTCTTTATTTTAAAATGTTATCGCTTTCAAGTGTATTGCAATAATTAGGATAAAATAAATTAAAATTATGTGGTTACCAAAATTCGATAAGATACACTCCAAAACTGAAGTGTAATGCAAAACGTAATGAAATGTAGAATACGAAAAAGAACTATGGATGTTAACGACGCAAATGTTCAAAATGTTCACTGTGATTGTCTTGGCAACATCATAATCTCAAATTAAACTATCTTCTAACATTATTCAACATATCAGGCGTGACCGACCTGATCGCAAGCGCTATTCGTTCTTTCAAGTCATTTAAATCTGAAGGTTCAGTTTTGTACACATAGCTCTTTACATATCCCCATAAAAAGAAATCTAATGATGAAAGATCAAGTGATCGCACTGGCCATTCAATCGATCCTCGCCTCCTATCCACCGATTGGGAAATGTTGTATCGAGGTATTGCCGAACATTAACTTGATAATATGGTGGTGCTTCATCCTGCTGAAACCGTATCGTGTTCACTGGAACTTGAGGGTTTCGTGGATCAGGATAGGCATTTGCTAAACTTGGAATGACATCATTTTGAAGTAGTGCCAAATAATTATCGCCATTCAAGTTGCCCTCGATGAAAAAGAGACCAATGATATGTTTCCAACAATCCCTGCCTATTGACAATGACCTTTTGAGGCTATGGAGTGTGTTCTTCTCTCCGTCAGTGAGGATTTTCCGTTAACCAGTAGCGGCAATTTTGTCAACTAGCATGACCGTTAAGAGAGAAAGTACACTCACCAGAAAACATAACGTATTCTAATTGGATGATATTGTTATCCAACATGTCCATCATTTGCTCACAAAAATAAGTTCTTCTTTCAAAATCATCTTCCATGAACTCCTGAGTAGGTACCATCGATGTATGGCTAACATTGAATGTAGTGAATGACTGTCTATTCGATGTATGTGGAAATTCCAGCATAACATCTGATTCGAGTTCATCACTCATTGCATTGGCAGCTGCTTTCTTTACCTGCCCCACGAAACTGCTTCTCTACTCTGCTTGGATATGGATATGGGCGGTAAATTAGGAAATTTCTCATGAAATAGGCGAGCTACATCCTGTTGTGTTTGGGTTTTATCTCCGTAACCAATTATTAGTAAAACACTCATTTTATGCATTTCCGTTAATCTAACCATTTGTCAGACTTGAAGTTAACGAGTATTTTGCAATAATTTTTGAGTGTATTTTGTCGAATTTCGGTAAGCTAATTCATTTTATCTCAATTGTTGCAATACACTTGAGAGTGTTAACATTTTTTAATAGGGAATGAAGAGACCTTTCAAACAATATATCACAAGTCTATACTTCCTATTTAAAAAATCAGGGGTTGTACCTGTCATTTGACGGGGGTTGGAGGTAGGGGTAGCATTTTTCCGTTGAAGTATGTCAAATTATAATTTAAATTTGACGTGTTTCGGGATAAAATTGTACCGTAACCGAAATGATTATTTAATATCATTTAGTTTTACACACTATATACAGCGTGACTCACGGTCGATGGTAAGTTAGACGTTTCTGGAAAACGCCAATGAACGACAGGAAGTTTGTAAAATTACAAAATAATTTCCTTAACTATGGCTTCATGTTAAAAGCGCCTTCAACATTATCAAAACCTGTTACTTCAAATGAGGACAATACTGTCAACGTTTTGGCATATTTTAATGCATATCCAGAAGCTTCCATTCGTAGTGCAGAAAAAGATTTAGGTGTATCACATGCTTCAGTAAAATGAATTTTGAAAAATCACGTGATTTTTTCCGTACGGAATGCCTCCGTATGAATTCACCAAAGTTCAAGCTCTAAAAGCAGAAGACTTCGAACGTAGAATGCATTTTTGTGAATTCCTTTTGATTCATACAGCGGAAGATCGGGAATTTTTGTCAAAAATAATTTGGAGCGACGAATCAAAATTTACGAGGGATGGTATTTTCAACAGAAGGAATAAACCTTTTTTGGGCTGATCATAATCCTCATGTTACAAAAGAAATGGGTTTTCAGGAAAAATTTGACCTGAATGTTTTCTGTATTCTGAAGAACAATAAAATTAGCTTTTTTATTTATGAAGACACACTGAATGCAGAGAGATATCTCCAAATATTAAGGATGACTGTAACCGATTTTCTTGAAAATTTGTTTTTATAGGAATATAGGAATCCGTGGTTTCAACTGGACGGAGCGCCAGCTCATTCCACCTAGGAAGTTTTCGGATCACCCGATCTCACGCCACTTGACTTTTTTATGGGGTGTTTTAGAAGAAAGGGTATACAGTACTCCAGTGCCTGCCAAAGAAGAATTGCCACGGCGAATAGTGCGGAGTATTGAAGATCTGGATCCACAGGAAATTGAAAAAGCAACCACAAGTCGCATACAAAAAAACATTATGAAGTGTTTTGAATGTAATGGACAACATTTCCAGCATTTATTGTGGAAATGTGATATTTTGTTGACAATTTTGTTATTTTGAATCATCCTATTCTGTTATTGTCTGTACTTTCACATGTTTCAGTCCACAAAATCTTACTTTTTACCTAGAAATGACTGATTTTTGGTATAGTTGTTCCCTGGAAACTTTGAGCCATAGTTGAGGAAATTATTTTGTAACCTTACAAACTTCCTCTCGTTCATTGGTGTTAATTCAGGATACATTTTGTTGAATTTTTTACACGTTCTGACAATGATTTGATCACTTTGTTGATGTGTATAATAAATAATTTCATAAGATCTTCATTTGAATAATCGATATTTGCATTCATTTTGGAATATGATTCGAAACACCGTCGATAACTCTTTGTAAATTACTTATAAAAGTTACCGAACTGCTATAAGCTTGATAATTCCACTGCTACCTAAATCAAAATTCTAAAAAAAAAATAATGTTTCCAGAAGAAGCGACTTTATTGAGAAAACTTGACGATTTAGGCATGGGGACATGATATATCATCTTGAAGCATTTTTCACCATCTTTCAATTCACCGAGTAATATACAGGGGGTTTCATTTGAAAAAATGAACTTTTTACTACTTTTATGCACAATGGAAATAATAGTAATTTTAGCACGCCCTGTATGATATGGATTTCTTGGTGTTATTTGAATATTTCGAGTTTATCCAAACTATCATCAAAATATCAACTTTTCATGAATTGAGAGTACTGATGTACTTAATTTCAATTAAGGCTATGTTTTGGACCATATTTAGCACAATTTACTTTTTATATCGAAAACAGATAGAGATAGGTATAGAATATTATTGACAAAAAAGCATTAAAATAGCAGAGCAATTTCAAACGCCGCAATGTTGAAAATATTTTAGATCGATAGAACAGGTAAGAAAATGTGAGAGGTGAAATTTTCAGAAAAATCATGCTTTGCGTTTCCCAGAAACGTCTAACCTACCATCGACCGTGAGTCACGCTGTATAAAAGTTATAAAATGATCATATTTTGCACTGTATTTCGCCTGAAATTATCGAGGGAAAAACTATCGAAGTGTATGAATATAATTACTCTGATGTAGATTCATATGGTGTATTCTGTAATTAATATTGAATTCTGAGAAGAACAAAAGAGTTTCCACCAGATTTCCGTGTTTCTTTTTTAGAAAAAAACTCTGCTTTTCTCAGTCGGACGAAAGGCTCTTTAAATTGAGATAAATAATGCAATGCAATACTCCCTGGGTAGAGTTCCAAGTAGTCCCAGGTTGTTCATTCATATTAATCTCTATCAGAGGAAATCGTAGAAGCAGTATCATTAGTGAGAACTTTAATCTCTATGAGTATGTCTGTCTGGCGCAGTGTTTATTCCGCTTTCCTTACTTCAGTCTGAAAACAAATTAATGCTGATATGATTTATTGAATCACTGCACAAGATTCTGTCAAGCATTTTTGTACATGAATACAAGTAGTGAGTTATATAGTATGTCTCAGAGATATCAGGTATAGATGAAAGTTCATTTCATGATAAGTAGCATATCTTTTCAACTTCAAACTATTGTATATAGAAAAATGATACAGTTCCAGAGGAAGAACATTATCAGAAGCTATGAATATTTTTTGAGCGATATGAGTAGACTATTCACAGTTATATCTTTTTATCATAAACTCTAAGAGAAGTTCCATCTTAACTAGCTACTTTTTCCCACGAAACTTTCATTAGAGACGAATTTCTTTTTCTTGAGACCATCGTTTTCGTGTATTCACCTTTTAGGATCTTTGTACGTGATTTTATGTTTTTCTTCGGCACTGCTAGGTCTCTTACTCGCTCATTCTGGCGGGGGTATCCATTTTTATCTATATAATTAGTTTTCTGAAAACGCGTACGTCCTAAATCTTTTGAAAAATGGTTATTTTTCCATTTTCTGTACTGGTAACGTTGTCAACTTCAAATGATTCATAGTGTTGCCGCCAAGATAAAAGATTCTATTATATTGTCTCGTCTTGTCTTGTCCCAAACGTAATTATTTTCTCGAAAAATCGTGTCCCGACAAGACATCTTGATCAAGCTGAGACAAAAAAAAACTGAACATCGTGAATATACAAGAAGCTAACAGGATTGGGGATAGCGGAGGATATTCTGAAATAATCTGTTGATCACGCTCGAAAATGGATTGAAACAAAAATTACTACCAATACAAATCATAAAATATTGGAAAATTCGAAGAATGCGCATATATTTTTTCAAATAGATCTGAGGAAATGGATCGTACTGGTTGTCATTGCTAAGGCGAGAGGTTGAAAATGGAAATATAAACCCTAAGTGGATTCTCCAAAAAACATCCTGTATATGTAATCATGTAGACTGTCGCATATGTCATCCGGACATATGGGGTGAATTTTGGGTTTCAATAACGGAAAAAAATATTTCCCGAAATTTCGACCTCTAAAGAAAGCTAAGTATGGAAATTTAATTTTTTTTCTATTGATTTTCCAATTTGTAGGCAAAATTTATGAACACAACAGATTGCTGACTCATTGATGGTTTATATTACGCAGTAACTTCTCAATGTGAATTTTTCAGTTTGCATTTTAATACACTCCAGCAGATTTTTTCATTCAGCTTCGTTCATTCTTCAGATTGTGAAAGGTTATATACCCAATAAACAGTGAGAAATATTGAGTTCTCCACTGACTGTTGCTTCAACTAGGCTAGTAGTATCTTCCTTAGATTCACTAAGAACTGGATATATCTAAGGTCTTTGACCGTAAGTGACTTGAGGGTTTGCTGGCCTATAACTTCGATGCTATGGCTTCTTGGATCATTTATGTGTATGGCTCTCCAGCTTCCTGAAAGTGGCCGTCGATTGATATCTCTCGAATAATTTCACCATCAACGCTGGTGTTCCCCAGGAATCCATATTGTCTCCAACTCTCTTTTTATTGTATATTAACGACTTGTTGGAAAAAACCAAGACTCCAATATATTGCTTCGCTGACGACAGCACACTTGTCTTGTCATTCCGTTTGAACTCCAGGACATCGGTTGCGGATGCACATCTTCAGCGGCAGCAGCATGTTGCATAGGAGTGATTTCTAATTGGGGCGAAAGTAACCAGGTTCAATTCAATGCCACAAAAACCCAGGCATCGGTTTTTGTCCAAGAACATAAATGTCCCCAAACTGGATATGATAATATTAGCTCAGACAATTCCCCTTTCTGCTTCGATAAGTTTGTAGGAGGTTAGAATGGACACCAATATGTCTTGACACAATCATGTCGCTGGAATTGCAAAGGCTGCATCTCAAAAGCTTGGAACTCTGTTCCAAACCAGAAAACTGTACACACCTCAGCAACTTTTGATAATTTATAAAGCTCAGATCAGACCTTCTTGGGGTTATGTTTCTAATGTATGGAGCTCCGCCCCTAAGAATACTCTGAAGCTGCTGAATTCCATCCAGAAAAAAGCCTTCCGCCAGATTAGAGACTCGAACATCACTTGCAACCTTGATAATCTGGAACATCGAAGGAAGGTTAGAGATTTGTCACTCTTTAATAGATACTTTCACGGAAAGTGTTCAAGTGACGAGAGTGAGTAAGTCCCTTCGGCACTCCACTGAACTCGCGAGGGTTAATTGTGGTTCACATTTATTCAAACTCAACTGAGTGAATCCATCATTTCAACGAAACCGATTACTTGCGCGTGATCTTTCAGGTTAGCTGGAAAAAGTGAGACACTGCTAAACGCTGAATAACTCATCAGATCCGCGGCAGAACAAGCACAGATAATGTGGTCTCCTACCAGGAAATAAAATTTTGAGAAGATTTTTCCACTCTATGATTGACAGACCATGGTTCATTTTCTTCAATCTACTGAGGACCTGTTCAGCAGTTAGTTAGCAAATGTTTGGCTTGGAAAGTAGTTTTCCATTTAAGGAAGGTGTTTTCCATAACTACACGCACCACCTAGAAAACGATCTCCTGATCTCAGCTAACCTGATGCTATCCAGACCAGAATATCAGCTCTGAACCACCTCCTGGAATATTTTCTATGGTACCCATAATGGCACTTCGAAGAGATTCAACTAAAGTGGTTAATGTTTGATAGTCATTGACAATTTTATAAGTTTCTAATTTCATTGTCTGTAGTTCGCGTGATTCCCCGTTTGAGCATATGCGTTTGAAGACCTGCAGATCTCTCTTGATGTAGAATTTGGTGCAAAGGCAGATTCATGAGAAATTCTGTTCTTAAGGAGATGACAAAGTTGCTATTTGACTGCAGCCAGAGAGAACAGTTGGTATCGTTTAGTGTGCGTCTCTTTTCTCTGTAGACAAAGGATCAGATTCTTTGCTTACTTCATGGCACTAGTCGAGCAGCAACGCGTTTTATTCAAAATGGTACCAACTATTGGTGTGACATAGAAATTTCAGCTGCTATCTCTCTCAGATTTGAATGACGACTTTTGTCAACATTACCTTAATGGTTTAGGTTTAGACTTTCACGGCTGAGGTTTTCAGTGTCATTTCTTTTCGAGTTTGAGCCGCGGAATTTTGGAAACACGACATCGAAACAGAGACCCATTATCAGTAGCAGGGATCTATCGCATACCGTGCACTTGTGTAAAGGTATATATCGGAACCACTAAACGATCCATGGGAACAAGACTAAAAGAGAATTAGAGGAACTGCAGACTAGGCCAAACGGACAAGTCAGCTGTGGCAGAACATGCACTTATAGTGAAGGAGGGCACAGAATTTTATTTGAAAACACAGAACTAATTGCCCCCAACCAAGGATACCATAGCCGACTGATACGGGAGGCAGTAGAGATCCACAAACATACGGAGAATTTCAACCGAAAAGAAGAAGCGGTGCACCTCAATCAAATATGGAACTCCATTTTAAGGAATTCGAGAATAGCGAACAGGACAACATGTAGCAATATTGTTAATGTTCCAAGTTCGAGTGCAGGAACGAGTACAGGTACAAATGCAGGTACAAATACAGGTACAAAAACAACTGATGCAGGTACAAATACAGGTACAAAAACAACTGATTACCTGACAAGGCATAAATACGCTTCACGAAGCCGAAAAGGTAGTCATCGGACAACAAGCCAAGATGGTTAAACCTCTGAAGAAGCTAGCCACTCGCGCCAGCGAAACGTCAGGAAGAAATGACACCGAACATTACCTTAACTTCAGCAATGTTATGTTCAGTTGGAAATATTAACGGCCAACCATAGTGAGGCAAATCTTCCATCACATCTCGACTGTTCTTACGACCGCTCATACGACTCGTACTCACACGTTTTCGATAAAGTTGATTTCCAGTAAGTTTTAGTTTATAAGCAATACAGGATTGAAGACAACTTTTTTGTTCGATAGTTTTATCTTTTGTTGAATTCTCAAAATACGTTTGAGGTTGAGTGAAAAATTAACTGTAGACAAACTAAATGAGGCATGATACTCAAACTCTGCGTGAGTATAAAGAACAGTAGTGCCAACCTAGCTACGATAATAATTTCGACAACCCCATTCGCACGGGCTCATTGAATGATCAAATCCTGATACTTTCTTGACAGGATATATGTCGGGTATAACTCGAAGTTCATAGTGGTAGTAACCAGAGAAGTATCAGGTTACCCTGAAACGTTATAAAGAAAACATTCCGAAGTAAAATGTTACCCCTTTTCCATGATTCAACTTCATTATCACGTGATGATGAATCAACTTCATCAAAATAAAAATTCTGTTATCCCTTGTACTAAAACAAAATGTTTGATAATCAACAATAAACCGCAAAGTATCCATTCTATTCCAAATATGACGAGGGAAATTCATATCCGAGTCACTTCAATTCTCTATCGATACACTGAACATCTCTGCCATGGAAAATGGAAAGCAACATCCCATCGAAGTTGCCCGTGGAAACCAGTAAAGCTCAGTCGGGAGCGCTTTTCGGCAGTTGTGCTTTTAGCGTGCTTCTAGCAACACGAGTTCCTCGGCTTTCACTTCAATTCTTCACATCTTGTCTATGCGCTCTTTCGCGAAACTTCCTACACAAGGTAAGTGGGGTGTTTTTCTGTGTCATATGTGCTATATTTCATTTATAATGTATTAGGAAAATTGAATTTTATCAAAAGACATAGCGAATCTAGGATATAGTAATAGATATATAACTTTTAGTTACTCTTCTGTACAATTTATCAGGATTATGAAATGCAATTTTTCTCCTGAGAAGTACTCAGGATGCATTTAAATTATTGTATAATAATAATAATTTGACAAGTAACAGGTCAGCCAAATGTTGGCAATATACTTACGAGTGCCAGAAACTCCAAAATAGTGTCTGAGCACTGTATGTGAGAGAACATATCAAATACATGTGAAATTTAATATTAAAGTACGTTTATAGATATATATTATATTCGGATATTTCACAAATAGACGTGTTGTTGAAACAGCAAATTAGATCTTGAAGGGTAGAAGAATATTATAGTACAACAGATGAAAATACCAATAATGAATGGAAGTATCAACAGGAAATTATTAATTTCCATTAGTATGTTTTTCTGAAATTTCTTCTTATTTTTCGAATCATCTATAAGTGATGACAAAAAGTCGATAAATGTAACAACAATTCATTTAAGAAGACAAAAATTAAATAATTATGAGAATCCATGAAATGAAAGAAAATGGATGAAAATTGTACGTAAAAGTTGTTCTACTTTCTTCAATAGAATGTATTGCCTGGCCCTTCTGCAGGGTTCTACTCTTCTACCCATGCTGTCGATAAGGCTGTTGATAACATGCCGAGGAACATTGTCCCACTCTTCTAAAATAGCATTTCGAAGCTGTTCTAAGCTGTCAGGTGAATCATTCCTGGTATACAACCTCTTCGAAATGAAACTCCAAATATGCTCTATGGGATTCATGTCCGGTGATATCGGTGGCCAATCCATCCATAAATACAAAAGCATTACCTATGTCACCTCAGAACAGTCTGCCATATGGCAATTCCAACAATCCGATAAGGCTTTTCAAATTATTTTTTGTTTATAAAAACGACAAAAAATGTCATTTCGACAATGAACATCATTGTTCAGTCAGAATATTCTCATTTAATTTTCTGTTTTACCAGAAGGAATGGTCAATTATCGTCCATTGGACGAAACGATTGAAGCGATTTTTATTTACGGTGTGACGCGTAACTTTCACGAGACCAAAAGGATTTTCAATGAACGTTTGCCGAATCGTCCTATTTGTAGAAAATATTTGGGGGAACTTGTATCCAAATCCACCGATAGTATACATAACAAAAAGCCCCCAGGTGGTAGTAAATCCTGAACAGTCTACTTATTGCGTCGCGAATATTTGTGAGGTGTCTCCTTCTACTGTGTGGAGACTTTTGAAGAGGAGCGAGTATCATCCATACAGAATTAAAATGGTAAACCAATTAACTGAAGATGACCCTGATCGAAGAACAGAAGTCTGCGGAATCATGACGGAAACTATCGCAAGGTATCCTACCTATTTCCACATTATTTGTTTTAGTGACGAATGTAAATTTTTTTAAATGACATTGTTCACAGACAAAATTGCCGTTATTGGAGTCACACTTATGTTCACGTTTTCCGGGAAACACATACCCAATATCCAGAAAAAATCAATTTTTGGGCAGGAATATTGGGAAATTATACTGTAGGACCTCTATTTATTTATCAAAATTCAACAGGGAAACTAATGTTGACTCTCTCATCACTGAAATCGTCGAAGCGAATCCTAATGAATTCGATATGGATATTGTATTTTAACAAGATGGAACACCACCACATTTCTCCAGACAAGTAAGAAACTATTTGGATACTACTTTTTCCTGTAGTTGGATGGGCTGTTGAGATCCTAGAGAATGGTCAGCCCGCTCGCCAGATTTGACACCTTTGGACTTTCTTTATGGGGTTATTTGAAGCAAAAGGTGTACAAAACTGAACCTGCTTCAATATTGGATATACGGCAGAGAAAAAAACGTATTTGTAGAGATATTGGCGTTACGAAATGTCAGATAGGCTGTTCATATGTCAAGAAGTCCAAGTCAATCATTTCGAGCATTTTCCGAACTGATCTCGAACTTATTACGTCATATTATGTAGTTGATTGTCAATGTATTCAGGCAATAATTGAAAGTTCCGCCATTTTATATCAGGTGAAGATATTGACATTATACTCTAGGGTTGTGAAAGTGTTTTGAACAATATCTTAATTGTGAATGATGAAAATAAAATGAAAACAACATTAAAAATTATTTGGCGCTCCGGGGCGACTTCATTGATTCCAGTGGCGCATTTGCTTTTTCAGCTGCAGGAAAACCCGGAAAAACCTGCAGCAGCACATAATCTGAAGGTCTTGATCTAACAATGTCCTCTCTTTTATAAAACAAAATGTAGGGTGTCTTCAGAGAGGCTCCAAAGAATTCAATGCATTTGTCAGAAGTTTCAAAAAGAGATATCACAAGATGTCCCTTCCCATTGAATTTTTTCCCAGGTGGCGCCCAGTCGTCATCTTGAAAATTGCATCTATCAATTTCACTTCAAAATAAAGTATTCTTGCATTAATTTCGTTATCCCAAATTTCAATTTCTTGAGTTGGCCCGTTCAGAAAATAAAAAGCGGGGACATTGAAGAAATGCACTGTATAATGTTATTTGATTCATGATTCCAAAAATATTGTTTTTTTGTCAACAAGATATTCTACTTGAGAATCCCATTTTAGATGACTATCATTTATCATTTCCAGATATTTAAATTTTTTTTTGAATCGATGTTTGTTACTACACCATTGTCTTCTATTCATAGTGACTTGTGCTAATATGAAGATAATGGCACAAAAAATGTGCCAATGTGGTAGAGCCAATGAAGAAACTTCTATAAAAATGAAAAAAAATATAGTGAATTTTCAGTCAATACTACAGTGTTTTTCATTCGGAAGTCTACACCCAAATTTGCTTCTCTATGTGCAAAATCGAAAGAAAGAAAATTTCAACAATTGTGTGGTGAAAATAAACAAATGTGATGTAATTAGACGATAATTAATTGATGAAAATCCATAAAGTATTCAAATGACACTTCAATTAATAGTTTACAAAACCGCAACATGTGTCGCGCTATACATTAGCGGAATCATATAACCTTCTACTTAATTAATGAGTAACAATTATACTCGAGTTTGAATGGAAACTAATTGAAAATTTTAACGCCATGAAAGACAATTTTAGCAATGTTTCAAATGAACCTGTAAAAAAATCATTACCAATTTCAGATTCAGAACAGGGAAATAATTCAATTCTATGTGACAAAATGACTGGTCATACATGGAGACTGGCTGTAAATCAAATTATCTAAAAAAACAATTCATTTCGGCCAGTCTCAAATTACCTACACTGTAGGTTAATGGACTGACACTTATCAGAAAACTACTTCCCTGGCTAAAACCACGAAGGGCGTTGGATCATATCCGACAGGTGTCAGGGCAGGATTCTTCACTGAAGTTATTCCTGCATATGTTGTTGGCGAATCAACTGCCGGAATCGGTTTTCAATTATTGGAACACACTTGCAGACCGGTTTCGGCTGCTTGGCCAGTCTCCAAGTATGCCCACTCATTTTGTGAAGTTTTCTTCCTTTTACGAGGAATTGTTCGTTGATTGTCGTTCGCTTCTACCTAGTTCGAGGAGTGATACTCTGAAAGGAATACTATTTTCAATTATCGAAAATAATCGACTTTATGTTGATGATAGACACTACTTTGCACTGACGAGTGGCCAAACAGCCCGAAACCGGTGTGCAATTTTGTTAGTTGGAAATCGATTCCTGCAGTTGTACGGCCAACAGCATATGCAAGAATAACTCCAGTGATGAATCTTATCGGATATAATCCAACGCCCTTCGTGTTATTAGCCAGGAGAGTAGTTGTTTCATGATAGGTGTCAGTCCATTAACCTACAGTGTAGGTAATTTGAGACTGGCATGAACGAATTGTTTTTTTAGATAATTCAATTATATTTGGTCATCTAGCGAACTTTCAGTAATTTCTAAGTATTTCGAAAGATTGAGTTGCGAACGTTTCCCTTTCAAAATACTTCATACTCGTGGTTGAACTCATTCTCTTTTGAACTCATCTGCTCTTTTGTTGCTCGGAAAAAGTTTCTCGCCGTTCGGCTAATAAGAAAAAGATGAATATTTTGAATCAAACTTCCAAGATTTTCCAAGCAATTCAACAAACACCTTATAAAATTCGAGTATGAATAAGAGTAAAGAATATTACTGGAAATTTTTCCCAACACCAAACCATTATTTTAACACATCGATCGCCAAGTGATCATCTTCGGAAGAAAGATCTTTCTCTTTTGGAATCAGTAATTCATTGAAAATATCTGACCTTTTTATATAATCCTTGAATGAAGTTCTGAAAATTGCACTGTGAAAAGTTATTTGAAAGTCTTCCGAAACTGAAAAGCAATGTCTGCATTTATAATCCACAGAAACTCACTTGATATACTATCCGGTTCAGAATTTTTTCAGACGGAAACTACATCTGTTCTCTTTGTCAAATCCCAAAAGGAAATTGTGAAAATTGCACTGTAAAATGTTATCTCAGTGCGAACCGCTTCAACCGTTACCTCATCAACTTTGATAATGTCTACCGCAGTAGTAAACGAAACTTCGGACTGAAAAACCTGCAGAACACGACAAAAAAACCAACCGTGAAAGTTTACATTCTGTTGATTCGATGTTTTTCGAAACTGAATAGCAATTTTTCCATTCATAATTTACAGGAAATTACGCAATGCAGATTTCAGTTTAGCTTCTTTTCTCAGACGGGGTAGCCATGTTCGATTGAAATCAATTGTACATGATGTCATATCTTCATTTCTCACAGATTTTCATTTTAACCAAAAATAGTACTGTACTCTGGATTAAATAGTAATATGTATGTACATTTTTCGTGAATGAAAACCATGTGGGCTGTCGCACTTCAGCAGAATATTTCATGAAATAATTTCTTAGGCCCAATCAAGTGACTGATACGTGAAAAAATGTGAACATGTGAGTTATAATCCGAATGAAACATTTGAATGATTTCAGGAAAAGTATAGTTGAATTTCGAAACACGCCGTTCCAGTAACTATACGGAACTGAATCAAAATAACAACAAAATGCATAAAAGTTATACTAACAAGTTATTCACATTACAGTAAGTTTCGTAAAACACAAATACAAGCTTTATTATTTTCATTGAGAACGAAATATCATCAATTAAATATATAGGACACTAGTAAACATCAATATTTTAAACCGAGTGTAAGGCTAATCACACACTGGCACTCTCATTACAGCGACATTTTAATCTCAAAAATTCCAATACCCTCCAGTTTGCTGCGGCTAATCTGATTTGAGTTTTAAAAAACTTCAGAGTTTTTAGCTATCATAGCAAAACATATGAAAATCACTATTTCTATGTTTGAATATTCTTTTGACGTTCACGAAATTTTCATTTCTTCAAACTATTTTTATCCTTACTGTGTGCTAGCCAAACTAGCTACGTCACTGCTTTCCAAAACGAAACGATAACCTTTTGTCTCAGTTCGTAATATACCATTATCCACAAGATATAAATGGAGCCGGAGTATAGCACAGTTGAATTATTTATATTTTACTGTCAGACCACATGAAATATTACCATGTTATATATTTTCACCATTTTGGTTCGTTGTCATTCACTTATATGTCAGAATATGTTGGAATTATATGTACCTACGGGAGCTCTTGCGTAAGAACTGAAATAATATTCAATGTTATTCAAAGAAAGAGCCTTAGCTGGTGTCTCATAATGTGCAAATTTGTTCTGAATATTCATCCAAAATGACTAACTAGTAGATAAGGCAATATTGTGAAATGCATTTGTAACATAATCAATATATGTATGTATATATGGTTTCATCTATTATTATTGAATAAACAGACCGTTTTCAGTGTAATAAATACTCATTTCTGATTTATTTATTTTCTGAAATTAATTTGGCAGCTGCTGACACCAGATGCAGATCTCTCCACATCAAATTTTGAATATCAACCTAACCTAACTACACCGTGTACCTTTTTGAGATAATTTTCCTTCTAAGTTTCACTTCGGAACGCAGCAGGAGGCTAATACTTAAGGCTAAAGGCCTTTCAACTACCACGAAATGGTGCGGGACTTGCTCGAATAGTAAGCCATTAAAAAACAAACAGCTTCAGATTAGGCTTATGTTACAAAACCAATGAAAAGAATAAATGGGTATGTTTATAGACCATAACAAATAACTGTCTGAAAATATAACATGAGAGTAAAACAAAAACAATAAGCACGTCTCAAATAGCTGATTGTCAAACAAAAATTATCTCTTTATCAACTCGTGAAATGTTATGCATTCTCTCATAAGGTAGAATTCCAACTTACACAAAAACCTCAAAAACTCCAAATTGACTCACAATTCTATATTGGGTTCTGGTCTCCCTCTCTGATACATTATCCGTGTGAAATACTGATCTGTTCCGAGTGTCACCAAACGAAACAACAATTAACCCACTGACTGCGATTTACTGTAATTTCACTATCGCAAAATCTCTTTTCGGAAAGTCGCAACTTTCCCAACTGACTCTCCATCACAAAGGAATCTTTTCGCAACTGACTTTCTCAACTTCTCTATCGCAATTAACTTTCGCGACCGACTTCTCGCAACTGTCAGATCGCGACTGTTCCCCAATTAACTTTCGCAACTCTCTTTCGCCAAAGACTCTTTTCGCAACTCCTCTCTCGCAAAATCATTTTTTACAAAATCCCTTTTCGCAACCCTCTTCCACTACTGACTTTCTCGACCGTTTCGCGACCCTCTTACGCAACTGTCCGATCGCCACTCTCCCAATTAACCGACTAATTAGTATTTCCAAGCCGAAAAACTGTCCCTAACGGTTCCTTGATTGGTCTGATCACTGTTTGATATTCCCGAATTTTTCCACAACCCTTCCTACTCAAGACCTTCATCTTCTTTTCATCAAAGTCATTGGTCAATTTTTATTTTAAATACATTTTCGGGCCCACCTATTCAGATATGATCGAACTTCCTGTCCACGAAGCTGAAGTGCAGACTCGTAGCTTGCATTTTCGCGTTCCCAGTATTATAAATCATCAACAGGATACGTTTGTTGAGTCTAGCCCGAACGAAACATAATCTTCATGATGCCGTCAAGGTTCAACTATCATAGATTAAATTCAATGCTTACTCTGTTGGAAAAATATCGATTTCGAAACACCGGGTAACCGACCCCGATCTTTATGAATAAAATAATATTTTTCGTTAACTATCACCATGGCAGTTTTTAAAAATTTAAGAAACTTAAGACGCAGGTAGCTAGAAGAGGAATCTATGGTTTGAATAAGGATAACATTGTGAGTATATTTAGTTTAATCTTCCTCTTGAAGATGATCACTAGGTGATCGAAACACGTGTTGAGCTGTTAAAATAACGGTTTGGTGTTGGGAAAAAACTTCAGTGGTATCCATTACTATACCAAAGGTTCCAAACAGTGCATATAATATAGGTAACAATATAAACGTTCATTTCTACTATGACTTGAGTTCCAAGAAGGCTATGAAAAACAAAGCGGCAATATCTTTGAGAAATAAAGTCTTTAATGAAATACCCCTCTTTGTCATCTGAACATCGGAAAATCAATTCCGATTAAACTCAGAAATCTAATACCAATGAATTTCTCGAGATGATGAAATAAATTAAAGTCGGGAAATATAACATGAATTATTTACCCTCTCCTCTGTTGCGCTTGACATCAAATATCCTTATTAATTTTCGCGTCACTATCCCAACAAGTCTGATACAATCATGTCAGGAGGAACGAAATGGAAATTGTTTTTTTCTGAAAGCTTCGAGAACAAGACGAGGAGAAATGAGGGGTCATTTGGAAGTTCATTCCTGCAGATTTACAATTGACATTTGATAATAATAAAGAAATTAGTTGTTATCTTATGTTATTCATGATTATAATTATTATAGAAAGTCAACAATACATTTTATTCAAGATGCGTTTCGCTACACGGCAGCTTCATCAGTGAGAATGGCTGTTTTATACGTTCTCATTATTTATGTTTTATTCCAAATAGTTGTTCGATTCTTCAATATTATTTTTTGAAAGTTCATCAACACTCCAATTTCAATTTGTTGAATATGTAAGAACAAATTTTGACGTGCCCAGGTGTCTGTTACATATATCAGCTTTAATGATTTGCCTTACATTTTGATCGAGTCAGCTGACTGAACATGAACTAAATTCATGAATTTCACTAGTTCGGACTTCCATTGTCTACTATATAAAATGATTTGAAATCCCTGAAACAACTAAAAAAGGATAATTAAAAATGAATAGCTGAAAATAACAATTATATTAAGCAAAATAAACCTGAAATGAAATAATAGTGAAATAAACTACAAGTTAAAATATAACAATTGAATAAATAAAAACAAAATAAAAATAAAAAGTGTAGAGATTCCAAGTCACGTTAGTTCACGACGTTTCGATTGTTACTATCTACAATCGTTTTCGGGTGATGACTGGACTGATTCCTCCGAGAGATAACTATTTATAGGTCGTTCAAATACTTTCACTTATCCCTGCTTTCCATTTTCCGCTCTACTGGTTCCGTGGGAGATGCCCGTTTTGGCGGGAGTTGTCCATTTTTCGCTTGATGATGGGTTTCCATATGTTGCGTATTTCTACGCTGGCCTGGCTGAATACATTGTTAGACAACATGTATGCGGCTTCCTTGAATTTTCTCCTAAACCAATGTTCCTCTCTGTGCAAGATCTCAGCTTGGGACCACTCGATGTTGTGTTGATGGGTCCAAATATGATCTGCTATTCCTGATTTGCTGATTTTCCCTCGCTGTGTGTGCTTCTTGTGCTCGGCAATGCGAACATTCAATGGTCTCTTAGTTTCACCAATATAGGATTTTCCGCATTCACAGGGTATCCGGTAAATGCAATTCTTCGAATCGCAGTCCGCGTTTGGGGGCCTGGTTTTCGTGAGGCTGCTACGGATAGTGTTACCGGATATGAAACAGGTTCTGAAGTTGTACTTGGAACCAATTCTTCTTATCCTCTCCGACAATCCTCTGATGTAGGGAAGTGCAAGCACTGGTTGTGATGGCTTCTCTTCCTTGCGAGGCTCCTGCTGTCTTTTAGCCAAAGTTTTTTCTACCATGGCTTTGGAGTAACCATTCCGTTGAAGATCATTTTTGATGATGTATAGTTCCTAGAACTAGACATCATCAGTTCTAGAGTTCAGCTTTGGAGTAGCCATTCTATTTCCTAGAATGGCTACTCCAAAGCGATGGTAGTAAAGACTTTGGCTAAAAGACAGCAGGAGCCTCGCAAGGAAGAGAAGCCGTCACAACCAGTGCTTGCACTTCCCTACATCAGAGGATTGTCGGAGAGGATAAGAAGAATTGGTTCCAAGTACAACATCAGAACCTGTTTTAGATCCGGTAACACTATCACGAAAAACCAGGCCACCAAACGCGGACTGCGATTCGAAGAATTGCATTTACCGGATACCATGTGAATGCGGAAAATCCTATATTGGTGAAACTAAGAGGCCATTGAATGTTCGCATTGCCGAGCACAAGAAGCACACACAGCTAGGGGAAACCAGCAAATCAGGAATAGCAGACCTTGTTTGAACCCATCAACACAACATCGAGTGGTCCCAAGCTGAGATCTTGCACAGAGAGGAACATTGGTTTAGGAGAAAATTCAAGGAAGCCGCATACATGTTGTCCAACAACGTATTCAGCCAGACCAGCGTAGAAATACGCAACATATGGAAACCCATCATCAAGCGAAAAATGGCCAACTCCCGCCAAAACGGTCATCTCCCACGGAACCAGTGAAGCGGAAAATGGAAAGCGGGGATAAGTGAAAGTATTTGAACGACCTATAAATAGTCATCTCTCGGAGGAATCAGTCCAGTCATCACCCGAAGACGATTGTAGATACTAACAATCGAAACGTCGTGAACCAACGTGACTTGGAATCTCTACACTTTTTATTTTTATTTTCTTCTTTCATTCCTTCATTTTTATTTTGTTCTTATTTATTCAATTTTTATATTTTAACTTGTAGTTTATTTCACTATTATTTCATTTCAGGTTCATTTTGCTTAATATAATTGTTATTTTTAGCTATTCATTTTTAATTATCCTTTTTCAGTTGTTTCAGGGATTTCAAATCATTTTATATAGTAGACAATGGAAGTCCGAACTAGTGAAATTCATTATGAAACATTGTCAATCACCTTCAAACAAACTAAATTCATATTCAATTAATGACTTTCCACCAATCC
This sequence comes from Leptinotarsa decemlineata, assembly GCF_025532065.1. Classification (NCBI taxonomy): domain Eukaryota; kingdom Metazoa; phylum Arthropoda; class Insecta; order Coleoptera; family Chrysomelidae; genus Leptinotarsa; species Leptinotarsa decemlineata. The sequence continues at coordinate 9,284,731 of NW_027412573.1, read as the reverse complement.
TTTGGAGTCACTTGATATATACAACACATATAAAACTATATGAAAATATAGAAAAAGCGAGAGATTACCTCATTAAAATTGTAAACTCTAATCGACGTACGGTTCTGAAATACCGAAATTAAACTTTGGAAAAAAAGATAGCAAAAAAGGATGACGTATTTAACCAGTATGGACGTTATCATTTTTCGTTAAAGGATATACGAGTACCTTCAAACCGACTGTATTCATACAAAACTGTAATTTGACTGAAGAATATATCTTTCTTCTTTGTGGCTGCAATAAAAACTCAATTTTCAGTATGTCATTGTTTGTGATATATTTATACAGTGCATTTTCAGGAAAAATAAAAAAATACGTCAACAATAGTATACAGGGGGAAACATTTTGATATATTCACATTTGATGTTACTTCCCCTATCGCATTCCCAGAGCATATAACCAATTTTTTTCAAATGGATCCCTCTATATTGTTTCGCATTATCAGATGCTTCATGATGAGCAAATTTCAACAAGGTATAAAACAAATGATCTGAAGCTTATGGTTCGGGAGAGAAATCTAGATTTTTGAGTCGTTGTGTATGAACTTGACGATATGAATGAGGATTCGTACTCGTATCACTCCAGTATCGACAATTTTGCCGATTCACCTCCCCATTCAAACTAAACGAACATTCACCCGAAAAACAAATTTTATACAAGAAATTCTGATACAAGATGATCCGTTCAGTGAGACTTCCACGAAACTCGATACATCTATCAAAATCATCTTCGTTCAATTCATGAACTAGTCTAATCTTATATGGATGAAATTTGTATTTATGAAGGATCCTGAAAACATTTGTACAACTGTTTCCTGATTCTTGAGATGACTTAGTAAAAAATTGCGAAATTTCCATTAGTCCAACGTGCCCTAAAACTGCAGTACAAATAGCTCCATCGTTTAATAATTCCGAAACGTATTTGTGTCGCACATTTCTTTCTGGATGATTATCATTGAACATAATGGCAGCAGATCCAGCACTATTTCCATTCTAGTAGTATAGTGTCCGACCGAAAGTTCGGTTTCGGTCGAGTTTCGGTTTCGGCGCCAAACCTGCCGAAACTACGACCGAAACTGAAACTGCATTCGGGAGTTCCCGCGCAGTGATCGGTCATGTTCGGCGCGTACAATTTTATACAATCGACGATAAATTGCCGCTTCCACGTGCCTAATCATGTCGTGACTATTGTGATGTAAGGTATCAACTCAAATAAGTAATTTTATATTTATTATTTTTGAAAACCCATCAATAATATTCAAAAGAAGAATCTACACCTACTCAAATGAACACCTCACCTATTTTAAGTATTTTTAAGGTGCAATTAATATTTTTTCTTGAATAAGGGTTTTTTATGTTGATTATCAATGAGTAAAAATGTCGAAGAGTGCATAACGTTGTGATTTGAAGATAAAAAAAATAAAGACTGACTGATTATAAAAACGTTTTCTTTATTTTTCCCTCGAAATATAATCCGTGTAAGGAAGTTTCGGTTTCGGCCGAAACTGAGACCGTTGCCGAAATTTGTTTTCGGTTTCGGTCGCATAAACCAGTTTCGGTCGGATACTATGGTAGTACAAACTCACTATTTCAATCCGTTCCCGAAGCGTATAAACCATTGCTTCTCAAGAATTCACAAAAAAAAACACCGATTGTAACGTCACCTGATAAGTAATCGTTATTGTAGAACGAGAGAAATACAAAATAAAGAGAATATCAAATTCAAACTGAACTTAGTCAAAATAAGACTTTTTTGAAGTATACTTTCAGGGTCGCTCATTTTTAACCGAAATATTTTTTAGCTTCCAAACTATGAGCTTCATGGAACATGTGATAATGCAAAACAATTGATCCATTTAAAAAAATGGTGACATGCTCTGGGAATGCGATAGGGAAAGTTGAATCAGATGTGAATATGTCAAAATGTGTCCTCCTGTATACTATGGTTGACGTGTTTTTTCATTTTCCTGCAAACCATTGTACCAAAAGTTATTCAGTGGCTCGTTTTAAATGGAATGCACTGTATATATGACTCTGAAATAATCGACGATAATGGTATGTAGTATGATATAGCAACGTCAACTATTTTCGATAATATTTATCGTTTCTGTTATTGAAATAATATGCAAATATGAATAATGTTTAGTAATTGTGATAAACACCATATCTGATAATATCAATGTGTGTTGGTAATTGAATATATCGAAATCATCATTCTCAGGATGTTTCTGACAAAAAAATGCTATATTTATCGTTTGTTTTCAAATATTTGAAACGAATATAAAACTGCTAATGGCTAAAAAAGCGGCTGATACGATTTTCAAAAATTAAGAAGTATAGTATAGAGAATTGAAATACTCATGGAATGAGGAATCACAAAACTCCTTTCTTATTCGAAAATAAGTTTCCTTCTCGTCTACGAATGATGCAAAACTGCCTTTCTAACAAAAATTTCTAAGAAATATGCCTTTTCACGAATGATACTTTCTCACACAAATGTTCGTTCAAACCTATTGAGCAAAAGGGGGTTGTTGAGAATAGATATCGATGTCCATTCAAACGAATGTCAATTCGTAACCTTACAGTGTCATTTAAGATAAAGGATTTGAAGTCACTTCATCGGAAAAATGATAGTAACGAGAGAAAATTCCTCAAAATAAAATCCAACTACCTACTTCAAGCGATTTCGCATCAAAAACTTTCAGTATTGTCATCTATTAATATCATATGTATATTTGACGTTAGATTGTAATTCCATTCTCGCTTATGTACTCTATACTCTATTTTATGTTTTTATTTTTTTATCACCTGTGGTGATGAATATTTCCATTATTTGTTTCAAAGCACTTGTCATTGTGCCTCAGGTTGATCTCGGTTGTGATCTCGATAAAATTTCAAGCAAATCATAAATGAACTTATTTTAATCCTTGATCAAATTTATACTTTTTTGTTAGAGGATTGCATCTCTGATTTGATAAAATCTTGAAAACATATATATAACTTTATTTGATGAAGCAAACCGTATTTTAACAAGCTAACCTTATTCCATACATTTTCCGAAAACCAGTAACACAAGAATTATCGGGAAATTTCAACTCTATGCAATTTTTTTAGCTGTTTGAAATTATTTTATATGACTTCCTTCATAGTTCAACGAAAAATAATATCAGAGGAACAGCATGTTACAACAAAAAGAAAGTCAACTTATTTGTATTCGTGTTTTTTTTTTTGAAAGAAAGTGAAGTATTCCAGATCAGTAACTTATTTATCAATTTGGATTTCGTAAAACGCTTGCCTTTGATAGAATTACTCACTAATAATATAAAAATACATATATTAACTAACAGATGTAGAATATTCTATTCCTAGCAGTCTGAGGTCTTAAGCTAAGCTTGCATTGTGCTCCTCACGCTGCTAAATTTCAACAAAAAAAATATAGGTTCATACCAGTGTACTAATGCTATCTAAATAAAAATGTAACTTGGAAAATAGTTTGAATAGAGACATTTATGTAGGTAGAGTATACACTGATGGAAGTTTCTGATTCAGTCGTTCTCAAAGATATTTTTCAGTTGATTATAATGGTTCTTAATGGATAGTTTCATTTCTTTTCTTTAAGTTTTTTGTGACTTTTGATATTTTTTATATGTGTAGGTAGCTGATTGCATAGTTTAGGACCAAGGTAAGTGACGAATTTCTGGTTGTGAGTCAATTTGCAACGTGGAATATTTGTATCTTGGCTTGCCATCATTCTTGTATTGTGCGTGTGATAAATTATGTTAATGGGTTTACTCATTGTCCATAGTAAGCATTCATAGGCATATATTTTCCTTATGTTGAATAGGCCAGTTTCTTCATATAAGGACTCGGTTGAATATCTTAGAGATTTTCCAAACATTATTTTAATCAAAGTGTTTTGAATTATATCCAAATTGTGTAGGGAAGTCTTGTATAATCCCCCTCAAAAATGATACAATAGCGTATAATTGACTCAGCCAAGGCATTATAAACCAGCAACATAACATCTCTTCTAAGAATATTTCGGAGTTGATAAAATTTATAAATAAGCTTTCGAAGTCTTTAAACCGTATATTTTACATGATCGTTCCAGCGTAGTGATTGATCAATCGTGATACCCAAGTACTTAGTTGATTCTATTTTATTTATTTCTGGGCAAGAGCAATTAGAATTCTCTGAGCAAGTTGATTTGTTAATAGGAAGTATTGTTTGTTTTGGTTGATCCTTTTTCTTGTAGAGGAGAAAGTTATGAATTTTGTTTTGTCTAGACTGAGGCTCAGTAAGTTAGTACTTAGCCAAGAGTGAATTTGTTTCATGCAAATTCCTGCTTTTTCATATTCCATGTTTCACCTACGAATACTACAGCCATATCATCAACGTAAGACGTTAAATGCCTTTCGAAATTTTTATTGGTAAAAATATTATTGACATACAGTAAAAATAATATGGGACCATGACAGTTCCCTGTGGTACATCCTTGGTAACAGGCAGTGAATCGCTATAAGACTCATTTATTTTTACTCTCTGTATTCTGTTTGATAAATGATCTTTGATTTGAATAAATTTAATGCAATGCCTCTTACTTCCACCTCCTCCAAACTCTGAAAGAGTATGTTATGTTCGACGGTATCAAACGCCTTTGCCAGGTCTAAAAATACAGCTGAACATTTTTTCTGGTCCTGAAAGCAGTTGAATACTTTATTCGTTAGTTCAAAAACGACTTGTTCTTTTGATAAGTTTTTCCTGAATCCATATTGTGAGTTGGGAATGATTTTATGTGAGATAAATGTGATATTTTTTGATGAAGGATACCGTAATTTTGTCAGGACCAGGAGAAATCTTATTTTTCAATCCAGATATTATCTTTATGATTTCATTTTCAGTTATCGGATGGAGGAATAGCGAATTTCTCATATTACTATTTTTTTCTATAGGAGGAAATGTTGGTTTATCTATTCTGTTTGACATGATTTCACCTATATTCATGAAATAGTAGTTGAACTCGAATTGAAAGGGGTTATATTTTTAGGAGTGATTAATTTTTGGGAAAGAAAGTTTTTGGAAAGAAGGAGTAGTAGAAAGCCAAAAACTTTCTTTCCTAAAAATAATTGAACTCGTTCGCTACTTTTTCCTTATTTTTCTTTCTATTCCTGAACTATCGACTCAAGGGAAAAATATAATGAACTTTTCACATAGGTTGCAAATTTCATGACATTTGAGAAAAAAAAACTGTTCTATTCTTGAGAAAAATAGATCAAATGCATTTCCATAAATAATTATTCCGTTCAATTTCCATTATCGAATTTTTACAAAAAAATTCAACTTGAATGTTTGAGAGCAACAGCACCAATAGAAACCACAGTTCAATCAAATAACAAACAAGTTACGTCTCAGACCCATTCTGGAAAATGTAGCCTTCTATATTAATTTACTCGTAGACGCTCTATCAAGAGTTTTAAAATCGCTACCGTAAATTTAAGTTTCATTTGAGTACAATGGTAGAGAATTTGCAAGCTTTACACTTTTCAAACAGGCTGAAAAACCACATGATTTTATAACAAACAATGAAAATGTTTCTATTGTTTGCTTTTTCAATTCCATATTAAATTGTTAATGTGCCTTCCAGAACATGAAATGGCTGGCCTTGTAATTTCCTATTTGAGAGCTTCTGTACGTTCAAAATGAATTGTTTTTCTCGTTTCATTTTCTTTTTTTTTCTGGTTAAATATTTTACCACAAACAGACTGTGAGAGGAAATGACCGATTCTTGAAGAGAATCCTTGATGAAAATATTCCAACATCAGTTCATTAGCAAATTTCCTCGGAACATGCATCTCTATCAAATGGCTTTTTCAGAAATTTCAAGTAGAAAATCTAGTCACACCTAGTGCTTTCAAAATGTGCCAGAAGATGCGATAAAAGTAACTCTCACTAATCATGAAGTATGTATTTATTGGTAAGCTTAATAATTAATAACAAATGGAAATGAAATGTAATTGATACTGACTGAAATATCTCAATCAGCTAATTGAATTGAAAAGTGGTCTTGGAGAAGTTGTCCTGAATTTTCGAGTCTTTTGATTTGCAAACATTCTATTTGTTTGGAACAGTTTTTTACTGAAAGATATTTTTGGTAATTTCACAGTTGAATTTTTCTCCATTTCTTAATTTTTATATGGATATTACTGCAGTTTAGTCCCCTCATCAAACCGTTATATCGATGATTTTATAATCCCATTTTCATCAGGGTATCAACGGTAAATAAAGGATTCGGGTTATTGATTATTAATGCGGTTATAGGAATGAAGGCTTTCACGGCTGACGTAAATGTTTTGGTTGGTTTCCCGGTTGGTCTTCTTTGGTTACAATCTCCAAACGTTTCAACTGCAACTGCGGAAGTCATCTTCAGCGTGATCAAAATATTCTTCTTGAGGTATGTCCATCGAATGAAATTCTAATGTTTTTTGTTATTGATGACAGAATGTAAGAATAGACATATTTGCTATTTATAGTAGATTATTTGGAACATATGAATGGAAAGTAGGCTCCAAAAAAGGTATTTTGAATATACATTCAATACTTTGGTTGTGCAGAGATTTCAGTGGAAGTACTTTTTTTCCTACAGATATATACTAGCCAAATCAAAAACTTGATATGGTCAACAATTATGGTTCGACAATGAATATCCAGTGGAACTCCGATTGTTTTGTCATTTCGTATCATTACTTCTGAGGCATATATTATTCCTAAAGTTTAATTTATCTCAAATTAATTTCATAAAACATTTTTGAATATTAATGACCCCACTATTATGACCTATAACAATTTATTTTATGATTTTCGTTATATGTTCATTCCTTCAGTCTTACTTAATAAATACTAGAAAAACAAACCTTTTTTCGTCAGTTGGATATCGAAAAAAATTATTGCCGACATCACCCTGCAAATTGCAGCAACCCACAGCTAGACACTTGTTCATTTTGAAACTAGACACGAATTTTTCACAAATACAAAACCACCACTTACAACGACTCACTCTGTAATAGTATTCCATGCCTCAACTTAGCTCATTTGGTAAACGCTTCAGATTCAGTCGGTTGCGCTGTAGTTCGGCCGCGCATAAAATTCAAGGTGGGGAATCTTGACCCAAATATGGCGGGGAGTGAACTTACTGGTGTTTACTTCTATATGGTGCTTTGGTAGATATGTTTTCTCTTTTTCTTTCTGTTGATGTTCTCTTGGTGTTTGTGTATTCATATGGCCTCTATATATATTCTTGTTGAATAATGAGTCGACGTTATTTTCGAATAGAATCTTGTGTTCCTCGTTGGACAATGCATGCTCAGTGACTGTAATCTCCCGCTGTTTTGAGTGAATCTGCTGTCTTTTGGTGATCTCAGATACTCTGATATTTTCTTAGTTGGTTTGAAGACGGTGTTGATTTTCTCTTCCTTTAGAATTTTTCCGATTCGGTATGGCAGATAAACACTGCCTTGGGGTTGCTCTTCACTGGTGTTCCTCTTCTTCCTTGTACGCGCAGCAGGGATTATGTATTTTCTGTCGTAGCCGTACGCTTGTAACATAGTAGTTAGGTGTTTTATTTCATCGTCGACGTATCTTTCTTCACATTTTCTTCAAAGTTATCTTCACTAGGGTGTTGATGACGGCTCGTTTATGTTTGGGATGATGGTTGGATCCATTATGTATGTATCGATCTGTATGTGTGTTCTTCCTGTACACCTTATGGCTTAGTTGATAACCTTCCCCGATGACTAAAACATCAAGGAATGGGATTTAGAGGTTTTCTTCTAATTCCATGGTTAACTGGATTTTCGGAAAAAAAGCGATTTATTTCCAACAGGAGTACCCAGTTACAGAAAATGCTATTATTACAGAGTATATATGGAATAAATATTAAAAGTAATGGAATATAGAAATATATAAAAGTAAATGCTAAAACAAAGTATATATAAAATATTCGTATAATTAGAATTACAGAGAGGAATCAAAAATTGAGTATATAACACAAAAATTTACAAATCATGCAGTGTAACAGTACTGACGTAGAAGTTATTTATAGTATTATCTAAAGTGATTGTGGATACAAGATACCAAGGCGTTCAGAGAGTCGAAATGAAAATCGCAGTGTTCACAGATTTTATTGAAGATACTGCACATTAAATTCAATGGTGATCGTAGCATAATATTTGTGCGTGATGCTTCGCAATATAATTTCAGATTGTGTCGACCTTCACTTCTTGGTACTAAGAAATTGATATCGGGTAAAAGAACCGTACTGTCAATGTTGTTGTTGAGTAATTTATGCAGGAATTTTATACCAAGGATAACTCTCCCATTTTCCAAAGATGTCATATAAAATCGTGTCAACAATATGTTGTGATCGATGCCTCTCGTGGGGTATTGACCATTAACTTTTAGACATAAGTATTTTAGGAACTTCCTTTGTACGCTCTCAATTGATGTTTTTTGGTAGTCGTAAGCCGGATTCCATAACAAAGAGCCATACTCTTACTTAGATCTGGCATACGCAAAATATACCAATTTTAAGGTGGCAATACTTTTGAAATTTTTGCCATTTCTGTAAATGAATCCAAGCATCCTATTTGCATCAGCAGTCATATTCCTTATATGCGTTGTAAATGTTAATCTACTGTCGTATGTCATACCAAGATTTTTTATCTCATGTACGCGGATGATTGTAGATTTGTTGATTGAATAATCGTACATTAAAGTTCGCTTTTTTGTTGTAAATGATATTGTTTTACATTTGGATACGTTCAGTTGTAGACGATTATTATAACACCAAAGTTTGATTACATTTAATTCATGTTGTACACGTTGGCAGTCAGTCAGTAGATTTTATAATATATTTTCAGGTCGTCTGCTGATAGTAGGTTAGAAATATTCAATGAGGTTGCCAAGTCATTAATAAAAAATAAAAGAGGTACAAGATTAGAACCTTGTGGTATCCCAGATAACTACGTACTGGGTCGATTTGAAAGATTCATATTCGACGAATTATTTTCTGTTAACTAGATATTATTCATTTAGAGTAAACAGTTGGTTAGAGAGTCCAAATTCTGTCAATTTGCTGAAAAGAACGTAATGGTCTATTTGATCGAAGGCTCTTTGAAAGTCTGAATAAACAACATCGACTTGTTTTTGCTTGTCCAGGTACGTACAGAGATATTGATTTAAACATGCAAAGTTTGTCATACATTATCTTTGTTGTACGAAACCATGCTGAGTAGGAGAAATAACTTTTTGAATATGGGAGTACATAACATTTTGCACACATATCACGAGTTTAGAAAAGTTACATAAAATTGAAATTGCCCTGTAGTTTGTGATATCGCTAGAGTCACCTTTTTTTAATATCCGATAAATTCGAGCCGTTTTCCACTACTCAGAGAAGGCACAAATTGATAAAATTAAATCAAATATGCCTATTAGAGGTATAGAGAGAACGTCAATACAGTCCTTTATCACAAGACTAGGAAAATTGTCAACGCCTGCGGTGAGTTTATTTCTTAATTTTTTTGAATCAATAATAATATCGATTTAAGAGAAAACAGGGATGTTTATTGTATCTAAATCAGAATCATGAGAATTTTCACGAAGCATATTATCCTCCGAAACCAAGTATACACTTCTGAAGTACTTGGCGAATCCATTGACAATATCCCCAGGTTTATCAAATACCTCATCATCAAGTTTCATTATACCCAGTATACGCGAATGACCTTTTTTACTGTGTATGAAAGACCAGAAAGTCGAGCTGTCAGATAAAATATAATTTCCAGCTAAGTTTGTAAATTGACTATATGTTGCTTTTATTTTAGTTTTGACAGTTTTTCTCAGAAGCGAGAATTGATTTTGATAAAATGCTGTTTTATATTCATTATAGTTTTTATATGCTAATTCCTTTTTCTTTATATGGCTGATAACATCGGCGTCGAACCATGGGGAAATTTACGTGTTTTTAATGTTCTCAGTGGAACTGTTTGAAAAAAGATGCTTTGTATGAAAGCTATTCAGATGATTCAGGAGTTCTGAAGTTCTTTTTTCCCATGGCTCCAAACAAAGCATGTGTCGTCTACATATCTCAACCAGTGCTTAGGTCTTTTTTCTGGAGTTTGAATGGCTCTTTTTTCAAAATTTTCCATGTAGAAATTCGCCACTACTGGGCTAATTTCAGCCAAGTGTTCCAAATCGCGCGAGAAATACGCACAAACCCGCCATTACATAAAGTGCGCGGAAATCAGCACTATAAATGACACAACAGAAATTAGATATTGTTGATATGTCAAGAAGAGCACTTCAACCACGCCACTGAAGATGACTACCGTAGTTGCAGTTGACACGTTTGGAGATTGTAACGAAAAAAGACCACGGCAAAACCTGGAAACCAACAAAAACATTAATGCGAGTGTTTCATATTTTTGTGACTCACCGTATAAATACAACTATGAAAACAAGTTTGGGATTTGTTATATCAAATCATACAACGACAGTTTAAAAATCTGTTTAAAATCTGTTTTTCCGTTAATCAGCTGTCGTCCCCATACGAACGATAACTCTCAGAAGTTGAGAAACTTATCCGCTCTTCAGATCTAATGTTGAGAACCATCTGCATTCGACCAAGATGTTCAGGGTGTCATTTTGAAAAGGGGATATTCTTCAAAAAAAGTATTTTCTCCGTCAAGTGGAACTTGGAGAGAACATGAAACACCTAGAAGAATCGACTCATCTAACTATAACTGAAAATATAAAATGTACACGTACATTCCTTCTAGTGAGAATTGCACTTTTCGCTATTTTAGAACTTGTATGGATCTGTTGAAAAAATATTTGCTTAAAATCTGTTTTTCGATTAATCAGCTGCCGCCCCCATACGAACGAAAACTCTCAGAAGTTGAGAAACTTGTGCGAGCTAAGAACTAACGAGGTCTTACCTTTTAACGTGTAATTCCTAACACGATTGCAGAATCATCCCAGCTTCAACCAGATAAATTCTCTCGAGAAAAATATCTGGTCGAGGCGGGAATCAGAACCCACGGCCTTCCGATCGTGAGTCGGGCGCACTACCACCGCGGCCAATTCCACTTATATAAAATTTCACAGTAATTTTCCAGAATTTCTAATATTCTTGATTCATGATCAGCAAGCGAATCCACCAATTTGAGTTTCTCTCTAGACAAAAATCATTATTCGCAACGAGGGAACTTCATGTTTCTTAGTGATTTTGTTCCCTATACCCCCTAAGAGGGCGGGCCTAAATAAGTTGTTATTGCCAAGTATCAACTTTCCGGCAACCTTCAGTCGACTCGAGCAGTTTTCTGAAATTAACATCAGTTCCAACTGACAACGGCAATTAATTAACTTTTAGCCGAAGTAATTTCCAGTAAACTTCAATCATTCAACTTCGAGGCGACGATTTCCCTTTGTGCCGCCGAAACAATATTAGAACTACGTATCAATGTATTCAAGAGTTCTGACAGCAGGAAGTTGTGTTCTAACGACTTATTATGCCAGTAACTTGCGATTCGGAGTCAAGTCTTGGAACTAACGCTCACTCAGGTAATGGCAGTAATCAGTATGAATGGTATGAAACTGAAACTCTGCATATTTTTCCAGTATTAAAGGGCGGATGAAAGACATACTGAACTCAAATATTGAAGGAGAGTCTTTCTTTGTTTTTATGGACCTTTTCTACATACAGTAATAGTACCGGTGAACTCCGATGATACTGCGTAGAAACAATATATTTTTCTCAAAGGAAAACATTCTGTTCATCAGTAAATAGTCGTATATCAGGACTGTTCTGAAAATAAGGTGATGAATGTTCGAATTTCGCGAGCAATGTACATTTTATTGGTGATTTTTTTTGTGTTCGTACACTTGTCTTTAAAATATGTTCATTAATAGGAGATGAATCTTAAAAACTGAAAGATACTATGTCAAGTCACTATACGACGTTTCGATTTTCAGTATCCACATTCGTCTTCGGGTGATGACTGGACTTATTCCTCCGAGAGATAACTATTTATAGGTCATTCGAGAGCTTCCACCTATCCCCTCTTATGTTTGTTTGAAAGTGGTTGACAATGTTTCGTGGTGTATTTCATCGTATTTCAATGCAGAACTAGACATTTTCCTGAAGCACATCAACAACGTAAGTCCTTCCATCACTTTCACAATGGAGAAGGCAGTCCACAACGGATTGCCTTTCTTAGACGTATTGGTGAAGAGGACCGACACTAAATAGAAAACATCTGTATATCAAAAACCCACTCACACAGGTCAGTATCTGCACCAGAAATCCAACCACCATCAATCGACTAAGAGAGAAATCATCAGACTCCACTAGACCGTGCTTTCGAGCTCTGTAATACAAAGGGAGGTCTCGAAAAAGAAAGAGACATCATCAAAAATGACCTTTAGCTAGAAAACAGCAAGAGCTCTACAAGGAAGAGAAGCCGCCACAACCAGTATTTGTACTCCCCTACATCAGAGGATTATCGGAAAGGATAAGAAGGATTGGGTCCAAGTAGGTATAACATCAGGACCTACTTCAGATCTGGGAACACCATCCGTAGCAGCCTCACAAAAACCAGGCCACCAAACGCGGACTACGATTCCAAGAATTGCATTTACCGGATACCCTGCGAGTGCGGAGAATCATACATCGGTGAAACTAAGAGGCCATTGAAAGTTCGCATTGCTGAGCACAAGAGGAACACTGGTTTAGGAGAAAATTCAAGGAAGCCGCGTATATGTTGTCCAACAACGCATTTAGTCAAGCTAGCGTAGAGATACGTAACATATGGAAAACTCTTATCGAGCGAAAAACGACCAACTCCCGCCAAACGATCATCTCCCGCTAAAACCAATGAAGCGGAAAGAGGAAAGAGGGGATAGGTGAAAGGTGAAAGCACCCGAATGACATATAAATAGTACGATATCGAAAGAATAAGTCCAGTTTTCACCCGAAGACGATTGTGGATACTTACAATCGAAACGTCGTGACGTAACTTGATTTGGAATCTTTTAATTTTGATTTTTATTTTTTATTTTTATTAATGATATTTTTCAATTCTCAGCTTTTATTAATATTTCAATTTTTATTTTCTGGTTGTAGCTTGTATGTTATTTCCTTGTAATTTAAGTTTTTTGTTTTAATAAAATTGTTATTTTCGGTTTATCTTTAATTTTTCTCAGGGATTTCAAATCAATTTATATTATATTAGACAATGGAAGTCCGAACTGATGAAATATTCCCTTTTACATTTCTCCGCTTCATCGGTTTTACCGGAAGCTGATGATTTCAGCTTGAGACCACTTGGTGTTATGTTAATGAGCTCAAACATGCTCTGCTATTCCTGATTTGCTGGTTTCTACTCGCTGTGTGTGTTTCTTGTGCTCGGCAATGCGAACTTTTAATGACCTCTTGGTTTCATCGATGTACGATTCTCCGCACTCGCAGGGTATACGGTAAATGCAATTCTTGGAATCGCAGTCCGCGTTTGGTGGCCTAATTTTCGTGAGGCTACTACGAATAGTGTTCCCAGATCCGAAGCAGATTCTGATGTTATACTTGGACGAAATTCTTCAAATCCTTTCGGCATTCCTCTGGTGTAGGAAAGTACAATTACTGGTTGTGGCGGTTTCTCTTCCTTGTGAGGCTCTTGCTGTCTTATGGCTAAAGTCTGCACCATCACTTTGGAGTAACCATTCCGTGAAAGGACATCATTGATGGTGCCTAGTTCCTTCTCAAACATGACCTTCACCGTCATAAAAATGTTTATAAGTGGTACAAGAAGGTCGAGAAGATGTGAATGACGACGCTCGCACTGCATATCAACAACTGATGAAAATGTTGAGAAAGTGGAAAACGTTGTTAGGGAGAATCGTCGAATCACTATCAGAGAAGTTGCTGAGGAAGTCGAAATATAGGATGGCTCATGACATGCAATTTTTTCGAAAATTCGGGGCATGAAGCGTGTGGTAGCAAAGATTTGCTTGAAAAGGTCTTGACTGATCACATTGAGCAAATTGAATCTGAATTGAATCAAAAAATCTGTTTTTCCGTTAACCAGCTGTTGCACCCTTACGAACGACAACCCTCAGAAGTCGAAAGTTGTGCGAGCTAAGGATTAACGAGGTCTTACCTTTCAACGTGTGATTCCTAACACGGGTTGGACGATAGCAAGTGAAGATCGATCGTTCAGACTAGGGCTTGAACCACCGACCAACACGGCAGTCAATTCGCGTGAGTCAACAAATCACCCACGCCGAACCGCTTGGCTACCGACCGACCACCATATATTGTTCTTCTTTTATAGGTCAACAGAAAAATTCGGATTGGTATCTCACGATACTATATTGTTATTGTATATTGTATATTGATACTATATTGTTACTTTCAAATTCATTTCAAAATTGGAATTATACGGCCTCACCCATGGATGCGACACGAGTGATGAAGAAAGGTTGCTATTGTGTTGGTATTGTTTCACACGGAGAATCACCTTGAAGACACGGATGACATTTTCGTTTTCTGTTGTCTTCACCATATTCAATTGTTTTTCATAGGTACTAAGGTTGGGTTAACCCCAAAGTGAGTGGGGCTATTCGACTCTCCACCGCAATCCGCAAGTGTTTATTGTGGCTCACATCTTTCACACTCGACCAAATAAACCCAGCTCCTTAACGAAGCCGGTTAGTTTGAATGGTGAGTGGTCTTTCAGGTCAGATGGTGAAATTACGGCTCTGCTGGACTCTAAAAATCTGATTCGGTACCCAGTGGGGCAGGCACAAAATATGTGGTCTGCTCTCTCATCACTTTCCAAACAGAGGCGACACACACAGTCTTCCGACAGTCCGAGTACCTGCATATGATGATTCAAATGATAGTGACCTGTAAGAAGGTCTGTTAGACAGACTACTGTAGTCCAACAACTGTTTGGTATCAAGCTTCCAAGGGCGAATAAACGCCTTAGAGTGAGCCAATCCTGGAATATTCTGCTGGAAGTCCATAAATCTTCTTGCCATTCAGGTGTTCAATCTTTGTTTGGCCAAGCGATGCCAAAAACAGATTCTGGCCCGATGAAGCTGCTTGCACCACCCTTCTTTGCAGAGGAATCAGTAGCCTCATTATTCATAGGTACTTACAATGATGGAGTTTCACGATATTGTTATTGACAGATTAACCTGTGTGAACTTGAAATATGAATCAAACTATTGGATTCATTGAAAGAATTTCGAAAATTCATCAATGAATTCATTGAGGAATAGATCGTTGAATTTTACGTATTTTAGCGTAGAACGACTAGCAGGTGACGTCATGGGACCTGGTCGCGATCGTCGCAATACAATATTCGTAAGAATATTATCAATTTCAGCCATCGTAATGAATGAAATACGACATCGGCAAGGCAAGAAACTGTTAAGTTCGAACTAGGTACTAAGCGAATACAAACACCGTCGTCTAGGTCAGATGACATCACACGCCGAACGAAAGTTAAATAGTTGCACCTATAACTTCAACTATCCATAACTTTTTTATTTGTAGAGATTTTTCGATAATTCTTTGACAATTTCGTTCTACTTTACCAAAATTTTCATAATATATCTGTATTGAAAACTTCTCCATTACAAAACTCTTCATTACTATTAATGTCACCTATTTTTCACAATACGCTACCACTAATTTCACACATCGAAAGGTCTGAGTTAGAAGTACGCCTCAAACGATAATATTTTCAGATGGAATAAAACAGATTGTATCGACAAATTTCACCCCTACAGCTTCATACCAACCCTAAAATCACGTTATGTTCACAAAATGTTTCGTAACGTGAGAATACGTTATAAAAACACATCAATTCCAGCTCATCCATCCATATAGTTATTATGTTTTTCAAGACTGCATAAAATATTGAATATTTATCGTTTAACCGTTTGTCATAACAATATGGTGAATTAACGTAGGCGGAGTTGATAAAATATTGTATCTAATCGATTAATCAGGTTAGGAGACTATTAGAAACCAGGATGTTGTAAATCAATTTCATCAACAATATCCCATTTCCAGTGAATTCATTCGGTGTCAAAAATACGTGGAATATCAAAAAATATATTTTTATTAAATTTATTGCAGTAGATCCCTGAAAAAAAATTCGGGGAGTAGGTTAGGTCCAAAATAAGTGGGTCTATTCGACCCTCCACCGCAACCCGTAAGGGTTTATTGTGGCTCACACCTATTCACACTCGACCAAATGGACCTAGCTTCTCAACGAAGCCGATTAGTTTGTATGTTGAGTGGACTTTCAGGTCAGATGTTAAGTGTACGGCTCTGCCGAACTCTGAAAACCTGATTCGGTCCCCAGCATATGATGATTCAAGTAACAGTGACCTGTAAAAAGGCCTCTCAGACATAGTAGCTTATCCCCACTGTAGTCAAACAACTGTTTGGTATCAAACTTCAAAGGGTGAATAAACGCCTTAGAAGATTCTGC
Source organism: Leptinotarsa decemlineata (assembly GCF_025532065.1). Classification (NCBI taxonomy): domain Eukaryota; kingdom Metazoa; phylum Arthropoda; class Insecta; order Coleoptera; family Chrysomelidae; genus Leptinotarsa; species Leptinotarsa decemlineata. The sequence goes on along the minus strand of NW_027412573.1, from coordinate 9,268,134 downwards.
CAGAAGTCCATAAATCTTTCAGCCATTTAGGTGTTCAATGTTTGTTTGGCAAAGCCCAAATCGATGCCAATAACAGGTTCTGGTCCAAAAAAGCTGCTTGCAGCACCCTCCTTTGCAGAAGAGTTAGCAGCCTCTTTGGCTTTCAGGCCAGTATGGTTAAGAATCCAGACCAGTCTTCCTCTCAAGGAGACTCGTTTTTGGCAATTTGCTACCAGTTCAGACGTTGCTCGGTAGGAGCCAAGACCTTCCAACGCCGCTTCACTGTCGGAAAGTAGGTACTTCCCTGACGCTTTTTTTTGAGAGAGTAGCATTTTTCTGGCATAGTCTGGGAAGAATCACATCATTCACATGTTTTTTGTTGGCAATTATCGCAATAAGCTATGTTAGGCAGCAGCGATAGTGAGTTTGAAAAAAGGCTATACAAAGTTTGCAATGCAGCAACGGCTGCTATTCCGTACAATTATTCTGGAAAATCAAAGTCCAGGAATGAAAAGGTTCATGATTTTTTCTGGATATGAATAAATGCAAAACTATCACAGAGGACAAATTTTGGCTTATTTGGCGCAAAAAATGTTATCGCTTTTCTCAAAAGGGAAAATGTTAGTTATAGAGTAACTAAATGAGACGCCTTCAACAGCGAGCAGATCAACAAATTCATTAAAGAAGCAAATAATGAAACGTATACATATCTAAAGTTAATTCAAACAAAATATCACGATTGCAGGATATAGAACTATCTAGTTTATTTGTTTTATTTTCAAATAGCAACAATTATTGGATCAGCAGATACGTGTAGACGGGAACCAACAAATATGTCAAATGATCTAATAAACGATAAGGAAGATATGCTGCTTGTGAAATAAAAAACATATTGGGAAAAATTTTTTGTAATTGAGCAAGAACACTTGCTGTTATGAAGGCAATATTTATTTGTTTTCTTAGAAGAAAAAAATGGTTTCTTCACGAAAAAATTGATCCAGCAATCTAACCAATCTTTGTTCAAAAAAATTATTGGGTCAATAAACTAGTTAACTGGCAATATTTATGTTTACGGCCATCCAATACTCCACATAACACATTTTTCGGAAATTACAAATTAGAATAATAATAGATTCAGCCTGTTCGGATTGAGAATCGCAGAATTTTAAAATTTACCCAGTCTTGAAAATCACCAAAGTCATAGCATTCGTTGAACTTCAGCGACGTTATTTGCTGATAATGGTAGAAACACCACAAATTTAAAAAGACATGGTGGCTGGAAGTCTACCAATTTCGCTGAAGGATATATAGACAATTCACCTACAAACAAGATCAAAATTTGTTTGAAGGTGATTGACAATGTTTCGTGATGAATTTCACTAGTTCGGACTTCCATTGTCTACTATATAAAATGATTTGAAATCCCTGAAACAAGTAAGAAAGGAAAATTAAAAAAGAATAGTTGAAAATAACAATTATATTAAGCAACAATAAACCTGAAATGAAATGATAGTGAAATAAACTACAAGTAAAAATATAATAATTGAATAAATAAAAAAGTGAATAAATAAAAAAAATAAAAAGTGTAGAGATTCCAAGTCACGTTAGTTCACGACGTTTCGATTGTTGGTATCTACAATCGTCTTCGGGTCATTGACCCGAAACTCATTTCAGTGTTGAGTGAATTAACGATGAATGTTGGGAAACAATTCAGGCCGCGCAAAGTTTTGCATTACAGATCAGCTGAATGGGAGGATCTTCAAGACCATTTCCAAAAATTTCCCCGGCTAGATGTTTGTTTCAGCTCTAACGATTCATCAACTTGTGTCAACTGAAGTCACGGAAGTTATTCTATCATCCAAAGATGCATATATTCCTTTTTCAATGAAACGACCATCTAACGGCAAACCTTGGTTCAACTGTCGCCTCCAAAAATCTCGCCTACCGGCAGTGGCGCAAGAATATCAGTGTCGAAAACGAAAATAGGTTTGTCAATGCTCGCAACAGCTGCAAACTCAGGATAAATGACAGCAAAGAACTTCACAACCAGAAAGTTAGGGATAAACTGGTTGCCAATCACAACGGATCTAGATCCTTCTGGTCGGTAGCTGAAGATGTTAATCAGAACTTTACAAAATCCACAATTTCACGGATGGTTCACTTGCAACAACAGCCATAGAAAAAACAAATCTACTAGCTGAACAACTTGCTTGCACAGTCGATTTACTGGGAAAGGCACCACCCACTATTCCCAATCTAGAATCTACATTGCTAAAAATTACTTTTCGACAGTGTCTAGTCAGGCGAATTGTGGAATAGCTTGATATCTATGATTTGAATTCTCGTGTTTTGAAAGGAATTGCTGAGTTTATTGTGGTTCCACTCACATTCCTCATAAATTTGTGTTTCAGTACTGGTGTATTTCCGGAATCATTAAAAATTGCCAGGGTAATTGCCATTTTAAAAAAAGGAGACCCCTCGCTCCAGGGCAATTATCGACCAATATCATCAATTCCGATTATTGGGAAAGTTTTTGAAATACCGATTGAAAATCGCTTTATAGTTTTCTTTGAAAAATACTCCCTTATACACAAATTCCAGTTCGGGTTCAGAAAAAATCGGAGCACACTTGATGCAGTTTACACTGTGGTAAAAAATGTAGTCCAGAGTTTTGAAGAAGTTACTTATACTTCAATCACCTTAGTAGATCTCCTTTGACAAGGCCTTTGACTGCGTTTCCCATGATCTACTGATAAAAAAGCTGGAGCACTTTGGTATGAGAGGGCTACCACTGAAACTATTGAAATCTTACCTAACGGACAGATACAAATGCGTCTCAGATGACACGAGACGTTCCCAAGTGGAAAAAATTAATCATGGCGTTCCGCAAGGGTCGGTTTTAGGACCCCTTCTTTTTATCATCTATATAAATGATCTTTCCTATCAATTTTTGCCTAATAAATTAGTTATGTATGCTGATGACGCTACCATACTTAACACCAACCGTGTTCTACACAATCTCACAAATATAGAGGATGAGGTATTAGACTCAGCTGAACACTGGTATTTTGATAACTTGCTGACTCTGAATATAGATAAAACGCAGAAATTAAACTTCTTCAGCAATCATACGTTGAGTATGATACCGTTAACCTTCTAGGAATAACACTGGATGACAATCTAGCCTGGGGTCCACATATTGACATTCTGTGTAAGAAAGTCTCCACCTATATCTTTGTTCTCCGCAAACTAAAAACATTTACAAATCGAGAAACTCTACTCAGTACTTTTCACGTCCTTATTCAATCACATCTGAATTATGGTGTCATGTTGTGGGGAAATTCAACGCACGCCAGTAAAGTGTTCATTATACAGAAAAGAGCGCTGAGAGTTATGGCTAATGCTGAATACGGAGATCATTGCCGTCCGCTATTTGTCAGGTATGGTAGCATGACAGTGCCTTCATATCCATCATTCTCTTCTTCACATTCATAAACATAAAGACATATTCACAACCAGTTCGGATTTCCATACTTACAATACAAGAACAAAAGACATTTTACTTGAGCCTCGATATCGTCTAGATAAATCGGCTAGGAATTCTCCCAATATTAAACTTTATAATAAATTGACTGAGAAGACAAGAAATCTTGACATGATAAAATTTAAATCTGCGATGAAAAAATCTCTTTTACAATACGGTTTTTACTCTGTTAATGAAGAAATGATTAATGATTACTCTATATAGCCAGCTAGTCTAGACATTTATTTATATATAAGTCTCTCATTTATTTATATATAATGTATATGTGTAAATTTTGTGTGTTGTAATGTTATACAAATAGCTGAATTTATGCCAGAAGTTTACTTGTTTTTCTAATCTGAATGCTAGATTAGTATTTATATTTTTAAATCTTTTATTGTAACCTAGTACTGAGGAACTGACTTGCTATAAATGTATCTTTGTATATAATGCAGTGAAATGAACATCTACCTATATATCTATCTATAGCTTGATATCAAAAAGGCATCTGGCCGTGATGAAGTGACCGTCATTGTATTTAAAAAGTGCGCAAATAAAATCGCACCAGTATTTTGCAGACTTTACAACCTGTCTTACAAGAAAGGGGTTTTTCCTTCTTGTTGGAAGATTGCTCGCGTTCAGCCTATTCCCAAAAAGGGCAAGAAAAGTCTTCCAAATAACTATAGACCAGTCGCTTCGCTATCAGTGATATCAAAAATCATGGAAAAAGTCGTAAACCATCATATCATCAAATATTTGGAAGGCTTCAACATCTTGAGCGTTCATCAATATGGCTTTCGGAAACAAAGATCAACTGGCGACCTTACATCATATGTCACCCATATTTGGAATAACGCAATCGAGAAACATGGAGGATCAAGAGCTGTTTCGCTTGATATTTCTGAGGCTTTTGACCGTGTGTTGCATGAGGGTTTGCTGGTCAAACTTCGATGCTATGGCTTGTCAGATCATTTCTGTGTATGGCTGTTCTGTTTCCTGAAAAAACGTTCCCTGCAAGTGGCCGTCGATGGATCTCTCTTGGATCCATATTGTCTCTAGCCCTCCTTCTATTGTATATCAACGACTTTTTAGGGAAAACCAAGAATCCAATATATTGCTTTGCTGACGATAGCACACTTGTCTCGTCATTCCATTTGGATTCCAGGACATCAGCTACGGAGCACATCTTCATCGGCAGCAGGAGGTTGCATATCTTAATGAGGATCTAGAAGTGATTTCGAATTAGGGTGAAAATAACCAAGTTCAATTCACTGCCACAAAAACCCAGGCATCAGTTTCCTGCCTCCGAACCGGATATAATAATATCAGGTAAAACAATTCCGCTTTCTGCTCCGATAAGTTTTTGGGGGTTAAAATGGACACCAATATGTCTTGGCACAATCATGTCGCTGAAATTGCAAAAGCTGCTTCTCAAAAGCTTGAAACACTATTCCGAACCAGAAAACTACACACCTCAGCAACTTTTGATGCTTTATAAAGCTTCGAACAGATCTTTGGAGTATTATTCCCATGTATGGAGCTCTGCTCTCAAACATACCCCGAAGTTGCTGGATTCCATCCAGAAAAATGCCATCCGCCTGATTGGAGACACGAACATCACGTGCAACCTTAATAGCCTGAAACATCGAAGAAAGGTTGGAGATTTGTCTTTCTTCTATTGATAATTTCACGGGAATTGTTAAAGTGACTTGGCACATTTGATTCCACCAATAGCGGTACATATCAGAAATATGCGACGGACTGTGGCTGCTCATCATTTTGAGGTTCAACTCAGTACACCTCCAACTTGACTGTTCAAGAACTCTTTCATCTGGAGGACTGTGCTTATGTGGAATAAACTTCCTGAGAACGTTTGTCCAAATGGATTCAATCTCCAGCGATTCAAATCCGGTATGAATCGCTACTTTCACACAGGCACCGCTCTGAGAACGCCTTAAGGATTTTCCTGTAGTGCTTGTGTTTCGTACTTAAAAAAACAGGTACGTATACATGTACAGTTACAGGTACAAATAAAGTTTGTGAAGATCAAGCCGTTTCTGGAGTAGTTTGTGAAAAACAAATGAGTGATCTACCTTTGACAGGGATATTAATTCTATTAAGGCTCTTCAACTTGTATTTAATATCCCCCACCCTGAAAATCCAATACTGTAAGATGCAGTTTAATAACAAATGCAGTAAATTGTGTGGTTTCAAGCGATTTACGTTAACTAAATACGCTCTATAGTATCTCAATCTCAAAAATAAAGTCGCCTGTTCATGATTGAAATTTTTTCGATTCGATTGATCGCAATGAATCTTTCCGAACCAATTTAGAAGTGGATGTTTCTTTTTCATTCCACCGTCAAGGTAATTTCTATTAGGATAATATCGTTCAAGAGTGGTGAAATCTCGACGCTGCTGTCTCAATTCCCATCACGTTCCTCCCAATTCGAGGAAAAAAGTAAGTACAAAACCTTCGATAGTGATATTTCAAATCAGTCGACGATTTGAATGGAAAAAACCCGTGTGGGTGTCAATTCGAATCTTAGTTATGAAGTTGATTTCGAACGTATCGGGAATTTCTTAATCATGATGAAAAATCAAAATTCTCGGGAGCTATTAAATAATACAGTAAATCGACCATAGTTTCTTCATTTCCATGTACAAAAACAAAATGAAAATTTCGAAACTCTATTCTCTGTTGTATCATTTCAAAATATTTTTTTTCTCATGTGAGTATGCATCTTTCCGCGATACAGTTTTCAAACCTGTTTTGATAAGTTTTTATTGTTTTTAACTACAAGATAAATTAAAACTACAAATGAATAACAATCGAAATGAGCCTACCACAAGACATGGAACAACAATTGATGCAGTTTTCTCTAGATATCTTTCTAATTTTCATTCGAAAACATGTGTCTGATTTCTCCCTCTCTCGGTCTTACAATCAACCACAGTAATTACTGATGTATCCGATAATGGAAATAATGAAGATGAAAATAAAAAATGTATTCAAGTGGAACGAGTCCCAACCATTTATACATTTTTGAACTTCGATAACCGGCAGGTAGTAGAACTACTGACAGGAAAACGCTGAAAAAGTTAGGTGACAGAAAAAAGTGAGGGAAAATAGCAGTGTTGAATAGCAGTGTTCACAGCTCACTTATGTCACGGAGCTGTGGTTGGAAGAAAAAAGTGACGTGACAGATGATGTGGAACGTGGAATGACAAAAGTGTGGTTGTCGGTGAGAAACGAGACAGGAAAAAATTGGCCAAATAGTTATTCGTCAAATTGGTCTTCGAGTTCGTCCTTGAATTGGTCCTTTGTGTGGTCCTTGAATAGGTACACGAACACGTTTGGATTAGGTCCTTGGTTTGATCCTCAAGTTGGTCCCCGATTTGGTCCCCGAATTGATCCTCGTATTAGATTTGATTTTCGAATAGGTCCTTGAGTTCATCCTCGTAATGGTTCTCGAGTTGATCCTGATGATGTAATGGATTGTGTCGTGAAGCACATCAAATGAAGGAATATTGAATTAATTGGAAAAAAAAAAACAAAGATAACGACATGTCAAGAGCCACATCTTTGCTAATAATTGTCGGAGCGTGATGTGCAGCACATGAAAGGGATATCAATTCATTATTGAAGAAAAATCAGGCGACATGTCAAAAAGTTAACGCCACCCTATGAGTGATTTTTTGAAATAATTGTAATTAGAAAAATAAATCAATCAGTGAAATATCTTGCAGTAGATAATTATCAATTCCAAAAACATAAAAAGATTGAAACCTCATTTTAACCCATTATTTTTTATATTATTCACAAAACATCATTTGAGAAAATGTTTCGGTAATTATGTTTCTGAGGTTCTATATTATCCGAGATTGTGTATGGAACTTTCAATATAGCCTCAGATTAAAAAATTGAGAGAAGTCAAATCTGGCGAACGAGCAGGACGTTTCAACGGAATGCGCCTACCAATCTACATGTCTTACTATGTCTGAATCATTCTTTCAAAAAATGTCGGAGCATACCATTCTTTTGGAAAAAAATTGGGTTTTCAAATTCGTCTAGATTGTTGACAACAATTTTTCGTCGTCGGTGGATGTGGTTCTGAAGAATTCCCAGATGTAAATCACTGGTCAGATTTTCCTCTAGATATCTGAGACCAACAAGATTTTTTCCGATTTTTCTGCCCAGACATTGATTTTCTCAGAAGTTTGAGTGTAACCTTCTCGGATAATATATCGATGATAAATATCGCATATTTTCTATAATCTAAGAATAGAAGTCTCCTCAATATGCTTCCCCGAAGACCGCTCCCAAAAGTATTCCTAAACTCAAAAATAATATTGCTTACTACTTCCTGTTTGACGTCTTTCTGTGGCTTAGTTCTTGAAGAACTGATTCATCTTCTAACTCAACTACAATAAAATACTGTGATCCAAAGTAACAAATGCTGAAGTCGAAAATTATCAGATAGATAGTTTTGTTATCATAGATGATTTTTTAAAAGATAAAACACGAGCACTGAGAAAATCCTTAAGGTGCTCTAAGAGCGGTGCCTGTGCAAAAGTAGCGATTCACATTGGATTTGAATCGCTGGAGATTAAATCCATTTGGAAAAACGTTCTCATAAAGTGTATTCCACATAAATGCAGTTCTCCAGATGAAAGAGTTCTGAGTTGAACCTCAAAACATGGGCAGCCACAGTCCGTCTCGTATTTCTGATATGTACCGCTCTTGGTGGAATCAAAGGGGCTAGTGATAAACTTGCAACACCCATCTACTATATTCAGATATGAGGTACCGAAACCGCAACATCACGAGAAATCTCGCGTAAGCCTCGGCAGAAAGCGGGAAGTCTTAGACTAAATGCTGAAATGAAGCTCTGTTGGGTAGAGAGCCACCCGTTAGCTCCAGCGGGGGCGCCTCCCATCGGCCAGTCGTGGGTCTATGAGGCGGCGCTTTACCTTGCGGACGTCCTGAGGCGCAATATTGAAGTCTCATCCTGCTGATCCCCCCTTTTCCTTCACCAATCTCTAATCTTCCTACCACTCCCGTATGTGGGAGAAATGTAGATATTGTAAATACTCTATACAGTAGACCTTACATATATTTGTTAAAGGGAAATGTATAATAAAGTATTTTTGATTTTGAGTTCAACTGAAGCTGGACTTGATACTGTGAAAATGTTTTCATTATTATGGATAGTTTTATGGATGGAACAAGTAACAGACTAGTGTAATAATAACCGTTGTATTCATTCTGTCTGTTTGAACATGAAACAAATAGTTTCTTTTACATTCAGCAATATAATCGGATCTATGGAGTCAACAAAATATTTATGGAAACATCAAACTGAATATGTTCCAATCAAAAATATCCAACATACAAAATCCATGAATTTCAAGTGACAACATGCGCTTATATATCAGATAAACTCTACAAAATATTCAACTGATGTATTCGAACGAATCAGTCCATTACAAACGACTTGATTGTGCCGTGTACATCATGGTTCATTGCAAATTTCATTTACTTCGCCGGTCGGAAAATCGAAGATAAAATCACTGCCTGATTGTTAGGTGCAAATTCAATTGGTTTAATTTCAGATTTCACAAGTTTGTACCCTATCAAGATCTCGTCGATTTGATTCCCACAAGGAATTTCGTCGGTTCGAATTTCGTTCTCTTCATATGAAAACAAGAATCGAATTTTTCAATTTCCGTTCGTGATACTGAAAATTTATCAGAGGTAGGCAAGTTCACTAGAATGTAACAAAGAGCTTTTGATATACTGCTGGAGTACAATTGACACTTTCTTCGTCGCTTGAATCCATGTCGGAATCACTAATAAATTATCTGAGATCACAGAAATTGACAGCCAATATGGATCCTAGCCTATATCATCTTATTTCGAAAAATTGACTGAGCTGCCATCGTAACATTCATTCCATCCATTCATGATTTATTCTGTTTCCAATGTGATATAAATAAACATCCTTACGACAGCCTTGATGTTTTTCTATCGTGTACTAGATATAAAGAAATATTATTTTACGTGACATCAAATATACCGGTCGTGCATGAAATATATGTATTTCGGGCGTAATTTGCTTTTATGGACCAAGGCGTGTTAATTCTTACACGTCACTCACACGCTGCCATCAAGGTGGGGTATTATCTCCCCTTCTGTGGTAATAACTTCTCCTTAAAATCTACCTGTTCACCTAGAACTAGCACTAATAGCTTATCAAGTTCTGTAACTACTGTAGAATAGTTCAAGGTTCCAGTCAGATGACCTTGTCATTTTGGCAAGATCCACGTCGAGAAAGGTAGCTTGTATTATCCTCCAAAGCACGATGGACGTTGTTCACAGTTGTTGCCTGAGGGAGCAGATGTCTGTCAACCCCAGCAAAAATGTGATAATCCCCTTCACCATCAGGAGAAAACTAGACGATCTAACGCCACTTTTCCTCAATGGTGATGTCATTCCATTTGAAACGGAGGTGAAATATCTTGGCATTGTCCTTGATAAAAGACTCACCTGGAATGCTCACTTGGAAAAAGTTTTATAAAAAGCCAGATTGTCTCTCTGGACATGTCGGTTCCAAACAAATTCATTGGATTCATATGACGATTGTCAGATGATCACTAATGGTGCAATTGCCTAGTGGCCGAAGCCCTTACAGAAAACGGCCCAGGCAAAGCTCTCGGGCTTTCAGAAAGGCTTATCTGGCCATCAGTGGTACCATCAGTACCATACCGTAAGTGGCTATGGAGATCCTTGTAGATATACCTCCCCTTCACATTTTTCTCTAGACAGAGGCTAGATGGACTTCATATAGACATGCCAATTCCATTTATTAATTTATTTATTATGAAAATGACCTCTGTCTTCTGTCTTCATGCCAACTGTCAACAACGAAATGCCATATAAAGTACTGTTCCCGAGTAGAGAGGGCTGGATCCTCTGGGATAAGGAAATATTAGGAGCAGATAGTTGTTGATTCACACATAGATCAAAATCACCTTCTGATTCTGATGCAGGTGTTTTGAGTCGCAGACCCAGGACAGAGATATTGACCTATCTAGGAACCTACGCGACTGTATTTCAAGCAGAAATTTACGCTATTGAATTGTGTACGACGAAATTGGAAGAATCTAACCTCATACACAAGTCAAGTGTTTTCAGTCGCAGACCCAGGACAGAGATATTGACCTATCTAGGAACCTACGCGACTGTATTTCAAGCGGAAATTTACGCTATTGAATTGTGTGCGACGAAATTGGAAGAATCTAACCTCATACACAAGTCAAGTGTTTTCAGTCGCAGACCCAGGACAGAAATATTGACCTATCTAGGAACCTACGCGACTGTATTTCAAGCGGAAATTTACGCTATTGAATTGTGTGCGATGAAATTGGAAGAATCTAACCTCATACACAAGTCAAGTGTTTTCAGTCGCAGACCCAGGACAGAGATATTGACCTATCTAGTAACCTACGCGACCGTATTTCAAGCGGAAATTTACGCTATTGAATTGTGTGCGACGAAATTGGAAGAATCTAACCTCATACACAAGTCACTAAAAATATTCTTGGACAGTCAAGCGGCGTTGGAAGCATATTTTACGCCCTTGATACATAAATAACTATTATTTACGTTACGTTTAACGACGATATCGTTTGACATGTCGTGTGAATGTTCGTTGCTGAGAAATTGTGAAAATTAATGGATAATTCCGACTGGATTAAAGAATAGATTTATCAATATGTTCAAGAATAACACTATTCGGGAGTGCAGATGAAAATTTGGGTTATTTATATCCCTTATGTGTAACAAAAGTATGTATAAACAAAAACACCGAAACTATTAGGATAGACTATGAATTTTTAATCAACATTTTCGGGTAATTTCACCTTCCACAATCAAAAATAGATCGTAATGAGATTTTTCTCACAAGACTTTTCGTTCAGGACTAGAGATTCTTCTGACATTGGCGAATTTATTCGAAAATATTATGAAAAATAAGAAAGAAAAAACTTTGAAAGGCTCATGCAGCTTTTCGTAGCTAGTGAACGAAAATGTTTCCAATAATGCTATTTAAAAATTTGAATTATACACTGAAACAATCAATAAGGAAGTTGAAACTCATTATGAAAAGGTGGAAGAAGGGGAAAACTAAAATTTTCTCCTCGCAAATAAGCTTGAAATTCTTAAAGAAGTGATTAGTTGGTTATGTAATTGTTCATTCCCAATAGTTTTTTGTTAACTTTCTCTTGAAACCTTGATTGAACTACTGAACTGAATGTTCCTCTGGCTTCTTCAGAATGTGTCTCCACTACGCCTTTTGTAGCGAAATATGTTATTATTACTATTATTTTGTTCTTCTCCCATTATCTATCTATTCTTCCCCTTGTTTCAGCATTCTTTCTTTATTGTAATTCAGTATTTGTGATGTGAAATTACATCGAAATGACTATGTAACTGTGATAGTACTCGATTGGTAGTTATGATATTGAAAGCCAAAGAGGAAGTTCTAAAAGTTCTTAATACAAAAAACTTGTCAGTTAGAAATATCACCAGTAGCATCAGTGTTTTACTCAACAGATGAATAATTTCTAAAGCTTCTAGTCTAGAAGATCTGTATAATTTAAAAAGTATAACTAATATTTGAAATTCAGCACTGAAGATAAAATAAGAGAAATGAGAATATTGTGGAATATTCAATGTCTCTTACTGTCTTTTGGGTGTATAACCTTTTACAATCTCTGATGAAATGAAATAAAGGGCAAACAAAGCGAACACTTCGAACACTTCAATTAGTCAGTAACTTGCCGTAGTAATACATTTTGTCTTCAAATTGAATAATCAATGGAAGTTATATAAGTTATTATACACTGTGTCCGTAAAGTATGGCACAAATTCATTTTTAACTAAACAGGTCATTTTAAGAAATAATCCTGAAACACGTCGATTTTTGATGTTAATTTACCGTATTTTAAAATAACGTTCGAGTAATGACGTCACTGTCATTTTTTTTGGAACACCCCCATTTTGTCTCAATTTTCGGATGACTCTAGCTGAGCTGATTCCAAAAATGTATCACATGTTGATTCCAATTGGTACAGGGTGGACAAAAATACAGTAGTTGTGTGTGTGCTAATAAAGTAACGCGTAACATTCTTTATTAGGTAAATTAACAATATTATCAAAAATACTTATTGTCTAACGAAAAGAATATGCTGGAATACATGACTTTATATTAAATGTTCGAACTGCAGCCCTTGCTGTATTTGACAGTAACCCAAACGGTGTACAAATTCTTGTTGAACCTTGTGTATGGTTTCTTGCGTAATATTGTTTATTTCTGTTGGAATTTCCACTAGTACATCTTCAATATTTGCTGGTTTCGTTTTATAAATAACATTCTTCAGATGGCCCCACAGAAAATAATTCAAAGGATTTAAATCTGGTGACCTCGCTGGCCATTCAGTGGGTCCACGTCTACCAATCCACCTGTTCGGAAAAATTTCATCTACGTACCTTCTAACATCTACAGCATAATGTGGAGGTGCACCATCCTGTTGAAACCATAAACTTTCATCAAAACCTCCAGGATTACGTCTGCTGGGAAATAAATTACGTAAAATAGGTACGAGATACCTCCTTAAAAACTCAAGGTACTTTGCCCCGTTTAAATTACCTTCGATAAAGTAGGGTCCAATTATTCGATTTCGTACAACTCCAGCCCATACGTTTACCTTTTGAGGGTATTGTGTATGATGCTCACGCATCCAGTGGGGTTTTTTTTTCGCCCAATATCTACAATTCTGACGGTTAACCTCACCATTTAACGTGAAAGTGGACTCATCAGAAAAAATAATGTTTTGTATCAAGAGAGGGTCTCGGTGACATTTATCCATCATTTCTTCGCAAAATTGGAGTCGTCTATCAGGATCATCTTCGTTTAATTCTTGCACAAGTTTGATTTTATAAGGATGCCATTTTTCAAGCTTCAATAGTTTGTGTACCGTTGTTTTGCCAACACCGATTTCGCGACTAACTTAACGCACAGAAGTGTGCGCATCTTCTTCAAAATGTACGCAAACCTGATTTGCGTACATTTGCAACCGTACCAGTTTCTCGGAATTTCGTTTCCAGCTTACTGACTGTTGAACGCGTTATAGGTCTTTCTGGATATTTATCATTAAACAAATTGCACACTTCCATCTGAGTTCGCGATCTGTCTCCATACCCAATCATCATAAGTATTTCAATTCTTTGTTTTACACTTAACTCCATTTCTACTTCCAATTAAATCTAAGCAATCATTCGAATATTCACGAATACCAAAAATATTGTGGTACTAAACTGTCACTGAACATCAATAGATTACTAAACAAATAATGATATTTCACAAAAAACTAGACGACTATGTTTTTTATAAATGTAGATAAGAAATAATTTCTTTCATATTCTGTCTGCTAGACCACAACTACCAAACATGTTTGGAAACAGCTCATTTTTATTACTCTAAACATGTAGCAAACTACGGGGTGTTACATTTAAACCAATTGCCGCTAGACAATAAGTATTTTTGATAATATTGTTAATTTACCTAGTAAAGAATGTTACGCGTTACTTTATTAACACACACACAACTACTGTATTTTTGTCCACCCTGTACCAATTGGAATCAACATGTGATACATTTTTGGAATCAGCTCAGCTAGAGTAATCCAAAAATTGAGACAAAATGGGGGTTTTCCATTAAAAAAAAATGACGGTGACGTCATTACTCGAACGTAATTCACCCTGTATATTAGATTATTATTTTAAAATACGGTAAATCAACATCAAAAATCGACGTGTTTCAGGATTATTTTTTAAAATGACCTGTTTAGCTAGAAATGAATTTGTTCCATACTTTACGGACACAGTGTCTATTAATTGAGTTAGACACGTTTTTTTAATACATTGAATATTTCTTTTTATTTGTTCCCATTATATGGGAAAAGGTAATAACTCATTAGTCTTCAGCTCGCAAAAGCATATTTGGAAAACGCTTAGGACAGTATAAAATTAAAACAGTGTTCAAGACCACCCGGATCTGCGAAAGACGAAAGAGATCCACTATCAGCTCCGAGGGTATATCGTATATCATGCATCTGCGAAAGAGTTTATATCGGTACAACCAAAAAATCCGTGGGTACAAGGTTGAAAGAACATCGAAGAAACTGTAGATGAGGTCAAATAGACAAACCGAAAGTAGCGGAACACGCATTTACTGAAGGATATCACACGATACTGTAAATATACGGATAACTGCAATAGGAAAGAAGAGGCTCAACCGGATTTGGAATCCTATACTCAAAGATGCTGAAGTAGCAATAGCGCAATGCAGTGTTATGGCTCCATGAGATGACAGTTCACTCATTAATAAGTCAAGTATCAATACCGTAATCAATAACAAACCGCTAACAGATATGGCGGGAATAGCAACACATCAACAAAAGAGGCGAGCTACCTCAGTCAACATAAATACAACCTACGAACTGGAAATCACCAGTATCCACTGACCTGCAGGCCCTGAGACTGGTCGAAAATTCCATCTCAGAGCTGAACAACAGAAAGACAGTCCATCTCGTCATCCTGAACATTTCTGCATAAATTGCTTGATTTCGTTCTGCCTCGAGTCTGGTCCGGTGAATTTGGTCCTTTCTGAAAGGTAGAACATTTCAGGTTCGAGTTGAAGGAACCCTGTCTCCTGTCAGGGAAATCCAAGATAGAGTGCCTCAGGGATAACCTTTACGTAAGCGACCTTCCGAGGTTCGATCACGTAAATATTTCAATTTGCGCCGATGATACGGCTCTCCTCGCTTCTTCCATAGGTTGGCGCGTTGGCGGTCGTCTACATGCAACGCGCATTGGATGACCTAGAAGGCTGGTACTTCGACTGGAACGTTTCTTCAGACACAAGGGTAACGATCTCAGGCAAGGGGATCGAATGGAAACCGCGAGTCGAGGATAGCTAAACTCTATCCTCTGGTCAACAGACCAGTGGATAGTTGTTCAAGCCTTTCATCATGTATGCTTCAGGTGCTTGGGGACAAACCGCCCCGTCAAATCTTTTCATTTTGGAAAGATTACAAAACAAACTTTTCAGGATACTGGTGAATGCTCCATGGTTCGTGCAGAATGAAGCCATCCACAGAGATTTGAAGCTGTTAACTAAACGGTAGCCCATTCAGTCGAGGGATCAGAGTTTTCGAGTCAGCGGAAACTCATGATAACTCATTAGTTAGGATAGCTGTAGATTACACTATAGATGACCCCACTCGATTCAGAAGGCCCCGTCGCTCGGTTGAGTGAAGGTCTCATGACGTCTGTTAAAATGAACAATTTGGTCATCAAATACCCCAGTCAGGAAGGGATACACAAGGCCAGAGTGGCATATTGGTCATTGACCCTTATGTCGCCACTCAAACACCTTCAGTTATGAACCATTCGTCTTCCTGACGAACATCAGTTGAAAGAGTGAGGGAACAATTTTCAACCTGATTAAAATCAAAATAACAGATCACCAGTCATCGATGAATCATCAAGATGAATAAACCTCTGACGAAGCAAGCCACTCGTACTGGCGAAACGTTAGGATACAGTTCCAAACTACGACGGCCTTCAAACCCGAATGAAAATAGTAACAGTGATAATCTCGGCCGCGAAAGCATTAACCGATTCGCCGTTGACGTCATTCAACAATTATTGAACATCATTACATGTCAAATGTATAAATAACACTTTTCTATTGAATTTTTTCCATTTCATGCAGGGGTTCACAGAAATTCCTCAGACTGGAACGCGGTCCGCTGCTTTGCCTGAGAAACATCGTTGAATAAGAACGTGAGAGCATGTTTCATCTTACCTGATAGATGTTGCATGTCACTCAGTAGAGTTTTCGTTTTACGGCCGTTTCGGCAATATCAGCCCCAGACACGATGGAACAAGCTGAAGAGGATACTTCAGCGATATTTCAGTTATTTATGTCGGAAGTGAATGGAGTGTGTTCGTGATTTTGTATGGTGGCCAGTGGAGTGGACTGTGATGGAAGAGTGGTTTTTCCCATGTTGCCGAGATTCAATTTCATTTCGCGAATTTAATGCCTCCATTGTCACAGTACTTTGCTCATCGCCATTGGGTTACTTATGAGACGAATGAGATAAAATCAGCCGCAGTCAACATTATTCAAGCTTCGATTCACTTTTCTTCCGCTGTGGGATAGTGTTGACATTATGAAAACTGGCAGAAGTTCTTTATCCATGTATAAAGTTCAATTTTCCATGTTGGAAGTTGTGTTTGATATTTCAGCTGAGCATCTGTTGGCAAAATATATTCATTGGGCTTGATTAACAAAATTCGGGACTTGATTGGGGCGGTTTCGAAACAAAAGAGGATGGTATATTCTGAAGCAAACAAGGTCTGTTAACAATTGGTTCAAAAGGAAATACTGCAACTACCGTGACTGATAAACCAGATATCACTTCTCATATCGATTTCTGATCGATAAAGATCCGATTGAAAATATATCTGAGTTTGAAGTTCCTACAGAGCAAACTGGAACTGGAGAATATCATCAGGAGTTCGAATTCCTTTCTTTGCAAGGTCTATGACCATCCATTTGCGAGAATAAGTTAACACCACCTTCATCAGGGTTATTGAATGAGAATGTAATTGTAATAACTGCCATTGCGATAATTGACGAAATATATAGTTTTATTCATAAAGATCGGGGTCGGTCACTCGGTTTTTCGGTATCAATACTTTTTCAACAGAATAAGCGTTGAATTTAAGTTATGATTGTTGAACCTTGACGGCATGATTATCTTTCCTTCGAACTAGACATAACAAACATATCCTGTTGATAAGTAATAATACTGGGAACGCGAAAATGCAAGCTAAGAGTTTGCATTCTAGCTCCGTGGACAGGAAGTTCGGCCTTATCTGAATAGGTGGGCCCGAAAATTTATTTAAATAGAAAACTGAACAATAACTTCAATGAAAAGAAGATTTTTCTTGAGTAGGAAGGGTTATGGAAAAATTCGGGAATATTAAACAAAGATCAGACCAATCAGGAGACGGTACAAGGGAGGAGTATTAGCAACAATTTTTCGGATCTGAGAAGACTATGGAGTCGGTTAATGGGCATGGTGGCGATCGGTCAGTTGGGGGAGTTGCGAAAGAAAGTTACGTGATATAGGTCGCGAAAGTGAATTTCTATAGAGAAGTTACGAAAGTCAGTTGAAAAGTCAGTTGCGAAAAGATTACTCTGCGATCGATAGTTAATTTGGGAGAGTCTCGAAAGGGAGTTGCAAAAGTCAGTTGCGGAAGAGGGTCGCGAAAAAAGGGGCTGTCCGAAAAAGGATGTTTTTTACACGATAGTGGAATTCTGGTAAATTTGCGGGTAGTGAGTTAACTGTGGTGTTGCGTTTGGTGGCACTTACAACGGTTGGGTATTTTAGACGGATACCGGACCAGAGAGGGAGATCAGAACCCAGCCTAGTATCGTGAGTCGATTTGAATTTTTTTTTACTAACCCCTATGTCGGTATAAAGAGAGAGAGGATGCCATTTTAATTTTGTAATAATTGTCATTTTAATTTTCAAATAATTATCTTATTATTGTTGCGTCTTGTGGACGATATAAGAAGGCAACAAATTACACTACACCCCTTTCATATGTGTAATAGCGATTAGTACGTACGGGTTTGAAGCCAGGCAATTTCAAATAATAACTTCAGAATTTCCGCAAAACTCGAATAGAGTAATTGTTTTCATGTAAGTTGGAATTCTACCTTATGGGAGAAATATAACATTTCACAAGTTGTTGAAGAGACACTATTTGTTTGACAATCAGCTATTTGAGACGTGCTTTCTTGTAAAATTTTGATCGTACTTTTCGAAAAAAAATTTCTATTGTTTTGTTGGATTTTGGTATTATTTATTTTTCACAGTTATTTCTTTTGTAATATAAGCCTAATCTGAAGCTTTTTGTTGTTTTTAATGGCTCACTACTTGAGTAAGTCCCGCACCGTTTCAGGAGTTAAAAGGCCTTTAGCCTCAAGTATTTGTCTCCTGCCTCATTCTGGAGTTGAACCTAGAAGGAAAATCATCTCATATCATAAAAGGTACACGGTATAATTAGGTTTCCAAAAGACCGGCCTTCGTGCGATCGGCACGAACCCTACAGTTTTTCTCGGACCTCCCTTAACATTCTAAATTTGATGCGGAAAATCTGCATCTGGTGACAGTGCTGCTAAAATTCATTTGAGAAAATAAATAAATGAGAAAGGAGCATTTAAGGAACTAGAAAGCTTCTATTATTACATAATAGATTTATATCCGAATTTCCAATCGAATCAAACCTAATTCATAACCTAACTCAGCCTTTGAATATGTAATGGAAACTGAAAAAAGGTCTACAGAGCAATAGGTTTCGGTTATAAAAATTTCTGAAATTACAGAAAAACAATAATTTCACACTGTAGAAACCTGTATATGAGACGGGTGCTGTCAAAATCATTTCATTTTGTCAAAATAACGACTCGTATTTTTGATCAATCTGTACAGAAGATATATTCATAACTGAAAAATTTGTAAATGAAACACCTGAGTTGATCACGTGAATGAACAGAAAATATTACTCGCCATATATTAGAATAAAACAAAAGTGTTGATAAGTAGACTCTGTTACCGCTGCAAAAACAAAAGAACATCGTATTCAGCTCGTAAAAGTTGTGGTGTGAGAAAAAAAAACAATTTCTTGCAAGTGCGCGTATTCTCTGAAAACCATGAGATCAGAAAATAAAATGCAAAATAAAATAAAAGCAAACATAAACATTTTCATCAAACACGACAGGTACCAAGGTGACGTTTGAGGTAGTGAAACACTACGAGAAAGCAAAAATGAAAATTCTGGCTCAGTGAATATGCATAAGATTTGTCACTTAGGCCAATCAGTCTTGATAAATGATTATGCTACGATTAGGCTTGATATCAATGTACCTACCTATTGATTTGTGAAAGCAACTTTGGAAACTTATTTCATACTTCATTATTGATATCGATGGTCAAATTGATATATTTTTTTCAAGGATGAAACAACAAGCACTACAGAAAAACCCTAAGGCCCTCTTAGAGCGGTGCCTGTGCGAAAGTAGTGATAAACATTGGATTTGAATCGCTGAAAATCAAATTCATTTGGAAAAACGTTCTCAGGAAGTTTATTTCACATAAATGCAGTTCTTCAAATGAAAGAGTTCTTAAATAGTGAAGTTCAAGGTGTACTGAGTTGAAACGATGAGCAGCCACAGTCCGTCGCGTATTTCTGATATGTACCGCTTTTGGTGGAATCAAATGTGCCAAGTCACTTGAACACCTCCCTTGAGAGTATCTACACAGTAAAAATAAAAATCTCAAAGTGAAGAAAATTATCTCGATTTAAAGAAATCATGCTCTCCTATATTCATGAAGAGAACTCCGTAAGAGAAATTAATTGTGTTCTTCTGAAGAGGAGCATTTTTCATTCAAATGCTTTTATTTGTATAAATTAAATATACTCATTTAATTCATCAAAACTGTCCCTCTCATACAGATGTCTTTAGTTACTTGAATCCAAATAATCTCATCTGTAATAATAATAATAATAATATTTATTTGACTACGTTACATAATACAATAAGTTTGTAGCAAGTCATGTTTGGCTTTACATTTTAAATTTACAAGTTAAAATTTACACAACATTCACAAATTAAAATTCACACAACAATCACATATGTAAAAACTTTGAAAATCGAAAAGAAGTAGTGACTTGTATGTTACCAACCACAAAAATGTGTTCTGAAGTCATCGACAGAATAGAAGCAATGCCTCAACAAATAATTTTTCAGTTTTCTCTTGTATGTGTTCAGACTGAGTTCTTTGAAATCTTGGGGCAAAATATTGTACAGAGAGTAATCTATGGAATTTTTTTGCGAAAAGTGAAGACGAAATCGATTTAATCTAATGTGGTGAGCGTTTCGTGTGTTATGTTCGTGGATATGACATTGTTTCGTCAAGGACGGTTTCTTCTTATGGATTTCAATCGAGACGTAATATAGAAATAAAGTTGGCAATGGCAATGGAGTTTTTTTAAATATTCTTGACAGTGATCCCTGTATCCAATATTAGCCAGCACTCTCAATGACTTCTTTTGCATCCTCAATATTAGAATGGAATGACATGAATTTCCCCGAAGTTGTACCCTATAACTGATATGTGAGTGGAACAGTGAAAAGTATGAGGTTTTCAATATATTTGCACTAGTGATGTACTTCAATTGGCGAAGAACAAATAGAGAACCCGAGAGTTTTCTCTTCAGTTGAGAAATATGTGCAGACCAGTTGAGATGCTTAATGCTTAATGGTTCGAAAGTTTGATAAGGTACCGTTGAGCATCACTGCTTGTTGACGATTAGTAAGATATCTTCTTATTAAGTGAAGCGGAATACCTCTAACCCCGTAATAGTTTAATTTTTCCAATAGAATTTCATGTGAGACGTAGTCGAACGCTTTCGACAGGTCACAAAGCATCAACGCTGTGTAATTGCCATGCTCAAGTTCCTCAATCACGCCATACACGACGTCGTACCCTGCATCTATTGTTGAGCGCGACTTTCTGAAACCATATTGTGAGTTGCTGAAAAATTTATTATTTTCAAAGTAGGCATAGAGCTGAAATTATAATTTCAACCACTTTACTGAATATTGAAATAATACTTATTGGTCTGTAGTTATCGATGGCTTTTTCATCACCTTTTTCAAAAAGGAGCACTACTTCAGAAGACTTGAAGATATCTGGAAAGCTACCAGTACATAAGATTAAATTGATCAGTATAGTAAGAGGTTGGATTATTATAGACGAGATTTCCTTTAGTATTCGACTATTGAGTTCATGGGTATCTGAACATTTGGTGTCCTTCAGTGAATTAATCGCTTCCAAAACTTCCATCTCATGCACGGGTAGGAAGAAAAATGACTTACACGGAGCAGGAAATTTTTTAAAACTTAAAAGCTCCTCGTTTGCAACATACGGGAGAGAATTGATGATATTATCAGCAATGTTACTGAAGAAGTTGTTCATCTCATCAGATGATAGTTCGATTGATGGTTTTAAATCGTATTTATTTCTCTCGAAATTTATTATTTTCCAGCAAGCTTCAGATTTATTATTGGACGAAGAAATGTATTCATCATACGCCATTTTTTTAGCGGATATCAGTTTATTACCATATTCTTTTTTGACCTGTTTGTACGCTGTGAAACCATTTGGGGTCTTGGTTAAAGTCTACTATTTGTTTGAGGCTGTGCATATTATTTCTTAACAATCTCAGATCATCTGAAAACCATTGAACCAGTGATTTGTTCACTTTTCGTTTACATTTTTTCAGAGGAAAATGTAAACGAAATGTAATATGAATAGCTATAAGTGGTAAGGGAAGAAATTAAATAATACATTATATACTTATTATGATTGGTTTATTTGAAGCATTCGCAAATCATAAATATTATCCTGAAAAAGCATATGATAAAAAACAAAACGTAATAGAGAACTAAATTTTCTTCGCTACTCTTTGGTTAAATATTATATTCCAACGGCACACTATTAGGAAATCATACAGTTATGCAAATAACAAAAATAAATATTCAATCCGAAAACAAATATAAAAAATAGACATATTTTTGACAAATTGCAAATTAACAAATAAAAAAAATCGAAGCCTATCAACAACATTACAACTTAGACAATAAAATGAATTAATTTATTAGTAATTTTACACGAATAAAGTTTTTGAAATTACATACCATTCTGGTAAATAACATTAAAAAAAACACAATCGTCTACCAAATTCTGCTTTTGTTTATCCACAGTTGCTGGAACATCAGTTGGATTCTGAAACGAAAGAAGAAATCAGCACATCATTGTTAGTCACTATTTCAAATATCTAGAAAGGTAAAACTATGAAAACATCGGCCACTTAATAAAAAAAAAAAAACTTTTTTTTATACCACGAAGGGCGTTGGATTATATTCGACAGGTGTCAGTGCAGGATTCTTCACAGAAGTTATTCCTGCATATGCTGTTGGCGATACAACTGCCGCAATAGATTTTCAATTATTGGAACACACTTTCAGCCGGTTTCGGGCTGTTTGGCCACTCGTCAGTGCAAGGTAGTGTATGTCATCAACATAAAGTCGATGATTTCCGATAATTGAAAATCGAATTCCGTCAGAGTATCATTCCTCGAACTAAGCTGAAGCATACAACAAACAACAGGTTTGTCGTCGCCTCATCTGCCTATGAACGAGGTAACCAACTGCATATCCGAAATTTACCCAATTCCTTGTATAAGGAAAGAAAACTCCCAACAAGAAGAAAAAACCCTTTCTTGTAAGACATATCTTGTGAATTATGTCTTCTCTTCAAAATAGCTCAAATTGAAATCAATTGCCTCAGTATGATCACAAACTTTTTGCTTTTGCAGAAAACAAAATGGAGCATATAGAAATTCAATCTCCAAATGATGTACAACTTAATCGGTTCACACAAAAAAGGTACCAAAAGAAAATAAAAAATATATTATGTATATAAATATCATACGTGCAAAGTTAACAACTGTTATGTGGACAATTTTTGAATCCCTCTTCGAACCAAATAATGTCATTGTTCGTAAAATAATTGTGTTTGAAATATAAAGAGCTAAGTCAAATCAAAATGAAGCAGAATCATGCCTATCATTTTTTTATAGAAATTATTTTAGATATCAATTTGGATTCTCTAAATTTGAAAAACTTAGCACGAATAAATCCAAATCAGTTGTACGATATTCAGATAATGTTATCATGTACAAAAAGTACTTTAGAAGAAGTATGATATTATTGAATCATTGAGAAAATGATTTAGAATTATATGTATACATTCAGATTTGAAACGTTGAATCTTACCTTATACAAGTAGAAATAGATAATTGATGACAATGAGTTGATTGTTGTTATATTTTTTGATTTCCCGACGGATTTCGAAACTATTGATGATTCCATTTTCTATTCTAAATTAGGATATAATGGCATTACGGATGAGAAGAAAATTAAGGTGTTCGAGACAATTGAGAATTGATTAGAAAAAATTCATAAAAGTAATCAGAAATTCAACGTAGTATATTTTTACATTATATTGACATTAGTATATTATTATTGCTTCAATATTTTCATTGTATCTGCTTTGAATCAATTCTCGATAATTATAATTTTTTCATAGAATAGATGCGCATCCATCTATTACGCATAAAAAAAAAGTTAAACCCCAAAAACTCATTCAAAAGGGTCCATCTCAGTTCCTAAGCATTTCATAAAACTGTGTCAGCGTATGCTTCAAAAGGTTACAACTGATGTCGCATTCTTCTGGAATATCGCTTAAGCGGATTATATACAGTGTGTCAATTTGAAAACTTCCCACCCTCAATATCTCCCTTCCAGTACATAATATGAAAAAATGGTCAGACAGGTCAACTTTATTTGCAAGGGGGACACTCTGAATGAATATTTTCAACCCTCGGGGTTCAACCCCCTAGGAGGGGTGGATGTTACCCTCAGAATTTCAAATGGAAAGGGGGGTCAAGTGGCACATCATTTTGAAGGGCATTCAATTCTCTTGCCAATGATACCTTTTTCATTAGTTTTTGATGAGCAGTTTTTGAACAATAACGTTCCAAACGAACGGTGATTAGAAGTGAATAAGAATAAATGATTAAAACTCGCCCGCACTAGATGTTTGGTATTCAGGTTGGTATTCAAAACAAATGATTGTAATGGACTATTGGAAAAGGTGAGCATCGTACTAGGTAGCATCGTTCCAACCCTTGAGTAATATTCGAATTCGTGGATGTGAGAGGAATGTAGAACTACTTAGTTAACGAAATACGCATCGAGTGCAAACAAAAAATACTAAATTGCAAAAAACAAATTTCAACCATCTTGTTACGCTTTATCTGATAATATGTTCAAAATGTTGTCCATTCTGCTCTAAACAGTAATACAGTCTGTTTTCGAACTCCTCTCGAACATTTTGGAAAACTTCACCACTAATTGACCGGCATGCTGCTGTAATTCGTCCTTTGGGGTCATCCATATCAGTGGGCTGTGTTTTATAAACGACAGATTTGAGATATCCCCAAAGAAAAAAATCTAATGGAGTCAAATCCGGTGATCTCGGTGGCCACTCAATTGATCCCCTTCTGCCAATCCATCTCTCCCGGAATCGCTCGTTCAACCATTGTCGGACGGGGCGAAAATAATGAGGTGGCGCACCGTCCTGTTGGAAATGTAACAAATCTTCCTGCAACAGTAAATTACCGTGTGCATCAATTTGAGTTTCGAGCTCGTGAGTTATAAGTGGATCGATAGGTGCTTGAAGCATATCTAGGTACAGATCACCATTCAAGTTTTCTTCAAAAAATAAAGGTCCGATAATGGCATTTCCAAGAATACCAGCCCAAACATTAACTTTTTGTGGGTGTTGTGTATGTCCTTCTCGAAAATTGTGAGGGTTTTCGTCACTCCAATAGCGACAATTTTGCCTATTAACATTGCCATTCAGGAAAAATGAACATTCATCACTGAAACAGATATTGAACAAAAGATTAGGTAAAGCATTGATTCGAAGAGTCATGATTTCACAGAATTCTATTCTTCTGTCATAATCATCCTCATGGAGCTCGTGGAGAATCTGCATTTTATATGGATGAAATTTGTGCATTTTCAGTGCTTTCCTTACAGTCTCGTGTGACATTCCCGTCTGTTCTGCTACTGATCGTAAGGAGCTAGTCGGCTCTGCAGCAAATGTTCCCAACACCTCAATTTGAGCATCCTCATTCAGTACTCTGGGGTTATTCCTTTTTTTATTCTTCACCGAACCAGTTTCGGAAAACTTTGTCACCAAATCAAGCACATACCGGTGACTTATATTAAGATTTGGATTTCTTTCATTAAAAAGAGATGCCGCCCTTCGTGCGCACTTGCCCACCTCTCCATAAATAAAAATTATTTCAATTCGGTCTTGGATAGTGTAAACCATTCTTACAATTTATACACTTTCTAAGGTATCGCTGATCAGCTCAACAAATGAAACTGAAATGATAGTACTACCAAATGGCTTGAATGCGATGAACACCTTTTTTGCTCAAAAAACGATACTTTTTATAGCAGAAGTAACAAAAAAGGGATAAGAGTTTTAAATCCGATAATAAACCCAAATGAAAGTCACCGAAATCAGATAACTAATTAATGTAAATTTTTTGAGGCTTGTCTAATTTTACCCCTGATGGAAAGTTGAAAAGCTGACCCGTCATCACAAGTTTTACTTATAAGAGAGTCAATAAATTGTATTTCTTTGCATACTAACTTGATAACCAGGCATTTTAGTATAGGCCAATTCTAATTACTTCTATTAGTTTAGAACTACATTTTCGGATACTGCTGATCGGAAAATAATAAATGAGGGCACCGTCGGCAAGCGAATTGAATGCCCTTCAAAATGATGTGCCACTTGACCCCCCTTTCCATTTGAAATTCTGAGGGTAACATCCACCCCTCCTAGGGGGTTGAACCCCGAGGGTTGAAAATATTCATTCAGAGTGTCCCCCTTGCAAATAAAGTTGACCTGTCTGACCATTTTTTCATATTATGTACTGGAAGGGAGATATTGAGGGTGGGAAGTTTTCAAATTGACACACTGTATGTAAATACCAGTATTATACCAATTAAAACGAGTCGAACCGTTCCTTTTGGTGAAATTCTGTTTCGGTTCACGTAACAAGTATCCTTCGGTTGGAATGAATTTGGGTCCCCAATTATCCCAGATATTTCCCCAAACGATGTTGAAACGAGAATATGATTAATATGAGGTATTTCACATATTCTCGTTTGACCCTCATTTGTTGTCAACTGTGGAACGATTCATGGAACTAGATGATGCGGGATAGCAAATTGATGAAATGGCATTCGAATTCTCTGGTAGAGTTTCTCTACAACTTTTCTCATCGAAGCAACAAAGTAAATGTCCCTAATGAATGATATGATCTCCAAATGATTTGGTAGAAAATGGATACCTATTCGTTAATAATATTCTAACCCCTTTTTTTGGCTCGACAAATTTCGTACCACGTTGAAATTAATAAATGTTGAATTATTATCTGAGTTATAATAACTCAGATAATTAATTTTTATTGTTGTTTCTATTTTATTTTTATCGTTGTTTCTCCACAAATAAATGGATATATAATACTTCTATATATATATATAGTGTATGTGTAGCTAAAAGTGGGGACATACAAACACACGACCAGTATTGTCGGGTAATTTTTATGCTTAGATTTTTTATCAGAAAAGAAGCAGATTGACTGTAGACAATATATTTTACAGATACATACTACATGCATAGTATTTTTATCCACAAGCATTAATTAATCATTACAGAAAGTGATCTGAGTCATTGATAGAGTTTCTAACAGTAGAACAGTGGCTCCAGACTCAAAACAGAATATCTCCTGCAAAAATAGTATCTCGAGAGTCAACTGCAGAAGTAGTGTGTTTTTTCTTTATCTGCAATGTATTGATTCGCTATATTTCGTAGTCTAATTGCATTACTGCTTCGTTTTGAATTGATACACAAAATTGCAGACAATATATTTTACAGATACATACTACATGTATAGTATTTTTATCTACAAGCATTAATTAATTATTACAGAAAGTGAACTGAGTCATTAATAGAGTTCAACTCTCTAACAGTAGAACAGTAGCTCGAGACTCAAAACAGAATATTCACAGCAAAAACAGAATCTCGTGAGTCAACTGTCAAAACAGTATGTTTTTTCTTCATCTGTAATGTATTGATTCGCTATATTTCGCAGTATAATTGCATTACGGCTTCGTTGTGAATTATTTGAACTTGTCGCTCGCGGCATTGTGAATAACAACTATTTGGATCAATAAGTTCATGAATGTAGCCGTTACTATGTGGTAGGAAATCATAATGAAAAAAAAAGAATTGAAACTTTCTATGTTTTTACCACTTTTATTTGTAACTAATGTTACTGCAGTTTCGTCCTATAAGAACATTATCAAACTTATACATGTATATATGTATGTATACATTATTCATCGAATAAAAATCATAGAAGTCGGTGCAGTCATTCTTGAATTGAAAATAATATCACTAACACGAATTTGTGACTTCATTTCATAAGACCAATTAAAATTAGTATCACCATTTTTGTTTGAAGGTGGTTGACAATGTTTCGTGGTGTATTTCATCAGTTCGGACTTCCATTGCCTAATATAATATAAATTGATTTGATAACCCTGAAAAAAATCAAAAAGATTAACCGAAAATAACAATTTTATCAAACAAAAAACTGAAATTACAAAGAAATAACATACAACAACAACCAAACAAATAAAAATTGAAATATTAATGAAAGCTGAAAAAATTAAAAATATTATTAACAAAAAATTAAAAAATAAAAATTGAAAGATTTCAAACCAAGTTATGTCCCAACGTTTCGATTGTTAGTATCCACAATCGTCTTCGGGTGATAACTGGACTTATTCCTCCGAGATATGACTATTTATAGGTCATTCGAGTGCTTTCACCTGTCCCCTCTTCCCGCTTCATTGGTTTTGGCGGGAGATGACCGTTTGGCGGGAGTTGGTCGTTTTTCGCTTGATTAGATGTTTCCATATGCTACGTATCTCTATGCTAGCGTGACTAAATGCGTTGTTGGACAACATATACGCGGTTTCTTTGAATTTTCTCCTGAACCAGTGTTCTTCCTTGTGGATGATTTCAGCTTGAACCCACTTGATGTTATGTTCATGAGTCCAAACTTGCCCTGCTATTCTTGATTGGCTGGTTTCTCCTCGCGGTGTGTGTTTCTTATGTTCGGCAATGCGAACTTTCAATGGCCTCTTAGTTTCACCGATGTATGATTCTCCGCACTCGCAGGGTATCCGGTAAATGCCTGGTGGCCTGGTTTTCGTGAGGCTGCTATGAATAGTGTTCCCAGATCTGAAGCAGGTCCTGATGTTATACTTGGACCCAATCCATCTTATCCTTTCCGATAATTCTCTAGCGTAGGGAAGTACAAGTACTGGTTGTGGCGGCTGCTCTTCCTCGTGGAGTTCTTACTGTCTTCTAGCCTATTCCTAGGCCTGTTCTACCATCACTCTGGAGTAACCATTCCGTTGAAGATCATTTTTGATGATGCCTAGTTCCTTTTCGAGACCTTCCTTTGTAGTGCAGAGCCCAAAAGCACGGTCCAGTAAAGTCTTGATGATTCATCTATTAGTCGATTGATGGTGGTTGGATTTCTGGTTCAGATTCTGTCCTGTGTTAGTGGGTTTTCGATATACAGATGTTTCCCATTTAGTGTCGGTCCGCTTCAACAATACATCTAAGAAAGGCATCCATTGCGAAAGTGATGGAAGGCCATACGTTGTTGATGTGCTTCAGGAAAGTGTCTAATTCTGCATTCCCATGGTTCCATATTATGAAAGTGTCGTCTACGTATCTCAACCAGACTCGGGGCTTCTTCAATGGCCAAAGTTCCAAACCACTCCATATATAAATTGCCTATAATAGGTGAAAGAAACGATCTCATTGGCAGAACGTTGGTGTAGAGGCTTTCCACGTCGAAACTGATCAGTTGATCCTGCTCTTTGACTTCGATTTTCCCTAGTAGTTCAACGAAATGCCTTGAATTTTTCACAAAAGATGATGTTTCACATTGCAGTGGTTTAATTATTGGTAGTAAAAATCTGGACAAGTTCTGAGTGGCTGAATCTCTGGAGCTAATGATCGGTCTGAGCGGAACATCCTATAATATTTCAATTTTTATTTATTTGGTTGTTGTTGTATGTTATTTCTTTGTAATTTCAGTTTTTTGTTTAATGAAATTGTTATTTTCAGTTGATCTTTTTGATTTTTTTCAGGGTTATCAAATCAATTTATATTAATTAGGCAATGGAAGTCCGAACTGATGAACTAGTATCACCATTATTATTATTGATTTCTAATAATCCTGTTGATAAACACTCAGTTTGTTCATGAAATATCATATATACATTTTTTAAAAAACAACAAAGGATTTGTCTCGTATTATTATTACCCAACTATTGGTCCCATTTGTAAATCGATTCTGTCACATCGAACATATCGTCTAATATGTTCGTTTAATCCGGATTGTCCTCTCCGTCCTTCCTTATGGCTTAGGATCACGATCAATTGGTTCGGACCTTCGGAAACCCTTTAACTTCCGCGTCCCTTACCCTCTAAGATAACCATTTGAAACGGAACTAAAAGCCCGTCTCTTTGGTACAGAAATCTCACTACTCATTTGAATAATTATTCAATAGCTTTCAATCGAAGCTAGGAACAGATCGAGTTTGGAACTGTTTACCATCACTGATCTAGTTACTACTTATTCAAGTAACAGATATTGGTGAGCCGAATACATAATACCCGATCGTGGATCTACGTCAATATACAATTTTTGCGAATGACTTGTTTCACTATTTTCAACAACTTTCATCAGTACACGTGGTAACATATGCGGATGATACAAATTTCCTTTTGACAGAGAAAGACTTGGCAAAACTCTATCAGATATTACTGGAAAGGTATACCAGCAAATTATAACATGGGCAAGTAAAAATCACCTGAAAATCAATATAACTAAAACTGTGCTGATGAAATTTACTATGGTTACAAATGAGTCCGAAATTTCCAGTATATATGAGGATGATGATTTTCATGTAGAATCCTCTAAAGAAACTAAAGTATTAGGCATCACAGTTGATTACAGACTCACCTGGACCCCACATATAGACTCACTTTGTGAAAAACTACGTAAAAATTGTTATGCGTTAAAGTTCTTGTCTAACTACTGTAATGCTGAAATCTTGCTGAGTCTGTACTATACCACTATTCATTGTCATTTGCGATACGGGATTTTGAATTGGGGTACGGGATCGTCCGTGGAAAGGATTTTTATATTACAAAAGTCGGCAGTCCGAATAATTGCTAAACTGGGATGGAGAGAGTCATGCAGGAGTCTTTCAAAAACCTGAAACTTCTTACGGTTGTTGGGATATATATTTATGAATTATGTATTTTTGTTTACAAATAACAAATCAAGTTTTTTTATCGAACAAGCAAACTCATGATTATCCAACTCGCTCTGGAAATTTGCTAGTACCTCGATCACATCGAACAGCCCTCTCCCAGAAAAGCCATCTTTATCTCGGACCGAAAATTTTCAACAAATTAGACGTAAATATACAGGCAGCCCCTAATATAAATATTTTTAAATCTAGATTGAAAACTTTTTCAATTGAAAAAAATTGCTACTCCTTGGATGAATTTTATCGATGATTTTATTCCTCTCCACGTTATTTTGTGTTTCTTTTTCATTTGGCAAATGTAAATAGGTTTTTCTTTTTTTAAGCTGACGTTTTCCTTGTTATTGTATATTGAAAGATATGTTTTTTAATCTTTTTTCCATTGTACCTTTCAACAAGTGAAATATTTGATAATAAATAAATAAATAAAAATCCACTGCAATACTCTAGGCAGCTTGTGTCAAAAAAGGGCAGTTGGCGGGAAGTTTTGCAAGAGTTTTGAAATTCGGTTCTGTATGGTATTTTGGGATGCTGAACACGAATCTGAGGTTTGCCAACAAAATTTTTCACGGGAAATTGTTTTTTTTTTCAAAAATTGTGAAAAAAATCGACTTCGTTTCGGCTTTTTGCAAATAATTCGAAAACTACGCATTTTGTGTAGAAAGATCACCCATACAAAAAGGAAGAAGATTAAATTTCCTATACTTTATGTCATTGAAGTTTTTTTCAACGGTCAACCATTAAGCCATGGGAGAACGCTAAAAGTGAGGGGAAACCTCCAAAACTCCAAAAATCGGGATTTACCGGCGATTTGACACGGGAATGCAATTTTAAAGGAATTATTCGTTGAACTCACACTATCACAATTGTCGGTAACTGTGTAAGTGAAATGTAATACATTTTAAAGAATTCCCTGACTTAAAGTTCACTTACCTTTTACAGGTTATAAGTTGAAACAAGGTACTGACACCCTTTTCTATGCAGCAATCTGCTAATTCAACTAGTAGGCAAATGACCTTTACTGAATCTCAGGCTTAGAGTCAGTGATCACGCTTGCTCCACCAGCTCCCCCTGCGCTTCTAAAGCTGATTTCGTGCAAGTGCACCACAAATTGCCAGCAAAATTGTGGGTGCAGGAAGGCAGGTCTATCCTGCTCCTCCTCATTCGTAAATTGTGAGGGCACCTGCAATAACATTGAAACGGTGCAAGAGGAGGAGCAGGACGAGGAGGAAGCTGAGGCTGAGATGGACGATTTGTTGCCGTTGGACATTCCACAAGAAGAAAACTCAAAAAGTAAATGCTTGCAATATTTCAATAATACTCAATCCGTTATTGAAATTTAACTTCCTCCACTGATTCCATGCTTTTATTTTTTTCTTTTACAGATGAAGATGATCCAAATCCTAGTAAATGGCCCTCAGAAAGGTTGAGTACGTAAGGAAATCGAAGGTACAATAATTTGAGGATTGCAGAGAAACATTATTTCGACAGTCACAACTTTCTAAACCTTCTAGAGTTCTCACAGTCCTCACTAACCCGTTCGAAGAAGAATTTGAAGGTTGTAGAATGAAGATGATGACAATTTTAACATTCATGTTACTATTAATATATACAAATTCAATTTCGTACATATAAACGATTCTATGTTTTCATAATCAATATTTTATTTGAAATTGAATTGAACTTTTTTCTTTATACTCACTTTTTCATTCTTTTTTAAAATACTTTCACATATATTCATGTATGGCTATAATTTACAGAACTATACTTAGGTACGAATGTGTTTCGACGTCAAATAATTACGTTGGCTGGATAGGGATGACGACTCCCGCGTAAAATCGCCAAAAATCCCGATTTTAGGAATTTCGGGGTTTTCCCCCACATTTAGCGTTCTCTCGTGGCTTAAGAGTTGATCGTAGAAAAAATCTTTGAGAACATAAAATGTAAGAAATTTTATTCTCTATCTTTATGTAAAGGTGATCTTTCTACATCAATCACGTAGTTTTCGAATCATTCGCAAAAAACCAAAACTAAGTCGAATTTTTTCACAATTTTTGCAAAAAAAACATATTTCCCGTGAAAAATGTTGTTGAAAAACCTCAGGTTCGTATTCAGTGACCCAAAATACTGTTTAGAACCAATTTTCAAAACTCTTGCAAAACAAAACGCAAAAAACACAAGCTGCCTGGACTACAAGACTTGATAACAGTTATAGTCGAATCAACTGGTGCATACTTGAAGTTTCGGCGTTCTCAAAGGCAAAAAAAAACAATACAGAGAATTAAAGCCGCTGCCAACTAGTCCACGTGGACTAAAGGATTGACGGTTCGTATTGGATGATTTTTACTAACCGAGTGTTATGATAAAATAAAATAAATTCAAATTTGAAGTCATATCACGGTTACGAATAGAATACGAGCCGTCGTGTAGTCAATGTTCAGTTCAGGAACTGATCGCGATTTGAGTGTTGAAATTCGATATTGGTGCAGTTATTATTACTAAAAATTTTTGTTATCTGTTTAAAATGTAGCGTCCTTGAAGAAGTACTAATAGTAATAACGAGTGTGATAACAACACAGACTTTTTCCTATGTAGTGATTCCAATAACGATGGTGAACAATGCGAAAAAGAGATACCGGTGAATAAGTTTCGGATGCATTTGAATATTGAAACACAAAAATTATGTTTCAATGTATATAAGAATCTAAACCTCAAGTTTGGTTTCGAGGGAAACGGAAAAACAAACAAGCAACATCATATATGACTGAAATTCCTTTCTAAACGGTACGTAATGAACGCAAGACGCGATGTGATACGGGATTACCAAAACTTTCAGATGTTCATCTAATTTAAATATAGTTTAAAAGACTAAAAAACACGGCTTTTAAGAACATCGAAGTAAAAAGGTAAAATTTTTTTTAAATAAGCTCAAAACAATAACGAACAAAAAATACTAGTATCATTGTGAAAAAAGCGACGGGCGCTTGATATACAAAACATATGACACAAAGCGTCCACGAGGCTAAATACGTATTTGTGGAAATTATAAGATTTTGATTTCCAGCCTCATTACGGAGAAGTCTAGATGAAACGAACCAGATACTTGCAGACTTCATGATGGCGTTGGCAGAAACACTCAAATCATTAACACTACCGTGACAGTCCACCAAAGTTGTATCATCCGCAAAAAGAAAAAATGTTTTAGGAAGTATATGGTAGTATAGGTCATTTATATATAGTATAAACAAGATTGGTCCCAGTACAGAACCCTGGGGCACACCATGTTTGACAGATTTCACATTTGATTTAATCCCATGTAATGATACACACTGTGATCTAGCGTGCAGATATGATTCAAAGAATTTAAGGGACAGTCCACGAATACCATAATAGGAAGGTTTCTTAAGCAGAATATTATGCGAAACACAATCAAATGCCTTCGATAGATCGCACAACATTATGAATGAATGACTACCCTCCTCGAAACCTATCACTATACTGGATATGATATTCAAAAGAGCTTCGAATGTGGACTTACCCTTTCTATACGCAAATTGTCTAGGGCAGAAAAGAGAATTAGCTTCTGAGTATGCTATTGATCTGCTTTTAACAATCACCTCGATAACTTTTCCAAGTATAGATATTATTGAAATAGGTCGAAAGTTGTCAATAATATGAGGGTCTCTTTTTTTTTAAAGGACTACAGATATATTCAATATTGCAGGAAAAACCCCATGAGAAAAACATTCATTCATTAATAGGGATAATGGGTACGCAATCATATTGGCAATACTTTTGATGATCCCACTGTTAAGCTCAAAAAAGTCCGAACAATTGGAGTTCTTGAGAGACTGGATACTTTTCATTGCTTCCCTTGGGGTCGTGGGGAACAATACGAAGGAGTTAACTGGTGTTTTAAGATTTATCAAGAAATCTGTCGCTTCATAATTTACTCCAGGAAGAGATGAAATGAGATAATCTACAATGTCAACAAAATAATCATTAAAGTTGTTTTCCCAATGCGGTGTATCAACCTCCCTTCATGGTCTCCTATCACATTCATAATTGATGATCCTTCAAGTATCTCTACTGATATTTGGAGAACATGCCAAAAAACTTTCATACGATTCTCGTTTTGCCACTTGTATAGACTTTTTGTAATCTTTTGTAATTTTTTGAAGATTTTTTTCGGTCACCAAATCTTTCCTAGCGTTTTGGACAACCCTGATGTTCGAGAGGATTTCCCTCTTAAAGCGCAATTCACCACCGAACCAACTGACTGGAGGTCTTTGATCGCGATTATGTCTCGCCCTCCTCAAAGGAAACATCTCGACCACATAGCCATTCAAGACCTCCACAAGAAGTTCACCCAAAGCATCCGGAGAACGATCCGTGTATTAGAAAATACTCCAGTCGAAACATTCAAGGCCGCTCTTAAATGTGTGTATAGCTGAAAAAGAAATAAATCTTCCATAAATTGCGTCTTTTTTGATGTAACTGTGAATTCACTCAGCATGTATTGTCCCAAGTGATCCCATAGACAAGATTCAAAAGCACCCGTCACAAAAAGGTCATCAGGAATATTAGTTATGATATCATCTATGCAGGTAGCAGTGTCTGGGGAAATTCTTAAAGGTTCCTTGATTGCGACAGTCAAAT
Organism: Leptinotarsa decemlineata; assembly: GCF_025532065.1. Taxonomy (NCBI): domain Eukaryota; kingdom Metazoa; phylum Arthropoda; class Insecta; order Coleoptera; family Chrysomelidae; genus Leptinotarsa; species Leptinotarsa decemlineata. The sequence continues at coordinate 9,232,692 of NW_027412573.1, read as the reverse complement.
CAAAAGATTCGAAAAAATTTGTTAGTTCAGAGCAATAACGTGTTGTTAATAAAAAACTTATATTGAAATCACCGAGAAGTATCACTTTACTATTTTCTTCAGTATCTTTTGTAGACAAGCATCGAATGTATTCATAAAACTATCAAAATTTCCATTACAAGATCTATACAAACTAACAACGTGTACACTCGAAACCTCAATGCCACATATTTCTATATCCAAATCAATACAAAATTCCTTAAAATTGAGGGGGTTTGTAAGTAATAGTTTTTCTTGACAAAAATCGCAATACCTCCATGAATTTTTTTTGTCTACAGTAGTAACTGACTAAATAGTTCATTACTTTGAGATCAATTTCACTCAACCAGTGTTCAGAGACACAAAATACATCAAAGCTGTACTTACTTAAAAAGATATTTATCTCATCGATTTTATTTGATATGCATTGATTCGAAAAATCAAAACTCGAAATATTCAAGTTTCTATTGTCATCTTGGGTTTCAGGTGAAAAAACTTGCTGACGCTATACTCTGATGCTATACTGATATACTGATGCTATACTCCAAGTCATTTAATCGGATTCCAAATCAGTCCTTCTTTCCCTTACTAACTACAAAAAACATATCAATAAAAATTCACTTATTTTCGAAATTATAAACATTTTAGAGTACTTCTTCAGTAATGAAATTGACATTGTTTTCATTTGGATCAAATGCCATTTGGGTACTGTCGGAAATGAAAAAGTAGATTTGGCAGCGAAAGAAGCCACCTCTCTAGAGTTGATAACTGATATCAGCTCACCGCAAGATATAGTCTCAGACATTACATATGAAATACGACTAAATTGGGGGAGACTCTAGAAAGAATTCTCTTCTAAAACAAAAAATCATCATTCATTAATCCACTCCACTATCCTCAAAAATATCCCCCACGAACAACTTTTCAAGATTTTACGCCACTACCAACACACGAATAAAAATGAACTATGGTAAGTTCCCTGCACATCAGGCAAAAATAGGCATTGATGTGAATCCATTATGCTCTTGTGACAATTTTTCTTTGGCGGATATAAATAACATCCTATTCACATGTCCCAACTTCCGGATTTCTTAAATAATTTACTTTCTTCTCCTCTCTGGAACTTGGCTGCTGGCAAAACTACTAGACGATTTGAAGATCATACTAAGGATGTATTGAGTGTCGCATTCTCGGTTGACAATCGCCAGATAGTTTCTGGCTCTCGAGACAAGACCATCAAGTTGTGGAACACCTTGGCAGAATGAGAGTACACGATTCAAGACGATGGACCTTCTGATTAGATTTTCACCCAATCACGCCAACCCCACCATCGTTTCTGCTGGCTGGGATCCTATGGTAAAGGTGAGGAACTTGGCCAATTGCCGACTAAAGATTAATCATTCTGGCACACTGGCTATTTGAACACTGTTACCGTTTCTCCAGACGGTTGTATGTGCGTCAGTAGTGGCAAAGACTGCAAAGCCATGCTCTGGGATTTGAATAACGGCAAGCATTTACACACCTTGGATCACAATGACATCATTACTGCACTATGCTTCTCACCTAATATGTACTGGCTTAGTGCAGCTTTTGGCTCCTCCATCAGGATATGGGATCTGGAAAGCAAGGAAATGGTTGAGGATCTCAGGCCGGAAGTTGTTTCGCAGAACAGTAAGGCTGAACCTCCTCAGTGTTTGTCTTTGACATGGTCGACAGATGGATAAACTTTGTTTGCAGGTTACTCTGATAATACCATCAGAGTATGGCAAGTTCGTGTGTCTGCATACTGATTTGTTTTTACTTTTGACGTTGTAAATAAAAATATTTGTGAATAAACTGTCCGAAGAATACGGATGATATCTGTATTTATATAGTCTGTGAGACGTATTCCAAAGGTGTAGTCGACCTTAGATACATAATGTATTGCCTCAATAATCGAACATGGCTTCTTTCTTGCTCCAGAAAAATCAGCTGAGATGTTCTTTACTCGGCATACACTGAGAGCCGAAGACAAGTCAATCTTGGCTCTCTGTCTATCCCAATTGTACTCAATTATCAATATTTGAGGTTAATTTTAGATAATGAGCTTACATGGAAGAAGCATATCAACTATGTTCAAACCAAATGTGAAAAAGGCATAAACATAAACAGAACTTCATTATTATTCTACAGGTCGTACATTCGATCCATACTTGATCACGGATGTATATTGTATGGATCAGCCGCAGATTCGAATCTGTTACTAATACACCGAGTGCAAGCAAAAGCTTTAAAAATTTGTCTTGGCGCCTTTAAATCATCTCCAACCCCAGCTATACTTGCGGAAGTTCAGGAACCTCCTCTCCTACTACGCAGACATTTTCTGTCCTGCAAGGAATTAGTCAATATCAAATTATATAGTAATAACCTAATGGGGACCATTTACAGTATATCAATTGAAAATCTCGGTAATCAATACTAGAATCACAAAAACAATCCCCCTTTGACTGAAGCCTTCGCCGCAATATCAGAGAGGATAAATGACATCAACTGTCAACATATTGTTTCAGTTTCAGCTGGAATTTTCTATGTTGATGTTCAAACCAACAGTCATATTCCCCAACTTCTCAGTGAATTCTCAACTCGAACAAGCTCTAACAAAATCGGTACTGGGAATAATTGAATCTTCCAACACAATATACTGTGATAGGTATATAGAAAACAATTCTCAATTCCACCTTCCCAATAAAACTTCGATTTACACAGCAGAGGCTTATGAATAGAATAGAATAGTTTATTGGCTACGTGATACAGTTGAACAAATATTTGTAGCAAGTCAAAACATAAAAATTTATAAATATGACGTCATATAAACAAATAAAACTATCACAATGCTTGTATAACAGAACAGTGTACATAATAATAAAAACAATCAATCACTAAAGTTAAAAATAAGAAAAATTGTTACTAACTCAAAGTCACATGAATTATCTATGTTGTATAACATGTATTCATCTGTAGAATAAAAACAGTGATTCAAAAAAAATGATTTCAGTTTTGGCTTGAAACACTAGAAACTGAGTTGTTTTATGTGACATGGTAACTCATTATAGAATTTCAAATTCAATGAATTATTATGTGAAGTGCTCAGTCTGAATCTCTCAGTTCTTATCAGATTTCCTGATCTTGTAGGATATTCATGTTGTTGCGATTGTAAAATGTATTTTGATTTGATTTTATGAATTTCAATCAACGTTTCATATACAAAAGCTGTAGGAAGCGGCATAATTTTGAGATGAATAGAAAGTGGGCGACAATAATCTTTAAAGTTGGCATTAGATATTAGACGTATAACTCTTTTTTGCAATATAAAAATGTTTTTGGAATGACAAGAATCCCCCCACAACACTATGCCATATATCATGTGACTATGGAAGAGCCCGAAGTACGAAGATTTTGACCGCTCTGATACCCGCGAAATCCTTCAGTCTACGAATCATAAATATTGCCCTTGATAATTTCTTGGCCAGTTTGTCAACATGACATGACCAGTTCAATCTGTCGTCTATATGAATCCCCAGTAGCTTAACACTTTTACCCGAGGTTAAATACGTATTCGTGGAAACTATAAGATTTTGATTTTTAGCCTCATTAAGGAGAAGTCTATTTGAAACAAACCAGTTACTTGCAGACTTCATGGTGGCGCTGGCAGAAACACTCAAATCATTAACAATACCGTGACAATCCACCAAAGTGGTATCATCCGCAAAAAGAAAACATTTTTTAGGAAGTATATGGTAGCATAGGTCATTTATATATAGTAAAAACAAGATTGGTCCTAGTACAGAACCCTGGGGCACACCATGTTTGACAGATTTCACATTTGATTTAATCCCATGTAATGATACACACTGTGATCTATCGTGCAAATAGGATTCAAAGAATTTAAGGGACAGTCCACGGATATCATAATAGGAAAGTTTCTTAAGCAGAATATTATGCGAAACACAATCAAATACCTTCGATAGATCGCACAACGTTATGAATGAATGTCTGCCTCCACAAAACCTATCACTATACTGGATATGATATTCAAAAAAGCTTCGATTGTGGACTTACCCTTTCCATACGCAAATTGTCCAGGGCAGAAAAGACAATTAGCTTCTAAGTATGCTAATAATCTGCTTTTGGCAATTACCTCGATAACTTTTCCATGTATAGGTATTATTGAAATAGGTCGAAAGTTGTCAATAATATGAGGATCTCTTTTTTTAAAAAGAGCTAGGACTACAGATTTTTTCAATATTGCGGAAAAAACCCCTTGAGAAAAACATTCATTTATTAATAGGGATAATGGATACGCAATCATATTGGCAATACTTTTGATGATCCCACTGTTAAGCTCAAAAAAGTCCGAACAACTGGAGTTCTTGAGAGACTCGATACTTTCCATTACTTCCAGATTTGAGAATTCATTGCCAGCTCAAAGTTTTTTTCATGTAAAGTCACCTTAAACGAAAAATGCTTTACTTCAAACTCTTTTGTGGGTTAAACATAATGGCGAAGCCAGTTCAGTCATTTTATCGGATTCCAAATCAGTCCTTCTTTCCCTTACTAACTATAAAAGACATATCAATAAAAATTCACTCATTTTTGAAATTATAAAAATTTTAGAGTACTTCTTCAGTAATGAAATTGACATTGTTTTCATTTGGATCAAAGGCCATTCGGGTATTGTCGGAAATGAAAAAGTAAATTTGGCAGCGAAAGAAGCCACCTCTCTAGAATTGATAACTAATATCAGCTCCTTGCAAGATATATTCTCAGACGTTAGATATGAAATACCACTAAATTGGGGGAGACTCTGGAAAGAATTCTCTTCTAAAACAAAAAATCATCATTCATTAATCCACTCCACTATCCTTAAAAGTATCCCCCACGAACAACTTTTCTGCACACATCTGGCAAAAATAGGCATTGATGTGAATCCATTTTGCTCTTGTGACAATTTTTCTTTGGCGGATATAAATCACATCCTATTCACATGTCCCAACTTCGAACTGTACCGGACGGATTTCTCAAATAATTTACTTTCCTCGAATGTTTCGTTTCTAACTAATATAACAGTGCTTTTAGCTACACTAAATGAAAATATATACAACACAATTCTAAAATTCATAATTCAATCCAAAATATCAATATTAAACTGAGAATACAGTACAAAAACACACTTTTGTCTATTTTTTTGTCTATGGTTTTGAAAACCATTTTGAAAATGGTGTAATAGCCGAAACTAGTGAACAATAAAGAAATATCGTGTAAAATAGACAAAAGTGTGTTTTTGTAGTGTATCCTCAGTGAACATGAATTTCCACAAAATAAACAAGTCGTCAATCAAAGAAGATCAATATAAAAAGTAGTAACTCTTTTGATTCAAAAATTCTGTGGCAAAATAAACTCCGGTTTGATGCCGGGGGGGATATCATATTTCTACTCGTATTTTGTATTTTTCCATTTTACTTTCACGAACAAATTTTATTCGCTTAACAAAAATGGCAGCACACAGAAACTGATACATGTCCATTATTTCATTGAAACAATGGCAACATACTAAGCCCTTGAATGCCGAGCCTGACTTTTTAACAAGAGAAGAATCGTGAATCATCATTTCAATTCCACCTGCCAGAGTTTCATAAAATATATTTACGTCCTGTCTGGAGAGTATTTGCCAGGTTATGTTAAAACTCGTTCTCTGAACGACTTTTCAGCAAAATTTACATATTTACTCGGAACTGAGAGTTTGAGGCTAGATTGGAAAAGTTATCGAGAGAGTTCCAAATCAAATTCTCATAAATATTTTGATGATAATGAGTTTTCGAAGGAACATGAGCACGCTATGAGTTTCTGAAGTGCTCTCATCACGCGAAATATTCCTGTGAACTTTCACATTATCGATATTGAGTCTGAATGGAGAATTGCGTGTTCAGTGTCAGACATACTGAAAAAATTCAACTTTCAACATGTCGGAGATCCGATCCTATTCAGTAATCGAAAAAAAATCTTAAATTATAATCAGTCAATCTATAAGTTGCTCCTGAAAGTTTTTGATAACTGTTAAGCTTCTGTAAGTTTCACCTTTTCACTAATTTTGTTTGCTTTAGAAGCTTCTGAAAGTGGCTTCATTGCCACCTTTGGAAGAAACTTTTTTTCAATTCAGTTCAAAAACGATATAAACACAAGATGGTATCTGAGTACGATTCAACATAGTACGATTCAACATGCAATAAAATCAATCGAATTTATATCACCCTGTATTCACAATTTACCAAAGTAATTTTTGGGGCTTATTGGAAAGTTCAAAAAGCTCGAAAAGCGGGTGCCCCACGATTTGAACGATCGACAAAAATTGTCACGTTTCTTCTTCGCTTCTGCGCAACCAAAACGATCCTTTTTTGGATCGGATCGTAGACCTTCTACGACAACAGAAGATGTTCAGGACAGTGGTTGGACAAAGAAGAGCCACCCAGGCACTTTCCTAAGGCGAAAACCCAATAAAGAAAAACCATGGTTTTTATATGGTGGTCAGCGGCTGGTATGATTCATTATAACTTTCTGCAAACAGGCCAAACCATCACAGCAGAGTCCTATTGCGAGGAAATCGACGAAATGTACTGAAAATTGCAGCAGCCGGCATCGGTGGACAGAAGAGGTCCGATCCTGCTCCACGATAACGATCGTCCGCACGTTTCACAAACCACCATCCGAAAATTAAACGAATTGGGCGTCAAAGTTTTGCCTCACCCACCATACTTCCCAGACCTCTCGCCAACCGACTACCATTTTCTCAAGCACTTTGATACTCCAATCAGGACCAGGCGGAACTGGCCTTCGTCGACTTCATCGAATCCCAAACACACAGTTTTTATGCTGGTGGAATTAATCGACTTGTGTTACGTTGGCAAAAGTGCAAATGGCGCTCATTTTAAATAAACTGAGTAAGTATTCACTGAGATGTTACAATTTGAAATAGACTCATTAAAAAGGACAAAGCTTTTGAAACAACCTAATATCTGTTAGTCCAATCAATAAGTTCAAAAACATGAAAAATAGAGATAAAGGTCCTATAAATATGAGCTACAGCTCATTCGATTCGGAATTACCTCTAGAAAAATGTTTTTGAAGGATTTTGGTGCAGGTAAAAAATTGCAATTGTTATCAACAAAATAAGATTTAAAAAAAATGTTATTTAGTTTTTCGTTAATAACTCAAAAACTATTAATATTTAAGCAATTTTGGGAAAAGCTCGTTAAAGAGGAGGAAATTTTCGATCAAAAAGTCCCAACTTCCGAAAATCCATCTCCATTATTTATAATTTTAATTTTTCGTTGAAAATAAGGTTCCGCGCGAGTGTTACGGCATCATGTTATCGAAAGAAATAATTTTTTTATAACATAAAATGTCATCTTAAAAATTTGAAAAAATTTGTTTACCTTCTTAACACTTGAATGAATCGATTTCCGTAGCATGGGGATTTTCTTCAGCCCTCACATGATTGTTATGGAAATTTTGAATGGCATTCCGAGAAAAATTTGCTTCGTCTGTGAACAAAATTTGTGTCTCAAACTGCGGATTTAGTGCAATACTTTGTAGATACCACTGACACACGCTGTGGAAAATCTCTGGGGAGTAATGCCTGCACTCTTGAAATATGGTATGGGTATAACAAAAAATCAACCAAAATACGCCAAACAATTCAATGACAAATATCCAGAGTTCTAGCGATCTTCCTCGTACTCATCTCAGGATGTTCCTCAATTTCTTGCAGCACCGCTGCCTCAATTTCAGGAGTTCTTACTACACGAGGTCTACCTTCCGGAGTCCCTTTCTTGAAACTACCAGTTTCCCCAAGTCGACGATGAATATTTGAAAAGGTTCGGCTATCTGGTTAGGCACGATTAGGATATCTTTCCTGATAAATGCGCCTGGCTTCTGTTGCATTACCATCGGCAAGGCCATATACGTAATGCATTTGCGCCATTTCCGCATTCGTATAATTTACCATATTTACTGATATTCAGAAAAACAGAGGACTACCAAAATAACTTCAATAACACTTCAAAATCAGTCAAAACGCGCTGTGACAGTTTTTAACACCAACACCTTACTTTAAACCAACATCAATATTAGCTACTGACGTTTGTACATACAGAGAATTCGTTTTTTATTGCTAAGGTGGGTACGCTGTTTTTTCTGCTTTTAATCTTTAAAAGAAATCACATATTGACAAACTCCATATTTCCAAGAGGTGCAGTAAATGAATTCTGCTACTCGTCATTTATTCCAGGATAACGAAATTTATGTTTTCAAAAATTATTAAGCGGTGCTGCGTTATGACGTAATTTTAATTGAGAACAGTGCATCTGACAACAAACAAATACCTTTTAGATCCTCAATTATTTTGCAAGAAATCTGATCTCTTACTTTGCTTTCAGTCGATGCACGATACCGCATCAGATTTTTAAGGAATTTATCCTTAAGTAAAGCAATTTTTAATTTTTTGAGCGAAAACCATGCGTCGGACAAAGAAAACCCAGCAAATCAAATGTGCTCAAAAATGTATGAAGATTTTAAAAATAATTTTTAATTCAAGATAAAGCAGTGAAGTAGTATTTTTTTCGCCAAAAATATACATTTCAAAACTCGTACGTAAGCCACTGGCAGAGAAAATTAAGAAAATTGTACATCAGAAAATGCGCCTTGAGGCATGGAACATATGTTCCAAATATGCCAAAGATGTCTACAAAATTATCTCAGTTATTATTATTAAAAAACTGATTATATATATATATATATATATATATATATATATATATATATATATATATATATATATATTACAATGTAGGTTTTCACGGATGGTAGAATATGATGTGTTGTTCTTCCGGGTGTTCATCCGTTGGGTACTATTCGATAGTCGACGTTTCGCCATCATCTCAGATGGCATTATCAAGACGAGTTACTGCTTCGCTTCGACCTTCGACCAGTTACACCTCTCGAAGCGAAGCAGTAACTCGTCTTGATAATGCCATCTGAGATGATGGCGAAACGTCGACTATCGAATAGTACCCAACGGATGAACACCCGGAAGGACAACACATCATATATATATATATATATATATATATATATATATATATATATATATATATATATATATATATATATATATATATATATATATATATATATATATATATATATATATATATATATATATATATATATATATATATATATATATATATATATATATATATATATATATATGAATATTAGAATATTCCATATATTTTATTTTGTTGATTATTGATGTTCGTTACCTATGTTATGATATTTATGTTTCAATAATTGTGTGTAAGGCTCATTAGCCTAATTTTATTAAATTGACTACAATTTTATTATGTCACAAAAATTTTAGTGAATTATACATGATTTTATACATATAACTCTCATATAGAAATGCAACTGAGCCCTATTTTGAAGTGTACTAATTATTGTCAATATTTGGAATAAGTAAATCACCCACGCACAGGCACTGCCTTAGTGGATACTTGTTTATTCGAAATATCTCTGAATGAAAGTGCACTATTATTATATTATTGTATTTTATTTTAAGAAACTTATTATTATTTTGAGAATTATTTATTGAGGATATATATATATATATATATATATATATATATATATATATATATATATATATATATATATATATATATATATATATATATATATATATATATATATATTATTAAAAAACTGATTATTTTTGAAAACTTTGCCACCCCGTATCTCAAAAGTTAAGGCGTTTAGGACATACGTCCATAGGACGTTTTTTCCTTAAAATGGGTCTAAGAATTATCTCCTTGAATATTAGCATGTGTTTAAGGAACACCCTGTATATGTATATATATATATATATATATATATATATATATATATATATATATATATATATATATATATATATATATATATATATATATATATATATATATATATTCAAAGTAGAACTCATGTGAATGATATCTGATTTTTATTCCACAACGAATATTTGAAATACAAACTGAGTAGAGAAAAGTATCTTCTGTATAATTCAGTGTTCATATAGAAGTATTTGTTTCGATAGAATTTTTTTGCTTTCGTGTAATTCAATGTTTATATGAAAGTAGCTGTTTCAGGAGGACTTTCTTTCAGTTTGTGTCTGAAAGTTACTTCTTTGCATAATCTACACATCCATGTATAGAGTTACTTATTTTCAAATTGATTACTTCCTTCTTTTCTTTGGAAGATTCCCTCTTCCCTTTTTTTTGTATCAAGATGAAGTAGTAGAAAGCCAAAAACTTTCTTTCCCAAAAATTAATCACTCCTAGAAATATAACCCCTTCAATTCAAATTAGATTCCTCTTGGCTGGGCTTAAATCAAATAGGTGAATGAATGTCATTACGATGTCATCGATGACATAAGCAGATCAAGCTTATTCCGTGACATTCAAAATCGTAATTCATGAATGACGTGTATGTATTTTCTATAATGTTATCCAATTTGGTACTGAAGAGTCTTAGGGCAAGTGTCTTAAGACGAAACATCGGTGTATACCAGTGAGGGTGACAGTGTTCCATGTAAGTGCAATTCATTACCATTCATTCAAAGTAGAACTCATGTGAATGATATCTGATTTTTATTCCACAACGAATATTTGAAATACAAACTGAGTAGAGAAAAGTATCTTCTGTATAATTCAATGTTCATAAAGAAGTATTTGTTTCGATAGAATTTTTTTGCTCTCGTGTAATTCAATGTTTATATGAAAGTAGCTGTTTCAGGAGGACTTTCTTTCAGTTTGTGTCTGAAAGTTACTTCTTTGCATGATCTACACATCCATGTATAGAGTTACTTATTTTCAAATTGATTACTTTCTTTCTTCGGAAGATTCCTCATCCCTTTTTTTTGTATCAAGATGGAGTAGTAGAAAGCCAAAAACTTTCTTTCCCAAAAATGAATCACTCCTAAAAATATAACCCCTTCAATTCAAACAAATATTCGTTGATTCAAAAATGGATAGTGAAACCATAATAACTCATGATGCTGCTTTTATTGTTATGAGCTGTGCTTATATGCACTTTAGGAAAAAAGAAGGAGAAGAAAATGGTGATTGATCTCACCGCCCACATTTCTTTCAATGCTTTTTCACGCGTCATGAACGAGATTTCTGTTTTTATGATCATTGTGCCATGCATTCCATATTATCGATTCACCTTCAAAGAAATCTAAAAATTCCACTACATTTTCATTACTCCACTCCATTTTCAGACAAATAAATGAACTACTCGACCACAAATACATAATAAATACTACCTAGGCTGAAGTATGAACCTTCAAGAGAAAGCTATTGGAATTTCATGATATTCTACTCAAAAGTTTGTGAGTTGTGCTAAGAGTGACACTACCCAAGCTGGAAGCGTTTCTGATGAACGAGGATTGGGAAGGAGTGTTTAGTAATAGAAATGTTCAAATTAGTTATAATAAATTCTTGAATGATTTCCAAAATTATATTGAAATGTCATCTTATACTATAAAAGTCAAGCAGAAGGAATATAAAATCAAACCTTGGATTACAAAAGCGTTAATAACATCCATAAGACATAGGGACATACTCAAAAAAAGGTATTGCATAGTCGTTCATCAGTACATGACAGAGAGTACAAACAATACAGAAATAAACTCAATAACTTGCTGAAAAAAACGAAAAATGAATATTACAAAAATAAATTTGAATCCGTGAAAGGTGATAGCAGAAAAACTTGGCAAATAATCAATGAGACTATAAACCGAAATACTAGTAAATATTATTTAACCAGTATACCAATAACCAATACCGAAAACGTTGTAATCACCGATAATGAACAAAAATCAAATATGTTTAATAAATATTTTGTTGAAATAGGAATAAAAATGCAAACCAATATAAATAAATCCCAGTTCGAACAACCAACCCCAAAAGTTTTCTAATGATACAACAGTAAACTCTACAATTGTACTGGAACCTACGACAAGAAATGAGATCATCAATATCATATCAACGCTCAAAAGCAATTGTTCACCAGGTCAGGACATGATCTCGACAAAACTTATAAAACATTTTCACGATTATTTAGTAGATCCTCTAATCCATATCATAAATTTTTGTTACGACAGCGGCAATCTACCTGATGAATGGAAAAGAAGTATTATCACACCAGTTTATAAATCTGGTGAACGGAAACTTATTCAAAATTATCGATCAATCTCTGTGATTGATAACTTCGCAAAAATTTTTGAACATATCATCAAAAAAAGACTCATAACTTTCCTGAATAATAATGTAATAACTGAAAGGCAATACGGGTTTCTGAGTAATTCAAACACAGAAAAAGCAGTTCTTGACTTTGTGGAAAAAACGGTAAACACTCTGGATAGATCAGATAAATGTCTCGCTATCTTTCTTGACCTGGCCAAGGTGATTGATACTTTATCTCATGAAATTCTTTACGCTTTACGATTATGGAATCAGAGGACCGGCATACGATATTCTACAGAAGTATCTATATAAGAGATCCCAAAAAGTGAAGTTAGGAGAATATGTTAGTAATCCTTTAGAAATGTCAATTGGAGTACCACAAGGAACTGTGCTAGGCCCAATATTATTTCTTATTTATATAAATAGTTTTGGATTTTCGAAAAACTAAAGCTCATATTATCTCATATGGCGACGATACCACTTTGATTTTTTCTACAAACACTTGGGATAAGGTTATTGATGATGCGAATAATGTATTAGAACAAGTTAAAAAATGGCTAGACCGAAACCTACTTAGCTTGATTGTAAAAAAAACTAAAAACATTTCTTCTTCTGTGATTGCAGGTGATCAACCGATGGTAAAGAACAGTATTCATGTACACGAGAATAATTGGCAAAATCTTTTAACATGCAATTGTCCTAAAATTGAGAAATGTAATAGTATCAAGTATTTAGGTGTTATGAAATACCAAAACTTAAGGTGGGAAAATCATGTTGTATCTTTGACTAACAGACTCAGACAGCTAAGTAGAAAAATTTATAAATTGAGGGAATTTCTGAATGATAAAACACTATAAGAATAATTTACTATTCATTAGCTGAATCCATATTACGGTATTGTATAAAAGCATGGGGAGGTTTATTTCGCAATAATTTAACAAAACTCAAATCAATGCAAAACAAAATCCTGAAAATAATATTCAAAAAACCAAAACTTCATTCAACTGCACAACTATATGAGCACTCCCAGATACTCGATATTAGAAGCTTGTATGCCTACCAATGCTTAGAATGGATGTTTCATAACCTAAGTCGTTTCAATCGCCCCATGGAAGTTGTAAATAATACCAGATCACTGGATAATCTCACAGTATATATACCAATGTACAAAAAGAGCCACACAAAAAGAACCATTTTCTCTTTTGGGCCGAAACTGTATAATCTTCCACCTCATGAACTGAAGATAATAACCAATTTCCATAAGTAGAAACAACAAACAAAACTTTTCATTCTGAAAAATCCAAAAGAAATTTATAAAATAATAAATTATTTGATGTATTCTCTGCATTCCATAATCCTACGTTCCTGAAACTATCTCATTCTTCAATAAGGTCTAACTTTCCCTTCATAATATACTGAGTAGTTATTCACTTTCATTATTCAATGATTTATTGTACAATTACAATGTTTCTGGAGGGTTGCAGACAAGCACAACTCAAGCATACAAAATGCTTGGGTGCAGTCTTGTCATCCAACAGAAACTTTATAATAATCATCGATATGTATCTTTATTTGTACACTTTAGTCTGAATTAATCTGAATCTAAAATCTGAATCTGAAAACTTTTGTTATTTCCAAAACAACGGAGCAAAAACAATTTCGTGTTTTAATTTAACACTGCTTCTTGATGGGAAAAAATACTGTTCAAGCGAAGCAATGGCTTGAAAAGTGTTATAAGAACTCCGCTCCAACAGAAGCAACAATCAAACGTTGTTTTGCTGACTTCCATTGTGGAGGTAGAGACACCGATGATGCAGAAGGTAGTGGACGTCCAAATGAGGTAGTAACACCAGAAAACTTAAAAAAATCCACAAAATCGTTTCGAATGATCGGAAAGAACATGTTGGCTTTATATTCATGAGCATTTGTGTGAATTGGGTGCCGCGCGAACTCACTGTTGACCAAAAACAAGAACGACTTGATGATTCTCAGCAGTGGTTGGCCATGTTCAAATATAACAAATTAGAATGTTTGCGTCAATATGTCACAATGAATAAAACATGGATCAATTACTACACTCCGGAATCAAAACGATCGTCATCTGAGTGGAATCAACTGTTATAGGGGAGCCCAAGTGGGAATTTTGGGATTTACTGAAGCGCGGCAGATTAATATACAGGGGGACACCTTGTACCCGGTTAAGTACCTCCACCAAATATGAGCCCCATATATAAGGCCGCCCGTGAAAGATAAAGGATCAGATTAGAAAAAAAAATGATCATCAGAAATTCTCTAGCGTGTCAGATTAAGGTGGGGTGGGTTAATTACATACTAAAAAGTGTATATTCCAGTAATCTGACAATTTGAGAGTGACGTAAAGAAAGGGGAGGGCAGCAAAGTTGTTAAAAAAAACGTCATCTCGACATTCTCGAGCGTAGCTGATTTTTTTTATTTTGAAGAAAATGATTCAAGGATATCGAAAAATATGTAATCTGACAATTTCCGCAAGCCGAAATAAAAAAAAATTCGTCGATAAAGTTTAATGCGTGCAGCTGTGTGACACCTATATTTTTCTCTCCGCGTTTCTATTCCTTTTTAACTTTTTCTCTATCTATTACTCTCTCACTCCGTCCCCACTCTGAATTCTGTTGCCATGACGCCATCACAGCTGATCACAGAGACTCGTTCGTGATGAAGATGAAGATGATGATTAATCAATCGATTAATTGATGGATGTAGCCGTTACTACGTGGTAGGAATTCATAATGAAGAAAAGGGAAATGAAACTTTTTATGCTTTTTACCACTTTTATTTGTAACTAACATTACTGCAGTTTCGTCCTATAAGGACATTTTCAAACTTATATATTGTATAAGTAACTGCAGTAACGTCCGTTTTGAATAAAAGTGGTTAAAAACATAGAAAGTTTCATTTCTCTTTTTTTCATCAATTAATCAATTGATTATGAAAAATTAAATTTTTTTGAGCATTTTTCCAAATTATTTTATTATGAATACAATCATTCTACTCAAAAAACATACACTTATTTATTTGCATACTATTTCTTGAGTTTTTCAATTAATTAAGTTCAATTAATTTTTTTTTGTCAGATTAGGCGAATCCCCTAGGTAATAGTCAGATTATGAGACAGCACGTTTAAAACATAAAGATGAACCATATATATCTTAATCTGAAGCGCTTGAGTATTTCCAAATGACCATTTTTTTGCACATTATAATAATGGCCACGCGTTTGCTTCCGCTCGATATTTTTTTTTTCATTTTCAACCCTTACGTACAACCACCCACATCATGCAAACGATCAGATTAACATACCAACATTATTAAAAATACGTAGGACATTGATGGTATCAATATCTGACGCGCTCGAGTATGTCCATGCAACAGTTTTTTTTTACATATTTAATAATCTATAGCAGCTTCCCCCACCGATGAAAAGGTATATATTATAAAACATTTTTTTCTTCTTATCTTCTAAGCTTTACAACCTATTAGGTCTCTATGACGCTCGAGGTAATCCCCATTTTGCATCGTGAGCTCCCCTGCTACTAGTGAACCTCGTCCAAAGAGCTCGAAAGCACAACAATCAGGTGAAAAAGTTGGTTATGGCCTCGGTATTTTGGGATGTGCGTGGTGTACTATTCATCGACTATTTTGAGAAGAGAAATACCATCAGCAGTGATATTATATAACGTTATTGGAGCGTTTAAAGGCCGAAATTGCAAAGAAACGACCATATATGGTGAAAAAATGAATTGTTTCACCAAGACAACGCACCATGTCATAAGTCAATCAAAACAATGGCGAAACTATATGAATTGAACTTCGAATTGCTCCCAGATCCACCGTATTAGCCAGATTTGGCTCCCAGCGACTACTGGCTGTTTGCAGACTTCGAAAAAATGCTCACCGGTAAAAAGTCGCTCAAATGAAGAGGTTATTGCTGAAACTGAAGCTTATCTTGAGGCAAAATAAATCGTTCTACAAAAGTGGTATTGAAATGTTAGAGCGGCACTCAAATGATTGTGTAGCTCTTGATGGAGATTACGTTAATGAATAAATCCAACTTTTAATAAAAAAAAGTGTTTTTTTTCTTATGCCCGGGAAGTTTGCATTAATCTACGTATCGACAGCAATCGCAAATATTTGTCTCCATTGACTCTGCCTAAAATACCGACAGACGATGTAAAACACCGAATGGCGAATATTCGCCACATTAGTCGCTACTTGACGAAAATCCATTAATTAGTAGTTGGGAATCGCCGAATGCCGCATGTCTGTTTCCGGCTTCACCTACAATCAGGATTTCTCAGTAATGAATCATTTTCTTGCTATCTAGTATTTCGCATCGTGTTAACGGGCATTGCCACATAATCAACATACAGAAAGGATATCGTTCGCTTAGTCCCCAAACATTGCTTTCGGCAAGTAAACAACCCTTACCCATCTTGTTACTCCATATACTATTTTCCCCTCATTGGTATTCTCAAGATGTTGGCGTTAGCTCTTTAAACCGAATATTGACATGAGGGTTCATATTTCAAGACTCCTTCTCCATTATTCTGTTTTATTATCCCTGGGCACCTCTCGGGTTATGACACCAAACAAATACGTTTACAGTTCTGTAGCTCAAGGATATGAATCGAAGTCACGTTTTGTGCTCATGTTGAGGAACGCCAGCTTCAACTTTGTAGTTGATTAGTTTTCTGGAGTTTCGGCAAGACTTTGTGAATTTTATATCAAATCAAATCAAATACTTTATTGTCGAAGATGAAATCTCATTGACAAAGTATTACTATTCTAAAAAATATAAGATACACAACTTAAAAGATATTGTCGTAGATAAAATATTATTGTCAAAGTGTTATTATTTTAAAGAATATAAGTTATACAAATTGAAAGTAATATTTGAACATTCGGTGATTTCAGCATTTTGGGGTGAAAAAGTAGTCAGAAAGTAATGATATGTATGCTACATATTGAAATAAATAATAATAATAATGAATATTCTCATGCAACACATAAATGTAAGTATGATAATATAAAAACTATAAAGCATAAAAATATAAAAGTGAATGCATAGAAAATAACAGTAAGTATCAACTTCGTAAACATTTTCAACTATACAGTTCAGAGCTGAATGTAAACATCAAACAAAAAGTTAAAAAAGTCACATAGTTTAAACACCAGTAGATACTGAAACACAAAAATTGAAATTAATTGTTTATATAATTTAAATTTCTGTCTGAATAGAATTCGTCTAAAGAATAAAAGGCCTTTGAAATCAGAAGCATTTTCACAGACTTTCTAAATTGAGTGGTAGATGTTATGCCATTGATCTCAATTGGCAAATGGTCAAACAGTTTTTTCCATTATATATGAAAGACCTCTCAATTTTTGATGATATTGGAATCGGTAAACATATATTGAGCTTATTTCTGGTATTTCGTCGTGATGAAATGAAAATTTCAGCCCTGTATGTTTTTTGCATCAGACATAACATTTCCAATAGAAGTATGGAAGGCAAGGTCCAGATTTTATGGTTTCTGAATAATGGGCGACAGGAATACCTGAATCCAACCCTACACATATTCCTAATTCCTCTTTTTTGTAGTACAAACACCCTATCAAACATGTATTGGCAACACGTTCCCCAAAAACAGATACCGTATTTCAGATGGGAATCGATTAGAGCAAAGTACACATTTTTTGCCATATTAGTGCTGCTGATACTCTGACTGCCAAGCATCCTGATGAAATGTTTTGACTACGGTTATTTAAGTGACCTTCAAAATCCAAATTTTTATCAATTTGTAATCCCAGAAATTTTGCTGACATTTTGTTTTCTATTTATTGAGTACCCAGGTAGATATCTAGTTTGGAGCTCTTCAGGGTGATGATGCTAGTTTTTGAGATATTAAATGACAAGGGATTAGCATCACACCAGTCTTTTATTTTTAAAATATCCATTCTGATCAAATTGTAACGGTCTAAATTTACTTGTAAATATTGTAGATATTGTTCGTTTATTTACTATGGAATCGACAGAATTGTCATTTATTGATGACGAACTTTTCGTCACAGCTAGGGACACATCTGGTTTGTCAGTGTGCCCAACCTACATTTTCAAAGAAGTTGTTACGTTTCAATTTAGCACTAGATCAAACTGCTCTTATGTGACCTTTCAAAAACACTACCTTACCTTTTAAGATCTTTATTCAGAGGATATTAACAATGTAATTCAGTTACAAGTTCATTTTATTCATTTAACATCATAGTAATGGGAATCTTCCGTTCCATAGAAAACCATACCTGAAATGTATAAGAATAAATGTATGCTCCCTGACTAACTGCTTTGACCAGTACTTACGCATTCTCCTATTGCCAATCGACGTTGGAGATCCGAAATTCCTCGCTAGGTTGAAATAGTTGTTATTGTTTGTTTCTCAGTTTTCTTCACCTATCATTTTTTTCAGCCGTTGTCTGCCTTATTCCCTATACCTTTCCGAGAATATTTCTTGCATAGATTGTTATTCATCACTTCCAGAAGGTTTACTGACATATTAGAGCCATATCGCCTGAAAAACAATATTAGTTACCTCTGGGTTTCTGAATACTGTTTGATATTTTCGGTAAATATTCTGCATAATATGAATGCTCTAATATTTGTACTGAAAGGGAAGGTTATGGCGACTTACCTTATATGTTTCTATTCCATCGCATGAATAAGGATTGGTAAATAGTTGAAAATAGGTTGGAACAATATATTTTGTAAATATTCGTAAACAAGGTTAAGAGACAGCTGTTGGTTGACATCTGCCGAACTTTCGTAGTATCGTTCCGTCGACTTACACCGAACTAGTTCTACAGTTGTTCACGGGTGAGGGATTGATCGGTTACTCAAGTTGTCAAGGGTTGTTTTAGGGTTGCATTGCTTTGAGAAGGAGTTTTGATGGGTCATGGACTTGTTGATGATGTATCAAGTGGCTGTGGAGGAATTGTTAGATTTATGATGTTGTGCACAGCGCCCCCTTGGTGCTTGTAGTGTAGATTGGATGCACTGTGGCAACAACTGGTTAGCTGTCAGATGTGGCATTCTCTTAGTATTTGGAAGTTAGCCTTCGGTGAGCTTGGTTCGGAGTTCAAAGGGTATCATCAGACTGATTGTAGGATATATTTGGTTGTATTTGTGCCATCCTTCACGGGGATTATTTCTACAAGTCAGGATTGTATAGTGGAAGACTGATTGGTCATTTTGGTGTGGATATTTGCAGTCGGAAACTTAAGCTCTTTTGAGGATTTGTGGTGGATACCGAACTCGTGCCAGGTGGAAGGATTTCCGAAATTAGGTATGTCTGAATCACTGTCGCATCTCTCATGTGATCTTAGCTATGATATCACTTCTTCAATTCTACAACCTTCGTTTCTCGTCTCTAGATTCATAAGAAACAGAAGGCCCTCAGTCACTCATCAAGTCCCAGCAGGACTTCCGTGCAGAACACCGCACACGAAGAATCGTATAGAAAACCCCTTGGCCAGGGTAAGAATTTTACCATTAAATGTGTTTTAAATGATTTTAGTAATTTCTGGTTCCATCGTTATATCTCAACTGAATATTAGTATTGAAGAGAGGTTTCAACACTCATTCAATTTTCTTGATTTTTACGGGTCATATGGTTATACAGGGCACCCAAAAATATACTCTTGTTATCTTGCTACTTTGCTTAAATGAAAATATACCAGGGGTATTGATTAGTCAAATAGTCCTATTGAATGGGGGTTGAATCTCACCTTGTTTTTATCTGATTCTGATTGAGAATTTTCTTCCGTAGGGTTTTCTTTTTCCTGTCTTTTTTTCCTCTATTTTCTTCCTGGATCTTATTTGGTGATCCATTACTGGTCCAGCTTGTCGTGCCCTACAGGGTGATCTATCTTGGTGGTGCTACAGGGTGATCCATCTCCGCCGTACTACAGGGTGATCCATCTCAGCAGTACTACAGGGTGATCCACTTCCGTCGAACTACGGGGTAGCCTAACACCATATACCGGGTGGCCCAAAAGGAGCACGCAAGTTATAATTGATTTATTTGAATATTTGTGCTATACTGAGTTATTTGAATAATTGTTTGCCCTTATGTTTATTGATACCTGTTGATATAGTGTTCGTTTATCGTTTATTGATCAAGAGATTGTTATTGATACCTGATTGATATAGATATTTGTGAAACGGAAATTGAGGTATATTCTTCCTTTCACGATTGCTGATTGACACCGATGCGCCTACGCCTGAGCTCACGCGACGCAAACGAGTTTGTCTTACCATCCGATACTAGTATTTACGATTTCACCTACTCAATTTTCGTAGTAGTTTTACTCGACGTATTGTAGTTTTTTTTTTGAGCGTCGTTACTACCGTAATTTATGGCTGATTGAATTCGTGGTTAGATACACCGCGCTCTTGTATGGACATTTGAACATCGCGTAGTAGTGTGAATATTGCATTGTTGTCTTAGAAGCGTTGTTGGTTAAGCCCTGTAAGTTAGGATTACTGAATAAATCATATTGGGGATCTTTATCTTTTATTTCCAATATTAATTGGTAAGTTATTGATATTGTGAGTTACTTAGGGTATCTGGAGGATTAAATTTACCTGGCGCCCATTAAGATCTATTTGAAATTTGCTAAGTTGTTTAACCCACTCCCGTCTCCACTGTTTAGCTTAGCCGCGGATACCCATCTGTCCTATTTGTTACCGACAGATGATTTAGTCCCCTCTTGTGGTTTGTGAGGTGACATTTTGGCGCCCAACGTGGGGCCCTTAAAAGAAGGTTTTTTTTTTTTTTTGCGTTTTGGCTTTAGTAGGTGACTTTTGGAAACTTTGGAAAAATATAAATATTTTTTTTTTTAATTGATACCACTCTAGTAGAATAGCGTTATGGCAAGAAGACTGGTAATAAATCGTCTTGATAAAGACGAACTGGCCTATGAATTAGCATATCGGGGCGTAGCAACTGGCACTTGTGAGGAAATGAGACATCGTTTGGTTCAAGTAATGCAGATGGAAAGGTACGGCGAGAGTCTTCGATATCCTTCATATCCATTCACTTTCGAGGAAGATGAGGCTGCAATCAGAGGGAAACTAGATGATATCAGAAGGCTGATTGATGACATAACCGATTCTGGAACGAGTAGCGGGGCAATGAAACTTCAGACCAAGCTAGCACATGTGTTGAATCGTATAGACAATATGGACCCAGATAAGGATAAGGACAAAGAAACCCGGAAATCCGAACTCCTGGGTTTGGCTCTGTCGTTGATGGACGAATTTTCACATAAAGTTGACAGCAGCAAGAGAAGTGATACGAAGCGTGTGCCGGTTGCACTAAATCAATTAGAAAGCAGATTGGGAGCGCAATCATTCCATGCTAACTTAGGAGCAGTTGCTCGATCGTCTCTGACGGAAGATCCAGTCTTTGACCCATGCTCAACCAGTAAAATGATTCCGCCTTATAAATGGAATCTGAAGAAGTTTTCTGGAGATGGTAAAGGAATGTCGGTGACAGCATTTTTCGAGGGAATAGAGGAGTTGAGACTAGCGCGACATGTCCCCAACGCTGTTTTGTTGGACTCAGGTGTGGACCTTTTTGCTGACAAGGCGTATCAATTTTATAAAGATTGTCGGAATCGAGTATCGACCTGGGAAGAACTAGTGGAAGAGTTTCGAGAAGAATATCTCTCTGCCAATCATTCTGACGCATTGTTCGAAGAATTGCAGAAAAGGACTCAACACCACTCAGAAACCATCGGAGTTTATCTTGCAGTGATGTCAAGCTACTTCAGCCGCCTAGGTTGCCCAATGACAGAGGAAGCTAAGCTGAACATAGTTATGAAGAATTTACATCCCTTTTACCAAGACAGATTACGTGAACCCTTACCCACAACCATTTCAGAACTTCGCTCGGTATGTCGAAGAATGGAAGCCAGAAGGGACATAATCAATAGCTACGTAGAACCATCAGCACGTCGTGGCAACGTGATAGAGAAGGATTTGGCTTTCGTAGAGGTCACCAAGGAATTGAATGCCTTAGAGATAGCAACGGCACGAATTCCGTCGAACAATCAGTCGAAGGAGATAGTATGTTTCCGATGCGATCAACCCGGACATCGTGCTATAGGATGTGCTCTACCGAAGCAACTGGAATGCTACAGATGTAAGAGAAAAGGGTATACCGTTCGTAATTGTCCAAACTGCTCCGTGTCGGGAAACGACAAGCGACGCCTTTGAATCGTCGAGGGGAAGGCGCTCGCGAATTGCACTCGGCGACTGCTATTCAACCAATCCTTGATTATATTCTGGATCACGCCGAAAACGATGAGAGACCCTACCTTAAAGTTGAAGTCTTGGGGCGTAGTTTACTGGGGTTATTAGACTCAGGTGCCTCAGCCACTATCTTGGGACACCCAGGTTGGCAAATCGTAAAAGATTTGGTACATTTGAATTCAGCAAAGAGAATTAGTTGCACTGTTGCCAATGGTCAAGTATGTGAAAGTATAGGAGAATGTGAAGTGCCATTTTGTTTAAGAGGCAAGCTGAAATTAATTCGAGTTTTAGTGGTTCCTGATGTCCCTCATCACTTAATTTTGGGAACGAATTTCTGGAGAGCAATGGGAGTGGTTCCGAATCTGAGGCACAACGAGTGGAAATTTTCTGAGGAAATTTGCTATCTGAACGCATTGGACCATCTTCGAGGACAAACAGTTTTATCACCATTGGAAGAGGCCCGGCTAAACGCTGTAGTAGAGAAGAACAAGGAGCTCATGGGGAATAATTTAGGCTGTACGAATCTAGCTGAACATGTCATCGTGACCAACTCACCACCCATCAAGCAGCGTTATTATCCAGTGTCGCCTATTATTCAACAACATATTGATCGAGAACTAACAGAGATGTTGAAGAACGATATTATCGAGAAGTCGAATAGTGGCTGGTCGTCACCGGTTCTTCTCGTTAAGAAGAAAGATGGGAGCTACCGCTTTTGCGTTGATTACAGAAAACTAAATTCGGTAACGGAACGAGACAGCTACCCTCTCCCATATGTTTCCCACACGCTCGATAAATTGAAAAATGCACATTATTTATCCTCTCTTGATATCAAGTCTGCGTATTGGCAAGTTCCTGTGGCGGAAAAGTCGAGACCGTATACAGCGTTTACCGTTCCTGGGCGTGGTTTGTTCCAATTTAAAAGGATGCCGTTCGGATTACATAATTCACCAGCAACGTGGCAGAGGTTGATCGATACCGTCCTAGGACCTGAACTAGAACCACACGTCTTCGTCTATTTGGATGATGTAGTGATCGTTACCGAAACTCTGGAGAAACATCTGACAATTCTTGATGAAGTTTTCCGCAGATTGAGAGAAGCAAATCTCACTGTTAGCTTCGAAAAGTGTCAATTTTGTAGGCCAGAAATGAAGTATTTGGGATACGTTGTAGATAGAAATGGGTTGCATGTCGACCCCGATAAAGTCAAGGCTATGTTGCAGCTTCCTAGACCAGAATCGGTAAAAGATGTCAGGAGACTGGTGGGTACTTTTTCCTGGTACAGGAGATTCATGCCTGAGTTTGCATCCATCGTTTCTCCACTCACATCGCTGCTGAAAAAGGGTAGAAAGTTTGATTGGACCGAAACTTGCGATATCGCTTTTCAGAAGATGAAGGAACGTCTTATATCAGCACCAGTCTTGAGCTGTCCGGATTATTCCCTCCCATTTGTTCTGCAAACAGACGCCTCGGCATTTGGAATTGGCGCTGTTCTCACTCAGACTCGCGAGGATGAGGACGTAGTAATTTGCTATTTGAGTAGATCATTGACGAAACAAGAGCGCAATTTTTCTACTACAGAAAGGGAATGCTTGGCCGTGCTGTGGGCGATTGAAAAACTGCGACCTTATTTAGAAGCTATTCCGTTCACCGTAATAACCGATCACTATTCCTTGGTCTGGTTACAGAATTTGAAAGATCCATCAGGACGACTGGCAAGATGGGCAGTCCGCATGCAGCAATATGACTTCAAAATTGTTCACAGGAAAGGGAAGGATCACATCGTTCCTGACACCCTTTCTCGATCGGTCCCAGTCATTGATGCCATCAACCAGCAGATGAAAGAAGAGATTTTGGACAAGTGGTACCTGCGCGTGAAAGATCGAGTGAGTTTACAACCCGAAAAATACCCCAATTGGAGATTCTCTCAGGGATCACTCTACAAGTACGTCAAACCGTGTTACGTGGAATTAGAAGACCAAACCGACGTTTGGAAGTTAGTTGTACCAAAAGCGGATCGGAAGAAAATTCTTATTGAAGCTCATGCAGACCCGACCTCAGGACATCAAGGAATATTCAAAACCTACCATCGTATCAGGGAAAGGCATTATTGGCCAAAGATGAAATCTGACGTGTCGAAGTTTGTTCGAAATTGTTCCACTTGTTCCGCCTATAAACCCGACCTCAGAGGACCAAATGGACTAATGACTCCACAACCGAAAGTGACCCGGCCATGGGAAATGATCGCCAGTGATATCATGGGACCCTTACCTAGATCTACAAAAGGCAATAAATTTATCTTAGTCGTAACAGATTACTTTAGCAAGTTTTCATTAGTCTTTCCGCTAAGATCGTCAACAGCAGAAATCATCATAAGGAAGATCGAAGAGGAAGTTTTTCTGGTATATGGAGTTCCCCGAATTCTTTTGTGCGATAATGGGCCGCAATACCGATCTCGACAGATGAGAAAACTCGTGGAAGAATATAAGGTGAAAATTAGGTATAATGCCCATTATCATCCTCAGGCAAACCCGACTGAACGAGTGAACAGAACATTGAAGTCAATGTTGGCTATGTATGTGTCCGATAATCACAGGACCTGGGATTTCAACTTACCCAAGCTATCATGCGCCTTGAGAACGGCTCGACATGAGACGACTAACCACACTCCATATTTCGTGAATTTCGGCCGCTCAATGGTTTTGTGCGGAGAGGAGATCTCTCGGAGGAAAAATCTATTGGTTGATAGTGAACCTGCTGAAGATTCGAGGCCTGAAGGATTTAGAAAACTCTTTGAGGAGATAAGGAAAAGGTTAGATGTGGCTGCTCGAAAGAATGAAAAAACTTATAACCTTCGAAGAAGGAGTGAAGAATTTTGGCCAAATCAACCCGTTTGGAGGAAGAATTTTGTGGTATCGGAGGCGGACAAATATTTTAGTGCTAAGCTAGCGCCAAGATTTGTCGGGCCTTTTTATATTAAAAAAAGGGTATCCCCGTGGACATATGAATTAAGAGATGAAGACGGTAATTATAAGGGGATATGGAATGCGAAAGACCTAAAGTCAGCTAGCGCTGATGAAAATTTACGCTAGTAAATTTTCTTGAGGCAAGGGGGGAATTGTAACGGTCTAAATTTACTTGTAAATATTGTAGATATTGTTCGTTTATTTACTATGGAATCGACAGAATTGTCATTTATTGATGACGAACTTTTCGTCACAGCTAGGGACACATCTGGTTTGTCAGTGTGCCCAACCTACATTTTCAAAGAAGTTGTTACGTTTCAATTTAGCACTAGATCAAACTGCTCTTATGTGACCTTTCAAAAACACTACCTTACCTTTTAAGATCTTTATTCAGAGGATATTAACAATGTAATTCAGTTACAAGTTCATTTTATTCATTTAACATCATAGTAATGGGAATCTTCCGTTCCATAGAAAACCATACCTGAAATGTATAAGAATAAATGTATGCTCCCTGACTAACTGCTTTGACCAGTACTTACGCATTCTCCTATTGCCAATCGACGTTGGAGATCCGAAATTCCTCGCTAGGTTGAAATAGTTGTTATTGTTTGTTTCTCAGTTTTCTTCACCTATCATTTTTTTCAGCCGTTGTCTGCCTTATTCCCTATACCTTTCCGAGAATATTTCTTGCATAGATTGTTATTCATCACTTCCAGAAGGTTTACTGACATATTAGAGCCATATCGCCTGAAAAACAATATTAGTTACCTCTGGGTTTCTGAATACTGTTTGATATTTTCGGTAAATATTCTGCATAATATGAATGCTCTAATATTTGTACTGAAAGGGAAGGTTATGGCGACTTACCTTATATGTTTCTATTCCATCGCATGAATAAGGATTGGTAAATAGTTGAAAATAGGTTGGAACAATATATTTTGTAAATATTCGTAAACAAGGTTAAGAGACAGCTGTTGGTTGACATCTGCCGAACTTTCGTAGTATCGTTCCGTCGACTTACACCGAACTAGTTCTACAGTTGTTCACGGGTGAGGGATTGATCGGTTACTCAAGTTGTCAAGGGTTGTTTTAGGGTTGCATTGCTTTGAGAAGGAGTTTTGATGGGTCATGGACTTGTTGATGATGTATCAAGTGGCTGTGGAGGAATTGTTAGATTTATGATGTTGTGCACAGCGCCCCCTTGGTGCTTGTAGTGTAGATTGGATGCACTGTGGCAACAACTGGTTAGCTGTCAGATGTGGCATTCTCTTAGTATTTGGAAGTTAGCCTTCGGTGAGCTTGGTTCGGAGTTCAAAGGGTATCATCAGACTGATTGTAGGATATATTTGGTTGTATTTGTGCCATCCTTCACGGGGATTATTTCTACAAGTCAGGATTGTATAGTGGAAGACTGATTGGTCATTTTGGTGTGGATATTTGCAGTCGGAAACTTAAGCTCTTTTGAGGATTTGTGGTGGATACCGAACTCGTGCCAGGTGGAAGGATTTCCGAAATTAGGTATGTCTGAATCACTGTCGCATCTCTCATGTGATCTTAGCTATGATATCACTTCTTCAATTCTACAACCTTCGTTTCTCGTCTCTAGATTCATAAGAAACAGAAGGCCCTCAGTCACTCATCAAGTCCCAGCAGGACTTCCGTGCAGAACACCGCACACGAAGAATCGTATAGAAAACCCCTTGGCCAGGGTAAGAATTTTACCATTAAATGTGTTTTAAATGATTTTAGTAATTTCTGGTTCCATCGTTATATCTCAACTGAATATTAGTATTGAAGAGAGGTTTCAACACTCATTCAATTTTCTTGATTTTTACGGGTCATATGGTTATACAGGGCACCCAAAAATATACTCTTGTTATCTTGCTACTTTGCTTAAATGAAAATATACCAGGGGTATTGATTAGTCAAATAGTCCTATTGAATGGGGGTTGAATCTCACCTTGTTTTTATCTGATTCTGATTGAGAATTTTCTTCCGTAGGGTTTTCTTTTTCCTGTCTTTTTTTCCTCTATTTTCTTCCTGGATCTTATTTGGTGATCCATTACTGGTCCAGCTTGTCGTGCCCTACAGGGTGATCTATCTTGGTGGTGCTACAGGGTGATCCATCTCCGCCGTACTACAGGGTGATCCATCTCAGCAGTACTACAGGGTGATCCACTTCCGTCGAACTACGGGGTAGCCTAACACCATATACCGGGTGGCCCAAAAGGAGCACGCAAGTTATAATTGATTTATTTGAATATTTGTGCTATACTGAGTTATTTGAATAATTGTTTGCCCTTATGTTTATTGATACCTGTTGATATAGTGTTCGTTTATCGTTTATTGATCAAGAGATTGTTATTGATACCTGATTGATATAGATATTTGTGAAACGGAAATTGAGGTATATTCTTCCTTTCACGATTGCTGATTGACACCGATGCGCCTACGCCTGAGCTCACGCGACGCAAACGAGTTTGTCTTACCATCCGATACTAGTATTTACGATTTCACCTACTCAATTTTCGTAGTAGTTTTACTCGACGTATTGTAGTTTTTTTTTTGAGCGTCGTTACTACCGTAATTTATGGCTGATTGAATTCGTGGTTAGATACACCGCGCTCTTGTATGGACATTTGAACATCGCGTAGTAGTGTGAATATTGCATTGTTGTCTTAGAAGCGTTGTTGGTTAAGCCCTGTAAGTTAGGATTACTGAATAAATCATATTGGGGATCTTTATCTTTTATTTCCAATATTAATTGGTAAGTTATTGATATTGTGAGTTACTTAGGGTATCTGGAGGATTAAATTTACCTGGCGCCCATTAAGATCTATTTGAAATTTGCTAAGTTGTTTAACCCACTCCCGTCTCCACTGTTTAGCTTAGCCGCGGATACCCATCTGTCCTATTTGTTACCGACAGATGATTTAGTCCCCTCTTGTGGTTTGTGAGGTGACAAAATCATGCAGTTCATTCTTGCAATGCCAAAATAATGTGGTGTCACCAGCGAATTGGGTTATTTCTGCGGTTATATCGATGCGCGCTAGGTCGTTAATATATAACAAGAAGAGAATTGGACCTAGAAGTGATCCTTGTGGAACACCACAAATAACTGTCTGGAGATGGGATATGTTGTTCGGGAGTTTGACTTTCTGAGTACGTTCTGACAGGTATGATCTGAACCATTCCAAAGATATATCTCGAAAACCATACACTTCTAGTTTTTGCAGCAGAAGTTCATGACACACGCAATCGAAAGCTTTCACAATTGACTTCTGAAAAGTATCCATAACAAGTTCATATACATAGAACAACAACATGAAGACTTGCTTTGGAGTTGCGAGCTCAATGCATCATCAATTAACAAGTCTCAACGACTTCTCTCTTTTTAGAGATATGCCTGATTCAGGCACAGTCCCATGACAGTTGATGTCCTATCGATACATTTATTCCACTTGAAACGGAAATTCATTTCGCAGTTTTTCCTTCATTGTCAATTTTATGGAAGTTTCAATACAAGAAGGAGTCCAGTTATGTCCAAAAATAGAGAATGATGTGAAGAGTTTAACTTTCCGAACGGTTGCATTATACTTAACCGAAAAAACCATTATTGACCTGAAGAAGAGAATAGCGTGTCTATCTAGTAGTTTCGAAGTAACAAGAATGAGCTTGTGTGACGATTGTGGATACCAGAGAAGTACCTGGAAACATCCTAGGAAACATAATCGAATATCCCACATCATTGAGGAAGGATGGGGGGTATCATGGTGTTATAGCTGTCTATCCTTCCCTCCGAAAATAAGGTTTGAAAAAGTACGAGGGTGATCCCACAAGTACCCGGCCTGACCTAGAGATGGCGGTAGTTGTTTGAAAAATATCACTGTATTAGAAAGTACATAATCTATGAAGTATATTGTCGTAACTCAGTACTCGCTTGGCTTATTAACGAGAGGATTTTATTCGCTGTTTCACCCATTTCATCATTCATCCAAATAATGAAAGAACTCATTTAAAAACTTGATTGAATATTCATTGTGACGAAACGGGAAAAATACTTCAGCGATGAACTTACACTAAAATCTTAATCAAAAATACAATAAATCACCAAACCCTTACATTATACTGCCACCCAGTAGGATGGAAAAAAAGGAGATGTGCTGCATTGCTTGAGCCTTTTCTGAAGATTAATAGGTACTGAATGAATTACTCAATACTGTCTCTTCTTGATCTTGACCTCCTACAATATTTATGAAGATTTATACGCTGACATTGCAACTGTGATCCGGTCACTGTACTAAGGTAAAATGCTCAGTATGCAATCTATGCAAAGTTTACGTATTTGGAGATTGTTTTATATTTCTATATCCTGTGATCGTATCAATTTTGATGTCTATGAATGTTTTAGAATACTGAAGTTGAGGTTGGAATATCTTTCAACTCATATATTCGCGTAAATGAATTTGAATTATTTCATGATTATTTTCCATATTTGACAATATCTATTGAAAAAACTGTCCCAATACCAGAAGAGTCATAACGATTTTCTGAGGACGCTGACTTGGTTAGCCAAACGCGCGTCGAAAGACCGTAATTTTTGTTTCGATGTTGGGAAAGTGTTTTCAGTAGATTCAATTCACGCCAGAGGTTTCAGTACAAACTATCAATATGAAGCATATGTTTCGAATTTGAAGACGACGCGTTGTTTGGTATCTGTTTGGCAGCCATCAGAAGCTAACGTTTTTGGTGAATTTGTGAAAATGGAGAAAATTGGTTGTCGTTATGTGGTACAATACTTTTATTGCCGTCAGCCCAATCAACATGGAACTGAACTGGATTCCACTTTGGGTGAGTCTTCTTCGTTTACAACAGTGAAATATTGGTTAGCAAGGTTTGAACGAGCATCGCAGTGGTTCTCCAAATGAGGTGACGACTCCAGAAACGGCGAAGAAAATCCACGACGCAGTACCTACCGAATGATCGTCGACTGAAAGTGGGCAAGCTGACAGACCTAGTAGGCATTTCAGAAAAGTATATCATCTGAAAATTTCGACATGAGAAAGCTGTGTGCAAGATGCCGCGTTTGCTCCCACTCGAGCAAAAACAGCGTCGTGAAGATGTTTCAAGTGAGTATTCATCGAAGTTTCACAGCAACCAAGCAAAATTCTTGCGTCGTTTCATAACCATGGAGGAAACATAGGTCCATTACTTTACACCCGGGACAAAAGAACAATCAAAACAGTAGACTCAACAGGGAAAACCGGCTCCAAAGAAGACAAAACCGTTTCATCTGCAGGCAACGTCAAGGCATCGACTATCTCGAAAAAGGTAAAACTATCAAGGGAGAGTAAGTATTATGCGACCTTACTGCAACGTTTGAGTGAAGAAATCAAGCAAAAACAACCGAATGTGGCTGAGAAAAAGTGTTGTTTTATCAAGACAATGCACCAGTCCACAAACCCATTATCACAATGATCAATATTAAGAAACCTATTCACCAGATTCAGCTCCTTCCAATCATTCTCTGTTCCTAAATTTGAAAAAATGGCTCAGTGGTCGGAAATTTTCCAACGGTGAAGAAATGATGTCGGTAGTTACCTAATGGCTATGTCAAACAAACATTGAACACCTGGATGGCAAGAAGATGTATGGCAGAATCTTCCAGGATTGGCTCACTCCAAGACGTTTATTCACCCTTCGAAGCTTGATAGCAAACAGTTGTTGGACTACAGTAGGGATGAACTACGATGTCTAACAGGCCTTCTTACAGGTCAATGTCATTTGAATCATCATATGCAGAGACTCGGAGTGTCGGAAGACAGTGTGTGTCGCCTCTGTTTGGAAAATGATGAAACAGCAGAGAATATACTTTGTGCCTGCCCCGCTCTTACCATCTGACCTGAAAGACAACTCACAATTCAAACTAATCGGCTTCGTGAAGAAGCTGGGTGTATTTGGCCGAGTATAAATAGGTGTGAGCCACAATAAACCCTTGCGGGTTGCGGCGGAAGGTCGAATAGACCCACTCACTTCCGACCCAACCTAACCCACGGACTATGTCTTATAAAAACGGTACCTAATTTATTGAACGTCGCTGGGAAAAGTGCATAGAGCTGCAAGGAGATTATGGTGAAAAATAAATACATCATTTCCCAAAATTTTTGTGTTTTCTTTGATCAGCTGGGTATTTTTGGGGCTACCCTCGTAATGCCTAAAAGATTCGCCATTTGAAAATTTCTATAGCAGTCCAGAACCCATGAGAGTATTTAACAACTTCCAGAACATACCGGAACATTTTGGAATATTGTGGTAGGCTTGGGAATAATCTGAAACGTCCCTCAATCCAATACAATTTTCAACTGTCAAATGGAAAATAAAATATTATTATTGATATTTAGCTTGCCGTCTCGATTGCTATGAAATTTTCTTGGAATCTCAAGACCCTCTGAAATTTTTTTTGTTCAGTCTAGCCAGCCATCAGTAGGGGTATATAAAGCAGGATCCCTCAGCTTTGTAGAATTTGTATTTTATCCTCTTATTCCACCTACCACTACCAAACTCAATTTAAAAAAAAAGTTTGGATATTCCAGGTGGACATTTGGGACGTTTTATGGAAATTGGTGTAGTAATGATGTTCTACAACAGGAGCGATATCATTTCTCCAAAAGTTGAATCATAATAAAATCATCAGCTGGGAAATAACTAATTACAATACATTGCAGTTTAATAAACCATCACACTTATAGAAGACAGCGACAAATTTCAAATAAAAACAAAAAAAAATTTGAATGAATTCAAATTTATCCACTTTCAACTCCACTCCAGAAATCAATAATTATTACCATCCAGAAATCCTACAAATCTTCGGTTGATCCCGGCAAAATCTTGCTATTGAATAACCAACTACTGTGCCGCTCCTACGAGAAAGAAACGTATACTCGTATTCAAAGATTTCTCGAATCAAATTTACCCTGGAAAGCTGGGGCTGGATAAGACCGCTGGGTGAATTTTTTTATTTCTATAATCCCGCCCTCACATGGAAAATCCCAGAGATACAGAAAATGTCAGAGATACATATATCCAGGATAAATACGTGTGGCATATTTAAAGGACAGAATTTGGGCCGAGTCAAATACTTTGGAGGTGTTTGTTTTGTTTATTTAGCGTGAAGATATATTGAAATATATATACTTCTGAGGTTAGACATGGAATTCAGAAGTTGACAGAAACTGGTATTCATTCGGTATCTTATAATTCATACTTATAGAGTATAGAAGTATCTGCAATAGTAGAGTTTGTTTATCGGATTTCAGCTGAACCAGATTTCAACATAAAAGTCCAGCAATTGTGAAATTGAGCTTGAACTAAAAAATACAGCGTGAGAAATCCTGGACGTCGTTCCATAGATGACGTATAAGCTTTTCGAAGCTTCAGGAAAAACCCTAGAAAAAGTCTACGATGCCGTCTCGACAAGAAAGTATTCACGGTCTGAGAGAGACGAATATACAAAAGATCCGGTTAAAGCCATGAAACACTTCATAGGGGAAATAAACAGGCAGAAGGTCACTTATAAAACCATTGTGATTTTCTCCGACAGTCAGGCGGCTATTTAAGCCCTCAGCTCATTTCAAGTCTTCTCAAGACTGGTGGGAAGCTGTCTGAGCGAAATCAAGGAGCTAAGTACCCAAAATAGGGTCACTCTAGCTTGGGTTTCCGGGTATGAGGGTCACGAAGGCAATGAGGAGGCCGATATTCTAGCGCGTGAAGGCGTATCCAAAGAACCATCCTGTGGGGTAGCGAAAGCATGTATAAAGACATCCATAACTCATGGATGCAAGCCGAATCGATAGATTGGTGGAATGAGCTCCCAGGAATGAGGCAAGCGAAGGAGTTTATAAAGAAACCATCGCCCAGATTCACGAAAGACCTGTTAAACCACAACCGTAAGGTTTTGAGGGTAGTGGTGGGTGTACTAACGGAGCAAAGACAACTCAAGAAACATATGTGCAACATGGGTCTGACAGAAGATACCCTTTGCAGGTTCTGTCAAGAAGAGGAAAACACTGCACTGTATGTGCTCTGTGAATGCGAAGCGATAGCAAGGCTGAGACACGCAAGATGCGGGGAAGAGAAACCAGAGGCTGTCAGCTATATGAAGGGGTCAGTGTCAAGGCTATGGAGTCTCATCAAAGAGATCAAGGTATATTGTGAGCTCTAACAGCCAAGGAGTATAACAATAGAACTGGAAAGGTCCCAGTGAATCAGGCCATGGGCTAGCTCCCCATCAACCTAATCTAAATCATCCTCTTGCAAATGTCATTTCAAAGCTGGATTCACCAAAGTATCATTCGATTCGAATTTATCTTCGAAACATTTCTATTTAAAATAAATACCTAACAATAATACTGATTTCCAAATCCTAGATAGCCAGTGTTCCATTCTTTCTATGGCAATTTAAGATAAATTTGAATCGCTGTAGATTATAATCATTCCAAAAAATCGTCTCGGAGAGTTCATACAAAGACAATTGTCTTCGAATGTAAAGAGTTCTTGAATGGTGTGATTTAATCAATATTGAACTGAACTTTGAAACAATAGATAGCCGCAATAGAAAGGAGTAAATCCCAGATTCCACCAGTGGAATCAATCAGGCTGTTCCAGCTGAATATCTAAGGTCTCCAATCTTTCATCGATGTATCAGACTATCAAGTTGCTAGTAGAATGTCTTTCAAAGATATCCGTTATTGAATATTATAACTTATATTTCTGATAGGAATATTCTTCATAAAAATCCATAATGAACATATCTAACAAAACAATTTATTGAGACTGCCTCTTTGAATAGTGCGTCTGAAGGTTAGGTTGAATTTTCTTGGTACATTATTTTTATGAACTTCGTTTGTAATGATTCCAATTTTTGCAGTTGGGTTTTCGCAACTCCACCCCAACCAAGTATACCATACCTCAATCTAGATTCTACAAGTGCACTAAATGATTCTCATTCGTGGTAAATTAACAATTGTTCGAATATATTTGAATTTGAGTAATAGGCTTCCCAATGTGCGAGTAACAGAGTTGACATGAGCATCCCATCTAAAACATTGGTCTACAGTTATACCTAGGATTTTTTTTTGTCAACACGTATTAAATGGCTTGTTTCTCCTGTGTTATCTTCAATCACCAGATTATCAAAATTCCGCAAACCACTCCTGCTATTAGTGAAAGATATAAAAATAGGTTTCTTGTAGTTAACATCAGCAATTTGTTATCAAACCACGTTACTATTTTCTTGAGGTCATTTTCAACTATTTGTTTGAGATCGATCCAGTTTTTCCCATGGTATACGATTTTTTCCACATGAGATTAAAGTGAACAAATTGTTAAAATATATGGAGAATAAAACTGGACCCAAGACCGTTCTTTGTGGAACTCCGTACTCCACAATTTCTTCAAGGCTTTTTTCTATATTTATTTGTACATATTGTTTATGGTCTTTCAGGTAACTGAGGATGACTAACTGTGTCAAACGCCTTTGCTAGATCGAAAAACTCACACAACGTGGAATTTTGTTTTCAGATATTTTCATAGATTTCACTTGTTAATAAAGTAATAGCATCTTAACCCATTGAAGCCCAGCTAATTTTTTTTCTCAAATATTCAAAAAAATCGTTAGTTATTACTGTTTTAAGTATAAAAATCTGGTTGCAACATATATCTTTCATTGTCTCATCGAGGAAGTACTTTTTTTTTAAGTATGATATATCATACGTTGGGAAGTGATGAGTACTACTTATGAAGAAAAAACAGGAATTATTCTTTATTCAAAATCATATGAAGAATATTTCTTATACAAAGAAAAACAAGGCTGAATGTAGAAAATTTACTTGGCATGATAATTTCTGAAGCATTGGGCAGGATGTAGAGCAATATTACATTTAATACAGATGAATTTTGCACATTTGCCGCAAAAACCACAATGACGTTGCGTTTCAATCTTATCAACGATATGCTCTATTCTGTCATATCTCACTTCATTCAAAACAGCTTTTGGAGTTTTTGGTTTTGGCCCATGACGATATTCAGGACCCGTAAGAATGGCAAGTACAACGCGTCGTATAAACTGCAGAAGAGATATTTTTCTGTCCACATATCTGTAGAGCATCCACATATTTACAATGGAGCCATTCAAACAAAATCTAATGTGAGGCCAGTACCATTTTCTGGATCTTATTCTTATTCGATATAGTCCTCGTTGACCATCAAAAATATCCACCCCACCCATGCCATGGTTGTATGAATTCATCAATGATGGCTGTTCCACTTGCACTGGAGCTCTTTCCTTTTTAGACCAACGGTTGCAGGCCCCTTTTGATAGACACGTTTCTGAATCCACAATGTTCGTTGCGATTGTTACCTGGTTATTGTCATTCCAACGTATAAGTGTTATGTTGTTCGCTGTATCGGTAATAGCATGTGTTGATCCTCGCTTTTCTTTTTTGAGGTCTCTGAGTGGTGCCTTTTCTATCCTGTCTGATCTGATTGTTCCAATACAATTCAAGTGATATCCTCTGAAAGTATGTAATAATGGCAAAGAAGTGAAATAATTATCAATGTATATAGTACTTTGCTCTGGAAGGTAGTTCAAACATAGATTCTCGCAGACACTAGATCCCAAGGTTTTGCCCTGAAGCTTTTCTCCAGCCCCACAATAAGGATTGAATTTCAAGAGATATCCTTCAGAAGTTGTTAGGCACCAGAATTTGAAGCCATATCTTATCGGCTTGCCCTTGATGAATTGCTTCATGCTGTGATGGCCATAGTATGGCTCCATTGCCTCATCAACCGAAAAGTTTGAACCTAAGCGCTGGAACATATTCTGGGAAACTCTATTTACATGATCAACTAATGGCTGAATTTTATATATTTTGTTCTTCTGATCAATTTTATTATTATCGTTGAAGTGAAGGTATCGATGGATGAGCTCAAATCTATTTCTAGACATACTATTACTGACCAAATGATTGAATGTATCTGGTTGTGTTTCCCAGTAAAGCCTTCTATTTGGCACTTTACAATACCCGGATAAGAACAGAATTGCAAAGTACTTGTATAACTCATCAGAAGATAATCTAAATTCATGATCACCTTTGAAGGCTGCATACTTTTCACTTTCATCGCAAATGAATTTCATGAATTCTTCATCATAAAAAATTTTTAAAATATCGATTGGTTGCAAATTTTCATCTCTAATTGTTTGAACAAAGCTTGGTTCTGGTGTAACGGGTAATTTTGATTTTTCATTTCTTGTTTTCAAGTTGACTGTATTCCACTGACGTTTTTTTATGTTTCTTTTGATTTCTTTCTCTTTCAACTCCTTAGCGAATAAAATGGCTAGCGGTTTATTATCTTCCGAAGATTCACTGTCGGATGTTTCAAGGTCAGTATCACTAACATGTTTTTGTGGCAGTGAATTTAGTTGTGTCTTCACATTCTCATCATCAACGCTAAAAACCTCCATAGGTTCTCTGAGCACTCCCTTTCCAATGCTTCGGATGGTACCTACATCTTCTTCGTCGCTCGGAGCATCGTCTTTGTCACTATCGGCAGCATTGTTGGGAGGAAGAAGAATTAGCTCCAATTTCTGAGCATGTTGCACTTCCTCATAGTCTTCGTCATCAGAACTTAATTGTTCAAGATAATTTAGCAACTCTTCTGCATCTCGAGGATCTTCTGGGTTATGGAATTGTTTTCTGTAAAAAAGGAAAAACTAGTCACCAACGCCCAACGTATGATATATCATACAGTGACTAAGAATTGAAAAAAAAGGAATAATTTTACCGAGTTGTCCCACTGCTCTTAAGGATATTACTTCTTAGTATTTACATTATGTGTATAGCTTATAAAAAATACTCTAGGACATAATTTGCAAGAATTCCACCGAAAAGAACTTACCTCAATGGCATTTTAGAATACAGTCAGTAAAAACTATCACAAAAACAACTGTAAAACCCAAATTTCACAAATCTCGCTCAACAGGCTTTGAATATAAATGAAATAAACCTTCAAAAACAGGCTCTGACAAGAACTGGTGCAGAATGCACTATATGACAATGTTTACTTAACCTCAAATGCACATGTGTTTTGTGTATGATAAATCATACGGTGGGCGTTAATGGGTTAAGTGGATTTGCCCTCTCTGAATTCGAATTGCATGTAAGATATTTTTTTTATCTCTGTTCTTGAATATGGGTATAATTATCGATCTTTCAAACTGAGGGGGGGGGGGGGCAAATGCCGCTTTCGAAAATTTTATTGATTATGTGTGCCAGTGTTTTTTTTATTTGATCTTTTACTGCTTTCAAAGATCCATCCTAGGAGCATTTTACTGAATTATTCAATTTGTTGACAGATCGTATCCACTTCACAAGTTATTGACTGATTGGACTTTTCATTTGTTTATATTCCGCAGTAACTTTACACTTCAACATATTTCCCATTGATTCCGTTTTATGGCAAGCTGAAACCCATTAAAGCAGCGAGATTCATTGCGAGATTTACACATGACAGTTCACAAAACCCCAACACCTGGTTTTATACAAAATAGCTTCCTCGGGAGTGTCTACTGCTGACAAGCCTGTATTAGACACACCTGAAGAAGCTGATGTGAAGTGAATCATGTCGGATTTGTGAACTATCATGGGAAAATCTCTCCATGTATTGTTAATGAGTACGTTTATGTTTCATATTGCTTTTTTCGTGACCCATTTCTGACAAAATAAAATTGCCTTTTGGTGTGTACGTTGATTTTTTTCTCGCGTGACTTGAATGTTCAATATATCACAATTTCTGGCGGTCTAATTTAACATTATTCCATCGATTGATTAACAAATTCAGCGAATTCAACGTATTTCAAAGCATTTTCGACCATCCCCACTCACCATTATATCTATTTTTATGGACCATTCGTCTCTGGTTCTGGTTACACTATGAAAAGGGATTTATTGACTTTTTACGATATAATCATTGGCGGTCTGAAAGACTTTTAATACCATTCGGTCGTAAAAGCCACATGTATACAAAAAATATATATACCCGAATAGCACATTTTCCATTTTCTTTACGGCGTGTATTTCTGTTCGTTGGGAAATGCGGTGATGTATGAATATCGTGAAAACCCAAATGATGGAGTAGGAGAACGGCATTCGAGTAAATATACACTGAATTCCGTTATTGAATTGGATTGTGCTGAATTCCATCACATATTGACTTTTCGAATAGCAAAAACAAATTTAACCCTTGTCAACGAAAGGTTGAAGGAGCGGGTTAGTGGAAGAGGCAGAGTGAAAGTTTATGGAAACAAACCGCTGTGCTGCTAGTTTTGATACAGAATCGTTTTAGTCCAGGAACAAAAAAGCTGATGAAATTGCAACTTACCGAACTTTCTGAAGATCTGCATTTCATTGCAGATGTTGACCTGTTGAAACTCTGTTGGTCAAAGCAAACGGACTATTGAAATTCGTTTCAGAAGCATACAAGAAACATATGATTTGGTAAACTGAGAAAGTCTAGTCTTGCTCATGTCTTGGAAAATGACTGTTCGGGACTACACCCGAAAAAATCTGTATAGTTTTGAAAGTTCAGAAACTATGCAGAGTGGTAATTTCATTAGTTCAAACTTCCATTGTCTAATATGATATAAATTGATTTGAAATACCTGAAAGGATTTGTAAAAAATTAAAAAAGAGATTAGCTGAAAAATAACAATTATTATATTAAGCAAAAAACTGAAGTTACAATGAAATAAAATACAAGCAACAACCAAAAAAATCAGAAAGAAAATTATACTGTAAACACGAGACGGAAATTAAAAAATTATTAACAAGAAAGTAAAATTGTAAAATTGAAAAGATTCCAAACCAAGTTAATTCACGACGTTTCGATTGTTAGTATCCACAATTGTCTTCGAGTGATAACTAGACTTATTCCTTCGAGATCTGACTATTTATAGGTCATTCGAGTGCTTTCACCTATCCCCTCTTCCCTCTCTCCGTTTCATCGAAGATGAAGCGGAGATTTGTATGATTTTAAGGAAGCTATTCAAAGATGGGGACCTGAAAGATAGAACAAACTTACCGATATGTAATTATTGAATTACTAGGATGCTGTGTACGAAACTGCTACTTCCAACTGAAGGACGAATTCTTTACGCAAGATGAGGAACTGCCAATATATATATATATATATATATATATATATATATATATATATATATATATATATATATATATATATATATATATCAGCGCGGTGTAGCCAAGTGCAGAGATGGGCAACACTTGGTTGTCAAAAACGAAAAAACAGCACAAACGAACGGAGTCACCAACAGGAGACTACCGCACATTTGTGATTTCATTTAGGAGACCTACAATTTCTAGGATATCATAACATCACCACGGAGGCAGCTACAGCTGCCTCCCAGCTGATGAGGCCAATAGCCAGAAACACGTGTCCGCGGTTTGCCAATAATTTTTCTTGAGTGCTGTTCCGACTAATTCTCTCCTTTTTGAATTAAATCATAGACACTCGATAACACCTCCTTCTATATATTTATATCCTGGACTCGGAAGTCACGCAGGTAGCTGTAGCTGCCTCCGTGGTGATGTTATGATATCCTAGAAATTCTAGGTCTCCTAATTGAAATCACAAATGTGCGGTAGGCTCCTGTTGGTGACTCCGTTCGTTTGTGCTGTTTTTTCGTTTTTGACAACCAAGTGTTGCCCATCTCTGCACTTGGCTACACCGCGCTGATGAGGCCAATAGCCAGAAACACGTGTCCGCGGTTTGCCAATAATTTTTCTTGAGTGCTGTTACGACTAATCCTTTCCTTTATATATATGGAATTCTGGCCATTGAAAAAGCCCACAAGAAGCCCCGAGTCTGGTTGAGATACAGACGACACCTTCATAATATGGAACCATGGGAATGCAGAACTAGACACCTTCCTGAAGTATATCAACAACGTAAATCTATCACTTTCACAATGGAAAAGGAAGTCCACAACGAATTGCCATTCTTAGACGTATTTGTGAAGAGGGCCGATACGAAATGAGAAACATTTGTGTATCAAAAATCCACTCTCTCAGGACAGTATCTGAACCAGGAATCCAATCACCATCAATCGACTAAGAGAGGAATCATCAAGATAGCAAGAGCTCCACAAGGAAGAGAAGCCGCCACAACCAGTACCTACTTGTACTTACCTACATCAGAGGGTAATCGAAAAGGATAAAAAGGATTGGTTCCAAGTATAACATCAGAACCTGCTTCAGGTCTGGGAACACTATCCGTAGCAGCCTCACAAAAACCAAGCCACCAAACGCGGACTGCGATTCCAAGAATTGCATTTACCGGATACCCTGCGAGTGCGGAGAATCATACATCGGTGAAACTAAGTGGCCATTGAAAGTTCGCATTGCCGAACATAAGAAACACACACCGCGAGAAGAAACCAGCCAATCAAGAATAGCAGGGCACGTTTGGACTCATGAACATAACATCAAGTGGGTTCAAGCTGAAATCATTCACAAGAAAGAACACTGGTTCAGGAGAAAATTCAAAGAAACCGCATATATCTTGTCCAACAACGCATGTAACCAAGCTAGCGTAGAGATACGCAACATATGGAAACCACTAATCAAGCGGAACACGACCAACTCCCGCCAAACGGTCAGCTTCCGCTAAAACCGATGAAGCGGGTAGAGGTAAGAGGGGGTACGTGAAAGCACTCGAATCACCTATAAATAGTCAGATCTCGGAGGAATAAGTCCAGTTATCACCCGAAGACGATTGTGGATACTAACAATCGAAACGTCGTGAAATAACTAGGTTTGAAATCTTTTAAATTTTTTATTTTCATTTCTTGTTTATAACTTTTTCAATTTTCATCTCGTGTTAACAGTTCAATTTTCTTTTTGATTTTTTTGGTTGTTGCTTGTATTTTATTTCATTGTAATTTCAGTTTTTTGCTTGATATAATTGTTATTATTCAGCTAATCTCTGTTTCAATTTTTACAGATTCTTTCAGGTATTTCAAATAAATTTATATCATATTAGACAATGGAGTCCGAACTAACGAAATGCACCAAGAAACATTGTGAACTACCTTCGAACAAACACAGGGGTAATGTTTCCATTCAAAAGAGTCTATTATATTTCTCAATAGCTATGACGATGAAAAAAGCATAGATGTATAACTTTTACTCAAAAAGAGGAAGTTAAAGTTAACCTTGTTAAACATAAACGTTGAACATGAATATTGTTATTACTATTACACATCTAGTAAATATGTGCGTGTTATCATTGGAAATATTAAAATCATGTAGAATTTTCTACTCGGTGATATTGTTCGATTTGTTAAAATTATTTTTCAAGCCATATTTGCTCACATAATCAAGCATATTGAGGATTTTTGCACACAATTCTCTGTTTCTTTCAGGTGTGATTTCATCTATTTGCCTTAGTTTGATAAGAGCCGCAGATAAAGACAGAAAGTGATTTTCCAGTAGGCAGTT
This sequence comes from Leptinotarsa decemlineata, assembly GCF_025532065.1. Classification (NCBI taxonomy): domain Eukaryota; kingdom Metazoa; phylum Arthropoda; class Insecta; order Coleoptera; family Chrysomelidae; genus Leptinotarsa; species Leptinotarsa decemlineata. The sequence continues at coordinate 9,190,470 of NW_027412573.1, read as the reverse complement.
GATGTATAAGCAAGAATTGAGTTTTCAATATATCAAATAGATTGGTATTTCGTATCTATATATGCTCACTTATGAAAAAATTAGATTTTTCTACGTGAGAAATTGTGAACAATCTGTTTGAAATATGAAACTTCAGTTCATGTTAGTGAATAATGTCTCAAAGTATCGAATATATTAATGAAGTCTAGTGAAATTGAATGGGATACATCACAATGATCAATGATTTACATTATTTTGATTATCAATGTGACTGTGATAGAGCTTTACCAAAGTCTATAGAAGTATTCGATCAATATTTTATTGTGATATTTTCACTGAATAGTTCACAAAATCACTATACACTGGTTTCATCAAGGGTGTTCATATCAAATAAATTTTACCTAATTACTGATTTATATAAATTAGCAAATTGAATCATCTGACTTTCTACCTATTTAGTGACTAATAATTTTTTCTGAGTTCAAGTATAAACTTATCTCAAATTCAAACATCAGAAAACTTATTATCGATATGGAATAAATTGAAATTGGTTGAGTTCATGTATCTACCAATTACCAATATCCACATTAGAAGAAAAATTTAGTAAAGGATAAGTATTCAATTATATTTGGTTATTCAGTGAATTTTCAGATTCATCAAATCTATTGATCTTCAAGCAATCTAAAAATTCAATTTCAACAAATGTCACACGTCAAAGTCGGGATTGAACTAATGCCGCTTTACCAAAAAGGTTGGCAAATGTGCATGTGCATGAATTATCACTTGTTCTGCAAAACACGTCCAAATTTTTCGTTTTCAAAAAATGAACAGTTTTTTGAGTCTGATGCTTACTATCGTTTCTGGAAGAGGAATAGGCCTGCAGCTGGTGTCGGGAACCTCTTTATCCATCAGGCTACTACAGTAGCGGTAGGCCATATTGAAACTCCCAGTCTCTGACTCCAGTACACAAGACTTGACAAGAGGAAAAATCATGTGCTTTGATGAGCCGCAGCGCAGTCTTCAATGTTTCTGAAGGACACCCAATGATCTCTCTGGTTTTCGTGTGGGCTTTTTGCTGAACGAGTTTCAAATAGGTGACAGAGTTGTAATTACCTCATTCAGTGTCGCCTAAACTGAGTTCATCAGTCGCTTGTGCAGCTTCATAAAAAAATATCCAGTTCAAGAATTTTTGGAAAAACTTTGAAACTACTTTTACTGATCGATCCAAATTTCTATTTTCCATGATTCCATGAAAAACATATTCTGGTGATAAAAGGTGACACTGGGACCTCTGTCGTGAAATAATTCCAAAGCAAGCACTTTTCTCAATCAGCAGAACTGTTCTTGAGAACGAACGAAACACAAACACTACAGAAAAACCCTCAAGGCCCTCTAAAAGCGGTGTCTGTGCGAAAATAGCTATCAGTATTGGGTTTGAATTGCTGGGGATTGAATCCAGTGAAAGTATCTATAGAAGTGAACTTTCAGTGAAAGTATCTATAGAAGAGAGACAAAACTCTAACTTTTCATAGATGTTCTAGACTATCAAGGTTGCAACAAATGTACGCGTCACCAATTAGGTAGATGGATGTTTTTTGGATGGAATCCAGCAGCTTCAAGGTATGCTTAGGGGCGTGACTCCATACATGGGAAAAAAAAGGAATGTCCCTCGCTGTAGATTAACTTGCAGTCAGAGATTTATATCATACAATGGCTCAAATCTAATAAACTTAGTTCCTTCAGAAATAAGAGCAATCTCCAATAAATACAAATTCAAGTTAAAACTGAAAGAACATGTGAATCAAAACTATGACATATTGAAATCTGTCTACGAACTGGAATCCTAATCGAAGTTCTCTCTAGGCTATCGATATAAACTACATCTTATTATAGGTAATATCTTGAATTAGTTGAACAATCCAACGACACCTTCTCTTTGACTATTACTCTCTCTTTCCATCAGTTTTCCTTCCTTCCAACTATTTGTATCGTTTGTATTTACATTGTCATTATGAGTGTATGCTTTATTATGCAACAATGATATCTCATATTATATGTATGTGTTTATGTATGTATATATGCATGTTTATACATGTGTATACGTATGTATATGTGTATATATAATCAACGTTCAAGTTGTTTATAGTTTGATACTACAACTCAAGCTCTGCTTAGGTAGCTCAGACTTCAAAATTGTTTATTTATCATTCAATTTTATATCATTATCAAAATATGTAATTACCTGAATAAATTTATCTATCTATCTATCTAATACTAGAAAGAAAGTCTGCTCTGAGCTTTATAAAGCATCAAAAGTTGCTAAGGTGTATATAGTTTTTTGATTCGAAACAGTGTTCTAAGCTTTTGAGGAACAGCCTTTGCAATTCCAACGACATGATTGTGCCAAGACGTATTGGTGTCCATTTTGGTTAGTAGGACGGTGGCCTGGTGGGTTGACGTCGGTGGTTTGCTCGACTCACTCAGTCGACCGCTGTGTGAACTGGTGGTTCGAACGGCAATGCCGGACGATCGATTTTCACTTCCTATCGTCCAACTCGTGTTAGAAATCACACGTTGAAAGGTAAGACCTCGTAAGTCCTTAGCTCGCACAAATTTCGACTTTTGAGAGTTGTCGCTTGTACAGGGGCGACAGCAGGTTTTTTTCGACAGATGTTGACCACCAACAAACTTATGAAAGTAGAAAATTTGTCTGTCGTGACATTATTATATCCAATTCAGAGACATTTATCTTTTTGGAGAAAACCGATGCAGAAATGCAATATTATTCTGACACACGTTTCACCAACAAAGTTGGAGGCTTCAGGAGATGAAGTTGAGAATTGCATTTCTGGTGAACGAGAAAAGTGCTTGTTTTGGATATATTGATGATGTTTTTACAATAACATGAAAATTAACGTGTTAGGAATCACATGTTAAAAGGTAAGACCTCGTTAGTCCTTAGCTCGCACAAGTTTCTCAACTTCTGAAAGTTGTCGTTCGCATGGGGGCGACAGCTGATTAACGAAAAACAGATTTTTTTCAAAAACATGAAAATTGATCTTCATCAGTATCTTTGGAAGAATATAAATAACGGTTAATACCTGCTTCAAGTAAACTATTTTCATTGATCATACAAAATGGACAGTGAAAAATGAAGGACTAACCGTTTAGGAATTGAAATCACCCAAAAATTGTTGAAAACTCGTATTTCTTTTTTTCACTTCACTTGATGGTTCGGATAGGAAACTGTTCCATTCACTCATAGTGTCATAAATCTGTTTAGAAATTAAACTTTCCAATTCAAATGAACTAATTACGTTGTTCATAAAACATTGAGTTGTAAAGAATTATAAGATTATTCCGGTGTTTCTCTGGAATTGAGTTCACGAGTAAACTTTACATGAATATTCAAATTCTATTATACAGTTTTCTTTGTAAGTAATCACTAGAGATTTTTGAGTGAATTATAAGCAGAAATTCTGAAACTAATTAAATAATTTCCTCACGTTGAGGAAAACTGTGTGGAAAATAGAATGATAAAAACAAAATACTTAATTTCCACTCAATTTTCTCCAGTTTCTCAAATTTTTGATAGGTTTTCTTTATACACAGATAAATGAAAAAATACTGTGTGTTTCATTTTGAAGATAAAAAAATTACTCATAAGTAAAATATAAAAACGACTTTTGCGTAAAAATCAGAAGAAATAGGTATAGGGAACCCTGATATAGTTTGAAAGAAATCTACTCCTGCGTCAAATTACGCCACTGAATACGGGGTGTTCCATTCAACTTTAAGAACTTATTCAATTAAATGTGTGTCCAAATTTTGAAGCAATTTTTTTCGCCACTCGGAATAATATTGCATTGAAAACTTCATGTGGTAGTTAACTTCAACCTTTGAGCTAAGCAATACATTTAATCACAAGCAGCTCGTTACACGTTACAGGGTGAAAATTATTTTTAAATTATGATCTGTATTTTTAGATTTCTCAAAATTTTTCAGAAATCGTCAGTTTTATGTATGTCTATAGTATTCTGTCTATGGTATCTGAAAATATAAAAAAATATAGGGTGTCCCATAAGAAAAAATATAACTTTGGTATGTAACTTTTTTGGGAGACACCCTGTATATTTCAGAATAATTTTGGAATATGCTCCTCATATAACTGAGCTAAAAGTTTTTCCCGAACTTTCTTCATATCTCGTAGAAATATATGATGTGTTGTTCTTCCGGGTGTTCATCCGTTCTGTACTATTCGATAGTCGACGTTTCGCCATCATCTCAGATGGCATTATCAAGACGAGTTACTGCTTCGCTTCGAGAGGTGTAACTGAACAACACATCATATTCTACCATCCGTGAAAACCTACATTGTAATATATATATATATATATATATATATATATATATATATATATATATATATATATATATATATATATATATATATATATATATATGTAATTATAAGCTCCTATTGAAATATGCAGGAATAAACAAGGTGTCTCATTAGAAAATTAGTTTCCCATCAATAACTATCGATATCTCATTTGAAAACATACGTTTTTTACACCAATATAATGTACGTAAAAAAGTACTTCAGCAATGTTTTCATGAAAACAAGAATTTTCGAAAATGCACATTTTTAAAAACATGCACATTTTTAAAAACATGATGTAAAGACGATGATAGATATCGATATGCGGTTTTCACCGTTGAATTGGTGATTCGATAATTTCCAAACAGCTTTGATTGCTCAAATAAAGCTTTTTGTCTTTCTACTACTCTATCTTCATGTATTCTAATATACAAAGAACACTTTTTTCTATTCAGTTTGTACTTCAAACATTCGTTATGGAATTGAATCAGATATGATTCACAGGATTGCTACACAATATAGTATACAAAAGTGGTAAAATTTCACTTACAAAGAGCACTGTCATCCTCAATGGTGTAAATCGATATTTCGGAATTAACATTTGCCTTATTACCTCTTCAGCACCAACCTGGATACCATCACGAAATGAAGCACCCAATTCATTTATTAAATTACTACCAAATGCCACGAATGAGTTGAATCTACCCATGTCATCGGTCGCAGTATGCAATGAACTTAGTACTGTGAACTGAGGAACTTGTCCTCTATGTTATAATATTTGGCAAATGTCTGCGAAAAATAAATTTACCTGTCTAATGCCACGGCATATATTGAATTATGCCCTACAGTCATTCGTTTTTGCACTCTATTGAATATCTGCATTAGCAAAGATTCACTCGTCGAAGAAGGCATGTTTCATGTTTCACCGTATTGGAAAGCTGGGTGAAATTAATGTTTCGAATTCTATTCAAAATATCTAGTAACTTATTAATAATAATAATGAATCTTTATTTCCCTTTGACAGTTATATGTATGGGAATTGTCAAGCCTGATTCTAAGGGTTATTAAAGGTATTAGAAAAATTTAATAAATTTGAAATAAAGCAGTTACATAAATTAATTTTCAATTGAACATTTCTCCAATGAACAATTTTTCATATATTTTTGGAATATCCCACATTCTTATGCTGTTATATGATATCTGGGAGTTTGTTAAAAATCCGTGGACCATGTAATTGGGAGCAAAATATGCAGTATTTATTTTCGCAAATGAAATATACATTAAATGTTTATTTCTCGTATTATATCCATGAATATCTTCGTTCAATTCGAAAAACGACCTATTTTCAAAAATATAACATACAGGTTCGAAGCAAGAATTATACAATTTCAGTTGAAAATGAATTATATTTCTGAAAAACCATCAGATAAATTAAGAAAACGTAAACGAATATTATATTTTGATAGCTAGTTTTACAATATTTCAATTTCTTTGAAAAAACCATTCCTTATATTCCATAACAGTAATAAAATATATTTTTGTTTCAGTTTTCCATTCAAGTCTGTACCTGCTCAAACTGATCATCAAGTGAGTTTTTATTTCAATTATACAAGTATCGTTCGAAATATTTTTTCAATACTCAGAACTTAGAGGATATAAGATTTTTAAAATATTTTTTGATTGATGACCATATTATTAGAATACACTGAAAATTTCTCTCCAATTTCCACTACATGAAAATTGAAGAGCTCTATAGTTTTAACATTCAACTTTTCAAAAACCTGATTTCATCAGTTACAGTGCATTGTCTTTTTGAAAAGTCGAAGACTCTCCCTGAATTTAAGGAGTATCGTAGTTTTAGTGTTTGAAAACAGTGTTCATTTTGAATCATTTTATGAGCTTGTAATCCAACACTGGACAGTGCTGTTTCGACCCGCCAAGGTATCATCGGTGGCGCTATGCTGAATCACTCAACTGTCCTTAGAAGTACGGTTGACTTTCTTATTAGTCAGTGTGCTTTGCTTGAAGGTTGGCAGTAAACAAATCCAAAGAAATGAACTTCAAACAATCAAGCCAGTCTCAAATATACTTACACAGTAGGTTGAATGGACTGACACCTATCAGAAAACAACCACGCCCCTGGCTAATACCACGAAGAGCGTTGGATTATATCCGACAGGCGTCAGGGCAGGAATCTTCACAGAAAATTTCCTGCATATGCAATTGGCAATACAACTGAACTGAATCGACCTTCAATTTTGGAACGGGCACACTTGCAGACCGGTTTCGAGCTCATTAGCTACTAGCACTGACGAATGGCTAATCACATATGTGTATCTATCATAATTCCAAGGTATTTGATGGTATTAAGAGAAGATATTTGTAGGTATACGTTATGGATTTTCACCAAGTATCGGCCTATCCCACCACGTCTTTTGGTAAGGATGAAACTTTTTGACCAGATATGTAGAGAATACACATGAGATTTTTTCTAATATAAACTAGAGGAAAAACCCTCTTGAAACAACTACTTTCCTGTAAACATTGAATTACACGAAAGGAAAAGTCCTTCGTAAAACTGATTGTATCTAAATGTCGAAAGAAAAATTGGCTCCAAAAGTGTAAAAAAATAAGCATCACTACAATGAGCTTCATAACTGAGCTTTTTCAAAAATTTTGAATGTACCTATATCCCGTTTAGTTATATCATTTTTCCAAAGCAATTAAAGATTTACCTCATCGAATGAAAAAGGCAGAGACTGCTCTGATTATCGTACAACTTCTTAAAAGCGTAATGCAGTATACTTCGTCATGAAATTCTCTATCAACCCCTGCGTTTTGCTGAGAGGTTTCCTGCAGAGATTCACTTCGAATGCGATGTGGACATTAAGGAAAAACGATGAACATTTGTCATTAATCATATCCTGCAGCTTTGATTATTTGGAATGAAAACATTTTCACAGTGTACGTCATCAGGAAGTGATTATACAATGAGCAAAAAAATGAGTTATGTAACAAAAACGAAATAATTTACCAAAATATACATATACTTGAAAAATACTGTATTGAAATAAATGCAAGTATCTTCTCGACGCGTGTACCACTAACCTAGTTGGCGTCATCAAAAGTTGAAAAAGTATAGTTTATAGGGTGTTTTGTAATCGTGGTGGAAAATGTGAGGGCCTCCTATAGGCTGATTTTATGAAAAATTCATATTAACCCAAAAATTCATTGTTATTGGGTGTTGAACTCTTATGAAAAGTTCTTTTTTGTTTCAGTTTTGTAAATATCTCTTTCCCGATTCTAGTAAAATTTGCCCAATGTTATTTTCAGTGATGAGGAATTCATTTAGCCCTCATCAGATACAAATTATTTAGTCCAGTGATGGCTCTAGTTCATCCAACATCATTGATCAAAAAGATGTACTCCATTGATGTTTCTTGTAACATTTAATTTCTGGGTAAAACATCTCGAAATGAAACTTTTTCATCCCTTGCTTTGTTTTTCACAAATAAAGGAAAAGTGCGTAAAAACAGCTGGTATGCTGTGCACTGAAGAAGTAACAACTGATTGTTTGCGATGTTTGTCATTTGTCAACTTACATTTATTGTTGTGACAACGGATTTTACGATATAAATATGAAAAAGTCATTTTTTATGAAAGTTCAGTATCCTGTTTCCTGGAAACAATTTCCTGACCTATGTGTATTCAAACTTTTTTCATAAAAATTGATTCTGAGCACGACCTTACATTTTTTCATCGTTTTTATATTTAGTTTATTGTAGGTATGACGCAGTACATCTGCAAACTTATGGCAAAATTCAAAGTGACCATTTAATAAAAACCAGAATTGATCGTATATTATTACAACCACTTTCAGATATGTATCTCGAGCTTTTCCTGGCCTTTCTGTTTGGCTCGTTAATACATTCACCAAGAGTTGCAATATAAATTAGTTGTGTCGTCGTTGAATACATGAAATCAGATTTAATTTCGAAGTTTAGAATTGTTATTTATTTTTGTTGTTGATTTTCATGCATTGTTTTGTATTGGCAGTTCAATTAACGTTGTTTTTTACTTTTATTAGTTACTGTTTCCAGTTATCAACATATTGTGGTAACATTTCAACTCTAATCTATTGTCCCCTGCATATACAATTTTGTTTGACAATTGGCTACTCAATAATTCGAATATTCGGGTAAAAGATATCAGAAAAACGTGAATGGCATCTCAAAAATGTAACAAATTATAGAATATTTTCTCACCAAACAAATATTCGTGATCCAACAACAGATAGAGATAAAGAAAAAGGTTTTGGCTTTCTTCTCCATTTTTATACAAAACATGTGTGCCTTTTTTTTCTTCGGAAGATACAGAAGTTGAAAGCCAAAACCTTTCCTTTGCAAAAATTATTCTCTCCTAGAAATATACCCTTTCAATTCAAACAGATAGCGATGTTCTGCTGTTAGCGCACCATGGAATCAAATATTTTGTACAGCATGACAAGTTCATGAGAACATTTGGAAAATCACCCCCCACTAGGATCGTTGCTTTCACTTTTCGAACATTTTCATAATGCACCATTCGAGACTGATGGGGTAAGGCTAAAACGCTTTCTCTACTTCAGGATTATAAAAATTATACATTTTTGGGAGATATCTGATAACCCCTCAAGATCAGATAGTTGTTGGTTCACAGATGGATCAAAAATACCTTGCGGTTCTAGTGCAAGTGATTTTAGTCGCAGACCCAGAAAGATATCTACCTGCCTAGGAACTTATGCGACTGTATTTCAAGTGGAAATTGACGCTATTGAATTGTGTGCTGAGAGATTGGATGAATCCAACCTCATACACAAGTCAATAAAAATACTCTCGGACAGTCAAGCGGCGCCGCGTTGGAAGCTCTTGGCTCCTATCGAGCAATGTTTAAATTGGTATCAAATTGCCAAAATCGACTCTCCCCGATAGGAAGACTTAACAGATTGTCTCTGGTCCTGATTCCCGGCCATACTGGCCCGGAAGGTGATGAAGCTGCTGACTCCCTTGCAAAGGAAGGAGCTGCAAGCAGCTTCATCTGACCAGAACCTGTCATCGGCGTCGCTTTAGGCTTTGACAAACAAACATTGAACACCTGGATGGCAAGAAGATTTATGGACTTCTGGCAGAATCTTCCAAGAATGGCTAACTCCAAGGCGTTTATTCACCCTTCGAAGCTTGATACCAAACAGTTGTTGGACTACAGTAGGGATGAACTACGATGTCTAACAGGCCTTCTTACAGGTCACTGTCATTTGAATCATCATATGCAGAGACTCGGACTGTCGGAAGACAGTGTGTGTCGCCTCTGTTTGGTAAATGATGAAACAGCAGAGCATATTCATTGTGCCTGCCTTTCTGGGGACCGAATCAGGTTTTTAGAATTCGGCAGAGCCGTACTCTTACCATCTGACCTGAAAGACCACTCACCAGCTCAAGAGGCTGGGTTTATTTGGTCGAGTGTGAATAGGTGTGAGCCACAATAAAACCTTGCGGGTTGCGGTGTAGGGTCGAATAGACCCACTTACTTTAGACCTAACCTAACTCAACCCCTTGAAAATTCAGCAGTCTAAATGAAAACAGCATCAAACTGGATATAGAGCAACTGGGTTGGAGATAAAAAATAAAAGTAGCTGAACAAAAACATCGAAAATTCCTCCAGATTTATTTCTGAGAGTATACACCATGATTTCTCTTCCTCTTCATGTAATTGCTTAAAAAATTTTGCTAATGGGATCAAGCAATATATTAGATTAAATATTAATGTTCAGTAATATAAAGAGTATGTACCATGAATTCAACAGACGATTCTTTAGGTAATTTTAAGACGAAATGTTCATATAAACATGGGTCCGCAAATCCTTCGTTCTCAAGATACAGGGTGGTAAAATTAAAATTAAAAAAGTTATTCGTAAATATCTTAAATATCCTTCACCTCATTTTGTTGTAATTTGTCAATGATATTTACAACATTAAGGAACTAATTTAGCCCGAACGTGATTCAATTTATTAAGTCCAGTAGCGTCTCGAGCGGGATTTGAACGAATATTTTTTACTTAAAAATGTACGCCACTGACTTTTGTGCAATTTTCATTATTTCTTTGGATTAAGCAATTAGAAATACAACTTTTTTGTCTTTCGACATTTTTCGTTTCTTATCTAGTTTTTAAGAAAAAATAGTCTACCTAATTGCATATCCCTGGACCTCACAAGGAATAATATGGGGAATTAATTTGAAAATTATTATTTTTACAATTTTTCATTACTAATTATGTAACAATAACAACAAATATTAAATGACATTAACATCTAGACTAAAAAATTGCACTAAATTAAGCCACCGCATCATTGAATTTCGCACTCTTCTGAGAATACCTGGCGTATTTTCCATTATGTCACATGAATTAATGATTTTATTCCGTAAATCCTCATCACTTTGAATAGCAGTTTTGTATACCAACGCTTTGAGGTGTCCCCAGAGAAAATAATCTAAGGGATTCATTTCGGGCGAGCGAGGTGACCACGGGTGGGCCTGTTTTCCCAATCAAGCGATTATGGTCATTTTCATCCAAAAATTGCCATGTAACTACACTAAAGTGTGGGCACCATCGTGCATGTACCATATACGGAATATTTCCATGACTGGAATTTCTTCTAAAAGTCCAGGTAAAACAAATACTGAAAACCTTCGGTATTTTTCTCCATTAAGTCTAGGTGGAAGGAAGAATCCCAATGAGATGGTCACCGACAATTCCAACCCAAATATTTAAAGAAAACTGTTCTTGAAAATTATTTTCTATCAAGGCGTCTGGATTGTTTTCAGCCCAAATGGGATTGTTGTGGAAGTTAATAATTGCATTGCGAGAAAAACAAGCTTCCTCTGTAAACAATATTCGACTTAGGAAACCTGGATTTCTTCTTATTTACCGCGTAACCAATTAGAAAAAGCTATATTTCATCAGCTATATTTCACCATTGTCTAATATAATATAAATTTATTTGAAAACCCTGAAAAAAATAAAGAGATTAACCGAAAATAACAATTTTATTAAAATAAAAACATAAATTACACGGAAATAACATACAAGCTACAACCAGAAAATAAAAAATTGAAATATTAATAAAAGCTGAAAATTAAAAAGTATTATTAACAAAAATGAAAAATAAAAATATTTATAGGTCATTCCGGTGCTTTCACCCATTCCCTCTTTACGCTTCATTGGTTTTAGCGGGAGATGACCGTTTGGCGGGAGTTGGTCGTTTTTCCGCTGGATAAGAGGTTTCCATATGTTACGTATCTTTAGGCTAGCTTGACTAAATGCGTTGTTGGAGAACATATACGCGGCTTCCTTGAATTTTCTCTTAAACTAGTGTTCCTCTTTGTGGATAATTTCAGCTTGAGCCCATTTGATTTTATGTTGATGATTCCAAACATGCTCTGCTATTCCGGATCTTTTGAAGCTGCCTGTTTCAGAAAGTCGTGCATGGAGACGTAGAAAAGTTCTTCTATTAGGCACTACACGCTGAAGAAATCGTTCATGGTAAATGCGTCTTGCAGCATTCAAGTTTCCGTGAGCCATTCCATAACAGAAATGCATATCTGCCATTTCACTGATAGTAAATGGAACCATGTTTTACAAAAATGGTTCGAAAAATAATCACTAAACACACTTTTTATAAGAATTATAAACTCTTATAAAGTTGACAACAACTGTCAAGTTGTTTATTAAATGCTGCAATCGTTTTCCAAGGCAACCCTTGATTATTCTTTATAGCATTTGCAGAAAAGTGCGAAATTCAATAATTCGGCGGCTAGGCGGTTGTATTGAAGCCGAAGGAGGTCATTTCCAACACTTAATTTAGTGCAATTCGTTAGTCTAGATGTTAATGTTATTTAATATTTGTTGTTATAATAAGTGATGAAAAATTGTAAAAATAATAATTTCCAAAAGAAACATTCAATTCCCCATATTATTCCTTGTGAGGTCCAGGGATATGCAATTAGGTCGACTTTTTTTTCTTAAAAACTAAGCAAGATACGAAAAAATTTCTAGAAACGAAAAAGTTGTATTTCTAATTGATAAATCCAGAGAAATAATAAAAATTGCACAAAAGTCAATGGCGTACATTTTTAAGACAAAACCGTTCAAATCCCGCTCGAGACGCCAAATCACAACAAAATTAGTTAAAGGATATTTAAGATATTTTCGAATAACTTTTTTTTTATTTTGTTTTAACACCCTATATCTTGAGAACGAAGCATTTGTGGACCAATGCTTGTATGAACATTTCGTCTTAAAATTACCTAAAAAATCGTCTGTTAAATTTATGGTACATACTTAATTAACACCCTGTATTTTAGCATATCATTCTTCTATATCATCATACATGTTCTTCCATTAGTGAACATTTTTTGAGAATACCTCACCAAACTGTCAATTCATAAAAGAAGAACTTGAATTTGTAACAAGATATGTGTAATCCTTTCACCCCAAAACATTTTATTCACTTTGGTTGCACTTTTTGGGTCATATCCTTCATGCGTGACTGTTGAAAAAATAAGGTAAATGTTCAAATTTTGCGAGCTACGCAGATTCGATTATAGATTTTTCCATTTTCTCGTCTCTAACATAGGTTTGCAGTTTTAGCTATTTAGAATGTTCAGTTTTTTGATGAGAGATATAAAAGTTAGAAGTGTTTTGCGTGTTCGACGATTTTCTGCATCAAATTTTGTGTGAAAAATGAAATTGAGTGCTCAAAAACACTTGAAACGTTGTCAGTGGCATACGGTGATTGTACTATGAGTCAAAAAATTGTTCACAAGTGGAACAAGCTTTTCACCGAAGGTTGAGAATATGTGAATGACAAAGCTCGCCTTGGACGCCCCATGACATCAACAACCAAGAAAGTGATAAAAGCTGTAAAATAGTTGAATTTTGACCAAAAAACTGGGGATTAACAAGGTCCTAACATTTGACGTATGATTCGTGACACAGGTTGGACGATAGAAAGTGGAAACAGATCATCCGGCCTTGCGGTTCGAACCACCGGTTCACACAGCGGTTGATTGAGTGAATGTAGTGTAATTGTGTTTGCCAAGAACTCAATTTGTTTGCATTTCTGAGTTTTTTCTGTATAACGCTAGAAGTGACACGACTTGCTCAGATTTTCACTCTCTCAGTAAATTTTATACTCGTTCGCTGCCATTTTAACTATTATCTACTTATTTTTTGTACCCGATGGGAAATTTCAAAGAAACAATTGTTTTGTATCAAAAGCATTAAAATTCAGTTCAACACATTCGTATTTGGATATGGCGAGATAATCCTATCATTTCAAGCAAAACAATCGATTTATCCATTTCAAAACAAATATTTGTTCGACCTGAAAATATATCAGTTGAAATATTTCAATTCATCAGTTTAATTCAATTATTTTGGTTCATTCGATACTAGAATCACATATTTATTCGAATTTAATATTTTCAATTTGTGGCACTTGGATTATTCTTTTCATTCTAGAATATATCAAAACAATAGTTTGAGGTAATTGGATTGAAAAAATATTTATTCGAACTGAAGATATATATATATATATATATATATATATATATATATATATATATATATATATATATATATATATATATATATATATATATATATAAGAATTGATTGACATATTTGGCAAAATGAGTGTATCTTTGAAATACATTTATTCTCAAAATAAAGTTTGGTATTCACATTTTTCATTGTCTCCTACCATGGGGATTATATTTCGATAGAAGCTCTATAATACTACTTTATAATACATTCATATACAGTAGTGAAAATTAATTAATTGAACTAATTGAAAAGCGCAAGAAATTTCATTCGAATAGCATTTTTCTCGAGCCATGTTTTCATCAAGACTGCAAATGAAAAATTCACTGACTGCAAGTCTAACCCATTGTTGCCAAGTCCAATGAAAAAGGCTCATTTTCATGAGAGTTCACATTGTTGCAAAATCCTAAGCAATAATAGTTGTTATTTGTAGTTACATAATAGATTATAACCAGTATTTTGAACTATGAGTTTTGACTAAAATAAATGAATGCATTCATTTGAGTAATTTTCAAAATAGCATTTGTAATAAACATGCTTTTACGTTGAAACAACTCAATTTATCAAAATCAATGCAAATATATTATGCTGAAATAAATATTATTCAGATCAAGCAGATCGGTATATTTTGATATAATACAAAATGATGATGGAATTGGCCGATACTTGATAAAAATCCATAACGTATTCCAAAAACAGTTTACTGTGAGATTTTCACTTAACAATTTTACAAAAACGCAACACATGTTTCGCTTCATAATAGCTTCTGCAGGCGTGTCTTCACTAACTGAAATCTACATATTCAATGCTTTACATATTTTTACTATTTGAAATACCTGTTGAATGTGTACATGTGTTTGAAAATAAATCAGTTAAAATTAACATAAGAAAAGAAAAAAATGTGTAAAGCCTCATTCAAATAAACCTGTAATGAATGAAATTACCTGAGCTTATATATCAGTTGATTACCAGTTTTAACCATTTGAAAAAATATTCAGTGACGTAAATTATTCAATTTTCTATTTGGTCATTCAGTAAATAACCCAAATTCTAAATTTTATTCATTTCTTAACATTCTAAAAGATTGAGTTTCAAAGTTTTCTCTTCCTGTTTCGCTAATATAAAGTTTTGGACAACAGCCACAAGTCAACCTGATCTTCCGACATTGAAATTTTGTCTTTATCGTTTTTAACTTGCTTAAACTATAATTTGTTCTGTAAGCCACGTCCAAGCATTCCTTTTTTAAATAAACATTGTGACAATGTTCTATTGCGAACGCTATCGTTTCTTGAAGTCGAGTAGACCTGGTCCAAGAAAAGAGTAAATAATATCTACCTTGTGACCGTTGTTGACAGCGATTTGCTTGATGAAACTTAGCTCTCTCTGAAAATCACTTTCCGACAGTGTAATATTCAATAGTCTGTGAAGCATACTATTAAACGCAGCTACTTTATGCTGGTGGAGGTGTGTTGAGGAATTATGTATGATAATGTCTCTATGAGATGGTTGGTGGAAAATTGCAAAAACATGTTCTATGTTAATTTCCATAAGAGTGGAGGATTGTATTGACGGGTGAATGGAACTGACATATTCGACATACCTAACTAATTGACTAGCTGTATCAATAAAACAGACTGAAATATCATCTACGTATCTGTACCAGTACAGGAAACTGTTAACTAACTGATTATTAGGGATTCATTCTCTAGATTATCCATGAAAATTTTAGCCAGGGTTTCCCATTATTAATCCTTCGCTGAATGAATACAATTTTTCTTCGAATTGGAAATAATTTTGAAATAGACAAATAGTAAGTAAATCTGAAGTTTTCCTTTTTTCTTCTCGCGAAATTTTATTGACATTTTCAACAACCTAGTCTGAAATTCACCTGCTCGGAAGTGCTTCATCAATATTAAACGTAATTATAATAACACTCGTAATAGTACCTAGCATCGTTGTTAGTTTGAACATAATATTTACTTTGAATAACGTTCAAGGCATAATTGCGAAGGAAACCACCGGCATAGATCTCTGAGTATACAAGCACACACATGCACATTTGCTCGGCTGAATCTCTTGAAGGAATATTAGTCACGAATAGTTTGTGCGTGATGACAATGCGATTATCATTTGCTCCAGTGATGAAATTCCTAGAATGATCAATGATACATCTTGAGGATAAAACAGAAGTACTGCACTTAGAAATTATTTTTTATTCACTCGCAAAAATTATGATATGCAAGTGACCAATCAGACCACTAATATTTTTGTATGTAATCAATAAGTTTGTTCCAGACTTAGTATCTATCTAGTACGAGATCAAAATACTTGACAGACAATCCTTCAGGTATTGTTGTATTTCCATCAACATACAGGTTTTCCAGTTGTTGTAAGATATTAATGATAGACAACGAGTTTTATCCATATTGAGAGCAATTTATTATGCACTGAAATCATTGTTTGATCAACTGAAAATTTGTCTCGCCCACGATTTTCACATCTTCTCTATATCCTGCTACATATACTATCCTTGTGTCATTTGCGGAATTGATAACTGTTCCTTCTATATTCCGATATGATAAACTGTTTATATATGGTCCTAACACAGTTCGTTGTGGAACTGTAAAGTTGACAGTTCTCACCTCACTGATATGTCCATTTACATATATATTTAACTTCTGATCAGTCAAATAACTCTTCAGAAGATCATGTATATTTCCTCCTCTAATTACGTACGAATATAATTAGTTTCAAATCACTGTTGAAGAAGGTGCTGTGTTAGCGAAACATGTCGTGATATATTTTTCAAATAAAGTTTGTGGAGATCAAATCGTGAGTTGTAGTTCATAAAATAATGTGTTGAGTGGATGTTCACGATTCTCTTTTTCAAAAAGGTCTATTAAAATACTTGAAGCTCATTTCTTCGTATACATTGCTTCATTCTAGATTTTTATCAAGATATATACCTACAGCATCTTCGTTGAATATTTAGAAACAGGCCTGAAGAAGCGTTTATGTTAAGATGTCTATTGAAATGCTCCCAATTTCATTTTGCCATAAAACCCAAATTGAGCACACATTTTTTGACGGAACCCTAGTTAGTTATTTCGATAACTGCTGTGTTCACATAGTAGTTTGAGTGACTCATATCACAGCTCTCAATATTTCCAAAACAAACACTAAATAATTCACCTATAGAGAGAGATACCATTGAAAATATATATTGTACAAAATGTCACTGTTTGTACATAGATAGTTAACTTGAGGTGTTAGTCACATCAAGATGTGACTATTGCTAGAGAGCTGGGAGTTTCAACCATGAAAACAATATACAGTGTCTTCATATCAAAACTTCCCACCCCTAGTACTTCGTTTAGCAGGGAGAATTTGCCGTTGGCAAAAAACACGTCAATTTAGATATCGAGGGGGAAGTTTAAACCAGTGCCAGTGATATTTTAGGTTTAACCCCCTCACCCCTAGCTATCGCCACTTAATAACTTTAAATGGCACCCCCTATCTTCTGTCTGTTTTAAAAAAAATCTGTTTTTCCGTTAATCAGCTGTCGCCCCCATACAGGCAGGAATCGAACCCTCGGTCTTCCGATCGTGAGTCGGGCGCACTACCACCGCGGCCAATTCCACAACAACATCACATGTTACACATCATTTTGAAGATCTTAAAAATCCTCACTCAACCCCGTTTAGAAAACTGAAATTGGTTGATCCGTTCTCGTAAAATAGGGCAAAAAGAAAATTAATTATAATAAAAAATTAAATAATATCTATTGCAATTAAATAAATGTACCTTTCTTTATTAGGTGTTCAAAATGTTCACCATTGGTAGCTAAGCTGAAGTACAATATATTCTCGAATTCCTGTCGAACTTTTGTAAATGTTTCGTTATTAAATTGTCTGCATGTGTCAGTAATCCTGGGTCTTGGATCCTGAATGTCCTGCGGGGGAGTTTTGTATACCATCGCCTTCAAATAACCCCAGAGAAATGAATCCAATGGCGTTAAATCTGGAGATCTCGCCTGGTATTCTAGAGCGCCTCTTCTGCCAATCCATTTGTCAGGATACCGTTGATCGAGCCACTGTCGGACATGCAATGCGTAGTGTGGCGGTGCGCCGTCCTGTTGAAAATGTAAATTTTGTTCATCCAAAAGCGGGTTGACTTCTTCATCAACTTGGCGTTCTAAGGACTGTGTTATGGTGGATCGATTACATTTTCCAATAAGTTTGAATACCAGTCAAATGTTCTTTAATAAAAATAGGGCCAATTATTTCGTTTTCCAGCCCAGACGTTTATTTTTTCTGCATATTGCCTATGATCCTCTCAATCCTGTGAATGGGAAGCGATAGCAAGGCTGAGACATGCAAGATGCGGGGAAGAGAAACCAGAGGGTGCCAGCTATATGAGGGGGTCAGTGTCAAGGCTATAGAATCTCATCAAAGAGATCAAGCTAGATAATGAGCTCTCACAATCAAGGAGCATCACAATATATCTGAAAAGGTCGCAGTGAATCAGGCCATGGGTCAGCTCTCCAACAATCTAATCTAATCATCACATTCTAATCATCACATTAAAGTAGACACGGCGAAGGAATTTCAATTTATAGTATGTTGGATGGATATTTGTAAATGCTAATTTTTTTTCTTGGTTGAAAAAATTAAAATAGCTATAAAACTTTTGAATCCAGTACTTGTTCTCTTGGGACAAAAGACAAAAGAAAAAATTAAAATAGCTATAAAACTTTTGAATCCAGTACTTGTTCTCTTGGGACAGAAGACATAGAAGTGATGTATCTGTGTTTAAAAACTTTTTCATATGCAAGAAAGGTTGCAAGATAAGATTATACATTAGATAAATTTGTCAAATAATGAATATTACGAAATCTCATACACTGATAATTTGAGCAACTCTTTGCTATACTTTTTTTGCAGAATAAATTGGCAAACTCCTGTCGTAACGGCCTCGATCTCATTACTACAGAGATCGCCTGCAGCCATTGCTGGATGTTAACACGCTTATTAAATTCAATGTAGGTCGGAGATTGAAGTCACAAGATGAGGGGCGTATTGGAAAAAAATAACCCTAATAATTATTGGAAACTGGAGTTTCTGCGGAGACGAAAGAGTGTGCAGAAAGACTATATGGGTTTGACATTTGCAATTACGATAATCGGCATGCCTGTCCCCTGTTCGTGATGTGGTGAAAAAACGTGATTTTTCGTATGAAGTGATGAGAAAGTAATGTTAGAAAGAAACCAAGTCAACCGACAGAATATCTCAACTGAAATTTTTAGTTAGTTTCACGTTACTGTTCAGGAGGAAGACCAGTCCACGTTATATTCACCTCATATTTACCAATGTGGGGAAAATTTTCCAAGTTAATCAGGCGTCAAAAATTGGAATATTAGAACATTTCAACCACTTGGAATGTTTTGGTATTGGTATGAAATTACCAAAAATCCAGTAATTCTTCGCTATCATGTATCCATAGATATTCACTCACAAGAAAGATATGAATATATATTATCTAACTACCTCCACCTCTTATGATTTCTCCAACATAAACAAAGTGATAACATCGGGCGATAACACTAAGTACCATTAGGTGCGGAATAATGAATATAGGATAGGGAAAAATTACTTTTGTCTAATTTCTACTAAGATTTTCATTTGTTACGACCGATTTCGGTTCATTAAACTTGAAGTTTGCTTCAAGTCTTAGTAGAAATTAGACAAAAGTTTAAAGGGGTTATATTTTTTAGGAGTGATTAATTTTTGGGAAAGAAAGTTTTTGGCTTTCTACTACTCCATCTTGATACAAAAAAAAGAAGGATGAGGGAGTCTTCCTGAGAAAGGAAAGAAATAACTCTAGACATGGATGTGTAGATCATCAAAGAAGTAACTCTCAGACATTACCATTATAGGAAATACACACACTTCATTCATGAATGAAGTGTGTGTATTTTCTATAATGTTATCCAATTTGGCACTGAAGAGCCTCAGGGCAAGTGTCTTAAGGCGAAACATCGGTGTATACCAGTGAGGATGGCAGTGTTCCATGTAAGTGCAATTTGTTACCATCCATTTAAAGTAGAACTCATGTGAATGATATCTGATTTTTATTCCACAACGAATGTTTGAAATACAAAGTGAGTAGAGAAAAGTATCTTCTATATAATTCAGTATTCATATAGAAGTATTTGTTTCGAAAGAATTTTTTCTTTCATATAATTCAATGTTTATATGAGAGTAGCTGTTTCAGGAGGACTTTCTTTCAGTTTGTGTCTGAAAGTTACTTCTTTGCATGATCTACACACCCATGTATAGAGTTATTTCCTTCCTTTCTTTGGAAGACTCCCTCATCCTCCTTTTTTTTTTATCAAGATGGAGTAGTAGAAAGCCAAAAACTTTCTTTCCCAATAGACAAAAGTTATTTTCATCTGTCCTATATTCAATATGAATTTCTACAAAATGAATAAGTCATCAATCAAACTAGACAAAATAATAACACGGAAAGTGACTGCATATGCTCTCTCCCTAACAAAATCATCTTTAACACGCAAAATTTTTGAAATTATTTGATAAAAAAAGTTAGGAAGTTAATTACACATGATTTCTGAAATTCTTCACTTCTTCACTTCCACAAATCACATTCCAACCAAAAAAAATATCTCCCATAACATATCCACTCATCAATATCAATCAATATTGTCGCAACTCAGTACTCGCTTGGCTATTAACGAGTGGATTTTATTATATTTATACTTGATGAAAATATTTTGAATAATTAAAAAAAACAAAGGGTTTGAAATATGATTATAAACATCAATAACAAACTACATGTCCTATAAAAGTAAGAAAAAACTATATTGTCCAATTGATTTTTGCAACTATGAGTTCCCCCACTAATATTGTCATAGTTCGGCACTGAACTTAATCTGTCTTTGTGTCACTCCACCAATCTGTCCGCACAGCGTTCCGTGTCTTAGTTCTGATTTTGTTTTGGTTGACGGCTGCTCAGCTACCACAACTTGACTGGATGGAAACATTGGCAACGTAGCAGTGGACTGAATTGGACTGGACTATAATTACGTGTTACGTTGTGCTTTGCGTTTTCTCGTATTCACAGAATTTGTATTCATGGTTTCTGTGAAATGTATCTGTCATTCTGTTCCGTCAATATTTATGAAGATTTATACGCTGACATTGCAACTTTGATCCGGTCACTGTACTGAGGTAAAATTCTTAGCATGCAACCTGTGCAAAAATTGCGTATTTGGAGATTGCGATCCTGGGATCGGATCAATTTTGATCCGATCCCTGTGGTAGACTGAGGTGTTGACGACACCATCCTGGCAAGCCATGATGAACCCCTCAGTTTTCGACTTCAGCCCCCTCGACCTGAGAAAAGCGAAAGTCAGGTGCTTTGATAAGTCAAGGTCTCCAATGTTATTGAAGAAGACCCCATGCATTGGCTTATCCTTTTGTTTCCGCAGAAATGAGGTGATTTCTGCGGCTTTTATCTGAGCTTCTTGCCGAACAGGTTCCAACTCGGTGACAGAGTTGTGGTCACCTCGTTCAGTTTCGAAAACTATACCGAGTTCGTCAGCTGCTCGGGCAGCTGCCCTAAAGAGAAATGCTCCAATTCCTGCTCTCTCATGGTCACGGCCATGCAGAGAAGGGGATCCGAACTCCTGACGACTTTACAGGCTATATCCAGTACCATTCTGTCATGTAGACACTCCAAACTCAAAAGTCCACGGCCTCCCTGTCTTTACGTCGAGTTGATACAGCTCCTCCCGAGTCCATTTCACTACTCGAAACGAGTAGAGTGAAATTGGAACGGCGAGCATATTTGTTGCAGCAACTTTGTTCTTCCCCGACAGTTCCAATGACCAGATCTGTCGAAGTTTGTGCTGATACTTGCCGCGGAAAGAGTTTTTCACTGCTGTTACCTCTTGTGAGAGGCGTTGTTCCACCCCGAGGTAAGTATACGTCTCTCCGGCATCCAGTTGGTGTAGGATGCTTCCATCTACGAGCTGCACATCCTCTCCGTATTCCCCGCATCGTCCTCTTTTGAGATGGACCATTGCACATTTGTCTATCCCGAATTTCATACCGATAGCATGCGTGTACTCTTCCACCACCCTCAAGGAATGATGGAGATCCTTCTCTCCAGAGGCATAAAGTTTAAGATCATCCATATAAAACAAATGGGTGATCTTGTGCCTCCGGTTTCCGGGGTGCCACAGTTATACTCTCGAGTATTTCTGAGCGCAACGGATAATGGCAATAGTGGAATTCAGAAGAGAAGGGGACTGAGAAAACCGCCCTAAAATACAACCCTTCTGAAAGTGACCCACCCTGTTTGGACTCTTGTTTGGCCAGATGTTAAGGTAAAGCGAGTTCGCCGAAGTGGTATCAGTTGTTCAATGCATCTCACTATTTTGTCGGGTACCGCAAGGCATCTGAGCAAATGCAAGATGAGCTCATGCGAAATTGTATCAAATGCCTTACGGTTATCGATCCAGGCCATAGAGAGGTTACGCTTATATTGTATCGAGTCCTGCGTTACACATCTATCGATGAGCAAGTTCTCTTTACATCCAACGACTCCTCTCTTCGACCCTCTCTGCTCATATATCCGATCGAACACTCGGTCAACTGCGGTGAGTATTCGTGTGTATAAGATGCTTGTAAACAACTCATAACACGAATTCAAGCATCGACAAATTTCCGCTTTTGGGGATAAGAACGGTCCGCCCCTCGACAAACCAATCCGGAATCGGCTACTCTCCGTCCAGCCATGAGTTGAAAACTCTGGCCAGATGGCGGTGGGTGCTTGGTAGTTTCTTCCACCAATAAGTGTTCAGCCCATCTGGGCCTGGAGCAGCAAATTTCTTGGAACCTACAAGGGCTCTTCGAACGTCATCCGGGGTTATTATTATTAATGAAAATTATATAGTGTTCTTGGAGCGTTTGAAGGCCGAACCTGTGGAAAAATGACCACATATGAAGAAAAAGAAAGTGCTGCTTCATTAAGACAGTGCACAGTGTCACAAATCGATGAAAACGTTGGCAAAATTGCATAAAATGGACTTCGAATTGCTCACGAAGCCCATATTCGCCAGATTTGGGTCCCTGCGACTACTGGCTATTCGCAGACCTCAAAAAATGCTCACCGGTAATATATTTCGCTCGAATGGAAAGGTTATTGCTGAAACTGAGGCCTATTGCTGGATCGATTATGTGGCTCTTGATGGAAATGAATAAAGCCAATTCTGAAAATGGAAATACATGGAAAACCTAAGTAGCACGACAACAAAATATCCTTTTCGTTTATTTCTTCAGTTGAGACGCGAAACAGGGTCCGAATTAGTACTTAAAAGCCCTCGAAGTGATCGTGGCAACAAAAGCGAATTGAATTTTTTACATTGTTCATCCAATTCAAATATCCGAGTGATGGAAAACAACCTAATTTGCCCCACGAAAAACAGATACAAATGAAGGCAAGCACAAGGAGAAAATTACTTTCTATAAATACTGCCACGAACGGAAAATGCCCGACAGAGTGTTTGTCCCGAGTTAAAGTTGAGAGCTATTTACTGATGGAGATTGCTAGTCATCTCTAGGGGATTCCCAATCGATTGACCAACGATTAGGTTCCGACTGCCACCTTCGAAATTAGATTTCAATGAGACCTTATAAAATATCAATTCCGTCGCAACTCCGTCTGCGTTTTTTTTGGAGTCCATGTTGGCACTTTCCTTCCACAACATGAGCTTCTGTACAGAGGATTGCATTTCGGTGACAGTAACAGAATGTTATTCGACAATCGAATGATACACTGGAGGAAAACTTTAGGGAATACGAGTATAAGGTACTACCATTTTAATTTTCATTGCATTCGTTATCATAATCACAAAGCATTTTCCTCCCACAATCTGAAAAATATAAAAATTTCAATAGATAACGTTATATTCCAATCTAAAGAAATGAACTTCAAATGTTCGAGCCCATCTCGGATATACCTACACAGGAGGTTGAATGGACTGACGTCTATCAGAAAACAACTATTCCACTCAGGGCCGTAGCGAAAAGAAAAACCAGAGGGGAGACGGAATCCATATTTTTCCCAACCCCACCAGTAAAATTTCCCAACTTTCGAAGAAATGAAAGCCGAGGGATTAGTTACTACTATAATATAATAATTGTCTTACTTAGCTAGCCAAAGATTGACTGAATGCTTATGCCCGTTAGGGTATGCACAAACAAAAATAAATGTTGGTGATTATAAAAATAATAATGAGAATTATCCTACTTTGGACCAAGGTCCTTGGTCGTCCACCATATCCACCATGTATAGGAATATTCAATACAAATGAAAGGAAACAACACTTAAATAATATTGTGCTTATTGTTTTCTACTATTATTTTTTCTATCTTCATGACCCGAAATTTCCCGACTTTTCCAAGTCGAAAAAACAGCGAAAAGTTGGAATTTTGTAAAATTGTCACTTCAAAATTTGTGGACTGTTCTCTTACTTGGGAGAAATTAAACTTTTTTGAAGATTTCAAACAAATCAGAATTCTCTTCAAGTTATGCATGTTGGGAAATCCCAACCTTCTCCTGATTCTTTCCCTTTCTTTATTACCTCTCCTTTTCTTTTCACTCATTTTTATTTTTTTAATTTTCAATATTTTTTTTAATATTATTTTTTTCTATCTTCCTGACCCAAAATTTCCAAACTTTTCCCAACTTTTTCCTAAGTCGAATAAGCAGAGAAAAAGGTTCCCCCCCATTCCCCCCCATGGCAACCGCCCTGACTCCACTGGCTAATACCACGAACGGGGTTGTATTATATCCGACAGGCGTCAGTGCAGGAATCTTCACAGAAAATTTCCTGCATATGCAATTGGCAATACAACTGAAAGAATCGACCTTCAATTTTGGAACAGGCACACTTGCAGACCGGTTTCGGACTCCTTAGCCACTCATCAGTGCAAGATAGTGACCTAAAGTCAATGACATTTCATAACTGATGATCGAAATTTTTCCAGAGTATTTCATTCCTCGTCTTGAGTTGGAGCGAACATCAAAAATGTCACTCCATCTAGTGAACGAGGAACTAACCAACTGCATATCCGAAATTTGCCCGATTCCTCTGAATAAGGAAGAAAAACTTTCTTATTAGTCACTGGCCTATGCTTGAAGACAGGCAGTACACAAATCTAAAGAAATGAACTTTAAAGTTTCAAGCCGTCTCGGATATACCTACACGGTTGGTTGAATGGACTGTTTTCTGATAGGCGTCAGTCCATTCAACCTACTGTATAGGTATATCCGAGACGAACTTGTTTACTGCCTGTCTTCAAGTATAACCCACTGACTAATAAGAACGTTATAGTCGTCAGTAATTTATTGTTTTTAAAAATGTTTGTCTTTAAAAAAAAGAAGCTGAGTCACCAGTAACCGTCATCCGTTATCTGTCAAAATCAACAGCATTTTCGAATAAAAAACCAAATGACATTTTTTATAGAATTCATGGAACTTCGAGAAAAGTCATGGTAAAAATTTTACACTATATTTTATCAAGCAAGCACTGATTTTTTTGCCATTTTCAGCAAATAATACGTTCTTTTGGAAACAAAAATTTGTGAAATGAGTTCAAACTTAGTTCTGGAGAAACATTTGAAATGTCGTTTGATTGAAACAAAGAAGTGAAGCTTCAAAATGAGTCTAGCAAAGTTTGAATAATTTTACTCCTCAAAATGTAATAGTAATGATTCAAAAGGAGAAAACTGAAACCATAAAACACAGGCTCGTTTCTTCTCCTAAAGTATTTGTAATTTCATATCTGAGTAGCACTCCCAAATTGTATTCTCTGAATGTTCAATGTAAGTATATGGTGTATTTTAATCAACTCCTTGCTCCGAATACGTGCCTGAGAAATAATCCAAGGGAATTAAATTGGGTGATCTAGGTGGTCCTATAATGTTGCGATTGTTGCACCGTTTTGAGGCAACAATCCTGTTATCATATTGTCCAGTATTCAGATACATAGTATCTAAAATCTCTATTACCTGAAAAGTTTCGCAATCCACGGTTGTCACTGTTCCATGAAGAAATAAAGTTCAACAATTTGATTGTTATTTGTTTCTACAATCATACAATAATGATGCTGACAGTTAGTTCAGTAGGTTGGGTTAAGTTAGGTCGAAAGTGAGTGGGTCTATTCAACCATCCGCCGCAACCCGCAAGGGTTTATTGTGGCTCACATATATTCACATCCGACCAAATGAACCTAGCTTCTTAATGAAGGCGATTAGTTCGTATGGTGAGTAGTCTTCCAGATCAGATGGTAAGAGTACGGTTCTGTCGAACTCTAAAAACCTGATTCGGTCCCCATTGGGGCAGACACAAAGTATGTGCTCCGCTGTTTAATTATTTTCCGAGCAGAGGCTACACACACTGTCTTCCGACAGTCCGAGTCTCTGCATATGATGATTCTAATGACAGTGACCTGTAAAAAGACCTGTTAGACATCGTAGTTCTTCCCTACTGTAGTCCAACAACTGTTTGGTATCAAACTTCGAAGGGTTAATAAACGCCTTGGAGTGAGCCAATTC
Source organism: Leptinotarsa decemlineata (assembly GCF_025532065.1). Lineage (NCBI taxonomy): Eukaryota > Metazoa > Arthropoda > Insecta > Coleoptera > Chrysomelidae > Leptinotarsa > Leptinotarsa decemlineata. The sequence continues at coordinate 9,163,829 of NW_027412573.1, read as the reverse complement.
TGGAAGATTTTGCCAGAAGTCCATAAATCCTCTTGCCATCCAGGTATTCAATCTTTGTTTGGCAAAGCCTAAAGTGATGCCATTGACAAGTAAGTCAAGTCAAGGCAAGTCAAAAATGTTTATTATTCTTCAGGATTAATTACAAAATATTGTGGAAGTGTGGTTTGTGTGGGGCCCTGCTCTAGGCTTATGCCTCTTCAGGGTTAGTGGGTTGGATATCTATTGTCTTGTGTAATGATATCTAGTATAGTGTTATTTTATGTTGTCATGTGTTCCTCTTATTTTTTTTTTGTTTTTCCGTCGTTCTGGTAAAGTGGTCCGGGTCAGTTGCAGTGGTCATTGGAGTTTTTGGGTACGGGTGCTAATGACAGGTTCTGGTCCGATGGAGCTGCTTGCAGCACCCTCTTTTGTAAGGGAGTCAACAGCCTCATTGCCTTCCAAGCCGGTATAGCCAGGAATCCAGACCAGAGACTATCTGTCAAGTCTTCATATCGAGGACAAAAATTTTTGTCAATTTGCTACCAATTTGAACGTTGCTCTGTAGGAGCCGAAAGCTTTCAACGCCGCTGGACTGTCCGAGAATATTTTTATTGACTTGTGTATGATGTTAGATTCTTCCAATCTCTCCGCACACAATTCAATAGAATATATCGCTGAACTGTCCGAGAATATTTTTATTGACTTGTGTATGATGTTAGATTCTTCCAATCTCTCCTCACACAATTCAATAGAGTAAATTTCCGCTTGAAATACAGTCGCATAGGTCCCTAGGCAGGTTGATATCTCTGCCTTGGTCTGCGATTGAATACACCTGCACCAGAACAGGAAGGTGTTTTTGATCCATCTGTGAACCAACAACTATCTGCTCTTAATATCTCCTTCTCCCGAAAGTTCCAGTCCTCTCTATTACAGTAACTTCAAACATCCAAATTCGACTAGTCAGCTGGACTTTTTTCGACCAAAAATTGTTTGAATATTGATTTATTCTGGCTTTGAGCGTGACTCCTTTTCTTTTACTTATAGGAAAATGACTGAGAGTTTTATTGACATTTTTACATTTTTTATTTTTTTTTAGACAAAAGTGACAGTAGTGCATGACAAGCATATGACATCACAGCATGACCACCTTATATTTTATGTTGTCTTAAAAAACGGTAGACACTGTTTAACTTTTAATACACTCCCTCAACAGAAAATATATGAACATAAAAAAAAAAATTACAAATAAGCAATTACACTCCTTGAAAATAAGGAATGATTAGACATACAATAATGATAGAATATATAGGTAGGAGCATCAACAATGCAACATATTGAATGATGAATGCAAAAAAAAGAGTAAATATTTCACTAAAAATACGACAAACAATTGGCACAAAAAAAAGCACATAAGTGTACAGTTTTATAGGGCACATGAGAGTACAGTTTCAAGAACACATTAGCTGTTCCCTGAGAAAGGCAAATTTGATAGCTTCAAGAGGTTTTGTTAGGATGTCAGCTACATTTTGATCTGTAGGACAATAAGTGATCTTAAACCATCCTTTCTTAAATTCGTCTTTTATAAGATGATACTTTACATCTATATAAATGCATTTTCTTGTAAGCTGATTGGCCTTGATCATCTTGATACAGCTTGTGTTGTCTACATGGAGAACAACATTGATCTTGTGTTCGAGCAATTCTTCAAGGACGGATTTTACATATTTCATCTCCTTACAGCATTGAGCCGCTGCAATGTATTCAGCTTCAGTAGATGATTGTGCAACAAGGGATTGCTTCCGTGAGCACCAGGCAATTGGTCCATTTGCATATTTCATTAAATAACCGGTGGTACTCTTTCCATCCTTTTTATCTCCTCCATGGCTTGAGTCGCAGTAAACCTCCAGGGTGTATTTATTTTTATTTTTGTTTGAGTACAATATACCATTTATTTTAGTTCCTTTCAGATATCTGATGGTTCTTTTGACATTTGAGACATCATGTCTTTTAGGATTTTTGGTAGATCTGCTTTCAAAATTTACTGCGAATGCAATATCAGGACGGGTTTTACATGATAGATAAATCATACTTCCGACTGCAGATTGGTATGGAAAACTTGATTCATCATTCTTCGTTTCCTCATGGGTGTAGTCTTGATGTACTATAAGAGTATTTTTCTCCTTTGTGTATCCATCCAAATTATACTTTGCAATAACTTCTTGACAGTATTGTTCTTGATTGATGAATATTCCATCTTCTCTTTGGCTAATTTGGATACCCAAGTAATTCTTTGGTTCAAGGTTGACTGTAGTTTCAAACAACTTCTGCATCTTGGACAGCAATTTCTTCATTTCGTTTGGATCTTCAGCTATCACGAGACCGTCATCCACATGAATGGCAACAAATAGTTTCTCTCCTGAAGTAGATTTGAAGACACACTGATCAGTCAATAGCTGTTTCAGCCCTTCTTGTTTAAGGAATTCAGTGAGCCGTTTAAACCATTGCTGTGGTGCTTGTTTAAGTCCATAGATAGCTTTTCTTAATTTGCAGATTTTTCCTTGAACATTGTATCCTTCAGGCAGATGCATATAAATTTCTTGTTGCAGATCCCCGTAGAGGAAAGCTGATTTTACATCAAAGGTGCACATTTGTAAATTTTCAGAGGCTGCAATGGCCAGGAGCATTCGAAGAGAATTTGCTTGTACAACAGAGCTGTAGATTTCTTGATAGTCGAGATTCTTCTTCTGCTGACATCCTCTTGCCACCAATCTGGCTCTGTAGCGACCATCTGACTTGATTCTGAAAACCCAGCGACTGGTCAAAATTTCTTTACCCACAGCACAGTTAGAATCCACTAGTTCCCAAGTTTCATTTTTTTGCAGGCAGTCTTGTTCTTCTTTAATAGCAGTCTTCCATTTTTCTTTATCATGACTCTTCATACAGTCTTTGTAGGTAATAGATTCTTCTGTTAACATAACATAATCTTCATATTTCTTTGGTAATCTGACTTGTCTATGAGGTCTTTGGTTAAGTGGAACATTTTCAGGTACCTCATTTTCCTCCTCTTCAGACTCAGTTTCTTCATCACTTGAATCTTGATCTTCTTCATCTGCCATAACTGGTTCATTTACAATTGGATCTTCCTGATGATTTTCTTGATCTTCTGGGTGATCTTCTGGTTCTTCGTCAGCTTGGGCTAGTTCATCATCTTTGGATAAATTCATAAAATTTTCAATCTTGATAGCTGATGGTACAGGATTTTCCACTTCTTTTATACCAATTACAACGATATCATGAGATGGATAAATCTTTCTTTCAGCTTCATCCCAGATCCTATATCCATTAGATGTGTATCCTACCAGAATACCTCGTTTTCCTCGACATTCGGTTTTCTTCAGGAGTCCAACCTTCTTGGCATATAATTGTGAGCCATACACTTGAAGATGAGAGAGATCTGGTTTTTGATGAGTCCACATTTCAATAGGAGTGGTATCGATGGTTGAAGATGGTGATCTGTTGTGAAGGTATGCTGCTGTTTCTATGGCTGTACCCCATAGATAATCTGGCAGATGAGCATGATGAAGCAGTGCTCTCATTTTATTGCATAGAGTGTAGTTCATCCTTTCCGCCGTTCCATTTAGTTCTGGAGTGTGAGGTATGGTATAGTCCAGATGAATACCTTTTTCTTTGCACCAAGCCTTGAAGTTGTTGGAGCGGTATTCTCCACCATTGTCCAGTCTGATTTTGGATACTTTCAAATTGTGGTGATTTTCAGATGCAGCAATGTATTCCTTAAGTAGATCTTCCACTTCATCTTTTGTTTCCATTAGAAAGACTTGCACAACATGGGTAAAGTCATCAATAATGGTCATAAAATAATTCTTGTTATCATATGTGGGTGGAGTGATTTTCCCACATACATCCGTATGAATGATTTGGAGTGGCCTTTCTGCCCTTTTACGTTTTGTGTTGAAGGGTTTTCTTATAAGATTGGCACAGGCACATGTCTCACATACAGTTTCAAATTTGCAATTGTTTAGTGAGCATGGCACTCCCTCACACAGACTTGGAATTTTCTTCATTGACTCAAAATTGATATGACCCAATTTTTGATGCCATTTCATTTGTTCTTCTTGGACAGTGAGTAAGGATTGACAATATGATTTAGCACTGAGGTCAACCACAAATAGACCATTTGAGGTTTTATGCCCTCGCATAACTTCTTTGCCATTTTTGAAGATGGTCACACCTTCTTTCTTGAATATCACCTCACCATTGTTTTCGGTGATTGCATTTACTGACAGTAAGTTCTTGGAAAGTTGAGGCACATAGGACACTTCTTGCAGTGTTACTGCATCTGCTTCGATAGTTCCCAACAATGTTGCACTCAGACCTTGACCTTTCTTGGCACTTGAAATTTTCAGTTGTGACTCTTGTGCATTTATCAGCAAATGATGTTCATTTGTAAGATGAGTGGTACACCCACTATCCACAACAAAGAGAATGTTGCTTGACTTTTCATTATATAGGGCTTCATTCATTGGCGCTTCTTGATCAACAGTTTCAGCGAAAAAGGCAGCTTTCTCATTTTTCTTTTAGTGTGCATTTTTGTAAAAACAGTCTTCTGATGCATGATTGTTTCTTCCACAAAAGATGCATTTGACATTTGAACTTGCAGAGCTTGTACTTGGTTGTCCAGTTTTATTTTTCTTTTTGAAGCATTCATCTTCATTATGAATATTGCGACGACAAGTCTTGCAATATTTCTTGTGTGGGCACTGTGGTCTTTTATGGCCATCTTCACCACATTTATGACATACTATTTTATCCCCATTTTTATTTTTACATTTGTTCTTCGCTTTACCTTCAGCATTAAAAGCTGCTGCTGTTGAGTCAAGTTTGGTTGTCTTCCAATATTCCTCTTCAGAGCAGAGACGTGCCACCAGGTTGTCAACACTTTTATTTACTTGTGGTGTTGATTCCCAGGCACTTATAAAGGAATGATAATGTTCAGGTAGTGAAGCAAGAATCTTTGTAACCAACATTTCTTCGGTTACTTGTTCTTTGAATTGTGAAAGCTTGAAGACTATGTACTTAAGATGACTGATATTATCCATGGTAGTCTTCGCTTTGTCGAACTTGTATGAATGGAATTCTAGCAAGAGCTTTTGCTTTTGATGGGTAGTGTCCCTTCTATAAATGCTTACCAATGTGTTATACATTTCTTTTGATGTACTGCATGCCATAATGTGAGACAAAATGGACTTGTCCAGAGTTCGCACAATGATATATTGGGCTTCATTATCCTTGGCAATCCAGGCATTTTTGGCCTTGACTTGATCTGGCTTTGTTTCATCAGCATCAGGCTTAGTTTCAGTTCCAGATACAATACCCCACTGTTGCTTTGCCTTAAATAAAATGGTAATAGAGAAATTCCATATTTCAAAGGTGTCTTGTCCATTCAATATTTGGATATTGCTCAATTCATGCTCTTTGGTCGTCATTTTTTGGGTTAGCACACCGGCACTCAGATGACCGTGAACACTTTTAAAGAATCACCAGAATACTTCCACTAGGGTTACATTCACAACACTCGAGGCAGCTGGACCCATAACCTGTTTGAATATTGATTTATTCTGGCTTTGAGCGTGACTCCTTTTCTTTTACTTATAGGAAAATGACTGAGAGTTTTATTGACATTTTTACATTTTTTATTTTTTTTTAGACAAAAGTGACAGTAGTGCATGACAAGCATATGACATCACAGCATGACCACCTTATATTTTATGTTGTCTTAAAAAACGGTAGACACTGTTTAACTTTTAACAAAAATAAACTTTTTTTTTACTATTTTTATCTGTTATTACAACTAGTAGCTCAAGAGGTAATGTCACATCTAGGGAGGATGGAACTGACCGATACTTGATGCAAATCTATGATATATTCAAGAAACATTACAGTTCTATAAAGACGCAACACGTGTTTCGCTATATAATATCTTCTTCAGGCGTGTCTTTACCCCTTTATGGCTATTTTAGTCAACTTGAAATAAAAACAAACGTTCTATACGATGGAATTGTTCGATACTTCATAGAAAGTAACACCTCATTGTGAGATTATCACTGTGCAGTTTACAAAACCGCAACACGTGTTTCGCTATATCATATCTTCCTGAGGCATGTTCAAATTGACTTTATACTGATATAAACAAAATCTGATTGTAATAAAATAAATATTTGCTATGATTGAATTCTATTTGTAATTTGTGAAAGAATATTTAACTTCAACTGTGCTGTTTTTATTAACTACAAATATTATGTGTGTTTAATTCATAATAAATTCAAGAAACCTAAAACATATGTTCACCGAAAATGCTTTGAAATACTGCGGTTTGAAGGTGGCAAAAATAGATCAAAATAGTAGTGCAGGTGCACTGATTACTTGGAATATTTTTCTCAGTACAAATTAATGCGAATTTTCATGAATAGCGGTCACATGTCGAGTTCAAAGTGTTAATTTTCTATTTCCTGTCGCATATGTAGTGTTTATAACCTGAATGAAATCTCCGACCTTTCCCTCAACGTGATATTATTCATACACAGTACACACCTATACAATGTGTTAGGCAGGTGAACGATCAAACGTGCCAGGTTAGGCAACATGGAGCGTCTGTGCCACGAGCTGCGAACATTATATGATTATTATTCACGAATGGGTTGATTTCGAACAGGATTTTCCAGAATACTGAGTTTGGCCATACTAAATTTAGGATGCATTCTCGAAATAGGAATGATTCAATAAATATAGGTGCAAGGCGAAAAAATGGAAAAATTATAACAGCAGAAAGGGTGGAAAATATTCTGCTTATAACAGGAAAATAAACTCAATTCGATCCAAAGGGGGTGGGATATGATTTTCCATGATTTTCACTGAAACCAGCCATTCTATTGTTTTTTATTGAATATGAATAGTTGAACGTTTTTATTAAAATTTTCAAATGGCATGAGCCCAGCGAAATGTAGTTTCTAGATCAAAATTCCTGCTTTCATCTCGAATTCTGGATTATTCTCCTTGAAATTTTTTGCAGCTGGGGTTCTTGTTGAATACTCTTCGTGAGCAAAACAATAGCAAATCAATACTCCTGACCGCTCTAGATTGAATGATTCCGTACAATCTAACTTTGTAAATTATGTTTGTAAATTTTTGCTGGAAAAATCTTCACTTGTTAACTTTGTAGCAAATATTCAAGAGGTATCAAAAACGTATGTGAATTTCTGGAACTTCAACTAGCGTTTCCTAATATAACTAATAACCAGTTCGTGCAAATCTTATTTTTGAATCATCTGGAAATGGAACTTTTATCAGGTGATGATCGACTGTATTGCCAAACTAACTAAGGCACCAGTCAATCTAATAATAACACTGATGATCTTCAAACATGACTCAACCTGTGACGGAAGCATCAAACTCTTACGAAGGTTCGAAATAGATGAACAATATAGCAGACCACTATTATAATCCTCATGCATTATTACGCCTTGGTCAAAGACGAAACGGACTGGTTTAAGTTTGACGATAGTCGTGTTACTAATCCTCTGGCGATGTTTTAAATTTATTGAAGCCTTTGGAGACACCCTACATTATGTTTCATGAAAGAGAGGACATTGGCAGATGAAGAACTTCAGATGATATGATGATGCCGGGTTCTCCTGCAGCTGAAAAAGCAAATGCACCACTAGAATCAAAGAAGTAGCCCCGGAGCGCCAATTAATTTTTGTTGTTTCATAATTTAATGATTTGTATTGAAAAGTTATTTACAAAATTGATACTAGATGTGTTGCCGACAACAAAACTTAGAAAATCTATACTGAATCATCATTGTTGTGAAAAAGGGAGTTTTTCATTAGGTAAAGAAGAAATATGTAGTTACCTACTTCAATTGTGTGACCAGTGATAAGTCAAGCCACATGTTCGATTTGTACTATTGCTCTGAAATAACGTTTGAGGTACTTTATATACACACTGTATGTACGTTTATTCATTATTCGAAGCTTGATACCAAACAGTTGTTGGACTACAGTAGAGATGATCTATGATGCCTTCTCATAGATCACTGTCATCTGAATCATCATATGCAGAGACTTTGACTCTCGGCAGATAATGTGAGTTGATTCTGTTCGGAAAATGATGAAACAGCAGGGCACATACTCTGTGCCTCCCCCCCTGGGGACCGAATCAGGTTTTCAGAGTTTGGCAGAGTCGTAGTCTGCCAATCTCTACCATTTGACCTGAAATACCACTCAACATACAAACTAATCTCCTTCGTTAAGAAGCTGGATTTATTTGGTCGAGTGTTCATAGGTATGAGCCACAATAAACCCTTGCGGGTTGCGGTGGTGGTCGATTTCGACCCACTCACTTTAGACCTAACCTAACCAAACAATGCATATGAATTAATTAGTTTCCTTAGTAAACTGAGTAGGAGTAGAACTCTGAAACCACTCTCAATTGATTTCAGGAAGATTAAGTTTATTTCTTCTGTCGTGTATAACCCAGTTCCCATCCTAGTTGAACAGGGTAGAAGATTGATGTCACTCCTCTTCTTATACAATTCAGTCCCTACATTACATTTCTACCTTTGGAACCAAGAATCCCCCCGACTCGGCAACTATTTGGTCCTGAGTCCTTCTCACTGGTATACCGAAACTTTCTAGCCGCAAGATTATTAGTTAACAGTATCGACGTAACCGAAACAACATTCTCTGTATATATTCCAGATATTATCATGACTTGCGGGTTCATTGTACCACACAAACCATCCCTATGTTCCCTGAAAAGTTTGCAATGCCACAATGTTTCGAACTATACTACAAGTAAGCGCTTCGATATTAGCGTCTTTCTCAAAGCGATACATTCGCAACATATGGTGCACTCCCTTAATTGTTTTGGGGAGTTGAGGAATCCGAATACTTAACATTGAGTTGGTAAAATGATATTGGAGTGATATATTTTTTCATGATTTTTTTTAATTCCCTGAATGTATATGTTTCTTGGGATTATCAAAGTTATTATCATTAGTAAATTATATTCATGTTAGAAATTTACTAGTGAAATGTGATTAGGATCCAACTGAAAGTTCACCTTCTTAAATATCAGAATGGAAATTGTTGACACAGTTCCAATGTGTAGAAATTGCATATTTAAAAAAACTGCATGTATTTTCACTATGATTAATAATTCCACTATACTATTACAGTTAATCGAAGAAAGTGAATAAAGATTAACAGAAGAACAAGTAAAAAACATGTTGGAAATTATTGCAAAGTGCTTCCTCCATATTAAAAACCAAAATAATGAAGACGAAGAAGAACCAGAGTAACAGTTATCAAGATAAATTAAATCTACTGTGATATCACCTGTTTTTTGCTTTTTTGTGAAGAATATAATATTGATAAGAACCGGCTCAACATAAGCAGGTGACAGTAACTGATAACTTCCTCTCAATACCAAATAGATAGTAACTTCAAAAAAGTTGTTCAAGAAACTATTATCTACACAGCTATCGTCATCTAATGTTCCCTTTAGTGAAAATATTTTTTCTTACTAATTAAATTTTACTCAAACCCACGAATTATTGTTTGTAGAAAAGTATTGCAATTTTTAAAAGAAAATGATTTTCCGTTAACCAGCCTTGCTCTCCTATGAACGACAACCCTCAAAAGTCGAAACGAGCTAAGGACTAACTAGCTCTTACCTTTCAACGTGTGATTTATAACACGGAGCTGAACAATAATTTCTTAACTGGTACTTTATCAAATATTATTGAATATGCAGCAATTCTATTTCTTGGGAAACTTCCACAGGAATAAAGAAAGCAATAAGGCTCAAAATTAACTCTTCACAGAGAATGTAGATCATGCATAGAAGTTACTTCCAGACACAAATTTGAAGAGGAAGTCCTACCGAAACAAATAATTTCAAATAAACATTGAACTATACGAAATAAAAAATATTTTCAAGAAATTAAACCTAGAAATAGTTCACAAAACTATCAACATACTTCAACAAATGAGGGGGCAATTCTGAAAATAGCATCCTGAGAACTAAGAGAAATATATTAAATCGTTTCTTATGATTCAATGTTCATGTGAAAGTAGTTGTTTTGGGAGAACTTGTATTTGTCTCTGAAAATACCTTCTGTAAATGGTCTACACATATTTGTGTGTTCGATTTTTTCTTTACTCTGGGAGTTTTCCACAATTTTCTGTATGAAAATGAAGAAGTGAAACCTGAAAAATACTTATGTCTCCTAGAAATATACACATTTCAATTATTGTTTTCGAAATGTAGTTATTATGAAAGTTGTTGACTAGGCCAAGAAATCATCAGATTACTGTTTCAAGACCCTTATCATTTTGAATACTCTCCGCTGAGTTTCCAGGCGAATGAAACTGAATATGTTTCCCATGTCACAACAAAGGTGTAAACCGCCTTTGTTTCAATAATGATATGGTTCATAAAAGCTACGAACAATACGGTGCTAACGAGAACATTGCAGATGAAAGATTATTTAGCTATGTTATATGTGTTCGAGCTCAAGCTCTTCAGGAATTTGTTGACAGGTAGAATTGAACCTTGTAACACTATCTTTGGGCTTATTTGGAGGCTTAAAATCATGAACATGAATGACAGATGCCTAATATTATGAAAAGAAGTGAAAAAACGTTTTGTACAAGCATTAACAGAATTATTGTACATGTTAATAGTCACATGAAAACTTCAACTATCACTCAAATCTGGGACTGCAAAATGTAAATATTGCACACTACAAAATAAAACTACTCACTAAGACTAGACTAACGACATTAAGTTCAATAAAAATGAAGCAAATTTCAAAAGTGGCAGTTCTATCTCAGGATGTTGCAAATCCAATTTGAATCACTACTTTCGCACAGGCACCGTTCTTAGAGCGCTTAAAGGATTTTCCTGTAGTGCTTGTGTTTGTTCTTCAAAAAGAATATTAGGAAGTAAGTCAAAGTGTAGAAGATTTCATTGATTAGATATTCTTTCTGTTTGTACTTCGTTACATCATTCTTTGTACTTTCAATTACGGTTTCAATCAGCAGATAAAAAAAATGTAAATCACGTTTCAGATTCATTAAAAAAATTATGAAACAGCGATACATTTTTGGACGATAAAAAAATATTTTTATTTCTTCGTCAGACTCAAGCCGTATCACTCAACATAAATACTGGATGATATATTTTCCGATACTGAATTTCATTAAAACTCACTTTCAGAATTTTCTACTTGGAGAGTACTTCATTCATATTCATACTGAGGAAATCCATGATAGAATAAAATCCATATTTCTATAATCGAATTACATTTCAAAATCCCTGTGACATGTCTATTTCCATTATCATTAATCTATTCTTTCACATGAGATGTTTCAACCTCCTACTCCATCTGTAGAACAAGACATTGATCTGTCTAATTTTTAAATGGTAAAGGAATCAAATTACATTTTGTTTGAGAGGTAGGTGTTTTGAATCTCTATATAAGAGTCGATTGAACCATATCCACAAAAAAGCATAAAAAAAATGTATAATTCCTTGGAATTTTCTTTCAAATTGTTGATAATAACAGAAGCCGTTTCGTACTATTTGAATTTTTAAACTCGTGAAGCAAATTAACCTATTTGTTTTAAGTGATGAAGAGAGAAATGAAAATTTCTATGTTTTTTACCACTTTTATTTGTAACTAACGTTACTGCAGTTTCGTCCTATATGGACATTTTCAAGTTTCCGAATCTAAACGATACGGAAATTCTGCACTATGCAAGGAAGGGTTGCAAACTCAATTATTTAGAATCCTTGGAAATTCACAAGCATAAACATTGCGGGTGCAACCTGTTGAATGACCAAATCAATTTAATTTACTCTCCGGTTTTTAAATTGGCACATGCGAATTGTGAACTGTAAATTCAGGTACTCAATCAAGTACCTGAATGCTAAATATTAGTGAATGTCATGAATCATTCTTAGTTCATTGTTTAAGTTTGAAAATGTCCATATAGGACGAAACTGCAGTAACGTTAGTTACAAATAAAAGTGGTAAAAAACATAGAAATTTTCATTTCTCTTTTCATCATGATCTCCTACCACATAGTAACGGCTACATCCATCAATTTATTGTTTTAAGTGAGTTTTTAATTTGAATTGTCCTTCTACGACTATGCTTTCCTTTCACTTCTAAAAAAGAAGCATTTTCGAACTGAAGGAAAACTTATATTCATTCAAGTGTGCTACATTTCTTGCAGTTTCTCCAAGTTATAATAAAGGAGAAAAGCTAATTGAGATACTTCTCAATTGTATTAATATTTTTTAATATGTGTTATTTGATCGAAACTCATCATTCAACTGTCTTAATGATACTTTTTTCATGGAGATATAAGGCAGGCAGATGTTACTGATTTGTTTCGAGGAAAGTGTTTTGTTTGCCCAAAAGAGGGCATTCTTACGCTGATGAAGATACTGATCAAAATGCACTCTTGGAGAAGAAAATGTGGATTCTAGAGAAGACAAATTGTACAGAATAACAATGTTAGTTTTTCGAAGGTTACAAAACTGAGGTTAATGAACTGAATCCTTACAAAATACACTCAAAACAACACACTAGCGTTCATTTACAAGTGCTGCTATCTTCATGTTGAGGTCGGAAACTTTTCACACCACCCTCGTAGATGGAAAGAATTAAAGAGGTGTATTGAAATGGCCTTCAAGATCACTTGAGCTCACTACAATATATTTTTTCTCATGACGTCATCTTGAAATCACGGTCTACTAAACAAAATCTGCAACGTGAAAGATAACGGTGGAAATATGGGCGATTACTTCACAAATGTTCGAAAATGTCAAAAAGTAATTTTGAAAGAAGCTGGATTTGACAAGAAGGGTCACATTTTGTATATTTACTACTTAGTGAGTCAAAATTTTGTTATTTCCATCTTACTGTTTCGTATCAAAAGCGATCCCTTTTTTGGTACTCACAAGTTTAAATTAAACCAAAGTGTAAGGACAGTTAGGTTAGGTAAGGTCCAAAGTGAGTGGGTCTATCTGACCCTCCACCGCAACCCGCCAGGGTTTATCGTGGCTACCAAATAAACCCAGCTTCATAACGAAGCCGATTAGTTAGTATGGTGAGTAGTCTTTCTGATAAGATGGTAAGAGTACGCCTCTGTCGAACTCGAAAAACCTGATTCGGTCGCCAAAGGGGCAGACACAAAGAATCTGCTCTGCTGTTTCATCATTTTCCAAACAGAGGTGACACACACAATATCTTCTAACAGTCCGAGTCTCTGCATATGATGATTCAAATGACAGTGGCCTATAAGAAGGCCTGCTAGACAACGTAGTTCAACCCTACTGTAGTCCAGCAACCGTTTGGTATCAAGCTTCGAAGGGTGAATAAACCCCTTGCAGTGGGGCAATACTGGAGGATTCTGCCAGAAGTCTATGAATCTTCTTGCCATTCAGGTTTTCAATCTTTGTTTGGCAAACTCTAAAGTGATGCCAATGAAAGGTTGTGGTCCGATGAAGCTGCTTGACAGCTTCATCGTATTGGTATTGGTATTAATATTGGTATCGTCAAAAAAGGCGTAGATCAGTTACTAAAAAATATTGGATTCACCCAATTGTGAGTCAAAGATACCGTTTGGGTGCTTACCAGACTTTAATGGGGCAGTTAAGAAGAGATGATATGAAATTTTTTAATTATTTTCGAATGTCGTCGTCTACTTTTAATGAGCTGCTGAGAAGAGTGAAAGGAGATTTGAAACGACAAGACACCAGAATGAGAAAGAGTATAAATCCTGAAGAGAAACTGGCTATCTGCTTGAGGTGAGTATTTACTAAATTCTTTTACCACAAACAGAAATATTTTTATTAAAAATATAAGTTTATTACATAGAAACAAGTTACAAATTTTTATAAAAACTAAAATATATTTTAACTTAACACAACATACCTATACATATTAATTGGAAAAATGTTGAAATTGAGTAAAATTTGGATTGTATGAATATTCAGAATCTTGAGTTGACATTGATTTCTGTTATTGTGTTCATCAGTGTATTGGATGGTGATGCATCAGTTGAATTTATAATTTGTTGAGACAAATAAGTATGGCTTCCCCATTTTTGACTGTTCCAGAGGTCTTGCTGACGTTGTATTGGATGGTGATTGGATGGTGATGCATCAGTTGAATTTATAATTTGTTGAGACAAATAAGTATGACTGTGCCAGAGGTCTTGCTGACGTTGTTGAGATAGAGGAGGGTTAACAAGAGGAGCTGATGTTCTTTTACGCCATTCCTGATTGTACCAGTTGCCGTTCTGTCCTTGGCTGAGTGGAAGGTCGACTGGATAAGACGCTTTACTTTTAATATCTTGCAGCAACTTTATAAAGCCTGGTTGAAATTCTAGCGTTTGATTGTCATCAAGCAACGAGAGAGTAGGCAAAATACCCTTGAAAAATGCAGTATGGCGGTCCTCCCGCTCTTTAGGCACATTCATTTGATGATCTATGAATTTTATCATTATCTTATCCACTTCATTTTTTATTGAAAACTTTCGTTTCCGTTGTTGTAACAAGCTTGGCTTGCTTACAGGCTCAGAAGTTGTTTCTCGATCTACTGCATTATCCTCAGCTCTACGCTCCTGATCAACAGCTGTACCTTCTTCATCAGTAAAATCTGTGGATGCGCCTCCTACTTTTAAATTTTCAGTACTTTCGTGGGCAACCGATAAATTCGTAACTTTTTTCAAGAATGACATTTGCTCATAATATACATATAACCTTGAAGATTTGGTAGAGCAACCAGATGCTTTTTGCTCCTTTTGTCTTTATGACTTTCATCGAAAAATCTCTGGTTTGCGTACATTTGTTTAGTACAAGTTTACCTGACACAAAACATTATTTAATTTTTTTTTTCAGATACTTGGCTTCTGGATGTTCATTTAAAGATATTCATTAGTCATAGCGAGTGGGTGTATCGACAAATAGTAATATTGTGGCAGAAGTTACAGAAAGTATATGGAACAACTTAAGGAGTGAATTTATGAGTTTACCAAATACAACTGAAGCGTGGGAAAAATTGCGAGAGGATTTCAGCAGAATGCAAATTTTCCTCATTGCTTGGGCGCGGTGGATGGTAAACACATAAGAGTGAAGAAACCGGCAAATAGTGGCTCAATGTTCTTTGATTATAAAGACTATTTTTCAGTTGTACTGTTAGTAGTCGTAGATTCTGAATATCGCTTCATTTACGTCAGTGTCGGGTCCTACGGCAAAGACTGTGACTCTTCGATTTTTAAATCAACAACTCTATGAAAATATCAAAACCATGTCCTTCACATGAGAGATCAGAAATAGAAGTTCCATTCGTGCTGATCGGCGATGAAGGCTTTGGATTACACGAACTTTTATTAAGACCCTTTGGTGGAACTCATTTAGATAGACAAAAACGAATATTTAATTTCCTCTTGACGAGAGCACGAAGATACGTCGAATGTACTTTTAGCAAATAAATGTAGTATTTTTCACCGACCTTTGGATGTCCACGAAGATACTGCGATTCTAATTATAAAAGCTTCCTCCGTACTACATAATTTTATGAGAGAGAGAGAGAGATGGTTTAAATTATGAAGATAATGATTTGGCAAATATTAGCGCTTTAAATAACATAGCAAATATACAAACAAAGCGAGCTGGTCCTTCTGCCAATTCAATAAGAACCATATTTTCAAACTATTTTATATCTGAAGCCGGGTCAGTTTCCTGGCAAGATGAAGCTATTACCACCCAATAACTTTAAATCAAATAGAACGGATTAAACTTTCCAAACACCTGTCTTTGCTTTTGTTCCATTTCTTCGAATCCATCTTTTAATATAACGCATATTTCCCTCCATGCCGAGTCTTTCAAATTCTTGTTCTTATACGACTCCAATGTTTTATCCCACAATGCCGGTCTTTCTTCAACCGAACTTATTAGCAGTTCTGTGTTGATCGTCTCCATTGCACGCACTGCTTTGTAATAAAATCAACCGTCAAATAAACTATCGGTACAAAAACTGTACTGTCTGAACACTAGCACGCAAATAAATTGTCACAAGCAACCGATTCGGTGTTTTTTACGAATCGGCTATTCGGTTTTCGGTGACAACCCCGAATGTCAATCGCGACCGAAACGGTGAAATTGCAAATGGAATTTTTGGTATTGGGAATGCTTTCAACTCGAACAAAAAAACTGGTTGTACTGAGAATTGAACCATTTCAAACAAGGTACAACTCAAGCCTCCATTTTGAACTTTTCAAGGTTTGAACTATGGGGCATGAGGGAGGTTAGGAATTGTATGTGAGAAGATTTTCAAAGTTAGGAATCTGCCAGTCCAAAGATTTTTCAAAAAAAAAATTGTCATAGAGGTTCCGATTTTATTCCATCATAGGTTTCCACATTGTATGCAAAATTGAAGCAACTTTCTTCATGCTTTCTGAAAAGGTTTTAATGTCCGCTATCTAAATATACTGACAAAAATAACTTCAAATGTTATTACACTCCATTTAAGGAAGTTGTCAATCCATTGAACAAGATTAATATCAACGATAAAATAGTATTTTCTTCTAATTTGTCATCAATTATAAACGAATCAATGAAGCATATTTGCCTGTAAATACTAGTTGACAAACCGCTGTTGGTATCGAATTACTTTTTTATGTGATTAATGATTAATTGCAACCAATAAAACAAAATGGGCCATCAGAATGATTGATGTGGCGTTGAGAGAACAGGCGATTGAATTATATCAGGAACATTGATCGAATACCCAGCGGAAACTATTCAGTACCTATATCAGTTGATGTATGGAGAACAATGAACAAACATTTTTCAGTTGCATTCAGTTCAACGAACTGATACACAGGGCGGGACTACATGAACACAGTCTTTCAAGATATAAGAAGAACTTTTGGGAAAGAAAGTTTTTGGCTTTCTACTACTCCATCTGATACAAAAAAAAATGGATGAGAGAATCTTCCAAAGAAAGGAAGGAAGTAATCAATTTGAAAATAAGTAACGCTATACATGGATGTGTAGATCATGCAAAGAAGTAACTTTCAGACACAAACTGAAAGAAAGTCCTCCTGAAACAGCTACTTTCATATAAACATTGAATTACACGAAAGAAAAAAAATTCTTTCGAAACAAATACTTTCTTTCCCAAAAATTAATCACTCCTATATATAACCCTTTCAATTCAAGAAGAACTTATTTCGCATAATCCAAAAGAAAATATTTTCGCTTTCTGTTTCCCAATTCCGGTGAATTATGAAAAACCACATCATGACGTGCCAGGGATCGCACGTTGACAAGTTTCCACTTTTGAGGTTCATCGTTCGTAGGAAGGCGACAGCTGGTTAAATAAATTAATAGATTGATAGATAGTACGAACAAGTTAATCAATTCCAACTAGTCCGAAGCTCTGCCTGCAGTTGATTTAGTAGGAAATACCACTGCGCCATCTGAAAACAAAGTCCTGAAGCAACTTCACAAACTCATACTCCGGGGTGGGAGTCTGAATGATAAATAGATATATTCAGGTTAGGTAAATACTATGCCCAAGTACTGGTAAAAATACCAAACCTTTTTCTCTCATGTGACACCTACAATTTTGTAGGTACGTGTGGCAAATACCTCACGGAATGACAACAACTAACCCAACCAATGCCGCGCAGAAAGCTGAAGTTAAGCCATCAGGCACCTGTGCTTGATAGTTTGGAAGATTCGTCGCTTTAATGAAATGAATACTTCTGTATAATTACCACTGCTAGATTTTTTTTATACGACCGGTTTCGGGTCAAATTGGGTCAAACACGAAACCGGTCGTATAAATAAAATCTACCAGTGGTAGATTCGTCGCTTTAATGAAATTCAATTCGGATCAAATTGGGTCAAACACGAAACCGGTCGTATAAATAAAATCTACCAGTGGTAATTAGACAAAAGTATTCATTTCATTAAAGCGACGAATCTTCCAAACTATCAAGCACAGGTGGGAGGATGGAGGGAGGGGGGAGGGATGGAGGGATCGATCGATGGAGGGATCGATCGATGGATGGATGGATGAATGGATGGATAGATAGATAGATAGATGAACTGGGATCAAGAACTTTTGATATACAAGGCACAGAGATAGTACTGAGCAAAGCTGTTATGTATCTTGGGGTATGGTTTGACACGAAGCTCACCTTTGCCGAACACGTAACCCAAAGTATGCTCAAGGCAGAAAAACAGTTTTTGCGCTGGCAAATCTGATGCCCAATGTTGGGGTCCTAGGTCTTCCAAGAGAAAGATTTTGTCTGGAGTAGTACACTCCCAAATTCTGTATGTTTCACCATCATGGCACACAGTAACGCAAAACAAAAAATTAGTCCAAAAACTCACCGGCCCACAAAAGAAATTAACAATTAGAATATGTAGTGCATATAATTTTCATGCATGGAATTCCAACAATAGAGCTCCAAGTCATCGAGAGAAAAGAGCAATATGCCGGCATTTCTAAGGGAATCGCTAGAGAAAATTTGTAGAATAACTGGCAACAAAAATGGGATAGCGGTGAATACGGTAGATTGACACACCGGTTAACACCTGCAATAGAGAGCTGGTTGAATCGAACCTACGGAGTGGTGGCACAGGGCACGGTTGCTTCCGTAGGTACCTATATAACCACAAAAGAGCAGAATCTCCAGATTGTCTTTACTGCAATGCAGACGACGACGCAGAACACACCTTTTTTGTCTGTATAAGATGAGAAAATGCGAGACTTCTGTATGCACGTGAAACAAGCACCATATTCAGTACCGAAAATGTGATGGAGAATAGACTTGGAACAAAGCCTATAGGACGAAAATAGAAATCATCGAAACTAAGGAAAGAGAAATTTTGCAGCTATATTAATGCGGGGTAGGTCGTAAATATACAACAAGATGAGTTACGTTCTGACAGGTATGATCTGAACCAATTCAAAGATATATCTCTAAAGCCATATACTTCTAGTTTTTGCAGCAGAATTTCATGATCCACGCAATCGAAAGCTTTTGAAAGATCGCAGAAAGCTGCTATTTCACGACTATTTAAATTGAGATAAACGTTTTCCAGTAGATAAAACATAGATAGCATCTACCATGTTTTTCAAACTCAGAAACCTAAACTGACTACTGCTACTGATATTATGCTTATTCACAAACATCATAATTCTTTGTTTATCAAGTTTTTCTATAATTTTAGCAAGAGTAGATAGCATAGTTAGCAGGATTTTTTGTGTCGCCTCCTTTGTACAAAGTTCATTATCCTTGTAGGACGAAACTCCAGTAATGTTAGGTTCAAATACAAGTGGTATACAAATATAGGAAGTTGTAACAACGGCTACATCCGTCAATGTATTGAAAGACTTTATATTTATTACACACCGCATACGTCACGTACTAAGGATTAATTTTTCATCGATACTTATCAGTACAAATATGCTCGCTCATTCAACACCCCATTTCACCCCCAAGTCCATGAAGTTGGAAACTTTCCATCACATGACATTTTTCGCGGATACCCTCCTTTCCAATCCCTCTTCGGTATCTTCTGTCGGATATGACACTTTCCATTGTGATCAATTTTCACAAGCGTTACATAAATGGCATGATGCCAAGAAGTCGTTTAGGCTTTTAATATTGATTATCCTCAAAGAGCATTGTACTTTAGAACCTACTGACCCCGACAAAATCACCAGGAAAATGTATGCACGAATATGACATTACAGAAAAAAAATCATCGGCGGAAAATATTGATTGAGACAGTGGTGTAGGAAAAAAAGTATTACAGAAGGTTGGATGAATTTTCGTATGATGTATTCGATGATATATTCTTGGAATAAACAACCGGGCATCGGAGAAGAGACGATACAAACATTAGGTAGATAGACTGCATTATGGCGTAAACAGCAGTGGCAGAGGTGAAAAACGACTTCCCTCAAAAAGGGGTTTTTATCCCCACTATTATGAACGAGTAACCCCTTCTGTAACATTATGGAAATAAAGTACTGGGATATGCGGACGACTTACTTCAGTAGATTTTTTTATCTATTTATGAAATAAAGGTCTGTTTTTTTCATTTGATATGAATAGACATAATGACATTTCCACAATATGTCTCTTTTAGAGCGATAAATCTAATTTTAGACGTTGTATAAACATAACATTCCGTTTATCAAATTCACATCTCGGAAAATGTATACAGAGTGTGATGGGAATTTTGAACAGCGTCATTTCAATCAACAGTATCTGTATCTGTAGAGTAGGGAGGGTGAGTGTAAACCCACAACACTTAGGCCACATGTGACCCATTGTAGATCCTCCCGAGGAGTTGTTCTCCTAGGTCGTCGTCCATCCTGTTCTTTCCAGGAAGGTAGACAGGTCACTGGTAGACATCTCCTTCATATCGGCAGGTATGGGCCAAGACTCGCCGAACACACACTCTCTTAGTGACGATAACTCCGGGCACTCGCATAGGACATTCCTAACAGGCTCATCTTCCTGTCCTGTCCAGTCAGAAATCGTACTGTTAAGCGTAGATTTTTCCTGGTCATCGCCAGATATTTCTTCGGCGTCAGATTCACAGGGTCGCCCAAGGTGATCCTGGCAAGATTGCATCCTTTGATTCCATCCTATCTCTTTAGACTTTGAGCATGGGTGTAACATTTGGCTGGTTCCGCAATTGTCGAAGTCATCAGGACCTTAGGGTCCTAAAATTCTTAGTCCAGTCACTTCCTTGGCTAAAGAATCGGCAATGCTATTACCTTTACTCCTGTCGTGCCATTTAACCCACCTCAGGATAATGTTATTATCTACCGAGGCTTTGGCTAAATCTTGGTGACACTAGCCCTGAGGTTACACGTCAAGGCTAATATTGCTTGTCTACTGTCAGTGTAGAGCGTTATGTTTTTGCCAGAAATTCCTTTCCTGGTTATTTCTTTGGTGGCGATTGAGATACCAGTCAGTTCTCTTTGGTCCACGCTGGTATTCTTCCCATTCCCCACTTAATCCTTAGGCTCAGTGATCTGGAGTACACTCTACATTCTGAGTCTTCTTTGGTTTTTGAGCCGTCTGTGTATATGCGTATTGCATTTGTAGCATCTGGCTCTGTGTTCTGTTTTATTTGTATTTTGTAAGGTTTATTAAACACAAACCTGGGTTCAATTGCATCTCTGGTTGCCTGCAGCAGAGGTTGGCAGCAAGCGCTGGGCCGTAGGCCCAGCCTCAATTGACCCATTCCTACTTCGAGGTTAACACCAGCCGTGCGCAATCGTACCATGACCATTAACGCAACCTCCTCAAAGTACAGGTCCAGAGGGGTCAGACCCGTAATTAATTCCATTACCGTGGTTGGTGCTGTTCTCATGGCTCCCTTGATGTTCAAACAAGCCATCCACTGTATTTGATATAATTTTTGGATGGCCGTTGCTTGTAGAACTTTCGGCTCCGTACGTTAACATAAGTCTTATTATTGCAGTGTAGATCAAGGTGAAAGACCCCATGCGCGTTCCACTGTTATCCGACATTGCTCATAAGCCACATATGCTCTTTTTACTTTACTCTGTAGGTGACAGTTCAATGTTAGCTTCCTGTCGAGGATAGTACCAATGTATTTCACCTCTTCAGAGAAATTTAGTTTGCTTTTGAAGATTTCGGGAGGTTTTAAGCTCGATAAACTTATTTTCCTGGTGAAAAGGACCATCTCAATAGTATGAGATGTATGCATTCACGCAATTATGTATTTATGTTATAAGCAAACAGCCTCGTACATCCTCTAGAGAAATAAGCTGAATCTCAGTTGATACGTCAAAAAGAGTACTTCGACCTCTCGACTGAAGATGACTGCCGCAGTTGCAGTTGAAACGTTTGGAGATTGTAACCAAAGAAGACCACGGCAAAACCCGGAAACCAACTTTCTTCCTTATTGTTTTGTATTCTACCCAGAAGTATAACAGACATGAAAAAAGGGTTTCGACAATTTTCATAGAACTCTTTAGGTAAGAGTAGTTTCGGGGTTATAAATGAAATTAGACTTTTCTCTATTCGTTGTTAGGAACAAAATAGGTCCTATATCAATTTCTACATTGAAATTTCATGAAAAAAAATTGAAAATTTTACAAAAGCATCTTTCAGACTTATCTTTCACTGTTCTATGTACGTTTCAAAGTTATTCCTCTTGTTGAGTATGAAGCATTTTTTATATTCGATAATAAATTCAACCAGGAGTAATTTGCATCAGCCCGTTTATTTTCATAGCCACTCAATATTTTATGAATATATTGGATTATGTTCGGATTATGATACACCCAATTGTTGTTGAGACGCTATAAAGAACACGGATAGGGTCTGGTCAATTACAGAACCAGTAAGGGTGGAAGATAGTGAGTCAAGGGACTGAAAAAGGCGGTAATAAGAAGTAATTGAGATATAAACTAACCTTTTTCTTTCGCCCTGTGGTTTTGTTTCAGTAATCCACTAATTGATCAATAATAGCTAAAATGTAGTAACTTCGTTTTGTTTCAGAAAATAGATATTTTGCTGGAAGTGTTGGTCTAATAACTACTGCAGTAACAATATTTTGAATCGAACACGCCATTCAAATCCAATTACGTAGTTGTTACTATCTTTCGAAAGTGTTTATAAAAACTTTCTATAGAATAAATAATCCTTACCTGGAATGAAAAATCAATACAAGACATTAGAAGAAGTTCAGGTTAAGAATGAACAAAATCTCGACATTCAGAAAGGACAAAAACCAAGATAAATACATCTCAGTTCCATACCATCAATATACGAGTAACTTTGGAAATATTTTCAAGGAACTAGGTATGAAGGTAGTTTTGAAAACAAGTCATACACTACAGAGCCTTTTGGGAAGTCCAAAAGACAAAGTCGAGAATTCGGAAAAATCTGGAATTTACGAAATTGAATGTAAGGACTGCGATGCAAAATATTATGGACAGACAAAAATATTTATTGAAGTAAGATATAAGGAACACATAGCACACTTAAAATATGGAAGACCCGAAAAATCAGCAGTCGCCCATCATATTTTGCAACAAAACCATTCCATAGACTTCAGTTCATTAAGATTAGTTAGACAAGTTAACAGCAACAGGCACTAGATGCCTATGAGAGTGTAGAAATAAGTAAACACAATGATATTATGAATAACGATGACGGACCTATACCAAAGAGCATACTATATAGCTTGTTAAAATAAAATGAAATAATGTTGTTGAGTTTACTGATCACTACATAAGAACACATTGCAAAAATAAATTTGGATACGCAATATTGTGAAATTAATTTTTATATAGCTGAAAATTGTTTTATATAAACATATATTGTAAAATAATAGATAAGGCAAAATTGTAAAATTAATTCAGGTTGGTATACCTGTATGGTTGGTACGCCTGGATGGTTTACCTGTATGGGTTACCTTTATAGCATAAATAGGGTAAGCTCGTATTAGTTCCTAGTTTTAATCTTCCTCTTTGAAGATGATCACTTGGTGATCGAAACACGTGTCGAGGTGTTAAAAATAACGATTTGGTGTTGAGAAAAAACTCCAGTAATATTCATTACTGCACCAAAGGTTCCAAACAGTGCATCATAAGTACTTTTTCTATTGTTTAGTACTTGTGTATGTATGTTATTTTCATCCGTATTTTTAGGTATTGTATGGCAAAGCAAGTGCAATAGCACTTATCGCTCATCGGCTCAATTCACTTTAATTTATTGTGAGACACTTCTTTATATTATGGAAATTGAATAATATTTTTCTCGAAAGATTATTGTATGTTGACAATATCACACTAAAAATGGAATACGTTAAAATTTGTAGCATCAATATTAAAAAAGATTCAGAAACAATTTATAAAAAAAATATTTTTTATTTTATCCAAAAGTATGAATCGAAGTTGAAGAAATAATTTATAATACATCATATCAGTCGATATCTTGATTCAGTGCAAATCCATAAATTTCCTTCTATGTATCCCACAAATATTAGTTCCCCAACCCCATGGCTCATAAATCTAACCATATTCAACTACCAACTATGTCAGTTTAATAAATATTCCACAAATACCAACGTCATTATCCAGAACTTCAGACAACTGCTCATTAAGTTTAAGGACTATAAAGAAATGTACACAGATTCCTCAAAAACTGATCTAGGAATAGGCCCCGCAGTAGTAATTGATCAAATAAAGCTAAACTTCAAACTTCCAAAAACAGTGACAACTCTCACAGAGGAACTTTGTGCCATTCTCCAAGCATTTCACTATGCAAAATCAGATGAAGCAGACAAATTTGTAATACTCTCAGACTCGCTCAGTAGTCCACAAACAAATTTATGTGGGGCATCTAATTGGTAAAATTATCAAAGAATAACTTTATAATTCGAAAATTTTGAATAAGCAAGTTGTCTTACTTTGGGTCCCCTCCCATATATGAATAGGAGGTAACGAAACAGCTAACTAAAGCGCACGGTAGACGATAATAAACCCGAACCAGAAAGCTTCACAGCCCCCTCCCTACACAGATTTGAAACTGGCATATATTAATAATAAAACATAGTTGTTAGTTTCCTGTCCTGTATATTAAGATCTTTTTGTACACGAATGTTTTTCATGTAGACTTGCTCTAAAAACGCAGTCGAGTACTTACCGTTGTTGGAGATACAATAAAGTGGTACCATATAGGAAATATCATTTTTATTTGCACGATAACATAACTGAAACCATATATGAAATTTTGCTGATGGATATCTGGAATAAAAAATGGCAAAATAGACAGTCCAAACTCAAAGGAATCAGACCAGTGATATGACCGTGAGATCATGGAACTCTGACAAGAAGAGAACAAGTGGTTGTAACTCGACCAGGCTCACCCATGAGTACCTGATGTCTCGAGGAGAGGAACCAAAGTGTCAAATTTGTGAGCTGCCACCTACAATGAAAAATATAATGACGGAATATCCGATGTTCCAAATAGAAATAAACAACTACAATATACCTCAAAACTTGAAAGAAGTTCTAGGAAAACATCAAGTGAAAAAAATTATTTGCTTTTCAACTGATTTGAACTTTATTATGAAATTGTAACTACTACCTGATAATTTGAAATAGACATACTCCGCCGCAAATAATCATCAGGTTTATGCAGCTGATTGTAAATGAAAAAAAAAATCTTATATAGTTATGTTTCTGGCAAGAGATCTAGAAAATATTCGGCTTGTCACATGATCAATACTAGTGACCTAATTTCTATTCTTCAACATAATTCGGCTTCATTGCTTCCTTCCACATATTAATATAGTTATGTTTGATAAATATATCATATCATATATCAATCAAAAAGTACCTACCTCATTTTTCTTCTTCAAATATAGTCGGGCATACTTGAAGACTGACTATAGAAACAATTGGTTCAGGCTAGTCTCAATTTCCCACACTGTAGGTTAATGGACTACCACCTATCAGAAAACAACTACTCCCCTAGCTAATACCACGAAGGGAGTTGGATTATATCCTATCATCAATTTAATGTTAATGTTGATGATAGACAATACCTTGCCCTTCCAACGCCCTTTGTGGTATTAGCCAGGAGAGTAGTTGTTTTCCAATAGGTGTCAGTCCATTAACCTACAGTGTAGGGAGTTGATACTGACCTGAACAAATTTTTCCTTTAGATGATTTAATTTTTTTTTCGAAATGATCAATTTGGAGGAATAAATACGAAGACATGATCTATGGTGATTTTTCAATATACCTCAATTTTCTATATGACATTTTTTGAAGCTGATGATGAGTTTTTGAGATAACAACCTGGTACAGGTAGTACTAACGGTCTTTCCCTGCCCCAACGTTACCTTTTACCTCTGAAATATTACTGGAGAATAATTTCTTAAAGAGGATACTGTATACGACACCAAATGAACGATCTTTTTATCATCGTTTTGCGAAGTGTGGACACAAGATGCTTTCTTCTTATTTCGAACTATTTGAGCCTAGATTTCCAATTACATTTCCCGGGATTTTCCATTAGTGATCCCCTGCTGAGAAAACAATTCGATTGAATGGACTGAAATAACAAGTTATTCTTTGTGAAATGTTACTTCTAAACAATGATAAATGTGTTGTATAAATTAACCTGGAATGAAACAGTGGTTATGAAGTAGATACACTTTTTAAAAATGAAATCATCTGAAGGAACAATTCATTCACTCCAGTCTCAACTCCCTACACTGTATGTTAATAGACTGACACCTATCAGAAAACAACTACTCCCCTGGCTAATACCACGAAGGGCTTTGAATTTTATCCGACATGTGTCAATGCATGATTCTTTACTGAAGTTATTTCTGCATATGCTGTTGGCGATACAAATGCCGCAATAGATTTTCAATTATGAAAACACACTTGCAGATCGGTTTCGGGCTGTGTGGCCACTCGTCAGTGCAAGGTAGTGTCTAACATGAACATAAAGTCGATGATTTCCGATAACTGAAAATCAAATTCCTTCAGAGTATCATTCCTCGAACTAGGCTGAAACGGATAACAAACAACAAGTTTGTTATCGCTCCATCTGCCTGTGAACGAGGTAACCAACCGTATATCCGAAATTTCACCCAATTCCTCGTATGAGAAAAAAAAGCTCTTCACATATAGTTAGTGGACAACAAACAACAGGTTTGTCATCGTCCCAACGAATTGTTCCTTCAGATGATTTGATTTATAGCCAGTCTTCAGTGGCCGAGGGTTTCAGTATCACTAATTTCTGGGTTTGGAGGCCGTTAATTTTTGGAATTTTTCGTTGACGTTTTGCTAGCGCG
This sequence comes from Leptinotarsa decemlineata, assembly GCF_025532065.1. Taxonomy (NCBI): domain Eukaryota; kingdom Metazoa; phylum Arthropoda; class Insecta; order Coleoptera; family Chrysomelidae; genus Leptinotarsa; species Leptinotarsa decemlineata. The sequence goes on along the minus strand of NW_027412573.1, from coordinate 9,136,865 downwards.
GGTAGCTAGCTTCCTCAGAGATTTTTACATCCTGAGTCATCGCAGATATTAACTCAAGATATATAAACCTCTGAGGAAGGTAGCCACTCGCGTCAGCGAAAAGTCAGGAAGAAATTTAAAAAATCCACTGACTATCAATATTGTTAATGTGACGGCTAATATTAGTTAATATCGATTGAATAAGAACGAGCTAAATGCACAAGATAATATGACCAGCTACTTATCAAATTGTAGAAATGATATTTTCTGCAGGTTTTCTCGAGGAAGCACAAGCTCTATCAGGATCTTGCGGAAACTAACGTCGTTTGGCAACTTGACTTACAATATTTTTTTAATTTGGAGCTGATTGTAAGAAGCAAAAGACTCATATATCTAGACACTTTTCTGTAGACACTTTTCCACACGTAACAGAAACGGATTAGTAGCAGTACAAAACTTATTTTGTATTGTTTTCGGCTAGAGCCCAGAGCTGAGCTGAAAGGTCTTGAGCCAAGTCGAGCATTCGAGCTCTGTATTTCAAAGACAAGCTCTACTGAAATATGCAGGAATGTCTCATAAATAAAATAATTTTCCATGAATAACTATTAATATCCCATTTGAAAAAATAAGTTTTTTACACTATTGAATTCAACATATAAAAGTGCTTTTGGAATGTTTTCATATAAACAAGAAATTTTTGACAGGAAAGAAGTTACAGCGACTTTTCAAAAATGCATATTTTCGAAAAACAAGCTACAACTCTGAAAAGATAATAGATATCGATATGCAGTTTTCTCCATTGAGTTTATCATAAAATTTGACCCGCAGAAACAGCTATCGTGTTGATGAATTGAACAAGAATTGTTTCCAAACGTCAACATTAAGCACTTACAGGCGTTTTTTATAACTAAAAACCTCAAGGATTCCTAACTAGAAAAAATGCTATAGAGTAGTCACGTGTCCTTCAAACATAGTGGATAAGTTATTTAAAAAAAGATAATTCAGAGACTGTCTACAAAAAGATGAAGTCTAGCCGTGATGATAACTGAGCAATTTTCACAACTAGAATTTTTATTCTAGACTCGTTTTGCTAACACCGTAGCTTCATCGATAGTAATAGTATGCACTGTGGTCTAAGATTCTCATATACAACAGTATTAGTTACCTCAATTAATTGGTTAATGGTGAATGAGATAACAGGTAGAATTCGAGAAACCATAATCTAAATTTTCGGATTACAGGTAAAATTTTTAAATATGAATAATAATTATTGGCTTTATGAAAGAGGGTTTAACAATCGTGGGTGGTTAACCTCTTGTTGATCGTTGAATACGGAAATTCAATGTTTGCCCTTTATTGATAACTATCAAAACATCAAGTGTGCTACATCTATTGAAATATGCAGGAATATACAGGGTGTCTCATTAAAAAAAGTTTTCCACCAATAATTATTGTTATCTCATTCTAAAAAATAAGTTTTTACACAGTTACACCAACTTTTCGAAAATGCATATTTTCGAAAAACATGTTGTAACTCAGAAACGATGATAAATATCGATATGTGGTTTTCACCATTGAGTTTGTCATAAAACTCGACTCTCAGACACAAACATATCCAATTTGACCCACCCTGTATTCTCTGGTTGAAGCTGACACTGAAATTCACAATTTCATCAATTTATCAGTTTGACACTTCAATGAAAACCTATTTATTCAGTTCAAAACTAATTTTAAAAATTCGTTTCACGCAGCGGTTGCTAGAGAGATAATAGAGTTGGTTATCGAGCAGAGAAATGTACAAAAAATTCGTTGTTTGTTTTGTACGAACCACCAAAAATGCGAACACGAATTAATTGAATATGCTGTACAAACAAAATCTATTTCAAACCGACCATTTCCGTTCAATTTGATTGAGAGTGCAGGAGATATTACAATAACATCATCATTATAATAACGTCAATATTGCGAATATAGGCATATTTAATGAATATGGTATTGTTGTGATATCATTATAAATTCAATGAATAATTCCATTAGTAGAGTGAAGAACAAGGTGGGTCAGGTGCAAGTGAAGCACTATGGATATGTATTTATGAAAATACGGCCGGTAAACATTGTATTTTCAAAATATCAGCCACATGAGAGATAAACAATTACATTCGTAATTAGACGATGGCAGAAATAATTTGCAGATAATATACCTAAAGGTACATGAAATATTTCATATATGTAGTGTTCGCTGAAAAAGAGTACATATTGTACGAAAACAAGTTTTCGAGAAAAACCCGTTTAAAGTTTGGCAGTGTATTGCTACTCCGTACACGCCTTCAGTAACGTGTAAGGTCTTGATATCATTGGTCTGGGTATCTGTGACGTCATTCCTTCAATCTGCGTTGCTAATTCTTCTTGTAGTGTGGCGGTAGCTTCAGTTTTCGAGTCTGTGATTGGGCTACACTGCAGCTGATTAAAGAGACCTTTTCGTTTCTGGATTTTCTATCTTATCACCACAAATGTTTTCTTTCAGTTTCGTACTTTTCGTAAGAATTTTATTTATGGTAATTACCATAAATTATATTCTATCTATTGAATGAATGCGAGTGACGAGTTTTAAAAGAATCAAAGAGGTTTTCGATGGAAAATTCGAAGCGGTAAATGGGATATTACGATGCAATATGTAATAAGGATTAATGTTCTGCAAGTTCTGGTTTGATTATCACATCAGGGAATTGTGAAACGGAGTATGGTGATTTCAGGAGAATTAGAATGATACACAACTGAATAGTTCTTGCAATAGCATCGTAGAACTTGAAAAGTCTGTCGTACTTGTATCTCTGATTTTTTTCAGCAAATGGTTTCGAACATACGGTGGCCAAATAAAGGTGTAAACATTTTTTTTTCGCAAGTTTGACGGGGTTCGTATGAAAAAACATGCTTTCAAGTGTCCGAAAATATCTGTAAAAAATAAGTCAAAACTTATTTTTTGACACACAATGTACCTGTTTTCGGCGAACACTACATATATTGAACATCATAAATATGTCACATATCAGATTATTCTCTACAAGCGGATGTGAATAATATTTTACTTTATTTTCGAAATCCATATTTCTGCTGATAAATGTCAAAAAGAGTATGGTATTCCAAAGTAACTTCAAGTTGTACATATTCAAGCCAAGATTTCAGGAATTCAAAAAGCCGTCATCTGGAAGACGTTTATTTCGGGATTCAATATATAATTATAATAATTTCTGGAGGTTGCAGTCAATGATACCTAAAGTCTGGTTATAGAAAACTTTTTTATTTTTGTCAAACTTTCGAAAACGTTTGATGCCTTCCTCAGGACAACTGAGGAAGTTTGATGACTACTCATTGAGTAAGAAAAACATTAAGTGTTTCTGATTTGACTGAATGATAATGATGATAATCAACATGGGAAATTTTTCAAGAAAGAATGGTTTTGGTATTTTATACTTTCATCTCTATGCAAAATAATGTGAGAATATATGTTATGTAGAAATCCTGTGAATGATATTCTATGACGGATGTTTGTAAAGAGTGTTTTTGTATAATTCAATATTTATATAAAAATATTTGTTCTGATAGTATTTTTCTTACGTATAAATTCAATGTTTAAATGAAAGTAATTGTTTTGAGAAGGCTTTTCCTTCCAGTTACTTTTTTGCATGATCAACTCTTACGCATCTTTGTGGAGAGTTCATTTTGGAATAGATTGCTTGTTTTCTTTCTCTGGAAGATTCCCACATTCTATCACATAGAGATGGAGAATCAGGAAGCCAAATTCTTTCTTTCTCAGAAATATATCTTTCTAAATATACCCCTTTCAATTTGTTTTCTCTCTTTCGATATTTCAGAACATACGTGTATATTTGACAAAGATCAGTCAAGTTAGTTCTGTTATTTAATCAACATTCTTATCATTTGAAAATGTTTCTTTCTGGGCAATCAACTTCAGTACGTATAATTTTAATATAATTTACAAAAAAAATCATTCAAAATGTATGTTTTTCCTGACATTACTTTTATGGAATATGATACGGCTATTTGAATTGCGAGATGAATGTCCAATATACGTCTTATTACAATATCTTGTAATTACCTTTAGTATTCCAAATATTAGTAATAGAATTGAAATAGATATAAAAGCCTCACACAGAAAACATTTTTCTAACTCAAATTGAAATCACCGTATGCCACTGTCAACATTTCGAGTGTTTTTGAGCATTCAATTCAATTTTTTTCACAAAATTTGATGCAAATTGTTTGATCCATCCAATTTGTTCGATATCAGAAAATCGCCAAACACGCAAAACACTTGTAACTTCCATGCCTCTCACCAACAAACTAAACATGAGAAACATCTGGAACTATGAACATATTTTCAAAATAAGCGTACTAACATAAAAAATCAAAAAACGTTAATTGAATGTTATTAGTCCGCGTAATTTGAACAAACTTCTCATTATTATTCCTGATTTCATTGTCGTGTGGACTACTTCCGATAAGATTTATTTCCTCTTCAACTCTATCTCATCAACCCTAGATTTCAAATAACAAGAAATGAAATAATATCAGGGAATGACTTTTCAATCTCAGTTTAAAGCTCATAATTAACTTGTGGATGTGCCTAAAGAGTTATTGTCCTCTTAAAGACTCGCGAAATGATTCTGGAGTTTAATTGAAAGAAAAAAGACACGATAAAGCGTTTTGAATCATTTATGAGAGGGAGAATCTTTTTCATTAGTCTGGTTTCACCTTTTCGTCAGTTAACCAGGATGTTTCAAGAGATTTTCAAGATGGATATACAGGAAATATACAATTTTTAAATTACCAAAAATGTTATTTTTTAAATTATTTTTTGCCTTCGAAACCATAAGCGCCTTATCAAAAATCATTAAAGGACAAAATATCCTTAGAATAGTCCAAGAAGTAGTTCTTTAATTTTTGGCCGCATGTTCAATAAACATCTTGTATACTTTTATGGTTTTTTTGGTTCCAGGTACTGCATAGGATCTAGTAGATGTCAGCTGTTTTCCTGAATATATGAAAAGAAGTGTTTCAACTTTTTGGTGAGTGCACTCATACAACGTTTTAGAAATTAAACTGTGAATATCAGATCTGTATCAACTTCTTTCACGGAAAGTTTCTATGTCATCGATGTCATCGATGACATAAGCAGATCAAGCTTATTCCGTGACATTAAAAAATCGTTATTCATGAATGAAGTGTTTGTATTTTCTATAATGTTATCCAATTTGGTACTGGTACCAGTGAGGATGGCAGTGTTCTATGTAAGTGCAATTTGTTACCATTCATTTAAAGTGGAACTCATGTGAATGATATTTGATTTTTATTCCACAACGAATGTTTGAAATACGAACTGAATAGAGAAAAGTATCTTATGTATAATTCAGTGTTCATATAGAAGTATTTGTTTCGAAAGAATTTTTTCTTTCGTATAATTCAATGTTTATATGAAAGTAGCTGTTTCAGGAGGACTTTCTTTCAGTTTGTGTCTGAAAGTTACTTCTTTGCATGATCTACACATCCATGTATAGAGTTACTTCCTTCCTTTCTTTGGAAGACTCCCTCATCCTTCTTTTTGTATGAAGATGGAGTAGTAGAAAGCCAAAAACTTTCTTTCCCTGGCTACATGTTCATTACATTTCGATTACAACCTTGAAAGTCAACAAAAGTACTTGTGGTTATTTTTTTAGTAAGTCAAATGTGATTTGTTAGAAATACCTGTATTTCTTTTTTGCGGACTCTTATAAGTAGTTAGTGGTTGTTGAGTGATATCGCTTCTCTTCGAAATCGGATGATACTTGTGCTGATACCGTTGAAGTTCTAAAAGTACGAATAGGTTATACTATTGAAATCAGTTCGTGGGGAATTAAAATTATAAAACACTGTTTTACTCAATTCATCAAAACTTAATCTAATTTTCTAAAGGAACAATTCGTTCAGGTGAGACTCAACTCCCTACACTGTAGGTTAATGGACTGATACCTATCAGAAAACAACTACTTCCCCTGGCTAATACCAAGAATTACTTGTTCCTCCAGATCTTTAGATGATTTGATTTATATCCAGTCTTCAAGTATGCCCACTGACTATATGTGAAAAATAAATCTACTAAATACCAAAACACTCTCTCAAACTTACAATCTCACAGACCAGAAGATGACCTGTACTAACTTCTAAACTTTAATTTTCAGACTCTCAATATCTAACAGGGAAAACACTCACTTTCACTTTCACTCATACATAATTTACTTTTTGACTGAAAATTTGCGAAAAACACCCGTAAAATAGTGGTTTGATGAAGAATTATTAATTAGTTTTCTGAAACAAGCTCTTTGTCCTTGTTCGTAATTGTCATACCATCCTTTTCCAATTATCAACTATCTCTAATAATGTTCCTTCATTCCAATTGTTATAGAGCCATACTGTGAAATCAGATATGAAACGAGTTTCACTAGCTTATCTAGTCTGACCAACGTACTTTCTACCGCAGTTTTCATAAAATTTTCAATGTCTTGAACTTCTTCCATATTGGAATGGATGGGAATGAACAGAGTAATTGAATCAGTGTCAAATAGCGAAACATGAGATCTCTGACAGATATATTGAAAAGCAATAGGTCGATTACAGATTCCTAAACTTAACAATTCGAGCTCGACAAGATCTGTTTGATGAAACTTAACGAATCCAATACAATAGACGGCCAGTAACACAAAATGTTGGAAATGAATATGAAATGAAAGAACGTAATCGTTTTTCTTCTATATTAGAACGTGGAAATGGAATCATGTACAGGTGATTTTTTTTCAGTAAGTGATCTTTCAAATCCATGATGATTTTCAGCAAACACTTCACTTCGGAAAAGCTCTTTCCTGAGCCGATGAAATCAAACAATAATATCATCATAATCAATCAAACTTCCAGTTTGGAAATTCTGTTATGGTCAGGGAAATTCCCTATTCTATTCGTTTGTATTAACGATTCCAGCACCTCTTTGTAATCCTGGAGGATTAATACGTAAATCCCGAGCCATTCAAATTACTTTCACCACTCTCGAACATTGAATAATTCAGCATAATCAGCATTGATTTGTCGACTACACCAAAAGTAATCCTGTGTCGTGGGAATACGAGGGACTTTCCAAATTCAGAATTTATGGGTTCGTTGGGAGATTCCATTGGGATTCTCTCAATTTCTAAAATTTCTTTTTCCTTCTGATCAGGTAATTTTTTGCAATCCATACGTGGCATCCATACATAAAAATTGTCACTTTGAAAAATGTTTTTTATTCAAATGTAGTAATATTCTGAAACACAATTTTCAATTCTGGAAAGATATTTTCCAACTATAATTTCGTACCTTCCTTCCTTAATTTTCTTTTACATTACTGTGAATATTTCATCAAAAAATATTACATTGTTTTGACTAAGTGAACAAAAAAAACACGAAATATTTCGAAACAATGTTCAAACAGGTCGTTCCTTGTTTCATAGCAATATTAAGCGTCAAGCGCTGTCAAATCGATAGAACGGTCAGGACTTTCAAGTCGTTACAGATCCAGCTATTAGTAAGCAAACAAAATTCGATGTAGCTACGTCCTGCTGATATCAAATACTTCCACTACTTCTACTGAAATTATCATTTGGAACTGAATAGTTCTGCAAGAAATGCGTCCGTCCCAGTTCTGTATCTGTAGAGTGGAGAGGGTGAATGTAAGCTCACAGCACAGAATGGGCCCCATGTGACCCATTCTACATCTTCACGAGGGGTTGTCCACCTAGGTCATCGTCCATCCTGTCTTTTTCAGGAAGGTGGACAGGTCTCTGGGAGACATCTCCTTTATATCGGCAAGTGTAGGCCAAGACTCGCCGAACACACACTCTCTTATTGACGATAACTCCGGGCACTCGCATAGGACATGCCTGATAGTCTCATCTTCCTGTTCACACATCCTCCATAGAAGTATATCCACTAGCCCTATATTGTGGAGGTGTTTGCTCAGTTGACAGTGGCCAGTCAGAAATCCTAATGTTAAACGTAGATTTTTCCTGGTCATCGCCAGATATTTCTTGGGCGTCAGCTTCCCAGGATCGCCCAGGGTGATCCTGGCAAGATTGCATCCTTTGATTCCATCCCACTTCTTTAGGGATTGAGCATGGGTGTAACATTTGGCTAGTGCTGCAATTGTCGAAGTCATCAGGCCGTAGGTGCCACTGGGTCCTAAGATTCTTAGTCCAGCCGCTTCCTTGGCTAAAGAGTCGGCAATGCGATTACCTTTATTCCTGTCGTGCCCTTCAACCCACCTCAGGATGATGTTATTATCTGCCGAGGCTTTGGCTAAATCTTGGTGACACTCTAGTATTGGCCCTGAGGTAATACGTTGTCTGTTCAAGGCTAATGGGGCTTGACTGCTGTCAGTGCAGATTGTTTTGTTTTTGCCAGAAATTCCTTTCCTGGTCATTTCTTTTGTGGCGATTGAGAAACCAGCAAGTTCTGTTTGGACCACGCTGGTATTTTTTCCCATTCCCCACTTAATCCTCGGGCTTAGTGATCTGGAGTACACTCCACATCCTGAGCCTTCTTTGGTTTTTGAGCCTGTATATATGTGTATTGCATTTGTAGCATCTGACTCTGTGTTCTTCATCGGGAGCATTAGTTGAAAAATCACTAATATGTGTACTCGTAAATATCGCAGCTTTTTTGGGCGTGTAACCTTTCCCATTTTGTTTCAGAAATGTAATTAGTTTGAAATATTTTAAAACGTCTACGTTATTATTGGATTGTAACATACTTTTTGTCATTAAATAATTCGACCACACTGTTGATGGCTTTTGTTGTTTTGCCAGTTCCGAAAAATAAGCCAATAACACCGTCTCCGAGAAAGAACTGCATGTCTTTTTCATCTTCCATTCCATTAATCTTGAAAACGCGGTTTCATACATTTTCCGGAATATAGCTGGCAATAATTTTTGTGATGCTTTTTTCGCTGCTTCTACTCACTCCGGTGGAGTCAAATCAAATAAAATCACAGAATTAAATTGACAGATATTAGTTTCCTAGCAACGCTATAAGTATAACAGCCTACCTGTTTATATTTTTTTTTCCTTTTTTTTTGGAATTAAATGAGATGTAATTCTTCATTTAAATAAATGAAATACATGTATCATTAAAAATTGAACAATACCTATTTCTAATGAGAGAATAAAATAATTCATTAAAACAAAAAAAAATATCAAATTCAATAAAAACTAAAAAGAGAAATTCCGTAAGATTCCAGACGCTGAACTCTATGTTAAAGTAGCAACCTTATTTAGATAGGATCATATCGCTTTTCCTGTAGAACAGCAAATAAGAAACTCGCGTTCCCTGGGGTTTCAATACGTCTTCTTTTTGCACAGTCTTGACCGAAGAATCATCGTACCTAATCCAGCAATTGTAGCCGATTTGGAAGGCATCGGTCACGTAGTGTCCAATATTGGCATTTTTGCCTTCGTGGTAAACGAAATATATATTATAAATTCAAATTTCACATCGATAATTTTATGACTTTAATATATTGTAATAATACCTATGTTTTTTCAATATTAAATAGTCGTTTTTCCCGTCACAGAAAAAAATTTTGTATTATACACGGGAAAAATATCAGATTTAGCTCTCGAGCTGAAATCTAATACTTTTTTCCCTTGTATAATAAATAACTATAATTTCAAAAGACCAACAAGAAGTTATTCATTCACCATTATTGAACTTGTTTTCATTAAATGTCAATAATTACCATATTTACATATTACCTGTTTTCCTAAAAGTTATATTGTATTGATTGTTCTTTCAAAATCTACCTACCTGTTTTTCCATAATTTTACCTTGTTTTCGTAGAAGTGATATTTTTAATTGTTTTTTCCAAATCTACCTATTTTACATGATTCTATCATTTATCTCATATTTTTTGTCATTACCTACTGTTATAAAATAATAATGGTAATAATAATAATAATGGAACCCATTCAGCAAGAAACTCATATAAAAGCCGCAGAAATCCCCTCATTTCTGCGGAAACACAAGGATGAGCCAATCCATGGGGTCTTTTTCAATAACATTGAAGACCTTGGCTCATCAAAGCGCCTGACTTTCGCTTTCCTCAGGTCGAGTGGGCTAAAGTCGGAAACTGAGGGGTTCATCATGGCTTGCCAGGATGGTACGGTAAAAAAAATTATAATACGTCCTTATTCACCATAAAAGAACAATTGGAATAAACAAAAAGAGGAAAAAGAAAACAACTTTCAGTATAAATGTTAATAGGCGGAGTATCAGCTAAGGCTGTTTTTCAACTCAACCTGGATATGAAATACATTGTGGTATAGATTGATGTACCAGTAACTGATGAAGTTACCGCGTAGCAAAACGCGTTTTAAATAAAATTTATTGTGAAAATTACATTAATTATTATGATGGATAGCGTTATCAACTTTCATCAAGTAACGGGTTGAAGTATTCATAGATTATAGTTTTGAAGAATTTTCACTCAAGAAATGAATAATAATTGGGTCTATGCTCTGTCACAGTGTTTACAAAATTGTCTAGGGTCTTCAAACTCTAAATACTGTCTCTTCCCGGAAAGGTTCATTATAGATTTTGGAAAAGTTATAATTTTATTTTCAACAGATTTTTCAACAGAAAACATTCAAGAAGTGTAATTGGAAAATACAGACTATTTATATCAATTATAATATAATGAAATTCATTCCGGTAATATGATTTCAGAAATCCTCACATATTCATCCGGAAATATCTAACAAAATTAGGCATCGTTAGTAAAAATCGGTCGACTTTTATAAGACACCAATTTTCCTCCTGAAATTCTTTTTCCGGATACGAATGAAGGAATTCAAGCATGGAATTGCCACATGTGAATCTTGTTTTCTCGAGAATCTTCGCGACATTCGATACCATCATCACGCTTCACCCTCGTTTGTCAATTTTCACCTAGTTATTCAATATTTTACGGCGCACCCGCTCAAACTCTGTTTTTCTTTATAAAATCACAGTTTCACAAATATTGTCTAGAATATGAAAGTAGTCGTAGCGCTTCTAGCAGCGCTTCTAGTTATATGTTATATGTTTTTTATTGACCGATATAACATATATCATTTCAGTATAACTCACATTTTTTTCTACTCACAATGTCGTTCATGCAATGAAGTTCAGTTTCCTGATAGTATTTCCGATACCAAATGGAACAGCACAGAGAAGGAATTCCCGCCTCGACATAGGCGTCGGCATATTATTTTTCAGTGGTAGTTTTTCAGTTACTTATTCTTACAATCATAGCAATTGATCACCCCATGAAAAAGATATCTCAACTGAATTTTTCCACCATGGGTAATTATGAAAAACTTCGAAATTTAAGGTAGTTGATTTTCGAGTCGAAAACTCTAAAATACAATGAAAACACAAATAATCACACCGAATTCTCGTCAAACATATATTCAAAATATTCAAATATTCTTATCGGAGTTGAACAATGCGTGTCGATTCCGTTATGACCATCCGATTGTTCATTTTTTTATATTTGAAACCACAAGACACCTCGTAGAGTTTCTAAAGATGTGTAATTGTAATCGGGATAGTCGAGTAATTTATACCAAATCATTTCCAAGGTTGGTACTTCATTTTTTTGGTATATACCATAACTTGTTCGCCGAATCACATCTTTTGTAGCACCATCAACGTTTGCGAATTTTTTATTTCTTTGTTTTCGTTTCATTGCATGGTCAATGACATCCCCTATTTTAATGACTCGAAGAACTATCGAACGAGATAGTTTCGTTACCTCTCATATTCTATTCACAATAGCATTCTGTGAAGTGTGACAGTTTTCCTTCTTAAAGCATTCATGAATATTTAAAATTACTCGCTGAACTTGAACATGTAAGTCCTTATTTTTGAATTCCGGATCCCTGTCGATTGACACAGATTTCTCACACGTAATGTTATCATTTGTTTCAAAAGGTCTCTAGAAAGCCATATTGATGAAAGTACCCAAAAACACTAAAATTTTCACAAAAATCGGTTTAAACGATGAGATTGGAACCTGTGGTGTAAAAGTTGAAAACTTTTCCTAGAGATGAATTACCCTAACACCAAACTGATATTTTTTCACTCGACGCGCGTTTCGCTAATAAGGTTAGCATCTTCAGGTGAAGCAAATTGATACTGAATCTAAAGATAAGGGTTAACTGTTTATATACCTAAAGTGTTTTGGTCCGATGTGGACTTTGTTGAATGATGATTATCCTAATAGATTTTTCGGTAATTAACTAGTGGAACCACTACCTGCAAATTGATTTGTCCGCTTTTTAATCTATTGTTGCAGTTATAGTTGCAATACAATTACGTTCAAGTAATGTTTATATTTACAATCATATTTTGTGTACTGTAACTCTAGAAAACACATCCCTTTCTTCAGAATAAATATTTTTTAAAAACTTTTATTTTCAAAGTGAGATATAACATGAATGAAACTGATGAAGCCGTGTAGTGAATTTTAAATGAAATTTATTGTGAAAATTTCATAATCATTATCATGGAATTTTTACAATTGTTTGCATCTCATGTGACGCAATATCAATAGCCCTATTTGGATTTTGGGAAAGAACACAAATCGAATAATGATACACTATGAATGAAATGTTTGGAAGAGAGAATTATGAATAATAACAAATTTTGAATTGGTTAAAAAGTGGTACAATTTTCAAAAAGTGGTCAAAAAATTGCATGCAGAAAAACGTGTAGGTAAATGCTAAAAAAGTGTGTATCTCTACAAATTATTCAGACTACTTTCACATGTGAAAATGTTGATTAATCAAAACAAAACCGAAGTATTTCTAATTACTTTTCAATCTGAAATCTACAATAGAATATTTTGAAATAAATTGTCCTTCTCCAAGTAACCATCTTACACATGTATTTAATTTAAAGTATATTTTGGACAACAAATCTACTTCCATTTACAACAATTTTTTTTTGGTCAACTCATATTTCTGAATCCAAAAGCTGTATTCATTTTTATAAATCGATTTTAGATCTGACTTCCAAGGATTCACGCCAAATCAGCTCAAGATGTTCGGTAAACAGAAACGCAAATCTAAATCGATGTTTCCGTATCATTTTATTGCCTTCACATGTGAAAACTGCTTCCTATAAAAGATTTCACTATCGGATTGGAGAGTTTCCGGCAATAAGAGAGGTTTTTTAGTACCAAAATGTGCAGATTCAATTGAAAATAAAATCTGAACCAGACATCAAGCTTATATGCCAAAATAAAATTTGATTTCCTCTGAAGTGAATTGGTGAATGCATCAGTTAGAAATTTGGATACTATCGAAATGAAGAGTTTGATGTTATTGCTTTAGTCAGAAATAACATTTGCGAATGAATTTCAGAAAATTCACAGCATTTGGAATTTGACACAACCATTTTCGAACTATATCCAAACAACAAATTCAATAATTTTTGGGAGATCACGTTGGTTGAAAACGTTAAATATGATGAGTCGAATTCTGGGTTCAGTAATATTTGAGTTAACTGTAGAATAACGTAGTGGATAAATACATACATATTACATATCAATTCACTGTTGACAAAAGTCAACACTATAGTTTCAGAAATGTGAATAGTATCTAATGAGAAATACTCATATTTTGATCTACTTCTGTATCTGCAGAGTAGAGAGGGTAAGTGTAGACCCACAGCACTTAGGCCACATGTGACTCATTGTACATCCTCCCGAGGAGTTGTCCATCTAGGTCAGGGGTCTGCAAACTATGGCCCGCGGGCCAAATCCGGCCCGCCAGTGTCATCAATCCAGCTCGTGACAGCCAATGATTTACTGTCATCAATCTGGCCCGCGACAGCCAATGATTACCTAATTGTTGTTACTATTGCTGTGATAAGTTGAAGAAGAAAACACAGAATGATAATTACTCGGTTTTATTTACTTGCAAGGTAAAACTTAACGACAGAAATGATGACAAAGAAAACTTAACTTAAGTATCTAAGTTCAAGCATTTTAATAACTAACAAATAATTAAAATGAATCACAGTAAAACAAAAACACTAATGAGATTTATGTAATGGTGATTTTCCACCGAAAATACTTTGTATTTGTGGATCAATTTTACTTGTACCAATTATCAAAAGAAATTTAAGATGCTCATCGGGTAATTGAGATCTGTAAACATTATTTGTGTACTTCATCTTAGAAAACGTTTTCTCACACAAGTAAGTAGTACCAAAAACAGCAAACAACCCACGAGCAAATTTATGCAAATTATCAAATTGTTCCAGTGGAAGACTCTTATAAAATTCCAACAAAGATGAATTTTATTTGTTCTTAAGCATATCACTGCACCGTAAATCAATAATTTCCATTTGGACTTCCGGAGCCAGGGTTTCAATGTCAGAATCAAAAGGATTTTGAAAAAGCTTAGGTAATATCATTTGCAATGACATCAAAATCTGAAATACGAGTATCAAAATTTATCTTCAAAGCACTAAAAGTTTCGATTGCAAAATTGACGGGAAATTCAGTCTCTATAGCGTGGCTGAATATTTAACATGTTTCAAAATGTGTGAAATATTTTTTGCGTAATTGCGATTGAAATAGTATTATTTTCTGCCTGAAGGATTTGATATTGGTGTATAAATCAGGGAGAAGCTGATTTTCTCCTTGCAATCTCAAATTCAATTCATTCATATGATTTGTCAAATCGACATAGAAGGCTAACTTCCACATCCATTCACTATTTTCTAAATCGGCAAAAGGGCGCTGCTTCTCATTTAAAAAAATTTCGAAGTTCAAAAAAGCGCTTGAGGACTTTTCCGCAACTAAGCCAGCGTACGGCAGTATGATATGGTGAATCATTTTCTCCAATCTGTTGAATAAACTCGCGGAATTCTCGGTGATTCAGCCCAGTGGATCTGATGAAGTTAACAACTGATATGACTGGTTTTAGAACTTCAGACATATCCAAACATTTTCCGCACAAGGACTGTTGATGAATGATACAATGTAAGACTAATGGTTTTGAACCACCATCATTTTCTACAGCCTTTGACACAAGTGCAACCACTCCTTTATTTTCACCATACATATTTTTGCATCCATCAGTGGTTATAGATATCAAATTTCTCCATCAAAGGTTATTTTTATTAATGGCATTTTCAACTCCCTTAAAAATGTTTGCCCCAGTTGTCGTGCCGGGAATACTATCAATATCAAGAAGTTTTTCATACACTTCATAGCTTTTATCTACTCCGCGAATGAAAATCAACACCTTAGCAGTATCTGACACATCCGTTGACTCATCCAATGCTAGAGAAAACCACTCATGATGTCCATTTTTGTCAGACAGTTGAGATGATATATTTTCTGCGAGGTCTTGCACCCTCCGAGCCACGGGGCATATTTTTTCGGCTACTGCAATCAAGAATTCTTTTATCATTTCTCCATCGGTGAATGGTTTGCAACGTTTTTCGATTTCAAGAGCCACACGAAAGCTGGCGCGAGTTGCAGACTCTTGTTCAGTATTCGCTTTGGTAAACAAAGATTGCTGCGATTTGAGTCCGCGTTTCAAAGCTACAAATTTTTCCTTCCGCAAACTTCCTGTATACTTGGAGTAACTTTGAAGATGTTTCGATTCATAGTGTCGTTCAATGTTATAGTCTTCGAGAACAGCTATAGTTTCATTACAAATTAAACATAACGCCTTATTACTGCATTCACTGTCGATTTTTCGCTTCTTTTCCATACTAACAAATCACACATAAAAACAATAAGTCAAATCAAAATACTTTTATTGACAGGTGTTACTTTATTTCACAATAGACAGTTTCGCCTCCTTCGCCTTTCCTACGCAGACTAACTCGCAGTTGCGCCGCTAGCCTTTTTATATGCAGTTATTACTGCCATCTCGAGGTGATCAGAATACACTAGCTAGAACCAGAACTTTCTCGAACCAACGCGGTAATTCCAAATATTTAATTACGCCAAATGCCACCTAGCGGGTAGCTGAAAAAGATCGTACATAGTGCCACTACTCGCCACTAGATGTGTCACAATACACAATAATAATTGAAATGCAAAAAAAGCGTAAGTTTGCTTAGGTCACGCACTTTGCGACTATGGTCTTCGACCATTACGGTTCGAAGGATTCAAAGTTTGGATACCCCTGATCTAGGTCATCGTCCATCCTGCCCTTTCCAGGAAGGTGGAAAGGTAACTGGGAGACATATCCTTCGCAGAACACACACTCTCATATTGACGATAACTCCGGACACTCGCATAGGACATGCCTGTCAGTTTCATCTTCCTGTTCACACATCCTGCATAGAGGTGTGTCAATAGCCTCATATTATGGAAGTATTTTCTTAGTTGACAGTAACCAGTCAGAAATCCTACTGTTAAGCGTAGATTTTTCCTGGTTATCGCCAGATATTTCTTTGGCGCCAGCTTCCCAGGGTCGCCTAGGTTGATCCTGACAAGATTGCATCCTGTGATTTCATCCGATCTCTTTAGGGATTGAGCATGGGTGTAACGTTTGGCTAGTTCCACAATTGTCGAAATCAACAGCCGTAGGTGCCACTGGGTTCTAAAATTCCTATTCCAGCCGCTTCCTTGGCCAAAGAGTCGGCAATGCGATTACCTTTACTCCAGTCGTGACCTTTAATCCACCTCAGGATAATGTTATTATCTACAGAGGCTTTGGCTATTTTGATTTACTTATGTAAGAAACTGAAATTCAATCGATCGTCAGTATCAGAAAAATGTTAACCAGTCAATGTGGGCATGAATATTGCAAAATTTGAAAAAAAAAAGTCATTTTTTGTTGAGGATAAAATCACAATGAGCAATGACCGTCAGCATGTAGAATATGGTGCCAATATAGTGCTGTTTGAATCTGAATGAACAAAAGTGCATTGTTCTTCATCTTGATTTTAATAACCCAGAAGAGCATTATTTTATTAAAGGTGTATGAATGAAACCCTTAGAAAATTGGAAAGACCTGAAATTTTGGATTGTTTCAAAAGTCTTGTTTTAATGTCATGTGTTCTTCAGCTTCATATCTCAATGGATATTTATTCTACTGAGTCGCAGTATATTATACTGATCGATAGCGAATTTTGTATTCTATACAATGATGCTTTTCCTTTTTTTCCAAATTGTTTGCCTCTTCACAGCTTATGATGTCGTTGAGAGTTAGGTTAGGTTAGGTTAGGTTAGGTTAGGTTAGGTTAGGTTAGGTCTGAAGTGAGTGGATATATTCGACATTCTACCGCAACCCGCAAAGGTTTATTGTGGCTCACACCTATTCACACTCAACCAAATAAACCCAGATTCTTAACGAAGCCGATTAGTTTGTATTGTTAGTGGTCTTTCAGGTCTGACGGTAAGAGGACGGGTCTGCCGAACTCTAAAAACCTGATTCAGTCCCCAGCGGGGCAGGCACAAAGTATATGCTCTGCTGTTTCATCATTTTCTAAATAGTTGCGACACACACTGTCTTCCGACAGTCCCAGTCTCTGCATATGATTCAAATGACAGTGACCTGTAAGAAGGCCTGTTAGACATCGTAGTTAATCTTCAAGAAGAAGATCTTCTTCTTGAAGATGATCACTTGGTGATCAAAACACGTGTCGAGGTGTTGAAATAACGGTTTGGTGTTGGGAAAAAACTCCTGTAATATTCAATAATAATAGGCTACATGTCCCGTACATGCGGTCTCTGCATAACGGTATCTGTAACAAATTACAATTCTTTCAGAGTTCATTACGTTAAACCCCACTTCTCAAGTCGTTGTGGCAAAAACTCTTATAGGTAAATCACTAAGCTCACTTTGTAATATAGTTAGTGGTCGCCTTAATGGAGAGGCAGTTCATGATAATTTCCTGTAAAAGCAGCACTAAACAATACAGATACCTTAGTTCGACTATTCTACATTTCCAGACTATTCTTTAAAAGGTACTCTCTGGTATATATAGCTTACAATGGGAATCAGGCGAATCATATTTAGCAACCCGAAGCCGGTTTTTAACCCTCACCTATGCTGCTTCCATTACAGCAAACCCTGAAAACCTAGTATACCATAATGTGATTGCCCATAGGTTTTCGTCAACATAATATGCTAAAAAGGAAAGAGCTGACCTTCCTTTTTACGAGACACAAAATCAGTATCTACATAATTTGAACCTCCATCAACCAAAAACCTTCTCCGACCCGAATATCCCTTATCCCACTCCATTGACTACCCCAAAAATTCTCATTGATACAAACCTTAATCAGTTCAAAAAGAGAGACATTAACTACGAAGTCATCAAATGTAATTTATATGAAATAATTCATACGAAATACAAGGAGTTTGACACAATCTACACGAACGCATCCAAATCTTAAGACAACGTAGGAGCTGCTTTCACCAGTCTTCAATTTAATTCACCACTTTAACTTTCCCTAGAGAGCTCAGTGTTCACTGGGAAACTTTACGCCATATGGAAAGCAATGCAGTACATAGAGAAGAACAGCTCAATGAAATTTTTGATTATGTCAGATTCTTTACGTGCCCTGAGAAGCAATCAACCAATTATACTCCAACCATCCCATCATTCGTCATATAAAAGAACTGACACAATATACTCTATGGAAAAAGAGTAGTCACAAAATTCATATGGGTCCTTTCTCACGTTGGTATAAAAGGAAACGAAAAGGCTGACAGATTAGCCAAAGAAGCCAGAAGCCAGAAAACTATGTTGTCCATATAGATATGAAACCGTACTATAAAAAATCCTCACTGAATTATGACAAGATCAATGGAATGGGTCTTGCAGTCAACTTCCCAAAGTAAAAACAAGTGTACTTCCATGGAAACATCTCCCGACAAGTAGGAAAACTCAGGTCATAGTATCTTGCCTGCGAATAGGCCACACTCGCCTCACCAATGGATACCTCATTGCTGGCGACACCAGCCTTATGTTTGAAGTGTGCGACTCTCTCGTAACTGTAGAACATACCTACCTCAACAAAGTGTGTGCTATAATTCCAAAGAAATACTAAACTCATGGCATCCCGCCTTCAATTAACAACGCATTACTCTATTGACGCACTGTATATTATCAATATTATTTTCTAGTATCAATGAAATATTATTTCACGGCCACACATTTCCGTAGACATACTGCTTCCTCTAGGTATCCTGTTTGCTACCTCTCTCAAAACCGAACGTTTTGATGGTAGGTATGTTATTTATCTTGTTGGGAGATAAGACGACACATCAATGTTGCCAATGTGCGGGTGATTTCTTGATTTTCGAGAAAGTTGTTGCTTATGTAGGTATAAAGGAGGTAATACTCCAACGCCAGTAACGTTTGGGTAATCCGTGAAATTCAACTCAAACTTCATAGAGACTCACGATATAATTCATGATATACTTCGCGTACTCTTAGGCATTTTTTAGACGAAAACCTGAAGGGAGGGTTGTCATTCAACACAGTTCGTGAATATGTAGTATGTAGTCTCTGAACACGAATATGTTCTGTACTTCAGATGACGTCTGGATTGTGGTACTCATTATGTTAATTTCACTTACATTTCACGTGAATTATAAATTCAATTATAAAATTACTGTCTGTGAAATTACATGCTGATGAATTTCACTGATAATGGAAACTATGATATAAAAGTGAATATGCGGTTTACTTTATGCATAGATTATGGTACTAAATTCTGAAGTATTCGAAATTCAAGTCAGTTCAACTCTCATAGTTCATCATTGGCAACACTGCGATAATCCGTCAAACGTGTTTCCCACAAATAACTCTCGACAGCGTTGGAGCCCTAGGCTACTTCTTGCATTCCTTAATTACTGAATTTGTTTTTCGTTTCGACCTAAGTCGAGTGTGTACACCATCGAGTGTTTACTAAATATTAATATTTACTAAATTCTAATTAATTGTTACATGAAAAAAAAATTAGTAGTTACCTACTTACAGAGAGTGTATATTTTCAAGAAGTATCAACGTACCTATGCTTTTGGTGAGTAACAATCATTTGTTTGTTCAGATATCAAACCTTCAAATGTTAATATATTTGTTATTTTGCGGAAGAACGGCCTTGATACTATTCCTGGAGGTTATTGAACTTGATATCGATGCAGTCTCTGAGAACTTCACATACAGGGTGTACTATCGCAAATTAACCACAAAGTATGACTGCCAGGTGAAATATTTGCATAACGAATTCAAATTACGTCCATTGTTCACAAAGGGAACACATCATGACCAAAAAACTGGTTTGAAACCTTCAAACTCAAAACAGTGTTATCCCTCAATTTTCCCAAATGTGAATGGAAATCAAATGAGACCTCATTAAAAAATGTTTGCAATCCACTATCTAATCCTAATCCGACTGAAGCTCTATCGATGTTTCATAGACAATTGATTCAGCTTTTCAATGACAGTTTCCCGATGCGAAAATTAAAAAAATCATGCAAAAAACCTTGGATTACCAACGGTATCCGAATATCAGCCAAAAACTTGAGAGCATTGCATATGTTCAGGAAATATAATAATAGTGAATTTCTCTCGACATATTTCAACAAGTATAGAAGAACATATAGAGATGTTATCAAAAGCGCTAAAGAAAAATACTATAAATCCAGATTCGAAAAAAGCCGAAACACACCAAGAGAACACTGGGAAATAGTAAATGACTTGAGGGGAAAAATAATTCTTTATCACCTTCTATTAATATTGACCCAGATTTTCTCAACAATTATTACTGCACAATAGCTGAAAAAATCACCGTAAACTTGGATAATCATACTGATCCTTTAAATTACCTTCAAAATGAACTTCCATATAACTTTTTCATGGGGCCAACTGATATTCACGAACTGAGAGAAACATTCAAACAATTAAAAACTAAGAAATCGGGAGGAATAGATGAAATCTCCATGAATATATTCGAAAGTTTACCTGATACTGCACTACATATCCTGGCAGAATGTATAAATAAGTCCTTCGAATTGGGGATTTTTCCATCCTTTTTGAAAGAAGCATTAGTAATCCCACTTCACAAAGGTGGTGCAAATGACGATCCATCAAATTACCGTCCAATTTCCTTTTTGTCTACACTATCGAAGATCATAGAAAAACTCGTTAAACAGAGAATGATGAAGTTCTTACAGAAATATAACATATTGTCGCAATGTCAATTCGGTTTTCAAAATTCGAAAAGCACTACTGACGCTATATTTTCTTTTCTTGAAAATGTCTATCTCAGCCTGAATCACGGCGAGGTAGTTGCAGCGGTATTCTGTGATTTTTCAAAAGCATTTGATTGCATGAATCACAGAGTACTGCTGAGTAAACTGCATCATTATGGATTCAGGGGTATTGTCTACAAATGGTTTGAATCATATCTTAGTGACAGGAAACAAATTGTGAAAATTTCCGGAAAGTGTTCGGATTATTCTCCTGTCAAATCAGGAGTTCCTCAGGGATCGGTACTCGGACCAATATTGTTTCTATTATACCTTAATGATCTAACATATTTACCAATCACAGGAAGATTCACATTATTTGCGGACGATACCACTATCCTATGGCATGGAAAAAATGTGGATGTTCTAAAAACAGTTATTTCCAATGAACTCAGCGAAATCGAATCTTGGTGTAACTCAAATAATCTTTGTTTCAATGTGGAAAAAACTAATATAATTACCTTCAAATTCGAATTCGAAAACTTGTTCTTAGGAACACATCAAGTAGAAAACAAAACGAGCACTAAATTCCTGGGTATACACATTGACAGAAAGTTAGGGTTTGAGGAACATATAACGTCCTTGAAAAAAAGACTAGCATCGGGCTGTTATGCTATTAGAGTAGAGACAAACGAGCTTGGTACAGTTATTGGCAGAAACACATATTTTTCACTCATAGAATCCCATATTAGATACGGACTACGGATTTTTGTAGAAAAACCTTATGGAATTCAGTGTTCATTCTACAAAAGAGAGCAATCCGTTATTTGTACAAGGCCAAAGCAAGGGATCACTGTAGACCACTATTCATCAAGCATCAAATTCTTACGCTTACATGCCTTTTCATTATGGAGACTGTATGCTTGATTCACAACCGACATTTATCGAATGATAACCCATTAAATCCCAGGCACACCAGAAATAACTGCCATATCTCCCTGCCAATACCTAGGTCGACTCAAATTGAAAATTCAATAATATACGAAAGCAAAAAAATATACAATCATTTGCCTGAACATTTTAAAGCAATCGGAAATAAAAAAAAATACAGGAAGGAGATAAAAGTATTTCTCATTTCAAAAGCGTATTATGACCTGCAGGAATATTACAATGACCATTTTTAATCATTTATATTTGCATAAAGATATAGGTATCAACTTCATGTCTAGATATTGTTTTGTAATTAGTTTCGAATATATGTGAGTGAATGTCATCATTCTATTTGTCATGTTTGTGTTTATTTATATGGACATTTTATGTGGACATTTTATTTATACATATGTGTGTGTATATGTATGTATGTGTACATGTATGTATGTGTATATGTATGTATGTGTATATGTGTGTATATGTGTGTATATATGTGTATATATGTGTGTATATATATGTATATATATATATATATATATATATATATATGTATATATAATTATTCTTCTGTACATTTTATATTTTTATATTTTCATATTTTTTTTCTCTCATATGTATTAGACACAGTGGATATCCACTTCATTGTTATCTACTCACTTTGTCAATAATAAAAATTATTCTTGGACAATAAAGTACAGTTTGATTTGATATCGCTGCTTTCCGGAAGTGTTGTATATTCTGGTACACTTACGGTATCACATATATTATTACTAATTCGTCTTCACAGTTCTTCCAATGAGTCAGGTGGAGTGCCATACCCATAGTTTTTCTTGTATCTTCACAAACATTCTGATGAACTCAAGTCAGGTGACTGGGGAGGCCACTTCTTCTTGATGATTGCTACCCGCACACTAATGTCAATTTTGACAATTAAGTACACCATCCAAACGTCGTTTAGTTCATGAGCTGACTGAATTAAATGGAATTCATATTTTTCTAGTACCACTCACACCCATCGCAGTGAGCGTACTCGCCTTCATATTTTCATCAAGTGCTGGAACAATATTCTCAAAAAGATGTCTTTCAGCATGCTGTTGCCCAGGAAGTTATTTTTCATATTCATTCTTTTGAAAATGAAGTTCAATCGGTTCCATCATTTTCGAATATAAGTTTTAAAAATATCAAGGAATAAGTTAAACATTCTACCATAATTCATAAACTAGAATATGCGTTTCTGAATCTTTGTATACTCTCTGGTTAGCAAACTGTTCCGAAAATGTCTTTCAAACCATTCCAAAGAAAATCATGAAAATGTATTTTTAACATCTCAAATCCCTATAACTTCTTGACGAATTTATTGATTTTCGAAAGTGTATCAGCAATGATAGGGAATCGCAAGCCTTGTTTAATTTCGATTTCAATAATACCCCGCTTAGAGGTTTGAAGTTATGTAAGAGTTTTCAGTTCAAAACTTGCCTGCCTCACAAACAAACAAAAAAGTTTTTTGAATTTTGAGTATTCCTTCAGAAACACCTCAAAAGATGGAACATGATCCAATGTGGTCCACGATTTATTTCAGAAATAAAGTCAAAATTTGCCGTGTTGAAAATAGAGTTATTAGCTACAACTCAGTACGTACCTAAATTTAAATTATATCTTTAAGGAATCAAGTTCAGAAATAAGAGATTCCATGGATTCGAAATTCGAAACAAAAATTATTTAATAACTGAAAGTTGAGAGAGCATTGATATTCATTCCAAATAGCCCAATCATTCACTTAGAAATAATAACTTACATACAACGTATCATCAACAGCTGCAACAAAATTATACCTGTGATACATTCTACAGTCAAAACCCTTGGGCTTCAAAAAAGATGAATACATGAAAGACATCAATACAAGTGTTTATAGTATAGATGGTGCTTCAATCAAAGCGTTCAAGGAAATGTGGTTAGAAGGCTCATCTGATAGAGTAGTCAACACAGTCTTCTTAAAAATCAGATCCAGAGTTTCGCCCCTCGATTCATGGGTTATGTGCATCAAAACTCCCAGGAGTTCCTTCGTTATCTTTCAGAAAGTTTACATGATGACGTTAAAATAATTAATAACAAGCCTAATCCGATCTTAACGGAGATTGACGAAAAAGTACGAGAGTCATGGCTGATATATTTTAGTATAAATAACCCCTTAGATTGTAGACAATTTCGTTGGCCAATTAAAATCCATAATGAAGTGCACCTAGTGTGGACACTCATCAGTAACCTTCAATTTTTCTGGGATTTATCACTCCCCATATCACAAAGAATTGGCCAATTGAGTTTCTCACAGTGCTTGGATTCCTCCACAAGAGAGAAAACTTTGGATGGACATGAGAAACCGAAGTGTTCGAATTGCAAGAAAAGAAGAAAAATACTCTATCAATCCATAAGTTTTCCTGTTTTTTAGTAATTCATTTTAAAAATTTCTCTCTAACGGAAAGATTCAGAGGCAAATTGAATGTTGTCATCGAATTTCCTCTAGATGGGATTGGATATGAGCAAGTATGCAGCAGACAATATGACTCCTTGTCGTTATAATCTTTATGCACAGTGGGACTACTTACAACGGACATTACACACCATACTGCTACACTGGCACGTAGCACGAATACAATGATTCACACGTGTCACCAAAATCATCTGTGAGTGGAAGGGCATACGTCATCTTTTATGAAAAGGAGAAAACTTAGTACCTTTGAGATACCTGAGCGAATTTTTCTTTTCGTGTTTGGAAATATTATTTTTGACATGTTTTGACCTATTTTTTTGTTAAAAAAATCTTTGTTTGACATGAGAATTACCAGCTTTAGTCATGTTTGATTAATTACTCATAAAATTATTTTTTTTGTATATTTGCACTAGAGACCAAAAGTTCCATATTTTTTTCAGCAGATATAACCATTTGCAGATCATTGGTGAGGTCCAGAAACACCAACAGTACAACCGACCACTAAAGGTCTCGAAGCCAACTTTTCATTACATTATCCACTCTTATTTGACTTGGAGAAATGGCTGATCAAATACCGTTTTTTCCCAAAGTTCCTGGTCAAAATCTGAATGAAAATCCATCCATGCCACCCGTGCAATCTCAACCCCAGTTTTCCCCTTTTCCACTACATCCTACCGAACAGTCCCAACCGTATGCAACGCAGCCATTTTCTGCGGAAGTGATACCTCCTGATGTTCCCAACAAAGAGACTGAAGATACACAGTGCAAACAATTTTGTGAAATTTGTTCAGGATGCTGCATCTGCCTCGTTGAATTGCTAGAATTTGTTGAGGTGTGTTTTTCATGTTGTGAATAAAAAGAAACTTTATTATTCGATTAACACATATGTATACTCAGTTTAGTAATAATTCAACAATAGGTACCAGATGTTAATTATTAAAATACCTACTTTTTCACCTTTCTGAGCTGAAAAGTCCTGGGCCAAAGGATCGTTAAGGATCCATTGTTTTGAAAATAACAAAAGTTTTGTCACTCTTAACACATTAACTCACAAACTCATGAGTAGAATATAATGAAATTTCAACAGCTTCCTTTTGAAGATTATTACTAACTGAAAAAGTGGTGATTGCAATAAGACTATCGCCATTTATGTGTTAGGCCCCAGATTTTTCAGCCCATGTAGTATTGACATACAAATTTTCAGACATTTTTGCCATATTGTTTTGGTATGCATGGAAAGATTAATAAATTTGTGTTTTTCATTTATATTTTATTCCTTTCCACTTCCCATATCGATTTGACTCATTTTTATTTGAAAAATATTCATCAAGAGTATTGAAATAGAAAATATATATGAGAAGTACCAGTTTTCTTCTTTTTCTTCAGTTGACGAAAAATCTGGAAACTCAAAAACAAAGAAGATCATCGTCATATATTCATTATGACAACCATAGAAAGAATGTATCTCTACGAACACTGAATTCCATCTAAATGTATAATTTGTATGCCAATAATAAATATAAATATTAGTTCAAAATAGATTTTTCTGTTAATCGACCTTTGCCTCTCTAGCAACGTCAATGCTGGAAAGTTTTTGACTAGTCGATTAATGGGATCATATTCTCTGATTTGCGACTCTTAACATTGGCAAACGGTAGATGCTGCAGAAGTTTCAACTCAAACAATTTGGTGCGCATCAAATGTTTGAAAAAATATATTTTTTTTTCGTTATCCAGCTATCGCACCCCTACGAACGACAACCCTCAGAGGTCGAAAGTTATACGAGCTAAGGACTAACAAGGTCTTACCTTTTCACATATGATTCCCTAACACGGGGGATATAACTTCGGAATTTCACTCTCTACCTTAAGTGATCCCTTTTTCCAATAAGAAGACTCACTGAAACCTCAAAACATGAATTCTTAACCCAGGTGGATAGTTGTCTAGTCCTCTTCACAGTGTGCCACACAAAAAACAAACAGATCGAATATCTTTACAACACATTTGTGCTTTGATAGTTTCTCCTCACCCCTTTGGTGACCATCACCCTTAAAATTTGAATAGGAAAAGTACAAAGAATGACACATTATTATAAAGGTAATTCTATAAGGAATTCATCTATGTTACTGACTACGCAACTGCTCATTTTGGCGCCCTCTTACGGGACGAATGACTGTAACGCATTTCGAATTATAACTCTTCATTTGAAAGATATTGTGAACAAATCATAAGAAGATAACAAAATTTCACATTTTGCGGGCCCAAAAATGTGGAAACCATACATGGTTTCAATAATTTCTAACTACAATAATAGAAAGTGAATACTTGAACTATTCACCATTAACTGACATATGAGTTGAACTTAGTTTCGATTCGTTGTATGATATCTTGGAGCATTTCCGAAGGTACTTAATGGCATTATTGTTTCCGCGAGAGGGTGCCAAAATGAAAAATTACATAGTGAACATGTATAATCCACTCTACTAACTCTACACAGAACAGTTTTTACTCAATTACCAATAACCGTTGAGGAACAAAAAGATAAAAACTCAGCATTCACAGAAAAAAAAACTCAATTGAAGCTTTATCATCAGCTATTGAGAAACCTTCAGATATTGTCATGAAAAACTAGGGGAAGTAGAGACATAGTAGTACGAGTACGTTCTCCTAATGCTGGGTGATGCCGTCCAGTTTATTTTATTTCACGGCCATTGTCTCGATTGAACCAAATGGCGGCTGGTGGGCCGTGTTGGAATTGAATTTATAGTACCAAAGGTTTCGTCCGCTAGCGCGACAAACGTGATCAGTGGTGTGTTTGTTGACTGTGAGGACAAAGGTAATATATTTCGACGTCTCCACAACCACTGACTGGCGAGCTCCATGTTCACCCGTATTTATAATTTAAGAGGGTGGGAAGGTAATGGTGTCCATGCCGCAGCTATCACACCAAACTGTCGTCTCCGTAAATAGAGATGTCATGGCCTCTACTTACACAGACTTGTCCTGTAAGAACAGTCCAGCAATGTATTGTGGTGCAGATGAGTATAATTGATGAGGCCTATGGAGGGTCAGGGAATGATCTTTAAGAATATCTATCTGAGAATTTTCTCAGAATAATATTCAAAACTTTATTACTTTTCAGCGATACCAATTAAGCATCCAGCACTAGATGGAATAGTTCATCCTAAGGACTCATGGTATTGCTGAATAACAAAAAATTTTTCAATCCATGGTGATAATTAATCAATTCTCACATGCATTTTTTTATTTCTAGAAGCCTTTCGCTGACACCGTAGCTTCCTTGGTAGAAATTAATATTACGCACTTGACTACAATTCTTCAACAGTGAGCACCATATGTAACAGATAAATTAATTTTCTACGTTATTAGCCATTTTCAAGAAAAACCCTGAAACACGTCGAATTATATATTCGAAAAGACACTGTGTGACATAAAAAAACCCCTTCCTTCACCCTCCTCAACGTGATAGCCACCCCCTCCATTTTTTT
The DNA here is from genome assembly GCF_025532065.1 of Leptinotarsa decemlineata. Taxonomy (NCBI): domain Eukaryota; kingdom Metazoa; phylum Arthropoda; class Insecta; order Coleoptera; family Chrysomelidae; genus Leptinotarsa; species Leptinotarsa decemlineata. The sequence goes on along the minus strand of NW_027412573.1, from coordinate 9,108,663 downwards.
TAAATGAAAAAGGGGGTCAAGTGATACCTCATTTTGAAGGGTATTCAATTTTCTGTACAGCCAATTTCGTGCATGCGTCAAAAAAAACAATTGAATAAATTTTGATATCTGATATCTGTTATCTGATTAAATCGGTAGCAATCAATGTGCAACAAATGGAAGTCTTCTGATCAAATGTTCAAACTGACAGCCATTTGTTTTTTGACAACAATAAAGGCGTTGCTGAAAGTTATCAACAACATCTTGAATGGTTTCGGGAGTGATACGTTCTATTTCTTCTCTAATTCTGATTTGCAAACTTCAATATTGTTTGGTCTATTGACGTTTACTTTAGATTTTAGGTAACCCCACAAAAAGTAGTCAAGCGGTGTCATGTCGGGAGAACGGGCTGGCCACTCTATGGCACCTCGTCTACCAATCCATCTGTTTGGAAAAACTTCATTCAGATATGCATGAAGGTCAGCTGCAAAATGTGGTGGAGCATTATCTTGATGATACCAGATACTCATATCTATTTGGTTCGGATTATCATTATCTGGAAAAAATCTTTTCAGCGTTGGAACTAAAAAATTAGTCAAAAATTCCAAGTAACGTTCACCGGTTAATATTTCGTTGAAAAAATATAGTCCAACCATGCAATTATTTATAATCCCTGCCCCAACACTTACTTTTCTGGGATATTGAGTGTGAGCCTCCATCATCCAATGGGGATTTTCTCGGCTCCAATATCGACAGTTCTGTCTATTGACGGTTCCATTTGAAAAAAAAAGTTGACTCGTCGGACAACAATATATTTTTCTTAAACGAAGGATCCCGCAGTCACCTGGCTTCCATTATTTTGCAAAACTCAGTTCTGCGATCTGGCTCGTCTTCGTTGAGTTCGTGTACCAACTGTACTTTATAAGGGTGATACAAACACGCAAAATCGAACTTTGACTTATGTCGTAATCGGCGGCAAGTTGTCTGGTAGGTTTATGTGGATTCTCCTCGATGTCTACCAAAATATCGAATTTCTTGCCATCGTCAATCAATACACTCCTGCCTGGTTTTGAAATATCTTTGACAGTCCCAAATTCACGAAATTTCTTTTCTATTCTACTAACGGTAGATTGGGAAATGTGATGATCAGGATATTTATTATTGAACATTTTACTTACATTCTTCTGGGTTCTAGTTTTGTCCCCATATCCTAGTAGTATTAACACTTCTACTCTTTGACGTTCAGTCAAATGAGACATTGCTAGAACTTTCAGCCTATCGTCTGAAAGTAATACTGAACAAGAAAAACAAACAACAACTGCAAAATTGTTTCTCTTCCGCAAGTTCCCAGAAAATATACAATTTTTTACTCAACTGTCACGGCTGACAAACAACGGTTGGTAAAAACAAACAAAAAAATTGAAGGGGCGTGGCATATTATACAGCGGATGGATTCAATGGAATACCTACGTGATACCTGTCAACACTTTGAATTTTTTGTTTCATTATGACGCAAGCACAAAATTAAAAAATGAAGATATGGCTGTACCCTTCAAAATGAGGTATCACTTGACCCCCTTTTGCATTAAAAAAAAATGGTGGGGGGGTGGCTGTCACGTCGAGAGGGCTGAAGGAGGGGGGCTTTTTTCTATGTCACAGAGTGTTTTTTCGAATACATAATTTGACGTGTTTCTGGGATTTTCTTGAGAATGGCTAATAACGTAGAAAATGAATTTATCCGTTACATATGGTGCTCACTGTATGCAACAGTAGTAGGTTCTCAATTGGTTGATAGTAATTGAGATAATAATTTTCTTCAAACCTATAAAAATACTCAAGGCTAAAGCGAGCTTTACAAAGATTATTTCGTTAAATCTGACACAATGTTAGAAAAAATTAAAAGCTAGGCCATCAAAACAGAGCTTATAAGCGATAAAACTGGCAATCATGAAATTAGGTGTGATTATTCTTGAATCATAGGTGGCTCTTGAGGCCTAGTTGTGGATCATTTTCACAATTTCAACCACTGTCATTGCCCTATCAAATTGAACCAACAAAACCAAACATTCAGATATAAGTGCCACTAAATATCGAAACTTTTTATGAATGCTTCTACATAAATTAAAAGGTTCAATTCAATATCATAACAAGCAAATGAATGAATAAATCAAATGAAACTCACCAATACAATGAACAGATACAAGAGACCGAAATAAAAAATTAATCGCCCTACTTCACTGTTCCATATAACATAATCTTGATGAATTTGAAAAGAATACGCGACGTATTGGTGATGAATATTGTCGCGTCGGGTACTTTGGCGTTTGTTGACAAATACGACTCATTTATGTACTTTGTTCATATGTATATTAGAATATTATACTTTCGAGCAAATGTTCTTGTTGAAATTTATCGTTGTTCAAGTAATAAAGTTAATTCAATTCGAGAATTCATATTTTTTTCTTATATCAATTCATTCAGCTCAGAATATTTCAGGAACTGATCTGCACGAATACTACTAGATCTGAAAAATTTCTCAGGAGAATATCTTTTTTTACAAACTCAAACTTTTATTATTTTTCAGTAATACTAACCGAGTCCATGGTATTGCTAAATAAAACAGTTTTCGTAAAAAAATCAAATTTATCAATAACTTTTTGAGGTTTCATTTTCCACAATACTTTTGTTTTCAATGGTACATTACAGTTGATGAACTCGGTTCAAAGATTTGGGCCTATTATACAAAACGGTTTTTTTTCAATAATTTGGCTCTGAATTCATCAACATGCATTTTCTCTCTAAACTGTCATGTTCTATAGTTGTTTTACCTTTTGCAGTGCTTTCTTTAATTATATGAACTTTTTTCGAATTGAGATATTCTTCTTTTTTTATATGAATTTTTTCACACATAACAGAGCATTTTCCTCCTTCCTAACTATTTGAGGAAAATATGAAGCCAAGGACTGAAGACATATTTTCTCCGAACCTGCTAACGATATTGAATTTTCATTTATTTTTTTTATACATTGTTCCCATACATCTCTTTTACCTGCTTCAGTTCATATTATATTCAGAATATATGAATATAACATTTGCTCTCAGCCCTCAATTTCATTTCGTTAGTCCTATCACATGTCACATGATATTCCCTTTCCATCCGTTCATTCTTCACCTCTTCACATTTGTACCAATTGAATTTTCCAACCCTTACAGAGTTTTTCACCTGCTACCGTTGTTTCTTTTATTATTTGTCGATTTTTTACTAGAGAAGATGACTCAAATTTTTCAGGAGAGAATATTTTCGAGAAAATGTTTTATGTCTTTCTGATTCTTCATCATTTTACTTCTGAATATGAGGAGGAAGTAATGAACTTTGTGTCCGCTTTATTTTTCCAATCCTCGAAACCGTTCTGATATGCATTCTGGTCTATCCTTGAGCCGTCCCTTCATGAGTCTTTTCAATTTTGGGAACGGAAAAAAGTTGCCAGGGGGCAAATCCGGTGAATACGGTGGCTGAGGCATGATAACGGTGTTTTTCGTCAAAAAATACCATATACCCATGATTCGTCATCAGTTCTCAACATTTTCATAGGTTGTTGACGTGCTGGGGCGTCTAGGGCGAGCGTCGTCATTTACATCTTTATCGACCTTCTGTGAGACGTTTGTACCTCTTGTAAACATTTTTCTGACGCAGAGTACAATCACCGTATGCCACTGTCAACACTTCAAGTGTTTTTTAGCAATTAATCCCATTCGCAAAACGCAAAGCACCCTCCAATTTGTATGCCTCTCATCAACAAACTAAACATCCTAAACAGCTGAAACTGTGGAAATATGTTAGAGATGAGTGTACGTACCAATATAAAAAATCGCCAATCGAATGTAGGTGGCCCGCGAAATTTGAACCATATTTTGTGAACAGACCCGGTATACATATCTTTGTAGTTGCAGGAATTTCCAAGTTTTTCATATAATGAAAATAATAAAAAGTAGAAAGGCAACAATCTATTTATAATTATATTCTATTATATAATATTTACGTCAACAGTGTATAAAAGCCAAATGGAAGAAATTCATAATTTTGGTATTCACTGGAACTTGAGGATTTTCTGGATCCGGATATGAATTTGCTAAATTTGGAATGGCATCATTTTGGAGTAATGCCAAATAATTATCGTCATTCAAGTTGCCATCAATGAAAAAGGGACCGATGATATGGTTTCCTACAATACCTGCCCAAACATCAACCTTTTGAGGGGATTGCGTGTCTTTTTCTCTCATCCAGCGAGGATTTTCCGTTGACCAGTAGCGGCAATTTTGCCGATTAGCATGACCATTAAGAGACAAAGGACACTCATAAGAAAACATAACGTCTTCTAATTGGATGATATTGTTATCCAACATGTCCATCTTTTGCTCATAAAAATAAGTTCTTCTATAAAAATTGTCTTCCATGAGCTCCAGAGTAGGTATCATTTTATAGGGATGCATTTTATTTTTGATTCAATATGTTTACTATCACTAACACTAACACTAAATGTAGTGGATGCCTGTCTACTTGATGTATGTGGGTTTTCCTCAAACTCAAGCATTACATCTAATTTGAATTCATCACTCATTGCATTGGCAGCTGTTTTTTTCATCTGCCCCATATGATCAAGCTCGCGAAATTGCTTTTCAATTTTGCTTATTGTTCCTTGAGATATGGGCGGTGTTTTTAATGTTCGAATATATCGTGGACTGTATAATTTGTTTTGATGAAATTTTTGTCTGTAAATGAATAAACGTCTTTATTGAATGACAATTGCTTGTACACTACTGTATACATTAATATTCAAATCGACCATCTTATCTACCTCACAAATACACTACACAGCAGTCACCTCACAGGGTTGCCGGTTGAAACGAAAGTAATGAGAATTGTCATTTAACATGAGTTTTAACAGGCGGTAACTCACGAAATTTCTCATGAAATAGGCCAGCTACTTCCTGTTCTGTTAGGGTTTTATCTCCGTAACCAATCATTTGTAAAACTATTATTTTATGCATTTTCGTTAATCAAACTATTTGTCAGACTTGAAGTTAACAAACTTTAGACTTAAATTAAAATACTGACAAATAATGTTGTAACATACGAAACAAGTTGACAAGGCGTTTTGAACTGACGTTGCTACGGAAATTATTCACAGGTTTTTAAAGGATAACATGTAAAGAACATCGCTATGATCTTATTATCAATACTCCAGCATGAAATAAGTTTTGAGTATATTGCAATAAGTTTTTACTGTATTTTATCGAATTTCGGTAACCACATGATTTCAATTTATTTTATCTCAATTGTTGCAGAACACTTGAAAGCGTTAACATTTTTGAATAGAGAGTAAAGAGACCTTTCAAACGATATATAACAAGCCTATACTTCCCATTTGAAAAATTGGGGGTTGTACCTGTCATTCACGGCGGTTGAAGGCAGGTGTAGCATTTTTCCTTTATGGTATGTCAAATTATAATTTAAATTCGACGTGTTTCAGGATTTTCTTAAAATATATACCGTAACCGAAATAATGAATTTATTCCATTTAGCTTTAACACACTGTATATGTTTTAATGTATTTTATATTAATATTTTCAATTAGTATTCGATAATTTTTTTCACTTCTAAATCATAGACACACGTTACCCCGTGTAATGAACTATTAGTTTCAGAAAATCCTTTATATCACCTACAAGCTTGTTAATCTCAGTTCTATATGATTATTTCAATGGCAAAACTGTAGAGTACGTTTCATTCCATTCCAAATACAACTGATCAATAAGATTACACTCAGCAAAGTATTCAAAAAGTCGAATATCAATCGAAGTCTGAAACTTTAATTGGTAATATTTCCCGATATTTCCACTTCACCTGGGCAAAGTCATCACAACTTGACTTTTTATTCCTTTTTTCGTCTTTTCCAGTCTCGGTCTATTGAACCAATCATTTCATTTATGAAAGCTCTTCGAAATTCTAAGGGTAATATCTCATGCGAACTGAAACATTTTGTTGTTTCATATTAATATGAAATTGAGTATATTCCCAGTTGGAAAGTAATTTCCAGCGAATGTATGGAAGAAAGCTCTCGACAAAGGAACAGGATCAAAAGTGTAAACGAAGCTGAAGGAAGCCTGTACAAGGGTTCGCTTATCGTCATTATTTTTAATGATCGCGGGAGTTTAATTGGGTGTTTATGGGCGTAATTGACTTGTTTTTTGCTAATTATTGGAAGTTTATGTTCAGAAACAAACTACAGACGGCTTTTTCGAAACTGCCCGGCGAAAATAAGTAAAAGAAAATACTTGCTGTAATTAATTGAGCAATCTTGTTGTAATGGAATCCGGAAAAGTCGATAACACGACTAATTTTATTAGTGTAGTTTCAATAGTTTAAATATTGTAACAAATTAAAGAATTAACTGTCTTAAACAAATTTATTTCTAACAATATTTCACTATCACAAACTAATTTATATTCAGCACTTAGCAACTAACGTTTAATTTATCTCTACTATTTGAATTACTTGTTTAACTGCTCGATTCGCTTTCTAAACTCAACTGCCCTCTTGGGACAAAAAGCCGGCCTTATATATCGGTAACGATCGTTCTAGAATTCTGTAGTCGTTTCGGTACTCGACTAGAGTTCAATCGGCGATTACCGACTGTATTTCTTTTGCGGTGATGTCATATGTTTGTTCGTTATAGCAATTGATATTCCAGGAATATTTCATGAATATACATTTAATGCTATGCTATGAATATGCCACGGATATATATATTCTGGAGAATATTCCCTGGAAGTGCTCCTGACGAACCTTTGATACATTCTGAGAATATTCCTGGGGAATATTTTTGGAATATCTTGAAATATTCTCAGAATATATTAGGTGAATTCTATTAAGAATATTCCAGGAATAGAACCCAAGGAATATTCATAAAATATTCGAGATTTCTAAGTTTATTGTAGGAATATAAAAAAAGGAATCACCATAGAATATTCTTCAAATATATTTAATGAATATTCTAGGAATATTTGGAATATTCCAAGAATGTAATGAGTAAATGCTATTAGGCATATTGGATGTCTAAAAATAGTTGCATTTTGATGCGAAATCCACACAAGTAATAAGACACATAATATTCATAAATAAATATATTCCAAGAACAATACACACTGAAATATTCAACTAAAAACACTACCAATATTGAAAATAAAAATTCTAATTAGAGATATTTATTCACTGAATAAAATATTCCTGAATATTTTCATGTTACAAATATTAAAAATGTATTCAAATTTGGATGTTCCTTCTCCCAAAAAAATGTATACTGAAATAACAATTCTGTGAATTCATCAGCACTAATTGAAAAATAATAAATATATCATTTCATTGAAAAAGAAAAAATGTATTACATGAAGAAATGAAAACTAAACCCACAAATAAAGTATTTTAAATGATGGATCCTTCAATGAATTTCACTTACTTAAAGTTATCCAAACTTTGCTCACCAGAAAAGTTGTCCAACAATGCATCAGCCAGTCGTTCATTATTGATACCTGGAACGCATTATCACTATTTAAAAGTGCAAAATAAAATTGGAATGAAAATCAAATAGATATTTTTCTCATAGGTTCCTCATGAACATATAGAACTTTTTATGACCTGGAGAGCAGCTTGCATTCCTGTTGTTGGAAAGTAGTCATTACTTTTTCAGTTTCTTGGCCAGATACCACTCCTTTTCTTTTTTGGGCATATTGATACTATCTTGAAAAATAATTATAAAAATTATGAAAACAAATGACACAAAAGAATGTGTCATGCACTTACTTCTCTCTACTGAAGATACACAACTGAAATCACTATAGTTCAAACATGTACTTAGTCAAACCAACAAATCTCACACACCAACTTTCCTCGGGCCTAAAATAAGGTATTGTAGGCTAAACACCATGACTTTATTATCGATACTATTGTCTTTCACTTACATTTCTCAAAGACTGAATATGTAACTCTACTGTTTGAAGATGCAAAAGCAAACTATTCGCTGTACTGCAAATTGGACAGCCTCAAACTATAAATGGTACACTAAACATGAGAAAATGATACTTCAATAATAACGCCGATGCCAACCGCCATGTTGAACCAATTGTCGATTTCAAAGCAAAGCTGTCAAGCGTTAAGGGGCAGCCGCACTCACAGAGCTTCGACTGTCGCGCGCTACACTTCAATTGACCAATGAGAAACATTCACTCCAATACTCTACTTCCCCATTTCTCTGTTGTCAGGATTTGTTGCATTGTAACTGAATAATTTAAAATACAAAAAGAAAAATGGGATGAGAATAAACCGATTTATTAATGCAATTGATCCATTTATTGGAACATCCAAGTTTTTTGTCGTTTCTAATAGTTGGAGCAATTTATCAGAGTCTTCGCGATGAGTTTTAAAACTAGTTAACACTATAAGGGTTATATACATTAGGTTATGCATTCGATTAAAATCTTCAAAAATTTTTTGTTTTTATTAATATCGAATTATTTGAATACGTTATAATAAGATAATTCGAAATTCCAGTAATATAGAATATTTCGAAATATATTCTAAAAATATACCAATTGGTAAATTCCATCGACAATATTCTTAGAATATTCATGGGAGAATAATCCATTTATAGACATTCTATGCACATTCTTTCGGTAATAATCCTGCCATATTCATTCAAGCATATTCTATGAATATTCTAAAGGCATGTATATATTCCAAGAATATTCTGTGAATATTTGGAATATATACGTTACTTTTATGATATAGAGGGAATATTCCATGAATATCTGGTGCTGTGTGGGAAAGGGGGACAAACTTCAATCACAAAATTTAAAACAAACAAACAGGGCAAGCTAAGTAAAACCGTTTAAAAATAACAGAAAAAACGGCAATGTCAATTTAACTAGGATGTGGTTGAAGATACTCTGTGGAAAATTGAAACTAGGAAAAGTAACAATCCACTCAGGCCCCAGATTTCGTAATTTTCAATTTCGACTATGAATAAATTGAGGTTTTATTTATGAATCCAATAATTTTCAATATGTTCCATTCCATTACATTTTCCGTTCTTTTGAGTGAACTGACTGCTCGATTTCTTTTTCAGGACAGTGGAAACAAGAAGAAACTTCACCATCAAAAATATTCAAAAATCAATAAACCCCAATTTAGTTACACGAAAGCTAAAATAGACCAATCTACATATGCTTAAGAATTTCTCACAATCCACCACGAAATCGACGTAAATTCAATCAATAGCATTTCAATATATATCAGCCCGTCCTTCGTTCAAAAACATTTTAATGTTATGTCACTCACAGTGACGACTATCGACCGAAGCGAGCAGAATCGCAAAAAAATTAATGAAACTGCTGATTGTTCAGAATAAAATTGTCGGGTACGAAACTGCTCCCCATTCAATAAACTTTTAATTGAAAATGTTAATAGGACCTTGGCTCGTGTAGTTGAAGTACACACCTGCCACCAAACACCAATGAGTAACAACGGAACGACGATGTCCGACTACGAGCGAATTCGCTTAGTTATCTTAGGAGGCCCTGGCGTGGGCAAAAGCTCGATCGTCAAGAGGTTCCTTTCGAACACATATACCAGTAAATACAAAAGCACCATCGAGGATTTGTACAACAGGGAGTATGACCTGGGGCATATGACTTTAAAAGTTGATATTCTGGACACCGCAGGAGATATGCAGTTTCCCGCTATGAGGAGGCTCTGTATAGCTACTGCCCATGCCTTTCTTTTAGTGTACGCTGTGACTTCGGCTCCTTCGTTGGACTGTATCAAGCAATGCTTCGAAGAAATTAGGGAACAACGGGGAGATTTTCAGGACATTCCCATAGTAGTAGCAGGAAATAAATTGGACTTGACGTCGACGCATCGAGAAATTCCCATTGAGGATGTGTCGGAGTGGGTTTACTGTGAACTTCCAAAATTGAGGTGAGTGATAAAGAGAGAAAGATTGATATAATATGAGATATTTCCCCGATCCTTATTATTTTTACCAATTTATCGAAATCTTCCAGAAAGCTATTTCAAAAAAAACCTCCTGGATAATACTTTTTTTACGCCAGAACAAAAACTTTTCCCTCGAAGCACGTTTCACTAACCAAGTAACCATCATCAGGAAATGGCTGAAACTAAATCTTAGGGCTATGTTAATGTCTTAGTATACATGACGACGAATTCATTATCTTATATTGTTATTATTTCTAATGGTATCAACTACTGCATGTTTTGATACTTTTAATTTACCTTTTCTCTATCTGTAATTATTGCATGAAAGAGTAAGAGTTTGGAATGGAATCTTTGTCACTGACCATAGATGTTATTCCACATTTTCTCAATTCTAAACTTCCGAAGGCATCTCAAAAGCTATTGTCAAGTATCGATTACAAGAGTTTAAAACATTCATCACTTACTATGTGGCCATTTTCAAGAAAATGTTGAAGCGACACAAGTCTTATCTGGTCTATGGAAGCGAATATGTAACATATGTTCCTTGTGTAATTGTCCGCTTAGTTTGACCAACATTCTTTATGTCGCAATCCTCCTGAATTTTGCTAAACATGCTGTGAGTATTGCGATAATAGATATGTTGGTCAAATTGAGCGGACTGTAATAGTTCGTTACAAAGAACATGTTTGACATATTCGTTTTCATAGAGCACAGAAATCTAATGTTGCTCATTATGCCTGAAGAACAGCCACAGAATGAGTGAAAAATATGACTACGTGACAAGTTTTTAGATGCTTTCGAAAGTTTAGAAATAGTTAAGTTAATAAATAGAAGAAAATATCAGCAACATCAAGTGTATACCGTATCCCTTGTAGTTGTGGATCTGTCTAAACTAGAACCATATGAAAAGAGGTGTAAGTCCCGGTTTTCAGAACACCACATAATGATTATAATCATTCTCATTGAAGTGAAGTGAAGTGAATAACTCCGTGGCAAGTATCAGCACACTATCTGGTCATCGAAACTGTCGGGAAAAAACGAAGTCGCTGATGTTAATATGCCTGCTGTTCCCATTTTACTCTACATGTTTCAGTAGTGTAATGGGTCCGAGAAGAGCTGTATCAATCCGACGTAAAGACCCGAAAAGTGATGCAACTTTACAGGTATTGGCATACCGTTCCACGGTTGTACTTCCCACGAAACCATAAGGAGTCCGTGGACTCCTCAGGCTCATACAAGATAATGAGGCTGATATAGCTCTTCTCGACTATCAGAGCCAGGCGATATTTGTCGTGGAGTTTTCAGCACCTGAGGAGGGAGAACGGATAAAATAATAATAATAATAATTTATTCACAGCAATATAGGGTACAAATTGTGAATAAAGTAATACCACGGAAGCAGTACTGCTTGTGTGTGGATATACATACATATATGGCTAATTTAAAGTAATATAACAATATAACATTCAAAGTAAAATTAGAGGTCAAAATATGAAAAGAAAATCTATATATATATATATATATATATATATATATATATATATATATATATATATATATATATATATATATATACCTCCCACCTGAGGAGGGAGAACGGATAAAATAATAATAATAATAATTTATTCACAGCAATATAGGGTACAAATTGTGAATAAAGTAATACCACGGAAGCAGTACTGCTTGTGTGTGGATATACATACATATATGGCTAATTTAAAGTAATATAACAATATAACATTCAAAGTAAAATTAGAGGTCAAAATATGAAAAGAAAATCTATATATATATATATATATATATATATATATATATATATATATATATATATATATATATATATATAGAATGTATATACATGTTTAAGTTACAATATGAAAATAACTATTCCAATCTAAAAATTTATATATAAATTCTAGGAATGGTGAAGAACTTGGTAATTATTAAAGGTATCATAAGCATATTTGAAGTTGAAAATAACAATATACAATATGGCTGGTGAAGGATAAAGAACGAATATAAAAGAATTTATGATATTATTACGCTTAAATAAATGTGTATATGTGAGAATAGTATCTATATGTATTGAAAATGTAATTTTTTCATCATGGGAAATTATGGTGAACAATCAATATAGTAGTTATTTTTTTTCAGTTTTCAATTAGTGCACGAGTCTCATATCGATCAGATTGTTTCGTGAAGAGTTTAATTCCTTTCTTGAATCTGAATTTGAAAGCCCCGCTTTTCAATTCTTTAGGAAGTATATTAAATGCCTTTGGAGCTAGGACTCTGTAACAGTTTTGACCAATTGATTTGGATGCGAGAAGTTACCAATTTGCCGCCTTGTATAAGCATGAGATGGTTTCTGGAGTTCATCTACACTTTTATGGTATTCTGAATGATCTCTTTGGATGTGTTCTAGTTTTCTTACTCCAGAGAAAACAATTTGAAGAAGGATCGTGAAGTGATCAGTTATGGAAGTTTGTATTGTCATTGGGAGAATGGTGTAGTTATGCTAATAAAAAATAATTGTCTCAGATCAAACAAATTAGACTCTTCATAAAGAGTGTCGCTTGAATATCTATTATTTCTGTCTAGAATCATTCTCAAAAAACGTTTTTGTGCCACTTCAAGATGTTTGAGGTGACTTTTAGAGACTCCTCCCCGTCCTATAATCCCGTTGTTCAAATGAGATTCTACTAAACTCATATATATAATTTTAAGTTGTTTTGTATCGAATATTCCTGAAAGTTTTTTGAATCTGTACAAAATGCATCGGAGTTTTTTTTACCAGATATTCTATTCCATTTTAAATGTCTATCAATTATGATTCCAAGGTATTTGATTTCATCGGCTGAGAGTGTGGTTTATCATCCAATGTAATTTGATTGAAATGCGAAAGACCTGTTTTGTTGCTGCAAAAAGGTAGGTTTTCTTTAGGTTTATCGAAAGCAGTCTATGATTCAGCCATTTTATAATGTGAGAAAAGTTATTTTCAATTTTTTTCTTCAATTTTCGCCAGGTTTCGTCTTTGTATATAATGACAGTATCATCTGCGAAACTTATTATTTCACAGTCTCCTTCTCTGAAGAAGATATTGTTCACATATATTATGAAGAGAATTGGCCCCAACACCGTGCCTTGAGGTACACCACATGTAATAGATTTTCCTTCACTGATGTGGTTTCGTACTTTAACTCGCTGTGTTCTGCCAGTCAAGTATGACGTCATTAGACTATGTGCTGTACCACGTACACCCACGTCTTCTAAGACTTCTAGGAGAACTGAGTGATCGATAGTGTCGAAGGCTTTTGCCAAGTCTATAAAATCTCCTGTTGTTGGTTTCTTTGTATCAATTGCAAAGTAAATTTTTGTTCTTAATGCCCTAATAGCTTCTTGTGTCGATTTTCCTTCTCTAAAACCAAATTGCAATGCTGATAGAATATTGTGTTTTTTAAAAAATGAATTTAATCTTTTCTTTATTATTTTCTCAATTATTTTGCTGTAGTTAGATATCAGCGCAATAGACATTTTGGTTTTATTGCCATTTTTGTATATTGTTATGACTGTAGATGATTCAAGTATAGAAGGAAAGATACCACTATCAAATGAATTATTGATGATATGGACAAGAGGAGGACAATAATTTTCAGTTTTTCTGCTTTGAAGCCATCAGGTCCCGCCCATTTCTGTTCTTCAGTTGCGAAATCATGTATTTGACTTCTGTATCATCAGTTGAAAATAGAAAAAGTGATGCATTATTGTTTTCTTTATTTTCTTCATATCCATCAATCTTTTTATTTTTTTATGGCTAATTCTGGTCCGACATTGGTGTGATGATCATTAAAGTTATTTGCTATGTCCAATGGGTCATTTGATACATATTCATCATTCAATTTGATACAATTTATGTCTGTTGAGATGGGACTTGCGATTATTTCATTGACAGTTTTCCACAATACCTTTGAGTTCTCTTTGTTTGCCTGAATTTTATTTTTGTAAAAGTCTATTTTTGTTTTTTTAATAAGTTTGTCTAGACTTTTTTTATATTCTGTGTACTCTAACTGAAGTGTTTTATTATTTGGATCTTTTTTCAATTTGTGATAAATTTTTTTTTATTCGTCGATTTTACTAGTGATTTGGTTATCCAATATTTACGTTTTCTCTCTTTTCCTTCGATTTTTATATATCTAGTAGACATTTCCCCTGCATCCTGTACAAAACTAATGAACTTTTCGGTCGCCACTTGAGGTTCTATTGCTTCGAAGACTTCTTTCCATTCTACTTTTTCCATATTTTGTATTAATATTTTGTCATCTACACTTTTATGGTATTCTGAATGATCTCTTTGGATGTGTTCTAGTTTTCTTACTCCAAAGAAAACAATTTGGAGTAGGATCGTGAAGTGATCAGTTATGCAAGTTTGTATTGTCATTGGGAGAATGGTGTCATAAGTGTTGTTTTTAGCATGTATGAAAATGTGATCTAGACAAGTAATAGATTGTTTCTGACATCGCGTAGGTGCATTTATAGCTGAATTAAATCCGTATATTGCTATATTCTCCACAAACCATACAGATCTTGGTGGAATAATGCCCTCTATACTCTCGAATCTCAAAATCATGCTGGTTTACCCGAACAAATATAAAAGGCTGTCATTCTTCGCTCACGGCGCTTGCTTGAGGCACATGATTATCGGACTCAATGATCATATTCTTCGCCCTGTGGGGAGAGGTTATTGGGTGATAGTGCTGGGGCACCTTTGGGAAATAGGGCCCGACCAACGCAACCGTAGGAAAACATTTTTTTCAATGATAATAATAACAATAATAATGTTTGTCATTATTCTTCAAATGCTGAATTACCTACTACGAATTATTAACGCTATAATTTTCGTTATGTATAAAAGAAAAATGAAACATGAGACATTTAGAACGAATATGCTTTGAGGAGACACAGAAAATCAGAGTGCGCAGAGATATAAATGAACGTTATACAGCGTGTTTCACGGTCGATGGTATGTTAGACGTTTCTGGAAAACGCAAAGCATGATTTTTCTGAAAATTTCACCTCTCACATTTCCTCACCTGTTCTATCGATCTAAAATATTTTCAGCATTGCGGCGTTGCCACTTCTATCAAAAAGTCCTAGCAATTATATTTTTATACCTATCTCTATTTGTTTTCGAGATAAAAAATAAATTGTGCTAAATATGGTCCAAAACATAGCCTTAATTGAAATTAAGTACATCAGTACTCTCAATTCATGAAAAGTTGATATTTTGATGATAGTTTGGACAAACTCGAAATATTAAAATAACACCAAGAAATCGACTCCATATCATACAGGGCATGCTAAAATTACTATTATTTCCATTGTGCATAAAAGTAGTCGAAAGTTCATTTTTTCAAATGAAACCCCCTGTATATTACTCGATAAATTGAAAGATGGTGAAAAATGCTTCAAGATGATACAGTTCTCTCAATAAAGCCGTTTATGTGGAAAAATAGTTATCTAATCACGTTTTACCTACAAGTGTTGAAAGTGGCATTTTATTTTGTGAGTGGGAATTATTGCAAAACGGTCAGCAAGTGGAGCAAACTCACGAGCAAAATAAAATCACTTTTAACAAATGTATCATACAAATTTTTTTTGTATAACGTTACTGCTGATAATAAAAAAATTATAGGGTCCATGGGATTTGAACACACGATCTTTGGATTACAAGGCATATGTTACAACTGCATACGCCAACTCATGTTATTTTAAGGAGGAATATTGGTTAGTCATGAAGGACTTTCTACAGTTGGACTGAATACTACTTCGTCATCGTCAGTAACTTCACAGGGATTTAATATTACCAATAGCACGAACTGCATGTGTGAACTTTTCTAAATGATTTTTTGGTAGGTGTTCTGATTGAAGTGTTTCTATCAAAGAGATTTTCAATAACAGTTGTACAAAAATAATTTTTAAAGAATTTGATATCTAGGTAGCCGTGGAAATATCAAGCTTATGACAGTTCGATGACTTTTATAAGTAATTGATAAATGGTTATTGACGGTGTTTCAAAAAATCGCCAAAAATGAATGCAAATATTGATTATTCAAACGAAGTTCTTTTGAAATTATTTATTATACACGGACAGTCTCATCAAATCATTGCCAGAACTTGTAGAAAATTCAACCAAATGTATCCTGAATTAACACCAATGAACGAGAGGAAGTTTGTAAGATTACAAAATAATTTTCTTAACTATGGCTCCATGTTGAAAGCGCCTTCAACATTACCATAACCTGTTACTTCAAATGAGGACAATACTGTTAACGTTTTGGCATATTTTTATGCATATCCAGAAGCTTCCATTCGCAGTGCAGAAAAAGATTTAGGTGTATCACATGCTTCAGTACGACGAATTTTGAAAAATCACGGAATGCATCCTTATAAATTTACCAAAATTCAAGCTCTAAAAGCAGAAGACTTCGAACGTAGAATGCATTTTTGTGAATCCCTTTTGATTCATACACAGGAAGATCGGGCATTTTTGTCAAAAATAATTTTTGGGCTGATCATAATCCTCATGTTACAAAAGAAATGGGTTTTCAAGAAAAATGTGACCTGAATGTTTTCTGTATTCTGAAGAACAATAAAATTAGCTTTTTTATTTATGAAGACACACTGAATGCAGAGGGATATCTCCAAATATTAAGGACGACTGTAACCGATTTTCTTGAAAATTTGCCTTTAGAGAAATATAGGAATTCGTGGTTTCAACTGGATGGAGCGCCAGCTCATTCCACCCAGGAAGTTTCCAGGAAACTTGACGAACTCTTCGACGATCGTTGGTTTAGGCGTTTAGGACCGTGGGATTGGCCACCGAGATCACCCGATATCACGCCACTTGACTTTTTTATGGGGTGTTTTAAAAGAAAAGGTATACAGTACTCCAGTGCCTACCAAAGAAGAATTGCCACGGCGAATAGTGCGGAGTATTGAAGATCTGGATCTACAGGAAATTGAAAAAGCAACCACAAGTCGCGCACAAAAAACCATTTTAAAATGTTTAGAATGTAATGGACAACATTTTCAGCATTTATTGTGAAAATGTGATATTTTGTTTACAATTTTGTTATTTTGAATCATCCTATTCTGTTATTGTCTGTACTTTCACATGTTTTAGTCCACAAAATCTTACTTTTTACCTAGAAATGACTGATTGTTGGTACAGTTGTTCCCTGGAAACTCTGAGCCATAGTTAAGAAAATTATTTTGTAACCTTACAAACTTCCTTTCGTTCATTGGTGTTAATTCAGGATACATTTGGTTGAATTTTTTACACGTTCTGACGATGATTTGATCCCTTTGTTCATGTGTATAATAAATAATTTCATAAGAATTTCGTTTGAATAATCGATATTTGCATTCATTTTGGAAGATAATTCGAAACACCGTCGATAACTCTTTGTAAATTACTTATAAAAGTAACCGAACTGCTATAAGCTTGATAATTCCACTGCCACCTAAATCCAAATTCTAAAAAAAATAATATTTCTAGAAGAAGCGACTTTATTGAGAAAACTTGACGATTTAGGTATAGGGACATGATATATCATCTTGAAGCATTTTTCACCATCTTTCAATTTACCGAGTAATATACAGGGGGTTTCATTTGAAAAAATGAACTTTTGACTACTTTTATGCACAATGGAAATAATAGTGATTTCAGCACGCCCTGTATGATATAAAGTCGATTTCTTGGTGTTATTTGAACATTTCGAGTTTTTCCAAACCATCATCAAAATATCAACTTTTCATGAATTGAGAGTACTGATGTACTTAATTTCAATTAAGAATATGTTTTGGACCATATTTAGCACAATTTATTTTTTATCTCGAAAACAGATAGAGATAGGTATAGGACATTATTAGCAAAAAAGTATCAAAATACCAGAGCGATTCCAAAAATGTATTAATATACGGGGTGTTCCATTTAAAAAAATAAAGTTGCTAGGACTTTTTGATGGAAGTGGCAACGCCGCAATGCTGAAAATATTTTAGATCGATAGGAAAGGTGAAATTTTCAGAAAAATCATGCTTTGCATTTTCCAGAAACGTCTAACCTACCATCGACCGTGAGTCACGCTCTATAATGGTTCCTTTTGAAGAAGACCTAAGAATGAAATTGTGTTTCGTTGTCAGTAGACCGTGTACGAATACAAAGAATATGTAATTACTGCGAAGATATCAGTGTGATTTCATGGATGAGCTATACCTTTTCATACTTTCTCAATTCGAAATTATTTCGTGCTCCATCTTTTCAATTGATTCAAGCTAATCGAACAAACACTTGGAACAAATATTCCACACGAAAATATGTAAGTATGTAAATATGAAATATATGTAATTATTCAATCGGAAAAACATAAATGTTTCGATCAGAGCTGTAATCATTTTCAGTGAAACAAAAGCCTACCTCTTCAAAACTTTATACTTCACTTTGAGTTATGGACTATATCCGTGAAATTGTGCAAGAAGAATTCGGCCGTGAATAGGTATTCAGTATGAGTTATCAATTTCAATAAAACGGTTCTACATTACATTCAGAGGGCAGAAGCTCATTACCATACCATGAAGTTTCTTGAAATCGTAAAACTGACAACTCAGAAATTTTATGATGGTAAGCCATAAATAAAGCCATTACTCTGTTGTTTGAGTGTCTCACGAAATTAGAGAGTTTTCGATCAGCGTTTGATGGAATATTAGAGGGCAAGAGAAATAAGGAAAGAAACTTTCAACTGAAAAATATAAATACACATTCAATACAAAAAAAATTATTGACGATACAATTACAGAAATCCAATAGAAGTACAATAAAAGTTAGATCTCAAAACAGATCAATACCAGTAATATCAAAATTTCATAATTTATATATTTTCTTCATAAAATTCGTCCGAGGTCTAATGTAGCAAAAAACATTTCACAGTCTTCTTGGGTTCCTTATGACTAAATATAGATAGAAAATGTACTGGCAAGTGATTCAATATTTCATTGACATTATATATTATGGAATTTTTCTCCAATGTGGGTTCAGCTATCGACACTTTGAAATATGAAAATTCTAGTCTATGTTAATAATTTTCGTGCAATGAACAGGGGCTTACTGCACAAGCCCGAGAGGTGTTTTCTCGGAATCAAAGTCCATAATTGAGCTGGGATTCAATCAATTCAAAATATACGGCTCTCGATACGCATAAAGACAATTCATCTGAAACAAGAGATTATCATCAACACATAATCCTTCATTTTGTTGTTGACTTCCAGCTGCTTGTCGAATGTTCTAGCTTGCTTTCATTCAAAACGCATCTGAAAGTTGAAATACGGGTTTCTGTGAACTTGAAATATAGACTATTTACATCAAACCACTATTCAACTCTATCTAAATCGCCCTCAATTTTATTATTGAGTTCATCCTTGTTCCTTGAATGCCACACTACTGTATTGTTATTAGCAGACATATTGAAATTCTCCTTCGATATCGATAAGAGATATATTAGATTGTCGGGGAGCTAGCCCATGGCCTGATTCACTGGGACCTTTCCAGTTCTACTGTTATACTCCTTGGTTGTTAGAGCTCACAATATACCTTGATCTCTTTGATGAGACTCCATAGCCTTGACACTGACCCCTTCATATAGCTGGCAGCCCCTGGTATCTCTTCCCTGCACCTTGCGTGTCTCAGCTTTGCTATCGCTTCGCATTCACAGAGCACTGCAGTGCGGTTTCTTCATCTTCTTGACAGAACCTGCATTAGGTTTCTTCTGTCAGACCCATGTTGCTCATATGTTTCGTGAGTCAGCTAAGCCCCGTCAATAGACCCACCCTTACAACCTTACGATTGTGATTTAGCAGGTCTTCCGTGAATCTTGGCGATGGTTTCTTCATGAACTCTTCTGCGGGGTAGCTTTCGCTACCCCGCAGAAGAGTTCTGGGCCGATCATAGGACATCGACATCCTCATTGCCCTTGTAACCCTCAAATACGGGTACTCAAGCTAGAGTGACCGTATTTTGGGTACTTAGCTCCTTGAATGGATCTGCCTTCAGTTGATTGTACATTTTCAAGTATTTTGCACCGTGTGACTGGCTGATCGGGGTTTGCCCCTGCATTAACCTGTGTGTCACCAGTCGAGCTTCTCTTTGTATGTAGATGTGCAATGGTGGAGGTCCGAATAGGACCTCAAGTGCTGCAGTTGGGGTCGTTCTCATGGCTCTCGCGAAACTTCGGCACGCCAGCCTTTGTATACCGCCTAATAGCCTAGCTTCACCCGATTGCCTTGTTCTTGTCCACCAAGTCACTACACCGTATGTTGTCATGGGTCTCACTACCCTTGTATATAACCAGAGTGTCATTTTTGTGTTCAGCCCCCAGTTTTTTCTGCACATTCTTCTGCTGGGCCATCCTGGCCTTATGTGCTGTTTTTTGGATTTGGAGGTTTCACGTGAGCCTGTGATCGAAAGTCACACTCAAGTATTTGACTTCCATCGCGAAAGGGATCTCCATTTCATTGAGTATTGGTGGTTCTCATCACTCTCATCTCATCTCATCACTCTTCTTCTTGTGAACACGAAGACAGTGGTTTTTTCGGCATTCACTGAGAGGTTCTCATGCTTGCACCATCTGTCGACGATGTTCATCAATGAGAGATAAGTCATTTATGTTCCTCAGAGATAACAATAAGCCGAGAACTGAACTCTGAAAGACCCTCTAAGTCACTGACTGGGATTTGGAAGTTTCAGTATCAACGGAGATTACGGTCTGACACGCATGATCGAAACCATCTCAAAGCAACATACCTAAAACCATATATTTCTAATTTACTCAAAAGAATTGAATGAACCATGCAGTCGATTGCTTTTGTGAGGTCACAAAACACTGTTATAGCGGGCAAGCCCACGATGCAAAATGGGGATTTACTCGAGCGTCTTTGAGACATATTAGGTTGCAAAGCTTAGATGATATGAAGAAAAAAATGTTATATAATATATACCTTTTCATCGGTGGGTGAAGCGGCTATAGATATGTAAAAAAATACTTTTGTATGGACATATTCGAGTGCGTCAGATATTGATACGTATTTTTAATAATGTTATGGTATGTAATGTAATGGTATGTTAATCTGATCGTTTGCATGATGTGGGTGGTTGTACGTAAGGGTTGAAAGTGAAAAAAAAAATTTATCGAGCGCATCAGATTTTCTAAGGGGGTGTTAAGTGCAACAAAAAAAAGCTCTCATTCAATAATCCGACGATTTCGATCTGACGCAAACTCGCGGCCATTATTATAATGTGCAAAAAAAATTCGCCATTTTGAAATACTCAAGTGCGTCAGATTAAGATATATATGGTTCATCTTCATGTGTTAGATGTACTTTCTCATAATCTGACGATTATCTAGAGGGATTTGCTTGATCTGACAAAAATAATATTTTTTTTATTTTTTTTTTAGTTCATTGAACTTAATTAATTGAAAAGCTCAGGAAATAGCATGCATATAAATAAGTGTATGTTTTTTTAAGTGGAATACTTGTATTTATAAGAAAATAATTTTATAAAAATGCTCAAAAAAATTTAATTTTTCATAATCAATTGGATAATTGATGAAGAAAAGAGAAATTGGTTTTTCTATGTTTTTTACCACTTTCATTTGTAACTAACGTTACTGCAGTTTCTTCCTATAAAGACATTTTCAACCTTATACAATATATAAGGACATTTTCAAACTCTTACAATATATAAGTTTCGTGATGGCGTCATGGCAACAGAATTCAGAGTGGGGACGGAGTGAGAGAGTAATAGATAGAGAAAAAGTGAATAGAGAATAGAGGAATAGAAACTTGGAGAGGGAAATATAGGTATCACACAGTTGCACGCATTAAACTTTATCGACGAACTTTTGTTATTTCGGCTTGCGGAAATCGTCAGATTATATATTTTTCGTTATCCTTGAATTATTTCCTTCAAAATAAAACAAAAATTAGCTACGCTCGAAAATGTTGTAATGAAGTTATTTTTCTACAACTTTGCTGCCCTTCCCTTTCGTTATGTCACTCTCAAATTGTCAGATTACTGGAATATACACTTTTCAGCAGGTAATTAACTCACCCTACCTTAATCTGACGCGCTCAAGAATTTCTGATGATAATTTTTTTTTACTAATCTGATCCTTTATCCCTCACAGGCGGCCTTATATATGGGGCTCATATTTGGTGGAGGTAATATACAGGTATCCCCCTGTATATTAATCTGCCGCGCTTTAGTGAATCCCGAAATCCCCGCTTGGACTCCCCTATTATTACTATTGCCTCAGCCTCATTCATTTTCATAAATATTTCCTTCAGTATTGCTCTTAGTTTCCTGGAATCCAAACTGACTACAAGTTTGGCCAATCATAATAACTTAAAAAAAAATTGTTCTGACTAACACTGATCACGCATTCTAATGCACAATGTTCCTCCGCTAACTTTTTCATTAGATAAAGTATTCAGATCAACATCACGGAAAACCCAGTTTCATTTCCGATGGCTTTGAATAACAATACCCTCCATCACACTAAACCTCTCAACCCGCTTTGTCTCTGACGAATTTTTCGTTTCCAGGGTGAAAGTCCTGGAGTGCTCGGCGAAAGACGACATCAACGTGAAAGAAATATTCCGCACATTCCTGACCCTCTCCCGGATTTTCCCGCGCGACCCGGAGGAAGCGGGAGGGCTTAAGCGTCGTTCCAGCGCTTACGTCTCCAACAAGGGGGGAAGGAGAAACGCCAGCCCCGCACCCGAAAAGGACAAAGCCGGACCTTCCGAAGGAAAAGACACTTTAATGAAACCACGGTCCAGGTCCCTCATCAGGAGGGCCAGCAGAAAAACCAAACAGCAAATGAGGGAGGCGCAGGGAGGGACCGATGACTGCCACGTATCGTAGATTGAATTTTTTGTGTATGTAGGAGTTTCGTTTTTTTGCGAGTTGGAATTCGAAATTATTCTGCAAATCTTTCCTGAAGTCGTTCGGGTTTATTTTGGTTATTGGTCGGGTTCCTATAATTATGCACTGTGGACGTGAAAATTCCCCTCCCTATTCTCAAGGAGATTGAATAAAAAGAAAATTAAGATATCGTGATACGTAGTTTAATAGATCTTTTGAATCTCTACTCAACTACGGTTTATTTTTGGAAATCCAGCCAGCCAATCTGAAATATTTGGCAATTCTGTATTCGTTTGAAGGATCTGTTAACAAACGATAGATATCATAATTTCATTAAAAAGGTTCAAAAAGTCTGCCATCCACTTTCTGACAAAAAATGAAGCATATTAAGGAATTGTTTCATATGTTTTAGAAGTGGTCGTACCCAAAACTTCAGGTTTCCTACTTCAAAACTGACGAAATTTAATACAATCTATGAACCCCTATTTTCCCCCTTGGGAGTGGAAATTCCTGATTCCCTTTCTTGATGCTTATTTACGCTACACAAAGAACCTACCTGCATATTTCAAGATTCTAGGTTTAGTAGCTTCGGCTGCACGTTGATATAGGAGCGGGCAACAGCTATTAATTTATATTTTTACTAAAAAAATATGCCAACTGCACTGCACAAGTAACGAATACCTTCGAGAATCGAATTATGTTACCTATAAATAAATTCGCAAAACTAACACAACTGTCAAGGACGTCTGCCCTCACGCATCTGCCCGCGTTAGGGTCGCGTTTTTGGCGATGGCGCTTCATTGCTTAGACCGCCCCCGTCGTCTTACAGTAAACGCGACGCGTAATGTCTCACTGCGTTGGGTCAAGTTAATTTTATCGAGATAACTTTTGAATGATTTGTCTGAATTACTTAGTGTAAAACACAAAGTTTATCTATATTATATACTCGAAAAGACAATTGTATCAATTTTCATTGTCAATCACGTTCAGACAATTGTATCAATTTTCATAAGAATTTGACAGATATTCTAAAATGTACATTGTGCATGTTACTCCAACGGTATAGGCAGCGTACGCCAAGATAGCTCTCAGGGATCAAGAATTTTATTGACTTTGTGAATTGTAGCCTATATGTTTTTCTGATGTATAGGCTGTATTTATGTAAAGTTTCATCCGAATCAGTTCAGTCGTTTAGGCATGAAAGAGCCACAAACATACATACATCCATACATAAAAACTTTCACAGTGGTCCAGTAGATCACCTGATATGATGAATTTAAATGTTTTTGAGGGGATATCAACAGTATACGATACATGCGGTAATCTGTTTTTTAAACAGATTACCGCTGTTCATTTCAAAACTCGTGAATACAAAATGGGTTGTTGGCAACAAAATTACCCTAGGAATATTCCATAAGGTAAGAAATGAATTTGCAGACATTATTGTTAGGAAGTAACTGGTGAACATTTCGAATATTTATTGGGATAGACTGAAGTGAATTTTGAAATTTTTATTTAAATTATGATATTTTTATGCAGATTGTAAAACAGAGCTGATAAGGCTGAAAATGTTTTGCCAAAAAAATTATCCTATCAAATTTGTCTATTTCTAGTCATGTGTGTCGAAATAACCAATGAAACCATCATTACACTGATAACTACCCATGGATAGTTTTCACGGGTAGTTATCACTTATGTCATGACATTGCTAAGCAACCAACACAATAAAGTTGTTTGACATTTCAGTAATTCAATTTATTTCGAAAATGTCACTTCCTCGCTTTGGTGTTTAAAATGATGCGGCAATTGACAAAATAATTGAAGAAAATACACCAAAAAATACTGTCAATAGTAAAAAATACACTTGGAAAATATTTATGGAGTTATATCATTATACGAATTGTTCTTTTTAACTGTGTGTTCAATAAATAATTTTGTTCGAATTGCAAAAAATTTTCTCACCGAATATCCCTCGAACATTGATAAATAACTCATAATTTTATCACAACTTCCTCAAGCACGTTATTTTAGGTAACATCCCTCCGCCTTCGGCGTCGGGATGTTACCAAATAACGTGCTTTCGAAAACTGTGATAAAATTATTTCGTTAGTTATCAATGTCCTTGGGATATTATAGCTGATAATTACTCTGGAACGGCTGATACGTCCTCAAAAAACTAACCAGTTGAATAGAGAATTGAAAGACCAATATGGCTTCTCTCTATTATTTTTATTGAAAAGTAGAAAACATAATCACTCTTCATATAAAATTTATCGTTTATAAAAACTGACATTGAAAGAGTAGGATATTGAATATGTTAAAAAACGAGATGAAATGAAATAGTTTATTGAATATAATTTGATGTTTTGTACATTGCTTCCAATAAAAATCAAAAATCCTCAGTTAAGGACATGATGAATAAGTCGATTTTCATTGAAGAGCAAATAGTATAAGATCCCCAAAATCTTCAGACCTACAAAATGTCAACAAAGATGATATTTTAACAAATTTTCAAATAGATATGCAAATTTACTATAGGCCATACGCTCTCAGTGAATTTTTGGGGGGACTTTTTTCAGGAAAGATCCCCGTCAGTTAAAAAGGGGCACCAAGTGGTTTCTACGAGGTTATCCAAAATATAGGACGTACCAACAATAACCTGACTCCTTATGTCTCAGATACTGATGTATATGCGAGGGAGGTTCCAGAAGTACCCGGCCCAACGAAAAAAAGAACAAAAAATTTTGGAAAACAATCTCCTAGCAGCTCTATACATTTTTCTCAGCAACGTTCAATAAGTTCGATACTGTTTTTATGATAATAACTGTCTTGCTCCTCAAAATAGCCATTAACTGTCGACATCACTCATTCTGAGCCATCTGAGCCAATTTTTTCAAGTTTGGGATCAGAAAATGATCCAAGGGGGCTAAATCTGGCAGATAGTGTGCACGAGGTAGCCATCTAAACTTTAATTCGTTAATTTTGGTGAATGCAATGATGGATTTGTGAGTTGGCACGTTACCTTGATGAATCAACACTTTGTTTTCAGCCAAATGCGGCCGTTTCAGCTGGATTTCTTCACTCAAACGTTGCAATAATTTCGCATAATACTCGCTGTTGATAGTTTTGCCTTTATGAAGGCAAAGGGAAAGTATATCCCAAAAAACCGATGCCATGACCTTGCCTGCAGATGAAGCGGTCTTCGCCTTCTTTGAAGCCGGTTCTTCCCTTTGGATCCACTGTTTTGATTGGTCTTTTGTCTCAAGTGTAAGAAAATGCTAACTCTTGGCACGCGTTTTGCTCACCAAGTAAGTATCATGAGGAGATGACAAAAAGAAAGCTGAGTCTCAGTCGTTTCTTGATTATACAATCTTGGTGGCGAGTATTAATTTTATTCAGCGAGTCTAAAGTCTTCAGCGAGTTTAAAGCAAGTATTCATTTTAAGCCAGGGGTTCTAGGTTTATCATACCCCAAAATTGCTAGCACACAACATCAATAGGAACAACATAATCCAACATATAGTTGCCATACAATAATTCAACTTATTTTCTTAATCGACCTTTTCTTTCTTTTACTTGGGAGCCATCTAACTCGTCTATTTTTTTGTGATGCACTGTTTGGCACCTTTAGTGTAGTAATGAATATTACTGGAGTTTTTTCCCAACACCAAACCGTTATTTCAACTCCCCGACACGTGTTTCGATCACCAAGTGATTACTTGGTGATCGAAACACGTGGGAAAAAACACCAGTAATATTATCTCGTCTATTTTTTACTAGTTTACAAAAAACAGTGCATCTTAATGATCTTATTGCATTTTCTCCATCTTTTCTTGACTCCCATTTCAAAAATTTTGTTCCCTGTATGAATATGTATAGGTCCCATGTAAAATGTTTGTGATATTACCAGAAGGACCTATTTATGTTTCTTATGAATCCACTTTCCAATCTGATTCGATATATCGTTCTGTGCCTATATATATAGAGTTGATGTTCCGTGTCTGGCACACTCATAAGCTTTTTCGTTATATGTCTTACCTGAGCGTTCTGGTAGCCAGTATAGATTAAATCTATTTCCGTCCGTCAGTTTTCTCAGTTCTTCACGGCATGCATGTCCAGACCAGTCTCTATATCATATTTGGTTTCATCAGTATGCCGCTTGGGTGTCTGTAAAAATGTTGATTCACGCATTTCGATGAGGTCTCAAATCAATGTTCCTTGTACATTACAGGATTGCATACACTACAGCCTGGAAGACTGATGTGAATTGACCGATTGAATTGTAAATTTCTAACCTCACAGTAAATTTCAGCTCCTCTTTAGTGTTTGGTTTTTGATCCATTGGTGTATAGTAAGTGTTTCTGCCAAGCATGTTTTTGGGATAACTGTCCCTTCTCTACCATTCGCGGTTTATGGCTTTAACAAAAATGCTTTGAAACCTAACCTTACTAAGATGCGAGGCATTTTTTCAGTTTATTTTTTATTTCTCACCATAGTCTCCCATCTCTGTAACCGGTCCAAATAGTGGGTACTCGGTGTTTTTCTCTGCAAAATCTCTATTCACCGAGTGCAATTTTTAGATGAGAGAACAAAAAAAAAGTCGCTTGGGGTTAGATCTGGTGATTGAGACGTATGGTCAAGCAGTTCGAACCGTGATTTGTGGATTTTCGCATTGGCAACCGCTGAGATGTGAGCCGGTGCGTTGTCTTTCTTTTTCTGCAAATGTAGCCGTTTTTTCGCAAGTTCTGCCTTCATCTTGTCAAGTAATGATGCGTATTATGCTCCTGTGATGTTTTTTTTCTTTTTTGAAGATAATCGATTGAAATAACTCCCACATAAATAACTCCAAATATCCCAAAAAACAGCCGCCATCGCTTTCTCAGCCGAAAATAAGTTCTTGCTATTTTTGTACCCGGCTCCCCCTTTGCAAATTGTTTGGACTGTATTTTTGTTTCGGGTGTATAATGGTGTATCCAAGTTTCATCTACAATAATTAATCGGTGCCAAAACTTGAATTTATTGCGCCTAAACTGCGCAAACAGAACGTTGGAAATGTTCATTCAAAGACGTTTTTGGTATAACGTGAGCAAACGCGGCACCCAACACCCGCACAGCTTTAATATGTAACAAACACGTTCTTTTGACATGTCCCTAACCTCTGCTATCTCTCCCACTTTAATTCGGCGGTCGTCTACCACCATTTGGTGAACTTTGGCGACGTTTTCGTCACTAGTTGCAGATTTTGGACGTTCCGAACGTTAATCGTCTTCCAAGCTCTTTTGGTCACGTTTAAATTCAGCTGCCCATAATTTAACTGTGGGCAATGATGGTGCAGAGTCCCATACACAGAATCCAACTCATCTTTGAATTGGTAACTTCTCAGACCACCCTCGTACGTTGGAAATCTTTATTTCATGAAGAATCAGGAGTGCTGTAGATCAAATGTTCTCGTCAAAATATTTCACAAAGTAATGGGTCTAAGTGATTATACCATCTTGACTCCCATCTTAGCTTCAACCATCACGTTTATGTCAAACATGTTTTTTGGTGTCATGTGATTTTTTCCTCTCCACCTATTTCAAAATTTCAGTTTTGATTTAAGGAGTACTTTACTCGTATATTCTTTTGTTCAATGTTACTCACTATTGAATGAATGCTTTATTTATCATCGTATAATCAGATTACAATGTATAGAGAAAATATAAAAAATACAGATTACAGAAAATATAAAAAATAAAAGAATAGTATGAAACATGCTAAAATGTTTACACATATCTATATATACATATACATTGACATATACATAAATATACACACACAGATATATACCTACATACACAAAATAATATCATAATGAACCCACATCAGGAATCACCTATTTTATACATATATACACATATACATACATATAAACATATACACACATACACCTTTATAATGTTCAATTTGTCACATATTCTTTCAATTTTGTTTTAAACAATTTTATGGACGAAGATTCTTTGATTTCACGAGGAAGTAGATTGAATTCAACAATACCTTTGAAAAAGACAGATTTCATCGAACTAGCTTTAGAGGTTGGTTTTACATAGAAATTCATATTACTTGCAGTTCGTGTTGCTCGATCATGAATATTGTTCACAGGAATCAATTGACACTGTAAATAATTGGGCAGTAAATTATTTATCATTTTGAAAATGAAAGTCGTTTTTTGAATATAATGATTTTGTTTCACATTGAGCCAGTTGAGGATATCTAACATCAATTTTATATTCGTGTACCTGTTGCAATCAAGGATAATACGCATTGCTTCATTTTGTAGAATTTGCAGTCTGTCATAATTAGATATGTTCGTGTAAATTATAGAACTGCAATAGTTGAAATGAGGCAATATCATAGTATTGTACACTGTTATCCGATTAGACTGAGATAAAGATGAAGTTATACGTCTCATGATTCCAAGTTTTTTACTTATTTTTTTCGAAATATAATCAATACGTTTATCAAATTTTAGTTGGGTATCAATTACGAATCCCAAATATCTCATTTCCTGAACCCGTTCAATCCGCTGATCATTTATTTTGAAATCTAATTCCATACTTAGAAATTTTTGATACAGAAAATTATTGCCAATAAACATATATTTACTTTTAGTTTCATTAACTTTCAGTTTATCAATTTTAAATTTATAAGAAAGTTGATCTATTTCATCATTCAATGTCTTCATAAGATCAACTACTATTGAAGTATATCAAGGTATCATCAGCGAAAAAATTAAATTTACATTTCGTCAGAACAGAACCCAAATCATTTACATATAACAAGAATAAAAGAGGACCTAAAACACTTCCTTGTGGCACACCATATTTGTTGAGGTGGCACTCTGACTCTATGTTTGCCATTTTGGTTTTTTGATATCTATTGCCCAGGTAACTCGTTATCCACTGTATTACTGAACCCGAAAATCCATATTTCTTTAATTTCAATATTAATAGTTAAATGCCCTTTTCATATCAATGAAAATTGCACATATTCCAACTCCAGGTTTATCCAAAGCACTCTTCATGTCTGATATAACAAGTTGAAGTGCTGATTCACACGAATGAGATTTTCGAAATCCTGATTAGTACGAACAGATAATGTTATTTACATCAATATATTCCATCATTTGATTCAGTACCGCTATTTCTAAGATTTTGTCTCAAAACGGTAACATACTTACTGGTCTTAATTGTTCAGCTAACTTAGTGTTCAGAATTTTCGGTATTGGAATTATTGTTGAAGTTTTGAAACATTGAGGTACTTTTCCCTTTGATAAACTCAAATTAATTTAATTCAGTAGTGGATAACCAACAATATGAAATACATTTTTGATAACTTCGAGACCAACTTCATCAGTACTATTTTTTTTCTTTGTGATTTTATTATATCATATAAGTTTTGTAGGGACAAAGGGGTGAATTCAGACATGTTTGACAAATAGTTTGGCACTGTATCGAGTATTTCATCTTTTTCTGCATTTTCTGGACTAATACTAGTTTTTATATCTTGAATACTATTTATAAAATACTGGTTCAATACATTTGTGATTGTTATTTGATCACTATAAATGATCCCTTGGCAGTTTAGACTGGAAATTTAACTTCCTAAATTTTTCCTGCCCAAAAGTTTTTTATTCCCATCAATTTGTTGTTCAAAGAAATATTTTTTTACTCTCTCATTGTTTTGACGACATTATTTCTAGCCTGTTTATAGAGAATCCAATCTTCTTCCTCATTGTTTGTTCCATTTTCTCTTCATTTTAGTTCTTGTTTCTCTTATTTATGTTTTCTTCAAGGTATTTCGTCACTCATTTAGTTCTTGCATTAAAATAGTATTACTCACTTTGTTTCTCTTCAACATCAGCTACTGCCTTCATTATACACTTCTGAATTTGTAATAATTTAATAATGGTTTTAATAATTATTACTGTTCATTCAGAATACTCACGGCCTTGCAGACTTGCATCTTACACTTCTTCAATAATTTTCACTTTAGCAATGCTTTGCAAAAAGCGCCTCCTCAACAAATTACAAAAGCAAAATGTCTCTTCAGTCTTTTGCTGGCGGAGTGATTATCTCCAAAAGATAAAAATCTCCAATATCTCACTTTATGCAGCGCGGTATCCGCTTTGAGATTTTGATGAATCGGTTTTTCGTCGACGGTTTCCATCAAAACGTAAAATCACCCTTTCGACAGCAAAATAAACGAGAATTGTGGGGTGTCAATTAGAATATTCAAAACAAGATAGTTCAATATGCTTCGGTCGATCTGAAAGGATGTCAATTCGCATTTCATACGGAGTTTAGCAAATGCCAATGTCACGAACAATTTACATATAAAGTACCAGTAATACAGAGGGTGACGATTGTGTTGTGTTTGATGCCTCCGACAGCTTTCATTTACTCGGGAATATTCTGCGGATATTGCCAAACGATGAAAGTATTGTTGTTTGGAAAATACGACGTGAAAATGTTTCACTCATTTTGCTTTTACGAAGAAATTCGAATGGGTGGTCACCCTTCAACAATTTATGAAACCGCATGACATCTTTCACTTACATGTGTGAAGCTTCTTCAGGTGTATTGAATACAAAACATAGTGCTTATCAAATGTATGAGTTCATGGGTAATTGCTTCCAATATTCGTAATTGATATCAATTTTAAGAACGAGCTCATTAAAAATCATTAAATTGATCTGAGGTTAATATACCAATTTTAATATTGGTCAACCGAGGAGAATATTCTCCCAAGGAATAAAAGGACATAAAAGTGATTTTCTTATAATGTAATGTTCATATGGAAGTAGTTGTTTCTAAAGTACTTTTCATTTCTTGTAATTCAATATTTACATGGGAAGTCCCAAAAGTATCCGGGCCAAAAAAGAAAACACAAAAATTAAAAAAAAAATATTTGCTTTTCAACATGATTTTCTTGCAGCTCTAAACATTTTTCCTAGCGACATACCTACATTTTTCCTTGCCCTCAACATAACCATCAACTACCGACATCACTTCTTCATCGTTGAAAAACCTTTGACCACTGAGCCATTTTTTCAAGTTTGGGAACAGAAAATAATCCAAGGGGGCTTAATCCGGCGAATAGGATGCATGAGGTAGCGATTCAAACTTTGATTTATTGGATTTGTGATCTGGTGCATTGCCTTGACGAAAAAACACTTGTTCATTAGCTAAGTGCGGCCGTTTCTGCCTGAGTTTTTCACTCAAACGTTAGGTTAGGTTAGGTTAGGTTAGGTTAGGTCAGGTTAGGATAGGTTAGGTTAGGTTAGGTTAGGTTAGGTTAGGCGCTGCTGATAGATGGTCAATGAAATTTATCTCACGCGCAGCGATGCCATGACCTGCCTGCAGATGAAACGGTCATCGCCTTCTTTGGAGCTGGTTCTGCCTTTTGAGTCCACTGTTTTGATTGTTCTTTTGTCTGGGGTGTTTTATCCACGGCGCAAGAAACGACGTAAGAATGCTGCTTTGAAACATCTTCACGACACTGTTTTTGCTCGAGTGTGAGCAAACGCGGCACCCATCTTGTTCAAATTTTCAGTTAATATACGATGTACCGCACTTTTTGAAATGGTTACTAAGTCTGCTAGCTCGCGCACTTTCAGTCGACGATCATTCAGTACCGCTTTGTGGATTTTCTTCACCGTTTCTGGAGTCGTCACCTCATTTGGTCGACCACTGCGATGCTCATCTTGGCAGCTCGTACGACTTCTTTTAAACTCTTCTACCCATTATTTCACTTTTGTAAACAAAGGAGCAGACTCATCCAGAGTAGAAGCCAGTTCAGTTTTTATATTGGTTGCACTGAGTTCTTTCAAATAAAAGTATTGTACCACATAACGATGACCAACTTTCTCCATTTTCACAAATCCACCGAAAACGTTCACTACTGATGGCCGTCAAACAAATACTAAACAACGCAGCGTCTTCAAACTTGAAACATATGCGTTATAGATTGTGTACTTTCTAATAACATGATATTTTTCAAACATCTACCGCCATCTCTAGGTCAGGTCGGGTACTTTCTGGACCACCCAGGTATATGAAAGTAGTTGTTTCGAGAAGACTTTTTCTTCCAGTTTGTATCAGTATACATGATCTGAACGTCTTTGTAAAGAGTTTATTCTTAGAGTAGAAACCCGAAACCTTTCTTTTCCATAATAGGAGTGATAGTTTGAGTATTATATAATAATTACAGACGAATGCGTACCGGTCCATCTCAAAAGAGGCATACTAAAAAGTGGTAAATTTTCGGCGATTTTGAAAAAATGTTTGAGTGTACTTACGTATTTTGATGGCGATAGGAAAGGAATCTGGAAAGGAATCCGAAAGGAAAAAGCGGCGCTCTCCCTTATTTACAAAGTTACGGCTCTTCAAAGTTCTGAAAAGGGCGACCTTTCAGCCTTCTAGTAGTAAACTATTCAAAAACACAAATATTTATTCGCTAGATCACCTTTACACCTTATTCCTCCTTCTTCGACACTTTTCACTTCAATAATCAACATTTTTCCAATAAAAATTTTAAAAAATGTACGGAGCTGCTTTTTGGTTACATATCTCTGTATTTTACATTTTTAAGGTCAATGGCATGGTTGGTACGACTGTTACAGTCAATATTCCTAAAGAAATTCAAATATTTTTCACCTTCATTCTTTAGATCGTAAATTGGTTTTTGGTGGTGTATTACGAATTTGAAATAGTAGGCGGCGGCAAATACCAACCGCTTTTTTCTGAAAATCACTAGTAACTAACCGAGAAATAGAAGAATGTCACCAGAAAATTAAGTTTTTTATAAGAATAATGTTGATTATTGAAGTGAAAAGTATCAAAGAAGGAGGAATAAGGTGTAAAGTTGACTTAGTGAATAAATGCATGTGTTTTTAAATAGTTTATTTTATGAAAAAGAAGGCTGAAAAGTCGCCCTTTTCTGAACTTTGAAAGGCCGTAACTTTGTAAATAAGGGAGAGCGCCGCTTTTTTCTTTAGGATTCGTAACCTACGCATCAAAATACGTAAGTACACTCAAAAATTTACCAAAACACTAATCTGTGTTCCCATTCCAACGTTTCGACATTCATGCTCCTCTTCTTCGTAGTATCACGTAATATATCATGAATTTAATTATTCTGGGCAGTAAGCTCTACCTGTAGCAGTGGGTTATGTGTCGAATAAAAATTGTTCGAATCAAGATAGTTCAATTAAATTCTTAAATACATTATTTATAAAGCATATGGATTATGTAGGTATGTAAAGATGAATGAGATTGAATGAGGAGGGGAGTGATTTTTCAACTGGCAGAAAACATAATTTGCTCTGTAGTTTCCAGGCCCTTGAAGGAAAAATCGATAGAGATATACAACTTTTTCCAATCCGCTTACTAAAATCGTTTCTAAAGGATTATTGAAAGTTGAAGACTTCATGAATTGAACACATTGTTAAATTTATTCAAGACTAGTTGATAAGGTAATATTGTGAAATTAATTTAACACACTTGAGTCGCAGGTACCTAGAAGAGGTATCTTCCTCTTGAAGATGATCACTTGATGATCGAAACAGGTGTCGAGGTGTTGAAGTAACGGTTTTGTGTTGGAATAAAACTCCAGTAATATTCATTGAATGAGAAGAGAATAAACAGTAGAATCTAGAGAAACATGCACTATAGGAGAGGAATCAGGTTTGCCAAATATCAGGAAATTTTCAGAACGATTACTTTTGATATAATAATAAATTCGAATGTTAGGAAGTTTCCAAAATTTTTCTTTTGCTGTATAGTTAGTAATTTCCAAATAAAATCAAATGTCGCTATAATACACCCATAACAATGGTATAAGATTCAAAGCAATTCAAAAAAAAGTAAATGTCATTTCATAATTCATTTGGAAAATTTCGGAAGTGGACGAATCTGGACGTTTCTTCACATCAAGTCATCAGAAAAAAAAAGAATTTGTCGGTTGTATATAGGGGATAGGAGAAAATGAAAAAAAAATCAAAATTTGAAGTCAAAGTTTGAAAATGTTCTCAGATTAATTGAGAAGGAAATGGATGGTGGAATTCAAAGAAGCTTGCACTGTAGAAGAGGAATCGGGTTTTGCCGAATATCAGGGAATTTTCAAAATGATTACATTTGATACAATAATAAATTTGAATTATAAAAAGGTACCAACATTTTTATAATCATTAATTTTATATCTAGGCAAAATATATGAACTCAACAATTCACTGATTAATTATGCGATTAATATTCCGCAGTGATTTTTTTTCTTTCAGATTATCTTTATCAGCAGTATCATTAGCTAAATTTTGAATTCATCTACCGAAATAATATTATGGAACAAAATTTGCCTCTCATCGTTTTAGTTTTTCCAACAGATTTTTTTAATTCAAATGATTATCGTTGGTTATGAATATTTTTGTATCTAACGTAGCCTCCGTTATAACACTTATATTCACCTACTTTCAACCGGCGTACAAGATAAAATGATAACTAAGAATCAATAAAAAGTGACGATATCATCATTATTGTTGACGAAAACGCATCTGTGAAAACTGATCGATGCGAAAATTGACACGTTTCCAAACTTTGCATGGAGAATGGGAATGGGATGAAGTTCAGTTGTATGTTTTCATTGCAATCTTCTTTCTTCACCTCTTAATGCATTTCAAGAATCAAGCAAAAAACTGATTCGGCATCCACATTTTCGATCTCAGAAGGCTTATTTATCTGTGTGGTGTAATTTGTAGAAGATGATAATAACTATGATCAAACATGAAATTTTGCTGAATCACTGAGACTTCTTCAAAAACACTGTTCGTAGTTTCTCATATTTTCACAAATTACTCCCAAGAGTAATCATTCAAACAAACAACTTGGCTCTGCGGTGAAAATAATCCAGAAGAATATCGATAAAGGTAATTTTTCAGAGGTTTTCGTTCTTTTTTAAATCCCACCCTGCAACTCATCTTGATATAACAAGAGGTATTCTATTTTTCAGAAGTCTCCATCCAAAACTTGTAAAAACTTTGACTCTGCTTGAAAAATTGGAAAACATTTATCATTACGTGAATGGATATGATTTGGTGATGGAGTTCTAGAGATCAATTTTCTTTAGGTGAATAGGTAATGTAGGTAAATATTCGTTTTAATGGCACACGATAGTTTGAAACAAAAATAAGAGACTTGCTTTCATCTACTTTCGGATATAAACAGTTTTTCGGTTCATTTACTTCGAAATTGATGAGCGAAATTTTTTCTATCAAATAATGACATCAGAAAGTCTTGGATGGGAATATCTGAAGGTTGATCTTGTGTAGTAATACTAGTTGAAAAACATTCAGAAATGACGAAATATATGGTATGATATGGTAGGATTATATTTACTTAGATTTGAATGTGTTACATTTTTGTCTCGTCATTCCATATGGATTCCAGGCATCGGTTTTCTACAAAAAGAAAAATGTCTCCGAACCGGAGACATTTGTTGAAGGGTTTATTGGGGGTTGAAATAAACACCTATATTTCTTAGCACAATCATGTCGATAGAATTGCAAAGGCTGCTTCGAAACATTCACTGTTCTGAGCCAGAAAACTGTACTAACCTCAGTAACTTCTGATGATTTATGAAGTTCATATCAGACCTTCGTTGAATTATTGTTCACATATATGGAGTATGTATGTAGATTTGTCTCTCTTTTATAGATACTTTCACGGGAAGTGTTCAAGAGTGGTACATATCAGAAATACGCGACGGATTATAGCTGCTCATCGTTTTGAGGTTCAACTCAGTTCACGTCAGACTTCACTGTTTGAGAACTATCTCAGCTGCAGGAAAACCCGGAAAAACCTGCAGCACCTTATCATCTGAAGATCTTGATCTGCCAATATCCTCTCTCATAATAAATTGATGGATGTAGCCGTTACTACGTGGTAGAAAATCATAATGAAAAGAGAAATGAATTGTTCTATGTTTTTTATCACTTTTATTTGTAACTAACATTACTGCAGTTTCGTCCTATACGGACAACATGTAGTCAGAGACTCCAATAAATTCTATACATCGCCAGAACACTTCGTGACACGACTATCGTCAAACTTAAACCAGTCCGTTTGGTCTTTGACCAAGGCATAATAATGACCAGATTCACCGCCAGAAGAGTTTGGTGCTTCCGTCGGAGGTTGAGTCATGTTTGGAGATCATCAGTGTTATTATTAGATTGACTGGTGTCTCAGCTATACTTGTTTCCTTATAACAGTCAGTTAATTTGGCGCATGTTTGACAATACAGTCTATCATCACTTGTTAAAAGTTCCATGATTTAACAATAAGATTTGCACGGAGTGGTTATTAGTCATATTAGGATACGCTAGTTGAAGTTCCAGAAATTCACAAACATTTTTGCTACCTCTTGAACATTTACTACAGAGTCAACAAGTGAGGAAGGATTTTCCAGCAAAAGATCTACAAACACAAGACGAAATAGACTGTACGGAATCATTCGATCCAGATCGGTCAGTATTGATTCTGCTATTGTTTTGCTCACGAAGAGTATGCAACAAGAACCCAAAATTTCGGAACAATCCTCTTGTTGTCCTAACGTGTATCTAGTGGACTTCAAAGACTCCAGGAAATCGGTTGAAGGAAAAGATGATACATTCTTACGAAACTGCAGCTGAATGAACAAATGGCAGGACCAGATTAGATCCTCGAGGTACCCCGAAGTTGGCATAAAACTCCTCCAATGTGTTAGCATTGAACCTATAAAAGATCTTCCTTGGATCAACTCGAACCAATTCGAAGAGAAGAGGATAAAAGTTATAGAACCTCAACCTACTTAGCTTAACCCACTACAAATATTCCAGATTTTCTACACGACAAAGGTGTAAATATAGCTTTGAAAACCAACAGCAATTTAGGCATGCACATTATATATGCACATTTATATAGGTCAAACAGAAAGAACGTTCAAAGCCCGCATAAAGGAACACAAAAATAGTTTTCAGATGGAAAAATAAATTCCACATATGTCACTCATTCAATCATTTGATGATTTTACCTAACAAAAAAATTTATCGGGGCTTCGGGGGATAGGGCCTAACCAGCGCAAACTACGGTTGGAAAAAAAAAGTTATAATAATAATAATAATAAGCAGTGAATTTGCGCAGTGGTAGCGCGGCCGACTCATGAACGGAAGGTCGCGAGTTCGCTCCCCTCCTCGGCCCAGATATTTTTCCCAAGAGAATGTATCTAGTTGAAGCTGGGATGATTATGCAACGTTACATGGCTTCGAATAGCCATGAAGCTTCCTAGGTTGCTCGTGGAGTTATTAACATTGCCTACCCACGACACCCAAAAAAATGTAAAATAAAAATGATAATACTTTATTTCCACAAAAGCAATATGAAGTTGTATGGAAGAAAAATGGAAATTATAAAGCTGCTGATTTCACCTTTGAAAAAAGAGAGCCAAGAATTTTATGTATACCTACTTTAACGTTAATATGTCAAAGTCTGCCTCAGATTAAAAAATTGTCTTCAAAATTAAAAAATCTTGTAGTTTTCCTTCAATAATTCCTTTTATTTTCAAATTTCCTCGATAGATGTCCAAAAACATTCCAAATCGAAACAATAATGATAATGATAATAACGAATGATAATATCAACCAACGACCACTCCTCACGGTGTGGGGAGTGGTCGTTGATTGATAGTGCTGTCGCACCCTCCCGAATGTATCAGGGCTTCGGGGGATAGGGCCTAACCAGCTCAAACTACGGTTGGAAAAAAAAGTAATAATAATAATAAACGGTGATTTGGCGCAGTGGTAGCGCGCCCGACTCACGAACGAAAGGTCGTGAGTTCGATCCCAACCTCGACCGAAAAAAAATAAATAATAAAAATAATTATACTTTATTTCCACAAAAGCAATATAAAGTTGTATAGAAAGAAATTGGAAATTCTAAATAATGAATGAAAATTGAATATGCAAGTTCGAAAAGTAGTGGAAGAAACCGAGTTTTTTATTTCAATGCGATGAACAAAGAAAGTCTTCATGACTCCATGTATCTATGACACATGGGAAAATCGTGTCACATTTTCTTTTTATCGTTTTGAGTAACATCTTTTTGACATAGTCTATATGTGCTGACATACTTTTGAACAAGCTGAGAGTAGGGTGTTTGTATGAAATACTGCAGTTTATCGTATGCATACTTCGTTCCCTAAAATTTCGAAGTAACTCATGAAAACCATTTGGATGCAAATCGGTCTCGTTCTTTTCATATCACGTAGCTCCTTCGGTTTTCATGGGGAAATGATTCAGCTCTTCTCGTCATCAACTCGACGTTTTGAAATGGAACAGATATACCGGGCTCGTACGGAAGTGTCTTCCAGAATCAATTCTGAAAAAGTCATTTAGATCCGGTTACTTCAATTCAAAGAGTTATAGAGGAAGAAAAATTCAAAACCTAAACAATAATTCGGATTTTGATTTGATGTTTCTTATGTTCTGTTTTCATAGAGATTATGTTCAAAGTAGTTTTTGACGTATCTGTTACTTGAGGAAAACTAACAAATCTATCAATGATAATAAAACAATTTTCAGACAAATAGCTTTACTGAAGTCGCGTTTCATTATACAGTATGTTATAAAGGTTGATAAACCTGATACAGTATTCTTTGGCCATGAAAGTAAGACGATATTCGTCATTGAGTTTTCGGCTCCGGATGAAGCGAATATCGTCCAAAGAGAGAAAGAAAGACGGATGAAGTAACAAGTTTTACTCTTCGAACTGCGCATATTACATCCAGAACACTCTGTTAAAATATTTGTTCTGATTATAAGAGTCCTATGTGGTATTATACGTTCACTCCACTCTACAGTCTTAAGATCATACCGGTTCACCTCTAACCACCAGAAAACTTAGCAGGTCAAAGCAAAAGGCTGGTTTGCTAAGTTTGCTCGGGGCATAGGATTCTCGGACCCAATGATCGTTTACTCACAGTTGTAAAGAGTGGTTATTGGTTAACAATATTGTCACGGTCTCCGAAAGAGTAGAAGCTTTGAGTACAGGGTCTGACCAGCAACCCATTGTCAGATGTGATAATAATAATAATAACGCCGTACTACAGAGAAAATATCATTCATACAAATCGCAGAGCAATCAGATTAGATCCTCGTGGTACCCCGCAGTTAGCCTAAAACTCCTTCAATGTATTAGCATTGAACCTATGAAAGATCTTCCTTGGGTTTTGAAAAATATTTTATGAAATTTCAAATGTATTCAGCTTTCGTAAAAGAATATCATGGTATATCTTGTCAAATGATCCCTGGCAATCATTGTAAACTGTATTCAGATTTGAATTCTAGGCGCTGGAATATCTGATGGAATATCTGCTGTATTAAAATAAATTGTCGTTTATCGATGTTTGCATCATAAAAGCATGTTGTTTTGTGACTGTATATTTGAGGAGAAAATTGTATAATTTCGTATGAATAATTTGCTGCAATGACTTGGCTGGTGCAGACATGATTAAAGTCAGGGAGAATAGTCTATCTGAATATCAAATTGTGGATATGAATTGATGGTCCCCACAACAACTTTTAACACTATAACTATAGGAGGTATATCAACATACCCTGCTGATTCCATGATTTTTTAAAGTTTTTTATTTGCTTCATTGTATGCACTTATTACTGCCCTCTCGAGGTGATCGGAATACACTAGCTAGAACCAGAACTTTACCGAACGCGGTAATTCAAAATATTCAATTACACCTAATGCCACCTAGCGGGTAGCTGAAAAAGATAGTACATAGTACCACTACTCGCCACTAGATGTCGTTAAGTGTCACAATATACAATAATAATTCAAATGCAAAAAAAAACGTTAGTTTCCTTAGGTCACGCACTTTGCGACTATCCTAGTCGAGAAATATAGTTAAGAGCAGAAATTGGCCCTTGGAACAAACTGAAAAAATCATTATGGCCCGAAGGCTTCGAAGTTTGGAGACCCCTGCACTAGAAGATGAGATATGTACGTAGTTTCGAATTCCAACTCAATTTTTAGTGAATCATATTTTCAGAAACGGAAAAACAAGAGGTATAAGGATGAGTTAAAAATGTTAATAATATAAATATAATTCAATATTGAGTGACATAATTCGTCCAGAAATCTTTTGATGAAACTAGAGAATTTGTTGATTCATTTCAGAATTGCTTTATTCGAATCATAGATAAGGATGTGAAAGATGGATGTAAATCTGGTGTGATTCCATGTGTACTTCCATGTCTAAAATATTTTGTCAAAAACACTCTACCAGAAGTCTTCTTGATGGATAGATGGAGATGAAATCGAAATAATATCATAATCCTATCATAAGACGTCATGCTCTCGTCAACTCAACGTTGTTTGCATTTAGATATATATGAAAAATCAAAATACACCAGAATATGAAGGAAGTTTCCCAAATCTCATTGATTGCGTCGAGAGTTTTTGGCAAAACAAAATCGAATCACAGAAAACTCCGGAGTTTTTCTCAGTGAAACTCAGACTCGAATATGTAGGAGTAGATAACCAGTAATTTCTCCACGTCTGAATTCAAAAAAATTCTCATTTATTACACAACCAACGTTTTTTTTCGCATAAATCCTAAAACATATGTGAACAAAAGTACATAACGTTGCCTTTTTTAAATTTACCTATGTTGAAATGTCATTGATTTTAAGTGTTTTGTATAATACTTTGATGAATGTAATTATCATCTAATTGTATAAGTGTTGTGAAAGCTCAGTGGAACAAGGCTAAAATCGCCGAATTAGAACCAACGGTATGGTCCATTATATCTTTAATATCACGCAAGAGAACATGAAATCGAGATAAATATAACAAGCATTTTAGAAAAAAAAATGAGAGGGGTTTGTTAATTTTTTATGGCAAATAGCTATTTTTCCATATGACTTGTAATAGTATACAAAATATACAATATACTTTTTTTGTTGCATTAACTATATTTATTTTGGCTAGGTCAACTCCACAATTTGTTTCATTAAAAAAGCCCTATAATACATTCTTCTGCAATAAATCATTCGTCTAAGCAAGGTCGACATCTCCCCTTACGAAGACGCCGTGTATTATGATTCAACGTCAGATAGCGATGTTTCGACCCACCAGGTCTCATCAGTGGTGCAAGGTTTCCTTCGTAAGAAAAGATGTTGTCAACCTTACTCACTCGCATCTGTAATTCAGCTAGCACCACTGATGAGACCTATGGAGGGTCGAAACAGCGCTGTCTGGCGTTGGATCAAAAATGAGTTGTGTTTGGGCTCTGGTTTTCAACATTCCAATCATGTTTCGTCCCTATATAGTTACATTCGGCATCGACAACTCAAGATTGCAGGTAATATTCAACTAGCTTCATCAGAAATTCAACATCAATTAATGGGCATATAAGAATTCAATGAAAACACTTTCAGCACTTTGTGTTGTGAGATAATTGTATTTATTGGATTCCAGTCCTGCTTATTCTGCAGTTCCGATTCAACGTTTCTACATTTCAAAAGTGAATGACGAATTTAGATGAAGAATTTAAGAATATTACTGATACATAAGAAACATTTGCCCAATGGTAAATTTACTGAGAAATAATTAGCTCAATAATTCAACTTCTGATGAAACAAACCATTTTCAAATTAAATAAGTAAAGGGCAAGTTGACACGATTCGAACTACAGACCTAAAGGTCTTGAGCCGTATGCTAGTCCCATCAGGCTGGAAAGCATATTTGGACGAGGATGGCGATAGCTGGTAGCTGTGATATTAGAATTGTATACATTGGTTAAGGCTTTCGCGGCCGAGATTTTCAGTGTTACTATCTTCATTTGGGTTTGAAGGTCGTCGTAACGTTTCCTAACGTTTCGCCATCATGAGTGGCTGGCTTCTTCAGAGGTTTATTCACCGATGACTGGTGATTTCTAGTTCATAGGTTCAAACGATATCGTGTGATCTTTACTGAGCCCGAGTTCCGCTACTGCCGATTTGTCTATTCGACCTAATCTACAGTTTCTCTGATATTCATTCAGCCTCGTACCAATGGTGCATGGTATACGACATACCCCCGCAGCTGATAGTGGATCTCTTTTGACTTTCGCAGATCTAAGGCTTTGTTGTATTTTCCTGGTGGGCTTGAGCACTGTTTTTATTTTATGCTTCCCTGAGAGTTATCCGATTATGTTTGCAACCCTAGGGATGTGCGGTAGAAATGCACGT
The DNA here is from genome assembly GCF_025532065.1 of Leptinotarsa decemlineata. NCBI lineage: Eukaryota > Metazoa > Arthropoda > Insecta > Coleoptera > Chrysomelidae > Leptinotarsa > Leptinotarsa decemlineata. Next base: position 9,065,347 of record NW_027412573.1, on the reverse strand, counting down.
GCAAACGTTTGAGCTTCATCCCTATTTTGACTTGTGGAAGTCTTTAGTTTCATTGCCTTGTGGATTTCGGTTACACTGTATCCATTCAATCTTGAAGCCACTTCAAAATGCTCCAATTCTTGTTGTAGGTGTTCCGTTTCACATATTCTACAGGCAGGTTCCGTCAGGGTTTTGATAATTCCCCGCTTATGACTTAGATGATGGTTCGAAAGTGCATGCAGATATCTGTCCGTAGGTGTCGGTTTTCGATACACTTTATGTATCAGTCGTATGCCACGCCTTTCAACGAGTACATCTAGATAAGGTATCCGTTGTTCCCAGTTTGTCCCTTCCATGTCTCCAGATGGTGTCATTCACGCTAAATGGTTGGTTTGAAATCGAAAGCGTCTGTTGCCTTCTTCTCAAATTGCTCCATGAAGAAGTCAGTCACCGGACTGAGTGGACTTCCCATCGTTACGCCGTCTAATTGCTCATAGAAATCTCCTTTCCATTGGAAGTAACTTCCCGTGAAGCAGGGGCCTTGAAGAGTCCGACAATATCACTTGAAAACAAGTTTACTATCTCTCTCGAAGAATCTTTCAGCGGGACCTTGGTGAACAAGCACTACCTGGGTAAACAAACATAACCTACAAACTAGAAATCGCCAGTCATCGGTGAATAATCAAGATGAATAAACTTCTGAAGAAGCCAGCAAATATGTGCAAATACAAAATGACCGCAACTCATTTCTAATTACCTGGCATACCTTTTCCAAATTCGTCATCATCTCTCAGGCTGTTGAGTGGGATAAGTAAAAAATTCACCTGTGAAAATTCTATCAGATTAGAAAGTTTCGAGGAATTAACAACTCTGTTATATGAAAAATTTTATCCTCTTTATAAAACCGTCCTCCCTTCAATACGACGGACCAGCAAATTATTTCTCCAGGTATTAATAAACATAAACCGATTAGCTAGAATGTTTCTTTCTGTTCGTCTGAAGGTGTAAGCTGAAATTATTCCCTCTCAATAACTATTGAATAAAAAAAAATACTGACAGGCTACAGTCCTACCAGTTACAGAAATAATGTAAATGATTTCAACATAATAATTTTTTCTCTTCAAAGTTAACAAGAAGTAAGACACTGAAGATACTACAAGAATACTGATAATAATCAGTGTCAGATGGTTCTTCTCTGTTGTTATACATATCTCGGTTTCATGTTCGGATTACAATGTTTTTTTAAAACAGGGTTGTAGCTTTAACATAAGTATTTAGATGTAGTATTGAATAAGGCGTAGTTGAAAAAAAAATCTCAAAAAAAAACTGATTTGGAACAAAATCCAATTGTGCGTTACACTACTTTGAGATATTTGAAATATCAATAGTGACAAGCTTACAACTCCTTCATTTAAAATTTGAAATTTATTAACAAGAGACTGTTAGTGTAAGTTACTTAAGGTCATATACCAAAAAAATATACTATTTCTCATGTAGGGTGACTAAGAACCTTCTCTGCGGTTTGAGCTGTGAAATATAACAATTCCGTAATGAGAAAGATTAACAGAAGCACAACTGAACATAGATTTATAATATATTCGCTGCGTAACATAAGTGCAAATTCCAATATGATCAAGTACTTGTAAGATATTGATGTTTTGTCGTCAGTAGTTCGTCAAAATATGAAATAAATCAATTTCGAAAATAGTACTGGCATAGCCCACGATTATGAAGTCATATTCAGGCTGGCATATAGGCCGAGTGAAAACAGATATGCTTGCGATGGAGGAATATTGAATGAATCCGCCTTGACGAATGCAGTTATCATTGAACTTTTTATTGAAACATTTCTATTCCGCTGGCTTTCTGCTGTCCATAGTCCATAGTTCTTCATTTCACGAAAACCATACACATTCACAAAGTTGTAACTACAGTAATTATCTTATTCTGAATTGGTATCTCTTCACCAATCAACCATATTTTCTTCTATTCATATGACCATACAGTTTCAATGATCTATTGTGTTTCTCTACACTTTTCTCATTTTTATCTTGTGGTTTATCTTGTGGTCGCACAAATTTCAGAACCGACATTACCTCAACTATTGACGGTTTTTTCAACTCTACTGTGTAAAATTATATTGTTTTCAATTTTTTACCTTTATTTTTTGATAGTTATAATAGGAAGTAATATAAAAAAAGCAATTTTCCGGTTTATTTGGACGTGGTCTGTAGGTTTTCATGCCTGATGTTTTATCTACCACTGCGATAGGCATTATCAAAGGCGATGTGGTAACGGTAACAGTGCCCAAGTTGGATTACCTGATCTTGTCTGTGAACCTGTAAGAAGAGGTAGCCAGATTTCATTGATGTTCATTGCCTCTTTTTTTTCTATTGAGATAATTTCAATAGGGCACTGCGACCGTTACCACATCGCTTCTGATAATGCCTACCGCAGTAGTAGACAAAACCTCTGGCATAAAAATCTGCAAAAAACCCGAAAAATAGCTATCACATAATTATCTCCGGGCGTGAAAGTTTGATCAATGTAAAAAAGACTGCAATATTTCTTGTATGAGAAGGAAAACGTTCGAGCGATATGCCTTGATGGGTATATTTTTATTGATCTAACATGTATATATATACTTCAGGCAAATGTTTCTTGGTATCGTGGTGTAACGTGCTTTCCTTCACGCTGCTTTTTTATTGAAGTTACTCTATTCGAGAAAATACCTCCAGGTGAGTCTTTTATCAAGGACAATGCCAAAATATTTCACCACCGATCCAAATGGGATGACCACACATTGAGGGAAAGTGGCGTTAAATCGTCCAATTTTCTTCTCTTGGTGGTGAAGGGGATTAACACAGTTTTGCTGTGGTTGACAGACATCTGCTCCCTCAGGCACCAACTGTGAACAACGTCCAACGCGCTTTGGAGGATATTACAAGCTACCCTTCCCGACGTGGACCTTGCCAGGATGACAAGGTCATCTGCATAAGCTTGCAGATCAACTTTTCTTTTGTCGAGGGCATCAAGCAGACTATCCAACAGGAGCGACCACAGAAGGGGAGATAGTACCCCACCTTGAGGGCAGCCCCTGGTGAACCTGAACCTGTTGCAGTTGCAGGTCTGTTTACTACGGGAGAGTAGTCGAATTCGTCATTTCGTAGATTGTCCCGACATCGATTCGGTGGACTTCTCAACACAGCATGATTTTCCAGGACGGTGGAACCGCAAGAACCATGTATCATTCACCGGCATCCTTTGTATCTTATTTTGCAATTTTTCCAAAATGGAAAGATTAATATAGACTGTCGGCTTTCACTGCTGGCGTTAATGTTGTGATTGGCTTCCGCAGTTGCAGTTGAAACGTTTGGAGATTATAACCAAAGAAGACCATGGCAAAACCTGGAAGTTAATCTAAACATGGAAACATCAGTCGGGGCCGTTTCTCTCCTAGCGCCTGAGGCATACACCATGACAGGCTTGCACATCGTGTTGTACAGTAAAACCTTGTTCTTCAGGTGGAGCTTCGAATATATGTTGATAATAGGATAGCGCTCAGCTATCTTCATTTGAATTTTGCTCTTGATGGACTCGACGTGGTGTTTCCAGATGAGACCACGGTCTATCATAAGATCCACGTACTTGACTCTGGACTGCCATTCAATCTCCCTACCTGAGATCGTTACTCTCGTGTTCGGAGAAACGGTACTTGTTTCCAAATCTATCACCTAAGTTTTATCTGGATTCACTCAGACTGATATCGAGTATTATCTTATCTTGATATGTCAAGCCTCTAACTGAAGTAACATTAGGGATATGTAGCGAACCCCATCGGTGGTCAATATCTGTACTACGGTTTCAATACCTTCAGCCACTTCGAACGAAGAATACTGATTAACATTATTCTGGAATGTAGCTAAATGATACATTCCTGTAGCAAATCTAAAGTAAATGGAACTTCAAACGTTCCAGCCAGTCTCTATATACCTACACAGTAGGTTTAATGGACTGACACCTATCAGAAAACAACTACTCCCCTGGCTAATACCACGAAGGGCATTGGATTATATCCAACAGGCGTCAGTGCAGGAATTTTCACAGAAAATGTCCTGCATATGCAATTGGCAATACAACTGAAAGAGTCGACCTTCAATTATGGAACGGCCACACTTGCAGACCGGTTTCGGGCTTATTAGCCACTCATCAGTGCAAGACCTGAAGTCAATGATATTCCACAATTGAAAATCGGAATTCTCTCAAAGTATTTCATTCCTCTTCCGAAGTTGGAGCGAACATCACAAATGTCACTCCATCTCGTGGACGAGGTACTAACCAACTGCATATCCGTAATTTGCCCGATTCCACTGAATAAGGAAAAAAAACTTTCTTATTAGTCAGTGGGCTATGCTTGAAGACTGGCCGTAAACAAATCTAAAGTAAATGGAACTTCAAACGTTCTAGCCAGTCTCTATATACCTACACAGTAGGTTTAATGGACTGACACTTATCAGAAAACAACTACTCCCCTGGCTAATACCACGAAGGGCGTTAGATTATATCCAACAGGCGTCAGTGCAGGAATTTTCACAGAAAATGTCCTGCATATGCAATTGGCAATACAACTGAAAGAGTCGACCTTCAATTATGGAACGGGCACACTTGCAGACCGGTTTCGGGCTTATTAGCCCGAAGTGCAAGATAGTGACCATCATCGACCTAAAGTCAATGATATTCCACAATTGAAAATCGGAATTCTCTCAGAGTATTTCATTCCTCTTCCGAAGTTGGAGCGAACATCACAAATGTCACTCCATCTCGTGGACGAGGTACTAACCAACTGCATATCCGTAATTTGCCCGATTCCTCTGAATAAGGAAAAAAGACTGGCTGGAACGTTTGAAGTTCCATTTACTTTAGATTTGTTTACGGCCAGTCTTCAAGCATAGCCCACTGACTAATAAGAAAGTTTTTTTTTCCTTATTCAGAGGAATCGGGCAAATTACGGATATGCAGTTGGTTAGTACCTCGTCCACGAGATGGAGTGACATTTGTGATGTTCGCTCCAACTTCGGAAAAGGAATGAAATACTCTGAGAGATTCCGATTTTCAATTGTGGAATATCATTGACTTCAGGTCGATGATGGTCACTATCTTGCACTAATGAGTGGCTAATAAGCCCGAAACCGGTCTGCAAGTGTGCCCGTTCCATAATTGAAGGTCGACTCTTTCAGTTGTATTGCCAATTGCATATGCAGGACATTTTCTGTGAAAATTCCTGCACTGACGCCTGTTGGATATAATCCAACGCCCTTCGTGGTATTAGCCAGGGGAGTAGTTGTTTTCTGATAGGTGTCAGTCCATTAAACCTACTGTGTAGGTATATAGAGACTGGCTGGAACGTTTGAAGTTCCATTTACTTTAGATTTGTTTACGGCCAGTCTTCAAGCATAGCCCACTGACTAATAAGAAACATTCCTGTAGCAGTGATCAACACACTTATTTAGGAATGGAGTTGGATTATGTCACAAAACTATTTCAGTGTTTTATACCAGCTTGAATTGGTCATAAATGTCTAGGGGTATTTATGAATTTCGGGCCTTGATTTGTATTTACATTAAAAAAGGGCATAAATATACCGAATGTGGACTGGGTTTACCAATAGAAAACGCTATAAATGTCTAAATGCCATTACCACCTAAATCAATGCTGCTGATCTTATTGAGAAGGGTCTGTGACATCCTATACAGAAAAATAAAATTATCAAATTTTGATGAAGGTAATTTTATTGAAACAAATGAAACAAATTTGGTTTTGTTGTCGTTTAAAATTTTTTCTCCGGTATTATAAATGTTTTCATGACGTCCAATATTAAATGAATTATCTCAATAGATACTGTTTATGACAACGCATACAAACTGGTGAGAAGTGTCGAAACGATGAATATGTTTTCTGAATATATTTTTCATTATGACATTTGAGAAGAGCTCCATTATGATATCGCACTATAAATTCAACGTAATACTTCTTGAAATTAATTTTGTGGGTGAGGAACAATAAAATTACAGTCATGCTATCAACGATATCTACGAAAGAAAAAAGTTATGTGGAATATGTCACTTCTTTCTGCTTAAAATTGTAACATCAGCTGTTAATTGAGAATTGTGCTATCAGTTCATTGAATATAATGGTATGAAAGAGTATGGAGTTGAAATTTCTTCAATTCCAATAATTATTATTACATTGGATATATTTTTTTCATCGCCAAGTTGTATGCGACCAAATTACTGCACAGAGTTATATGGATACTCTTCAGCTGAATATCCAAAAATTAAGTTTTAGCAAAATTATCATGGATCCGAAATAGATGGTGAAATACTTTTCAACAGCTGAAGATGTTTCTATAAAATCCATCGCACATAGGTGTTGTGAACCATTATACATCGTTTTATGTGTAAGATATGAAACTTTTTTATACTTTTTTTAAACGATTGAGTATGTGTACGGCATACAATGTTCAACGGAACGCTTGTTAATAAGTGATATATGATATGTTGATCAGTTCATTATATAGCTATTGTTGTATAGTTTTGTAATATTTTAAATATATAGATGTCTAAATGAAGTTGTGAAATCATTCGATTATAAGAATAAAGATTATAAAAAATGTTGTTGCGTTGTTATTACTGCCATTCCAAAACAAGGATTGTTTCCAAAGCAGAACTGCAACACCCTTCCAAACACGCGTTCCATCAACCAAGTCTTCAGAAGATGAAATAAACCATACCATAACTCATCATAGTGATTCATGTGAAGCTAAATAACGGTATGTTTGAAATAGGAACTTTGTCACTGTTCGTACTTCTGATGCCACACTTTGCCATTTCAAAACTTTCAACAGCATTCAAAAATCCAATATCTTGTTTCAAACAGTTTTCATTCATCCATTGGGAGTTTCCAAGGTATGTAGAGTGACACTAGATTCTTCTGGTTTCCGAAATCGGGTATGGGCTGCGTGAACTTTGAAACGAGTTTCAATTGATCGCTCAGTTTGACCGACATATTTTTATAGCAGTTCTCACAGATTCACGTTTGAATTTTTGAAAATACACAGATGATTCCCATATTTACATTTGATTTTTAGAAAAAAAGATCTCCTTTTAGCAAAGACTTAACTGAATTCAGATATCGAATTCATCGTTACCGCATATTTCAAATTATGTCTCTCCATCAACAGTTCTGAAACTATTGCGATGTTGTTTGATAAAAAAGAAGCACGCAATCGATGCCACATCTCCTTGGACGTCTATATCGAGGTAAATACCCTTGGTCCATACGTCAACTCAAAAAAATCGTGGTTTCATATTAGCTTAGGTTAGGTTAGGTCCAAAGTGAGTGAGTCTATTCGACTCTCCATCGCAAACTGCAAGGGTTGATTGTGGCTCACTCTTACTCACACTGGACCAAATACACCCAGTGGTCTTTCAGGTCAGATGGTAAGAGTATGGCTCTGCCGAACTCTAAACAAACACAAGGTATGTGCTCTGCTATTTCAGCATTTTCCAAACAGAGATGACATACTTTTTCTTTCGACAGTTCAAGTCTCTGCTTATGATGATTCAAATGACAGTGACCTGTAAGAAGGCCTGTTGGAGTGAGCCAATCCGGGAAGATTCTGCCAGAAGCCCATAAATCTTTTTACCATCCAGGTGTTTGGGATTTTGTTATAGAGCTTAGTTATGTTATACAACATGATGATTATCGAAACTTAATCTTTGTATTCAGTAGTAGCGTAAGTCTAGATTTGAATCGTACGTTCAGGTGTTATGTTAGGCAAAGCCTAAACCGATGCCAATGTGAAGTTCTGGTCCGATGAAGCTGTTTGCGGCCCCCTTCTTTGTGAGGGAGTCTGCAGCACCCTCCTTTGTAAGGGAGTCTACAGCCTCATTGCCTTCCAGGCTAGTTTGGCCAGGAATCCAGACCAGAAGCAATATGTTAAGTCTTCCTATCGAGGAGAGTCGTTTATGGCAATTTAATACTAATTTAGACGTTGCTCGATAGCAACCAAAATCTTTCAACGCCGCTTAACTGTCCAAGAATATTTTATGAGGTTGGATTCGTCCAATCTCTCCGCACACAATTCAATAGCGTAAATTTAATTTGAAATACAGTCGCATATGTTCCTAGGCAGGTTGATATCTCTGTCCTGGGTCTGCGACTGAAAACATCTGCACCAGAACCGGAAGGTGTTTTTGATCCATCTGTGAACCAACAACAATCTGCTCTTAATAGTTCCTTCTCCCGGAGGATCCAGTCCTCTCTACTCGGGATTAGTACTTCATAAGGCATGAAGTCAGAAGTCATTTCCAGAATGCTGTGAATTCCAGTGTCTTGCACTCTGCATTGAATTGGTGTGTGCAATTAGCAATGTGCACAAGTCTATATGCAGTCCATCTAGCCTCTCTCTCTAGTGAAATGTGGAGAGAAGGTTTCATATTAGACTCTTCTCTGAATTCCAATAGCTACAACAGTCTCATCAGAAGACTTGCTTTCCCATCTTCGAAACCAATTTATGCAATTTCTAAAAGAGGCTATCATTGGTTACAAATGGTTCAAAACTCATGTGTGATCACGTATCCGAGCCGCTAAGGGAAATTACAGTACAATTATTCATTACAATTCAAATTATTACAATAGACAAATTATTCATACCTACACTCTGTACCATTACATTATATGAACAAATGAACCACCCTATCTTTATGGAAAAATAACCTTCCAGGCTGAACGTACCTGAACGTACGATTCAGATCTAGATTTACGCCACCGGTGCAATCAGTTTCGATCGTCTTTCTTGTATAACATAACTACGCTCTACAACTAAATTCAAAATGATTTGAAAAAGGTGTTTTATCACTGTGAATTTTTGTTAGTTGTAATCCATAACTTGTTATTATGCTATGTCGAAACTTTAGAGATTGATAGTCTTCTATAACATGTAAATTTGCATGTTTGGTTGTTCAGTTGGTTGAGTGAAAGAAAGCACTTGATCCATCCCTCATCGAATGCGAACCGATACTTACTCTGCCCTTTGATAGGTCATTTTCCCTAGCTCTATTGTATTTTTGTGTGATTCTTCCAATAAACTCGTTCATTATTGTTACTATTATCATCTAATCCGTTAGTGTATCTTAGTTCATACGGAAGGACAATTAACTTTGAATCGGTGTTTATTTGAATAGTCGAAGTTTTACCAAAACTCTAATCAAGATAATCTATTATATTTGGAGGATACCCTTTGCTTTCAGCTATGTCCCTAATAACATTCTTCTCAATATCGTAATTTTTTTTACTCAGGGGGAACGTATCAAGCCTATAGACAAAATAGTTTAGTCCTGCCATTTTGTCTTGTGAACAAAGATGTGAGCTATCAGGAATATATTCAAAAATACTGGATAACAAATTCTGGATCGATCCTGATTACTGATTACAGAAATATAAAAGAGTACTGTAGAAATATGTAACTGTCTTATTCTTTGAACAAGAATAAGTAATCAAGTGCTTTCGAGGGACTAAATATAAAATATATAACTGTAGACAAATATCCCATTTCAAACAGTCTAGTTTTCACTTATAACCCAGCCCACCAAAAAAAAAGTTTGTCTTGCTGCCGAAAAAAATCAACTGATTTTGGTGAACTACATCTGTGCTGATTCCAAAAATACAAACCTTTTCTTTGTATCAGCTCTAGTTTTCGAGATATAACATACTCATCAAACAGTTAAATATTCTTTCATTTCTGTATATTCCACCACTATAATTGCAATATGTTTATAAACAAACTTAACATTAACAAATGCATAGTGACTTCTAATTAAAGTGTATTTATTGGATATGCCCATAACATGAAATTAACGCTAATTGCTTCTTACCTATTGTCCGATAAGTAAATAGTGTTTTCTCGGAAATAGCCTTAATAAATTCCTATAAAGTCGACTGCATTCCATTGTAAAATTTAGTCTGAACTTGAGTTTCGTTGCAAGAGTTTGTTTGTGACAATTGAAATCCATGGCTTCTAAAAGCAGGCATTGTGGTGTGAATAACCCGAACGTTTTTTGCTACATATGTAGCGAGTACATTGTAAAGGAAAGTGGAAAACCAGTTTGTGATTCTATAAAAAGGGCATATTAAGCCTATTTTGGTGTTCATTTAGGAGATCAAGATAAATCCTGGGCTCCACATGTAGTGTGCAAAACTTGTCTTGAAAACTTGCGACAGTGGATGAAAGCACAACGGAAATGTTTGAAGTTTGGTGTTCCAATGGTATGGGGGTAACCAAAAAGTCATTTTGACGATTGCTATTTCTATCTTGTGAATATAAAGGGCTTTAATCATAACAATCAACATGCGTGGACATATCCTAACCTGGATTCAGCAATAATACCAATTCCACATCAGCTTGAGCAGATACCCATTCCAATATTCAGCAGCCTACCTACGTTACCAGAGGATAATGTCGAAACGTCATCTGACAAACTACAGACTAATAGAGTTGAGGAAGACGACAGTGATTTTGAAGGGGATTCAACACGTTCTGAGCGCTTTACTCAGGAAGAGCTAAACGATATTATTAGAGATTTGAACCTTCCGAAGGATTCTTTCGAGTTGCTTGCCTCCAGACTAAAGAAAAAAAAGAAACTTCTTCACCCAGACACCAAAATTATATATTACCGTAATAGAGAAAAAGATCTTTTGCCATTTTTTTCTCAGCAAGATGATATGGTTTTTTGTAACAATATTGAAGGACTGTTAGAAAAATGGGTGTATCGGAGAACACACCAGGTCACCGGCGTCTTTTTATCGACAGTTCCAAACGAAGTTTAAAGTGTGTCCTTCTACATAATGGCAACAAATATGGAAGTATACCAATTGGGCATTCTATAAAACTGAAAGTAGAATTTAAAACAATATCGCTGGTGCCTAAAAAACATCAAGTATGACCAACATCAGTGGGCGATCTGTGTTGATTTTAAGATGGTGAACTTTCTCCTGGGACAACAGGGTGGCTATACAAAATATCCTTGTTTTCTGTGTCTTTGGGCTAGCAGGACTTAGGACAAACACTGGAGTAGAAGAAAATGGAGTTCTAGAAATGCTGTTTTAGTTCAAGGAGAAGCTAACGTAGTTAACGAAGGGTGGCTATACAAAATATCCTTGTTTCCTGTGTTTTTGGGATAGCAGGGCTTAGGACCAACACTGGAGTAGAAGAAAATGGCGTTCTAGAGATGCTGCTTTAGTTCAAGGAGAAGCTAACGTAGTTAACGAAGCATTGGTCGAACGAGAGAAAATAATATTACTTCCGTTACATATTAAACTAGGGCTGATGAAACAATTTGTTAAGGTACTAGACCAGAATCGTCCTTGTTTTGAATACTTGTCCAGCGAATTCCCTGCACTTAGTAAAGAAAAATTGAAAGCCGGAATATTTGATGGGCCTCAGATACGACAACTTTAAAAGATTCGCATTTTACAGAATCGATGACTGAAATTGAGTGTAATGCATGGTGCTCTTTTGTGAAAGTTGTGGAAAATTTTCTTGAAAACAAACACGGTTTTCATATAAGTATTTACATAAGGTCACATTGGTGACCTTAATGAGGAAAAGTGGGTTACAGATTTGTGCTGCGATGCTGGTTACGTTACATGAAAAATTAAGTTTTTTTGGCAGATATGTGTGATGATTTCTGTAAGTATATTGTTATACAATAAATATCTTAATTTTCATTCGTGTTTTGTTTATTTGATGAGTAGCAGCACTACATATATGTAGGTAGTGCTGCGTTAAATTACCCTATACGTTAGAAATGTGATCTGTTGTCGTATTTTCTCAAAACGATCTGATGGAGCAAATCTGGTGGCATTTTTGGATTCAGTAGACTCAAATTACCTAGAAACAGTAAAAAAATCCCGGCAGCAAACTGTGTGTTTACCAGTGTAATTACAAATGTAAGAAGAAGGTAGACTAAGAGATTTTAAAATAAATTTCAATTCCTGTATTGTAATAACTTCCACTGAGAAAGTTATTTGCGTTCTTTTTGCACGAAGTCAGTAGAGTTCGTTATCAAAAATAATATAATTCAATGAACAAGTTGGATGAAAATGAGAAAAATATCACATATTCTTAACATTTTATTTTCAATAGCTTCCAAGAGATTATTAATTTATGATTTTTTCCACACATAACCGTTCTTTTGAATTTAATAATTCTATTTCATCATCTGTATCAATTGAAATGAAAAATTTAAATGTTTTGATCTGGAAAAAATACAATACTCACCAACTCGGCTTCATATGCTCTATTAATCAACAGTTTATAATGCTTTAAATGAGTATTAGGTTGTTTCAAAAAGAATCGTAGAGAAAAATTGGCTGAAAATCGCTCAACATTATATAGTATGTACTGAAACCCGGCAAAAAAATAATTTGGAAATCATCAATGTATAGAATACACAATTCTATATCAATTAGCAGGTATAATCGTATACCACGATACAGTAAAAGAAAAATGTATTGAGATATTAAAACGGACAAAACTTTTGAAACAACCTGATAGTTCCTATCACAGTAATCTACACATTCAACATATAAAAGAACACTGAACAACAATACAGTCAAATTCACAATAATTTTCAACTGAAAAGATTTTTTTATTTCTCTTCAACAATTGTGTGATTCCTCATGGGATTGGACCACCATATTCCACCAAATAACTACAAGCCAGCTACAAAAACTATTCTAATTAGTTCAATCCTTTCCGAAACGAGCCAATGTTTTTTGAAAAGAAAAACGTGTTTCTTTCTATCTGTTTTTCTCTAAGTATTTTCCAGATGAATAATATTTCAAAATTACTGAACAGAATACCATGAGGGCATCCACTTCTGTTCTTTATATAAATTGTTCCTAAAGCTTGTTCTTCGAGTTCTATCATCAAGTATGAAAAAAGCTGGATCGGCTTCTGAAGACGAATACCAACCATCAGTGTCTGAAGATATAGATCCCTTTTTTTCCGCAGGTCTCCAACTACCTGAAACAGCAATAAGAAGCAGGAAGTTAATGAAAAACTGAAGGAAACTATGATAAAGTTACTCAGTTACTGATGGATATAGTAGTAGCAAATTGCAAATCAAAGATATCGCTGTAATACTAGGTTCTCAAATCTGAAAAGCTATTTTCTTGTTGAATATATCAAACTCAAACTATGTTCCTCTTCAACTATCTATCAATTCCAAAAATGTGGAAAAAACTTTTTGGGTTTCAAATTCTACATCTTTCTATAAAAACTGTAAAAAACTTCCAAAAGAAGGAAACAAACAATCAAGTTCAAAATGAACTCTCTACAAAGATGGGAGTGTTAAAAGATATTTCCGAAATAATTTTTCAATGTTTTCAATGAAATGGAAGACGTAGTTATTTATTTTTGATTTGTCAGTTTTCAATAGTTCTGTCGAGTCATCAGATTTTTTTCCTGTTTCCACCAATAAAACAACGGCCTAAAACTTTATATCACCCACAGAAGTTTCTTCCAGATACAAACTGAAATCCCATTCAAATACTTTCAAATAAATGAACATTGAATAACATCTGAAAAATGAGAAATAGAACTTTCTCTATGTTTTTTACCACTTCTATTTGTAACTAATGTTACGGCAGTTTCGTCCCCTAAGGACATTTTCAAAAATAATACAATCTGTTTCTGTTTAAAATCTGTTATTCCGTTAATCAGCTGTTGTCCCCATACGTCCCCATACGAACGAAAATTAGAAGGGCTAAGGAAAAATGATATTAACAATTGAGTGTACAAGAGTGAATCATAAGTGGTTCGATGATTGAAAAGCGGTGAAAGGGAGTAGTGAAGGGTTGTTAGTATTTGACAGAAGTTGAAATATATTCTCAAAGAAAAATACTGACTTATTTGAATAAATTCATTGATTTAAATTATCTCTTTTATGATAGGAAACATCCTAATATTGTTCCATTTCACTTAATGGAAAGCACGCTTGGGTAAGAAGTGAACAAAATACCCAATGCTCAACATAATTGTATTCGCGAGGCAGTCCAAAATAAAAGAAAAACTAGTCATGTAAATTCCTTCTGGCCTTGATGAAGTGCCCGTCATCGTACTTGAAAAGTGTGCAAATGAACTCGCACCAGTAAGAAGAATCTTCCAAATAACTATAGACCAGTCGCTTTGCTATCAGTGATATCAAAAATCATAGAGAAAGTCGTAAACTACCATAACCTCAAATAGTTGGGAGGCGTCAACATCAATATAGCTTTCGGAAACAAAGATCAATAGGCGACCTCTATCGTCTATGTCACCCATATTTGTAATAACGCAATCGTGAAACATGGTGAATCAAGATCTGTTGCGCTTGATATTTCTAAGGCCTTTGACCGTGTATGGCATGATGGTTTGCTGGTCAAACTTCGATGCTATGGCTTGTTGGATCATTTTTTTGTATGGCTCTTCAGCTTCCTGCAAGTGGCTGCCGACGGATAATTCTCGAATAAGTTCGCCATCAACGCTGATGTTCCCCAGGGGTCTATATTGTCTCCAAACCTCTATATCAAGGACCCATTGGAAAAAATCAAGTATCCTGTATATTGCTTTGCTGACAACAGCACACTTGTCTCGTCATTCCATTTGGATTTCAGGACGTCGGCTACGGAGGGACATCTTCACCGATAGCAGGAGGTTGCGTACCTTAATGAGGATCTAGAAGTGATTTCGAATTGGGGTAAAAGTAACCAGGTTCAATTCAATGCCACAAAATACCAGGTATAGGTTTTGTCCAAGAAGTTAAATGTCTCCGAACCGGATTTAATAATTTCAGGTCAAACAATTCCGCTTTCTGTTTCGATAATTTGTTGGGGGTTAAAATGGTCACCAATATGTCTTGGCACTATCATGTGGCTGGTATTACAAAGGCTGCTTCTCAAAAGTTTGGAACACTGTTCCCAACCAAAAAACTGTACACCGCTCAGCAACTTTTGATGCTTTATAAATCTCAGATCAGACCTTCTTTGGAGTATTATTCTCAGGTATGGAGGTCTATCCCAAAAATATCCTGAAGTTGCTGGATTTCATGCAGAAAAGGGTCATTTGCCTGATTGGAGACCCAAACATCACGTGCAAGCCTGGAACATCGAAGGAAGAATGGAGATTTGTCTCTCTTTTATAGATACTTTCACGGGAAGTGTTCAAGTGACTTGGCACATTTGATTCCATCAAGAGCGGTACATGTCAGAAATACGAAACGGACTGTGGCTGCTCATCGTTTTGAGATTCAACTCAGTACACCTCGAACTTTACTGTTTAAGAACTTTTTCATCTGGAGATCTGCGTTTATGTGGAAGAAACTTCCTGAGAACGTTTTTCCAAATGTATTTCAGCAATCTTCAGCGATTAAAATCCAATGTGAATCGCTACTTCTGCAAAGGCATTGCTCTGAGAGCGCCTTGAGGATTTTCCTGTAGTGCTTGTGTTTTGTCCTTTAAAAAAAATCTTTAAAAAAATCTGTTTAAAATCTGTTTTTCCGTTAATCAGCTGTCGCCCCCATACGAACAACAACTCTCAGAAATTGAGAAACTTGTGCGAGCTAAGGACTAACGAGGTCTTACCTTTCAACGTGTGATTTCTAACACGATCGAAAAAAACATGTCTGATATTAGGAATTTTTTTTAATCATTAAGTCAAGTTTATTGCATAAAAATTTAACGTTATTGATGTTTGTGTTATTTGTTTATGATTTTTTTTATTTCTTATTTGTCAAATAACATTCGAAAAGTTACCAAATATATTACCATATTAATTGACATTGTAAATGAGACATGGTAAATGAGTTCCTACAATAAATTGCTTGAATGTCACAAAAGGTAAAAGATTCACCAGTTTTTCAAATAAACGTATATTTTGTCATAGTCCAAAGACTCTGACACATACAATTGGCCTAGCAGAGACAAATTCATATTATTACCGTGACAGAGAAAATCACCATATCACCAATTATAAACAAGATGACAACAGCGGTGAACGAAATACCAACAGTTTCAACTGTAACACATTCTTCAATAAAAACATGTTGACTCAATGGTTTGAAGTACGTAAACTTTCGGCAATGTACGTGTATTTCATGGAGTGTAATCCAGTGTTCATCAAACATAAGATGATTGCTGAAGTATTTAAAGACTGATCAAGAGGTTGTGGCTTTCTATTTCTCCATCTTTATAGTATTTAGCCAAAACTTTTCTTTCCCACAAATGATTCTGTCCGAAAAATATAACTTTCTCAATCTCAAACCATCAATACTTCTAATATGAAGGATGCTTCAAATAATCCAGCTGTAGAAGTGATCAAGGAACTATGGGTCGGTAAATTCATTAGACAGAGCGCTTAACTCCAATCCAAGAATTTCCCCTTCAAGCATCAAATCATCTGAACATAGTTTCTAGTTGTTACAAAGTCACACATTGATATTGTTTTCATTTTCATGTTTAGAGCTCTTCTTTCAATTCTCTCAGTATATTCATCTATGCTATATAACATTATGTTGAGCTGAATAATAAGTGAAAATAAATACACCCTTCAACAGTTGGAGCATAGTTATGCCACAAGAAACAGAACAAAAATGTTGGTACGAATACAGACAACAAAAAAATCGGTGGGACAACGTTGCTTCAGTTTTTTAGCAAAAATTCTAAAAGTCCACTAGATACTCGTTAGGACAACAAGAGGATCTTGGGGTTCTTGTTGAATACTCTTCGTGAGCAAAACAATAGCAAAATCAATACTCCTGACCGCTCTGGACTGAATGAATCCGTACAGCCCATCTCGTCTTGTGTTTGTAAATCTTTTGCTGGAAAAATCCTCACTTGTTTACTTTGTGGTAAATGTTCAAGAAGTACCGAAATCTTATGTGAATTTCTGGAACTTCATCTAGCTTTTCCTAATATGACTAATAACCAATCCGTGCATTTAACAGGTGATGATCGACTGTATTGTCAAACATGCGCCAAACTAACTGACTGTTATAAGGAAACAAGTAGAGCTGAGGCACCAGTCAATCTAATAATAACACTGATGATTTTCAAACAATATTCAACCTCTAACGGAAGCAAGAAACTCTTTGGAAGGTTCGAAATAGATGAACATTTCAACCTAGCAGACCACACTATTATAATATTCATGCAGTCATTGTTAACTGTGGTTCTGGCGTTGAATTTGGTCATTATTACGCCTTGGTCAAAGAAGAAACGGACTGGTTTAAGTTTGACGATAGTCGTGTCACGAAATGTTCTGGCGATGCATTGAATTCATTGGAGCCTCTGGAGACACCCTACATTTTGTTTTATAAGAGAAAGGACATTGTTAGGTCAAGATCTTCAGATGATGTGGTGCTGCAGGTTTTTCCGGGTTTTCCTGCAGCTGAAAAAGCAAATGCGCCACTGGAGTCAATGAAGTCGCCCCGGAGCGCCAATTAATTTTTATTGTTGTTTTTATTTCACTTTTATCGTTGTTTTAATAAAATGTTGTTTAATTCAATAACTTTCTAGACGATATGCATAAAAATAAGCTAATGAAAGTCAACTCTATACCACTAATAAAAAATATATTCAAAAAGTACCACCTCAATGTAGATCATGAAATAATTGATAACAAATGACTTATCAACATTTCCCTATTTTCATCGCTATAGAAATGAACTAAATTTTTAATTCTCCTCTCATTGTCATTTACTTATTCACAGGTCCAGAATTTTGTAAATATTGTAAATACACACACTGAAATACTGTTCGAAGATTATTTGGTAACACAATAAATAAAGAATTCCCATGCACAACCTTAGGGGTTTAATGGGTTCTCTCGATGTTTATTACTCATATCTAGGACATTTCATTCAATTGATTGTTTTTCTTTTTTGTATTCTGAAAAATCTGTATCTGAAATCGCATATGATGTATTGGAAACTCTTTCTATTGCTGGTAAATAAACATATTATTATTATTATATAAGTTATCTTTTACTGGTTGGATGGAAGAGCAGACGTTGAATTCTGCCATTTGTTCGGTTAGATTAGTATCTCCTGTACTGAGTAACCTTTCAATAAAAGCATAATAATTACTATGCTTACAAAATCTACAGTTAATACTTTACCTTTAACAACACCTGTAGAAATGCCCTTATTCTCGCGTTTGCTTTCTACTCTTTGATGAAGTCTAGGAGAAGGTGTCAGAGATCTTCTAGGCGAAATCTTCCTAGGTTGAATAGAAGATTGACTGAGACCAAAATCACCTGCCTCAACTCGTGGCGATGAGTTGCGATGAATTTTTTTTGTAACTCTTGGAGAATGAGTCCTGGCCGAATGAGATGAAGCGGCCGAAGAAGGCGACAAAAGGACATTCAGGTTACTAGGTCTCTTTCCTAGAGTGGAAGGTTCAGGTTTCCCTGCTTTCTCTGTAGTCTCACTAGAATTGATAGAGAATTTAGTAAAAAATTAAAAAGGAAGATGAAAATGTCTCCCTTGAAAGCATGAATCCACAAGATATTTGGAAACAATTTTCTATTCGAGTTTCTTTCAGAGTAGAGTAGTCGATATCTCCAGATAACAGAAATTTAATGGAATGTGGACTGATATATAATTTTCAAACCAAATAGGAACAATGCCTTAATCTCCACTTTATAAGAGATATGATAATTAAGTAATAAATAGATACAATAGAGTTGGTAGACTTATGGAATCAACCGTGTCGATATATTTCCGAAAACTTCATTGACACAAAACCACACTACTTGTTGAAAGATGGAATCAAATCCAAATAAGAACGTCTGATGCTGAATACTATCATGACATTTTGTAATTTGTTCAAAACTTAGATTTTGTTCATTGATAATGTAAGATAAATCAATCTGGTACCTCAAGACTTCACTAGGACTGGGATCCACCACATCGTTAGTATCAGTTTCCTCCACTGCCCTTGTCACCTTAACTAAGGGTGGTTTCTTTTCTCTGATGAGATAATCAATGTAAGCTTTTCTATACTCAGGTTGGCACTCGAAACGTCCTTCCATTTTCAGTTCCGGCTTCCTTCTGCAAGACACCGTTTTCTCCACGGTTCCATGAGGTATGAATTTGTCCTTTTTCTCCGTTACGTACTGACCCTAAAAAACATAATTTCATCGGCAAAGTTTCTGTATTCCGGACAGTGAAATTAATGTTCAAATTTATTTCAGTTCTTAAAATTGTGAATGAAGACGTTACGTGATAATAACAAATTCTAACTTCTCTGAAAGAATAGAAAAATGAAATTTATTCTATGTCATATCAGTTCCATAATATTCATCAATGAAATTATAAAATATGGAATCAAAGAATATATTATATGAATATCTATTCACCAGTTTTTGGTCGATTCCACATAAAACTGACAAACTGTTACAATTAGTTTTTCCGTTAACCAAATTCGCTCCCTTACGAACAACAACCTTTAGAAATCGAGCGAGCTGACCAGGGATCAACGGGGTCTTACCCTTCAACGAGCGATTCCTAGCACCGGTTTTCTGAATGGACCAAACCACCCACACCAACCCAATACGTATGTATATTATTCAAACCCAGATATTCAACAATTATGAACAGGTTCTCTTAAATGTTTTTTCAACTGACAGTACAGCAACCTTGTAAATAGGTAAGTCAGCAAAAGTATTTTTTCTGAATAATCATGTGACCGAAAAAACTCTCTTATTAGTTTCTTATTAACTTCAGAATGTTCATTTTGTCTCCGTCAACAATGGTTCGAACACGGATTTGTTATTGGTGCTTTTTTTCGCACACAATGTTATATTACAAAACACTCAATATAACATAACATGAATAATACTCACAGTGATATAAAATTATTCATGTAATTTACATTATCAATTCATATCAATAGTACAATATCATTATTCAAAGACTCATGGAGAAAACAATTAAAATTCTGGTTATTGGATTTTCTTTCTCTGTTGACCAAATGAAAAATTTTGTGACCGTCCATTATGAAATGTAGGTATATCCAATGGAAATGAATTTGTTACTGCAAATAATTTGTTTGTAGGAGTGTCATATGGAAGACAATGCAGAACTTCGAACGCTTTTTTATGAGCAGTAAAAATTTTGTTGAAATTATTTTTAGAGCATAGTCATCTGTTGAAATCTGTTTTTCCGGTAACAAGTTGTCACATCTCTTCACCCCCACGAACGACAATCATCAGAAGCCGAAACTTGTGCGAGCTATGGATTACCAAGGTCTTACCTTTCAACGTGCGATTCTTAGCATAGTCATTTTTTTCAGCCTTAAACATATTACCCATTACCCATATATAACATCGTCTACTGTATTGTATACTGTTTAAAAAATCTGTTTGAAATCTGTTTTTCCGTTAACCAGCTGTCGCACCCCTACGAACGACAACCCTCTGAAGTTGAAACTTGTTCGAGCTAAGGATTAACGAATTTTTACCTTTTAACGTGTAATTCCCAACACGATAATTTAACGTTACAAACATTCTGTATGTACACACATCGGAAAAGTCTAGGGATATTTTTTAAAATGGCAATATTTTTTTTAGATCGCTTTTGGGAAAAAAAAGTTGACGGGTGATTATTAAACGAATGTAACTTACAACAAAATTTATTAAATGTTTAAAAATACTGAGTGCGCATATAAGCAAAACTAAAAAAAAATATGGCTCTTCTTTGGCACCCCGAAAAAAATCATAATACAAAAAAAATTGGAACCAGTACAAAGTATGGCCTCCACGCTGGTTTATTACGGCCCTACATCTATCGTGCATCGATAAAATGAGATTGTCAATGTCTTGTTGAGGTACATTTGCCCATTCAGCGATTAAAAGCTCTCTCAATTGAAACGTTGTGTGAATGTTCCCCATATGCGGAGTAATTCTTCATTGAAGCATGTCCCACACCTGCTCGATGGGATTCAGGTCCGGTGATTGTGCTGGCCATGGCAATACATCAACTCCTTCGTTGGTGAGCCAGTCAGTCACTAGACGCACGACATGTGGACGAGCATTATCGTGCATTAAGTGGAAGTTTTCTCCAACAGCACCAGCAAACGGACGGACGATAGGTAGAAGAATGGTGTCGAGGTACTGTCGAGCTGTGAGGGAGCGATTTGGAAAAACGAGATCGGTTCTGCCGCCGATCATGATTCCGCCCCATAGCATTACTGTACCACCTCTGTATGTATGGACTTCCTGGACGTGTCTCAAACGTTCATTATTTCCAGGTCGTCTCCACAGTCTTACTCAACGAGAATCTGGATGAAATCCAAATCTGGATTCATCTGTAAACGAAACTGTGGCCCAATCATTTGCATCCCAGTTTTGATGTTCTTGACACCACTCTAATCTTCTACCGCGATTGCCTCTCGACAAAGATGGACATCTAAGTGGTCTTCTGTTATGGAGATCTGCTTCATGCAGTCGATTTCTGACAGTATCACGACCAATGGTTACCTGGTGCGTCTGCTGCAACACGTTAACCAACTCAGGTGCTGTGATTGTCGGTTGTCTTCTTGCGGTTAAGACCAAAAATCGGTCTTGAACTGCAGTTGTGGCGCGTCCTCGCCCTGGATGTTGTTCGGCTGGACTGCCAGTTTCACGGAAACGCCGCCACAATCGACTGATAATACTTTGGGAGACCCCCAAACGAAGAGCTACATCATTTTGTCGCATGCCACCTTGAAGAAGCCCTACAGCTCTATTCATCTCAGCCAATGGTAAGTGATGGCGTTCCATGTTAAAGCACAATATTTCCAGTTTAATTGCTGAGCAAGAACTGCATAGAATGTACAAACTTGACACTTTCAGATTATTCATTTTAGCCGAAAACCTACAGTTTGTAAAAAACTTGATAAAAGATTAGTTACCGTTTTTGCAGGCTTTGTTCAACCCATAGAAATCTACAGGGTAGTCGAGTGTACCAATTTAATCGAAATTAAACGACCTCATGCATTTATTTTTATGATATTTAGTATGTTATAAAAATATCCCTAGACTTTTCCAATGTGTGTATAATAAGCATAAATTCGAATACAAACACGATTCTTGAGGATTGATTGGAGTGTATGTTGTTCAATTTGCAAAATATGGGCCTAACGGATCATTCACTATCCCTTGGATTTCTATGGCTTCTAGCTTTTATTAAAGAATGTAATGTTCAACGGAGTTGAATGCTTTTTGAGGTTCATGAAAATAGCAACCACTAAATTTCCTTTATCAAGAAAACTGATTTCCTATCTTCTACGTGGGTGACTAGTATCATGTTGCCTGTACTAGAAATCGTTAATTCTTAGCTTGTTACAAGTTTCGTCTTTTGAGAATTGTCTTTCGTTGGTAATTTGCCA
Organism: Leptinotarsa decemlineata; assembly: GCF_025532065.1. NCBI lineage: Eukaryota > Metazoa > Arthropoda > Insecta > Coleoptera > Chrysomelidae > Leptinotarsa > Leptinotarsa decemlineata. Next base: position 9,042,898 of record NW_027412573.1, on the reverse strand, counting down.
TTATCTCTGTCGGAATCGTATCTTGATTTTTTTAATAATGGATTTTGTGTTACTTTATATGAAAAAGTATTGCACTGGACGAAGAGGGAAAGAAATCGATTGAAGAATAAGATGAAATTAGGAAAAATAAAACGTTTGTGAAGAGTGTCAGTAACAACCAAACTGTGTTATAACTTCAATATAAATATCTCTGAGATAGTAATAAAAACAGTACCTCTCCAGTGGAAATCAAATGACCTGTAGGCCTCTTAACAGATGGTCTTTGCCTTGGAAAATCCACAAAAGCTCTACTATATTCAGGTTTTGCGTCAATCGCACCATCCCCTTTCATATAACTCAAACCCAAGCCTTCTTTCCTACTTCTCCTACTCGCTGGTGGCTTCTTATCAAAATCATAATCTATGTATGCATTCTGTTGATGCAATTTTTTTGTTTTGCCCGAGCCATCTTCGATTGCCTGGCTTGTTCCCAGATTGGGATGTGAAGATACTCTAGTCAAAACGTTGCCTGTAGTTCCACTGTCTAAGAATCCGCTGCCGAAGTGGGAACTTGTTGATACATGCCTACGTCTTCTGCCTTCATTATCATCAGGCTTGCCATCAGAATCTCGCAGAAACGGGATAAGAGGATGCATGTTTCTTTCGTGTTGTTTACCAGCTGTTTCGTCTTCGAACATACCGCCAGGCTTCAAATTGTTGAGCGGTAAGATCAGTTTTGGCCTTTCTAAACTATTATAGAACACGTATTGATGTCTGTATTCCGGAATCAGAAACTGATCGCCTTCTAAATGCAGATTTGTCGACTTTTTTACTAGCGGTGGTCTCTTGGAAATCTCGAATGGCACAAACTTTGCCTGTTTTTCAGTGAGAATATCCAAATCTCCTTCCAAGTGCAGCTGTGTGAATTTTTTGCAAAGTGGAGCTCTATCGAATTTGTCGAAATTTATATACTGCGTGCTAGTTTCAGTCTTTGTTTCCATATCCCCTTCTAGTTTTAAAGTTGTTGGCGTCCTGCACAACTTTGCTCTTTGTTCTAACAGATATCCGATAAATTTTTCCGCGTGTTCTGTGATATGTGAATAATCTCCTTGAATTTCCAAGTTTGTGAGTCTCTTATGTAGCCGTCGCTTTCGAGAGAACTTTCTAGGTCCACCAAGGAATTCCAAAGAAGTTGATAACCTAGAGAAAAAGATCATACAATCATATTTCAGTAAAATATGGAAGTTAAACAGAAAAAATGAATCATCATAGTTTTTCCACTAATATTGTAAAATTCAAAAGAACTGTAGCTATAATAATAATGATGATTATTACCTTTCTGCGGAGCTTTTTTTTGAGTTTTTTTCTATAATAATGAGGAGGAATGCAAATCGAGCAAATGATATGATATCGATCAACGTCAAAGGCGTACATCCTCCAATGCTAACCGTGCTTCAGAAGCTCTAGCCCTTCAATAGCCTTCTTACTCGATTTCTTCAATAAGAAACAGGGCCCCACACAATCGACTCGTTTGAGAGGATCAGAAGCAAATCGATTTTTTGCTTATTATTGTTAACAATCATAATGACACAGGTAGCTTTGAGTGGGAAAATCGATCTCAACGGATAGGGAATTATCTGTTTCTGTTGAAATATGTTTTCCGTTAACCAGCTGTTAACTTCAAGTACTCTATTTTATTCGGTGACGCTTTATAGTCCTCAACCAGCCTGCTAAGATGGCTAAGGCAAAACAGTAGGCAGTTCTGTCTTCCGTTGAGGCTAAGGGTTAGAATAACTGCCCTTGCATGGTGTTTATGCAAATAAAAAGGAGGCCTAATCCAGCAGTGACGGCTCGTGCATTGGAGAACAGGGGAGGCTTAAGTCATATAGACTATATACACACAGAAAAGCCCGCCGGAGGCGCGAAAATTTTTATGTTGTTGCACGTTTTGCTTAATACCAAAGTTAGGGCATGGGCATGACAATGCGTAAAAAGTGCATGAGGAGCTATGGACTTTATTTTAGTTTGTAAACCATTTAAATGGCCGGCCATGACCGCAGCCCCAGATTTGCGCAATTAACTTTTGCCTAAAATTATAGGTGTCACACGTACGAATTGAAAAATTAAACAAATCGTCAGCTGTGCGCCCAGATGAAACATCATGAAAACCCATAAAACGTTCTACCACATTACCATCTTTGACATATCTAAAAAGAATTGAAAGTTGTGATGTACAGGTAATATCGGTAGTTTCATCAATTTCCCATGTAAAAAAAGAAACATTTTCAATCTCCTTGCTTATATTTTCCTTAATAATATATGCCACACTGTCTATAATAAGCTCATTTTGGATGGTATTTGAGGTGCCCGAAAAAACGCTACCGTTTAAAAAACTGCTAAATTGTAAATCATATTTGCCCCATAACACGAGGTGAATTTTTTTAATCGGAGTATCCTATTTCAGACCACGTTTGATATTCGGTTTGTACGGAAAATAAAACACAGGGCCAACAAAAAAGTTTTTCTCGTTTAATGGAGCCGGTTAACCAATCGCATTTACCGTACCAACTAATATTATATCCTCGATTTTGTCGATTATCTGACGATTTAATTGAAATCACATTTGGTTGAGGCCTTCCCAGAGTTTTAATAATGTAAAATTTATTATCATAAAAAAAGACTTAAAATTATTTGTCAGCAACCAATCGACTATATCGTCAGATTTTTTAATTTCGTTCAACTTATCCATAATAAATGGAAAAAAAAATTACCAAAAAGTGAAAACCTGAAAATACCTTGAAATTGAAAGAAAACACTTTAAAAATATTACCAAAAAGCACTGCTATAATATAATACTGCTGTTTCATACACAAATAACAAATATTATAAAGAAACACTAAAACGATTTACCGGAATTCTTTTCAGTCCCGGTCCGTCACGGTATCCCGTCCGAATAATTAAATAAAAAACAAACGCAGTCGTACACTAACGGAGACCAACTGGAGGCTAGCCTCCTCTGACGCTATAATTTCTTCAACTGAAATTACAAATCGGGACGTATCTCTCTGCTTGGATCGGTCTCGTGGAGTCTGTGTTTTTTAAAGTGGTCGGAGGCTTGGCTCCCTTCCAACGTATGGCATTTATTATTTCGGTTTGATAGTTTATTCATTATTCGTTCATGGGCGGTGCGTTTGAGTTTTGTTGATGCAGGATACAGTGTGGTACGTATTACGTAGTGAGTGATTGTGTTTTTTCGGGCATATTATGTATTTATGTCAAAAATTAATGGCAAAGTAATGATACCAAAGCATTTTTAGAAAAAAATAATCATAATTATTTGTCAATATCTTTTAATTTATTGCGATGAATAGCCTCAAATTTTATGGGGAGGCTAAGCCTCCCTTGCCTCCTCTGACGAGCCGCCGCTGTAATCAAGTGATGGTATACGAGCCGTAGCAAAGAATAAATGGTATCTGGGACTTGCATCTGGGATCTAGGTAATACTTCTTCGGAAGACTTTCACTAAATGGTTAACAACACAAGTTTTTTACTATAGAATATTTAATTCTGCCGTGTTCAGTGTTCAGAGTGTGGTTATTGAACTGTTCAAGCACAATCACATCACGTTGTAATGGAAATACAAAACGTTGTTATGTATTTCCATTACATATCTCTTACAGTGGACTTGATGGATATGGGCAACACTTTCCCCAAACTCGTGTGAGCTGGATGGATAAAAAAAATTAGGAGGAAGATAACTTTTCGAACTATTCCTCCGGCTTCTAATGAGAGTTATATTAGCTAATCTACTTCGATCTTAAACGATTCTTCCGAAGGTGGTGGAAAAGGTAAATATTGATCTCATGGAAAACCCTGGGTCCGACGATCAATTGAATTTCAGTTTCTCATATAAGTAGATCAAAATAGCGGCTGGACTAAGAATTTACGCCCCAAGCACTTACGGCCTGATGACTTCGACAATTGCGGGACTAGTCAAACGTCACACCCATGCTCAATCCCTGAAGAGATGGGATGAAATCAAAGGATGCAATCTTGCCAGGATCACCCTGGGCGACCCTGGAAAGCTGACGCCGAAGATATATCTGGCGATGCTGTGGGCCTATACTCACTCTCCTTACTCTACAGATACAGCTCTGGACCTTCTAATCCAACCTTGGTATGGTATTATTAATATTTTTCATTCTTGTTTTTTCCGCAACCTTAGGTTGTCTTTCCTTGTTACACCATACTGAGTAGGAAAAAGTGGATGAAACACGTATTTTTTCTAGTGCTATTTTCAATCAAACTTTCTATTGGAAGTATATCAAGACACTCGATAACGTCATATTTCTACAAAAATAATGTTGTTGATGTCACACAATTTTTAATGGGGACATCGATCTATCCTGGATATCACATCTGAAATTTCATCGAATATTCAGATGAATATTCATTAAAATGCTAAGTTCCTCGCAGAACAACGCATACAAATCGAATGAAAATTTCATCAAGCAGTAATAGTACATAAAAGTATTTCACTCACCCTACTTTCGCTTGGATCTAGAACACTGAATCAAAAAGAAAAGTGAATGAGAAAAGAATTTATGAATATTACGCTAGACAGAGGTTTCGTGACTAAACTGGAGGGAAGTCGAGCAACTTCTGAGATTTGCATTTGCTTTGAGAAGGTAAATATCTTAACTACTAAAATTTATGAGAAATCGATCAAATATTCAAAGGAAACTTTCAAGATGATTGGCTTCGGTGGGCTCATACTTCCTTTACGAACGATCATCCATTAGCGAGGGTGCGTCTATAACCCTATCTCTCTTTTTAATGGCAATAATAGTTGCAGTTTCGAGCAACATACATGCATATGTCCGATTTAGTAATGTAAAACTGTGAAACAAGGAAAAGTGTGAATTTCCGGAACTGAAACCTGAGAAATAGAGAAAAATGAAAATAAGTATTAGGTACATTTTTGACATTGCTTCTATTAGTGCTAAAACAGGGCATAAAAACTGGTTATATTCATTATTATAATTCCGTATTTCATTCCCATCCGGTATATTTCTCTAATGAATAACCTAACTTTCATAACAATGAATTCATAGAAACAAAAGTTACAGTGACTTACAACTTTGCAGTTGCGAATTGGAATTCAATGTGACATATGACATTCGAATATCAACATAATAATAATTGATATCACTGGAGTTTTTCCCAACACCAAACCGTTATTTTAACACCTCGACACATGTTTCAATCACCAAGTGATCATCTTCAAGAGGAAGATCATACTTTGTTTAATTTTGAAGATGATCACTTGGTGATCGAAACACGTGTCGAGCTGTCAAAATAACGGTTTGGTGTTAGGACAAAAACTCCAGTAATATTCATCACTACACAAAAGGTTCCAAACAGTGCATCACAAGTACATAATAATAATCAAGCAATTTTCACAAATACATTTTTCATTCTAGACGCTGTTCTAACACCGCAGCTTCATCAGTAGTAATAGTACATGCACTAGTCTACAATTCTTATATACCTCAATTACCTCGCTTGATCGGTAAATGGTAAATGAGATGACAGATAGAATTCGTGAAACCATTACAATCTCAATTCTTAAACAGCAGGTGAATTTTGAATATGAATAATTCTTGGCATCATGAAAAAGGGTTCAACAATGGTGAATGGTTAACCTGTTGTTAGTTGTTCAAAAGGGAATTTAATGTTTGCCTTCATTGATTTCCAGATACTCAAGCAGGTGCAATTTATGTACTTTATTTTCAGTATGGTGTTTGTCGTAGTTAATGTTGAAGTGTGATTGTTCTCCAAAAGGGGCGCAAAAGTTAATCTAGGAAATAATTTCAAAACGAAAATTTCCGGTCATCAAAGAAATTTCAAACTGAAGGAAGCCAAATCCAACTATGCGTGTCACCTTCAAAACAGTTTCAAATTAGAATTAGTCTTGTTTATACTGCGACAGCTTGAATTTTGCTGTTCAGTCCCATGGAAAATACTAGCTCATAGATTTCATTTATGTCACTAGTGAAACAATGTATTATTTTCGCTATTGAGCAACACCACTTTCTTGCGGAAAGTTATCAGCTGAAACCAAAAGATGTGAATCAGCTTTCTCCATACAAACCGCTTAACTCATCATTCTGTTGAAGTGGACGATAAAAAACAGATTATTCGCCAACAATCGTCGCATTTAAGTGAAGTGGAAATTATTACACTACATTATTAAGTCGACTTGATTCTAGAAAATTATCAAAATGACATCAATTAACCACTATGGACTATAGTTCCGGTGCCAGAAAAACAAGTTAGGTTAGGTGTTCTTCTGATATTACCCAAATTTCAGTAGATCCCCTGATTAAGACAGCTTTCGTGAAAACAATATTATGTATCATCTTGATACCAGAATAACATTACTTTGGGATTGAACAACACCATCTATGAAATAACTATATCCGTATAATCTCCTGATCTGGTCACCGCCATCTATTCAGTTGATCTTGTGTGATATTCCACCTATGACTCCATTCCACGTCTTTCTTGGTCTTCCTCTTGTCTTCAGGCGAAGCTCTCAGGCTTACAGAGACAGGCTTGTCTGGCCATCAGTGGTGCCATCAGTACCACACCGTCAGCGGCCATGGAGATCATTCTAGATCGATCTAGCCTCTAGAAAGAGGCTAGATAGACTGCATGTAGACTTGAGAACATTGCCAATTGCACAAACCAATTTAATGCAGAGTGCAACAGACTGTTGGTTAACACTGGAAGTCGCAGCATTCTGGAAATGACCTCTGACTTTATGCCTCCAACTGTTAACTACGAACTGCTTTATAAAGTACTATTTCCGAGTAGAGAGGACTCGATCCTCCGGCAGAAGGAAATAGTAAGAGCAGATAATTGTTGGTTCACAGATGGATCAAAAACACCTTCCAGTTCTGGTGCAGGTGTTTTCAGTCGCAGACCCAGGACAGAGATATCAACCTGCATAGGAACCTATGCGACTGTATTCCAAGCTTAAATTAACGCTATTGAATTTTGTGCGGAGAGATTGGAAGAACCCAACCTCATACACAAGTCAATAAAATTATTCTCGGACAGTCAAGCGGCGTTGGAAGCTCTTGGCTCCTACCTAACAACGTCTAAATTGGTAGCAAATTACCAAAAGCGACTCTCCTCCATAGAAAAATTAACGGATTGCCTCTGATCTGGATTCCTGGCCATACTGGCCTGGAAGGCAATAAGGCTGCTGACTCCCTTGTAAAGGAGGGTGCTGAAAGCATCTTCATCGGACCAGAATCTGTCATAGGCATCACTTTATGCTTTGCCAAACAAAGATGGCTAAAATATTTATGGACTTCTGGCAGAATCTTCCAGGATGATCTCACTCCTAGGCGTTTATTCACCCTTCGAAGCTTGATACCAAACAGTTGTTGGACTATAGTAGGGATGAACTACGATATTTAACAGGCCTTCTTACAGGTCAATGTCATTTGAATCATCATATTATGCAGAGACTCGGACTGTCGAAAGACTGTGTATGTCGCCTCTGTTTGGAAAATGATGAAACAGCAGAGCACATACTTTGTGCCTGCCCCACTGGAGACCGAATCAGATATTTAGAGTTCGGCAGAGCCGTATCTACTCTCACCATCTGACCTGAAAGACCACTCACCATACAAACTAATCGGCTTCGTTAAGAGGCTGGGTTCATTTGGTCGAGTGTGAATAGGTGTGAGCCACATTAAACCCTTGCGGGTTGCGGTGGAGAGTCAAATAGACCCACTCACTTTGGAGCTAACCTAACCTCTTTTTTTGTTTCTGTGTTTTCGTATTCTATTTCTGTTCGGTCGTTCTTGTGTTCAAGGTTGATTCTATTCCTAAATATTCTCTCATGTTGTATTTCTTATTCCATCCCCTCTTGTGACGCCTCTGACTCTTCTGAGATACTTTTTCTCGACAGCTTGAATTTTTTGCAGTTCAGTCTCTTGGAAAAGATTCATGATTGACTTCCGAATGTCGAAATTGGCCATGTATATTGCCTTGAAAACATGAATCTTCGTTATTCTTGTAATGTCAGTTTAATTAATGAATGCTTTGTTCATTGTATAGTAGATTAACATTGTTATTCCAATTCCTAAAAAATGAGAATTGAAAATTCCTGTTTTTATACCACTTTCATTCGTAACAGACGTCTGCAGTCCTACAAGGACATGAACAAACGAATATGGGTACAAGGAATAAAAAAACATTTTTCATGATAACTTTCTACCACGTAGTAATGGCTATATACATCAGTTTATTTCTATTTTGTTATTAATTTCCATTTCTTTACTCCCGTAACTGTTCATGTGTACTTGAAAAATGTGTGTATTTGAAAGATGTTAGTTTTTCTTTATTTACGCCATCAGTTCTCATCCCTATACAGGGTGTTGATTAAGTAAGTACCATAAATTCAACAGACGATTCTTTAGGTAATTTTAAGACGAAACGTTCACATAAACATGGGTCCGCAAATCCTTCGTTCTCAAGATACAAGGTGTTAAATTAAAAATAAAAAAAGTTTTCCAAGGCAACCCTTGATTATTATTCATGTTATTTTCAGAAGAGTGCGAAATTCAATAATGCGGCGGCTAGACGGTTGTATTGAAGCCGAAGGAGGCCATTTCCAACACTTAATTTAGTGTTGTCTAGATGTTAATGTTATTCAATATTTGTTGTTATTGTTACATAATTAGTAATGAAAAATTGTAAAAATAATAATTTCCAAAAGAAACATTTAATTTCCCAATTATTCCTTGTGAGGTCCAGGGATATTCAATTAGGTCGACTTTTTTTAAAAACTAAGCAAAATGCGAAAAAAACTCAAGAGACAAAAAAGTTGTATTTCTAATTGCTCAATACAAAGAAATAATAAAAATTGCACAAAAGTCAGTGTCGTACATTTTTAAGTCAAAAATATTCATTCAAATCCCGCTCGAGCGCCACTGGACTCAATAAATTGAATCACGTTCGGGATAAATTAGCTCCTTAATGTTATAAATACAATTGCCAAATAACAATAAAATTAGGTAAAGGATATTTAAGATATTTACGAATAACTTTTTGTTTATTTTTATTTTAACACCCTGTATCTTGAGAATGAAGTATTTGCGGATCCATGTTTATATAAACATTTCGTCTTAAAATCATCTAAAAAATCGTCTCTTGAATTTATGGTACATACTTAATTAACACCCTGTATATTATTGTTCTTTCTCTACTACCATCGCTTGAACAAACATGCTAGTCCGAACACAGTACTTATTTATATTTCACTCAGGGAAGATATCACAAATTTATTTTCTATCTATTTTCTATCTCCTATCGTAGTACTTTTATAATAACAATTTCTTTCATGTAGTTTGCTATTCTCATTAACGATGTGTTCAATATTTATTTTTCTAGGTGACAGCTTGAATAATTATCGATATACGTGCCTGTTAGCAGTCTCATTTTCCATGTGCTTTCCATCAATTATTTCATGAACAGGATCGCTCAAGCTTTCTGTGGAATGTTTCCTGAATGATTCATTGTAGTTCGATTGGAAATCGTGTGTTCCTTCCAATTTCAGTGAGGATTGTGGTCTTATCGGCGAGGTCGTTAAAAAATCTTTCTGAAACAATACAAATTCATTATGTGTGAGACATGAATAATCCATTAAGTATTTTAGATATACAGCGTGTAAATTTATAATAATAATACTAATGGAATAAAATATAACATCCAAGAGGCGAAGTTCAAAACTGCAGTGTAGAACACTACAGGTTTGTTCTACCACACTTAACCTCCACAGCCAGCTACGAGAACTGGCAACAAAAATATAACAAATACATGAAAAATAAAATAGAAAAAGTAATGCATTATACACCTGATATCAAACAGCATTCGAATAACGACAACAACAAAATATATATATATATATATATATATATATATATATATATATATATATATAAAAATCGATTTAATTCGTGAGGTTGCAGTCAATAGCTGGGCTGTTACAAAGAAAACTCTTTGTTATATGTCAAGCTTTCGGTATATTTCACACCTTCGTCAGGACAACTACAATAATAAGATTATATATCTTGTAAAAAATATATAAATATGGAGAACTTACTAACGTGAGAATAAAATATAAAATGGTTCAAAAACAGATAGAAAAACATTAATAAATGACAGTTAATAAAAATTTTGGCTGACAATGTCAAGTGGGAAAATTCTGAATGATACTCGAATTACTAGATTTTTTATTTTCTTTATCATATTTCAGTAGGTACGTGTAAATTTTGCTGAGACTATCAATATCAGTTCGTTTATTCATTGAATGTTCTTCGTTATTAATATGTATCATTTCCAAAAATATTCTTTTCGTTGTATTGGTTTCTCTATCTAAAATATTTGGATTTTCAAAATTCATTTTATGATCCTCCGAATTAACATGTTCTGTTAATGCACAAGAATTAACATTTCGTCTACAGTCGCTCTTATGGGAAGTGATGCGACTACTTAGAGGTCTAGATGTTTGTCCTATATATGTTTTAGAACAATCCATACAAGAAATTTTGTATACTAAATTGGATTTTTGTTTATTTGAAATTGGAGCTTTTACTTTACTGTATAATTTAGATATAGAAGTGACATTTGTTTTAGATATTTTGAGGTTATTATTTCGGAATACATTAATTAATTTTGGTGTCAATTCTTGAATATATGGGAGTGATTTATATATGAATGAAGGTATAACGTTGTTATGTTCAACTTCTTCATTATTATTTTGAAAGTTTGTTCTTTCACAAAATAAAATTCTGTTTACTAAAGATTTGGGATAAGAATTTTGGATCAGAATTTTACTGAAATTAGACAAACTTTGGTTTCGTAAATCGGGATGGGTAATTTTGATGATTCTGTTTTTTAATGATTTTATTAAATTGATTTTCATTTTATTTGGATGATAGGAATGTTAATTAATAAATCTATTACTTGATGTTGGTTTTCTGTACCATTCAGTGATGATAATATTTTGTTCTGATCTCAATAACTTCATATCGAGGAAAGGAATTGAGTTGTTTATTTCTTCTTCAATAGTGAATTGGATATTGAGATCATATGAATTAAATACATTCAAAATTTCTTCTTTTCCATCTGTAGGTATGGTCAGAATCAAATCATCTACAAAACGTTTGATGAATGGAATAGGGAAAGGTAATTTTTGAATACAGTCATCAATAAGCTCATCTAAAACAAAACTCGATAAAATTGGTGAAATGGTGAAATATTACAGCTAAATCATTAATGATATACAATTCCATAGCACCACGTTTTTATTCGTTACCTAAAGTTCATAAACCTACCTTATCCATGCGACCAATTGTATCTTCCATCGATGCACCTAACTCAAAACTTTGTAAATTTCTAACGAATATTTTAACAACTTCCTATAAAACAGACAATCCTTATTATATTAAAGATTCTTTTTCATTTAGTGAATTTATAAATAATTTTCAGCTTCCTCAAAATTATGTTTTGATAAGCCTAGATGTTGTTTCACTTTTCACAAACCTACCGTTAAAAGTAGTGAAACAAACTTTGAACAAAAATTGGTCTAACATTGAAGAACACTGTGAATTAGACAAAATTACATTCATGAATATTTTAGATTTTATTTTTGATTCAACATATTTTATATTTGAAGACAAATTTTATAAACAAATATTTGGCACACCTATGGGTTCCACCATTTCACCAATTTTATCGAGTTTTGTTTTAGATGAGCTTATTGATGACTGTATTCAAAAATTATCTTTCCCTATTCCATTCATCAAACGTTTTGTAGATGATTTGATTCTGACCATACCTACAGATGGAAAAGAAGAAATTTTGAATGTATTTAATTCATATGATCTCAATATCCAATTCACTATTGAAAAAGAAATAAACAACTCAATTCCTTTCCTCGATATGAAGTTATTGAGATCAGAACAAAATATTATCATCACTGAATGGTACAGAAAACCAACATCAAGTAATAGATTTATTAATTACCATTCCTATCATCCAAATAAAATGAAAATCAATTTAATAAAATCATTAAAAAACAGAATCATCAAAATAACCCATCCCGATTTACGAAACCAAAGTTTGTCTAATTTTAGTAAAATTCTGATCCAAAATTCTTATCCCAAATCTTTAGTAAACAGAATTTTATTTTGTGAAAGAACAAACTTTCAAAATAATAATGAAGAAGTTGAACATAACAACGTTATACCTTCATTCATATATAAATCACTCCCATATATTCAAGAATTGACACCAAAATTAATTAATGTATTCCGAAATAATAACCTCAAAATATCTAAAACAAATGTCACTTCTATATCTAAATTATACAGTAAAGTAAAAGCTCCAATTTCAAATAAACAAAAATCCAATTTAGTATACAAAATTTCTTGTATGGATTGTTCTAAAACATATATAGGACAAACATCTAGACCTCTAAGTAGTCGCATCACTTCCCATAAGAGCGACTGTAGACGAAATGTTAATTCTTGTGCATTAACAGAACATGTTAATTCGGAGGATCATAAAATGAATTTTGAAAATCCAAATATTTTAGATAGAGAAACCAATACAACGAAAAGAATATTTTTGGAAATGATACATATTAATAACGAAGAACATTCAATGAATAAACGAACTGATATTGATAGTCTCAGCAAAATTTACACGTACCTACTGAAATATGATAAAGAAAATAAAAAATCTAGTAATTCGAGTATCATTCAGAATTTTCCCACTTGACATTGTCAGCCAAAATTTTTATTAACTGTCATTTATTAATGTTTTTCTATCTGTTTTTGAACCATTTTATATTTTATTCTCACGTTAGTAAGTTCTCCATATTTATATATTTTTTACAAGATATATAATCTTATTATTGTAGTTGTCCTGACGAAGGTGTGAAATATACCGAAAGCTTGACATATAACAAAGAGTTTTCTTTGTAACAGCCCAGCTATTATTCTGTTATATATATATATATATATATATATATATATATATATATATATATATATATATATATATATATATATATATATATATATATATTTCAATATTAAATTCTACAAAAAGGATTTGAAGCTTTATATCTTCTATTAATTATCTGCGAGCGTTTTCGACAGTTGGTAGTACTGTCATCTTCTGGCACTCCTCAAACTGAACTGGTCATCCTATTGTCTGTCTCTTTATACGGTCAGAGCGTCTTAACTCAGGTATTTCAGGTACTTGAGGTGAATTTGCCTGTATTTGTTCTGCATCAGGTACTCATCTTCGTCTTAGATCTTCTCTAGGTATGTGTATAGTTTTGTTTAATATATTGAATGTGAGATCTTGTTGTGTTTTGATTTGTACTTGTTCCTCGATAAGTGATTTATGACTGTTGAATTTATGGATGTTCAAGTTTTCCCAAATGTCCACACGGTTTCCTTTGTTGATTTGTTTTATTAGTTTTATGTTCTCACGACCTACGTGGTCGTGTTAGATGTAGCCTGGGAATTCTAGGTCTTCTAACTGGAACCACAAATGTGCGGTTGGCTCCTGTTGTTGACTCCGTGCGTTTGTGTTGTTTCCTGCTTTCGGCAAACAAGTGTTGCCCATCTTTACACTTGGCTGCACCGCGCTGATGAGGCCAATAGCCAGAAACACGTGTCCGCGGTTTGCTCCTCTGTTTGGAGTGTTGTATCCACGATTTTTTTCATTTTTGATTTATATCATGCACACTCGATAAAATCTCTATTTGTATATATATATATATATATATATATATATATATATATATATATATATATATATATATATATATATATATATATTATTGAGTAGTCAAGTTTGTTCACCTAGTAGTTAATTTTCAATTTTTGCCTGAAAATACCTATTTTAAAATGTTTCAAATGAGGAGGAAGTTTATTATAAACGCTGCATATCTGATACGTAAATGATCGCTTGCAAAATTCATGAGTATATATCGGAGGAGTTAATACCCCTTTGTGCCGTACGTCAGTCCGAAAAGTAATTTCATTATATAGATAAGTCGGAATTTTATTGCAGATAACCCTATGATAGATACACGCTGAGTGTAACGATCTTCGGTTTTCCAAAAACAAGTTTCTGACAGCTTTGATGAGACTTGTTCCTAATTGTGGGACTTGGTCCATAGAGTACATCTGCATAGTTCAAAGATGAAAGAACGAGACTGTCACGTAGGGAAATTCTTGTGTTTTTAGGAAAGAATTTTCGATTTCCATAAATCAGTTCGAGTGAGAGGTAAGCTTTCTGGATTAGTTTATTGACATGGGAATCAAAACGGAGATCACTGTCTATAGTCACCCCAAGATTTTTCGCTTCCTTCACAATTTCCAATCCATTAGAGCCTATACCAATATTGAGTTGTCGTTTTACCTCTGTCTAGCGTTTCCACACTGCTATTGAATCTATAAGCAAAGAGCTCTATTCTAGTCGATGATTCAATTATTTGACTTGGTTGATGAGTTTCAAATATCGATAACAGGTTGCTCATATATAAGTTTTCCAAACATAATACATCTAAGTTGAAATCACCCACGCAAACAACTTTGGGAGTGGCTACAGATACCTCGTCGATAGTATTCTCGAATTCAGACAGTGGTTCGTTTTGGACGAAGCCCTACGTAACCTAGTGCTTCAGTTTTGTTCTTGCTGATACAGGAAACAGTTATAAATGCTTAAAATCTGTAGATTTACGTGGGGCACCATAGTTTCAAATCACTAGCTCAAAACTCCTTCGAAATTCAGCCTTCATAATCGATGGAAGAAGCTTCTTAGCCAAAACATCCGGATAGATAATATATATCCAAACTGTATGTGAGAAATTCTATCTTCATACGATCACTTCTGTAGAAATCTATAGCTTCAAAAGTAGTCCGACTCTGCGCAATACCATCACTCCTAGAGCTAAGTGTTTCTTAACAGTTTTATAGGAATAACATAGCTTAAATACGACAAAATACTTGCTTTTGATATCAAATTATATTATAGAACGACGCCATTTTAAAATGATAACAATTCGGTAAACTAACATCGGATGAGTTGAAAAAATTAAATACTACACATATAGATAATTACAGCTGAAAAGTACATAGATATTTTATTTAGAACAAACTGAGTTGTGTTTGCTACTAGAAAAATCAATACGTAGAAAGAGTGAATTTTTATATATTTAATAATTTTTTCTGGAAGAGTGCCGCAGTTAAAATGTCAGTCTTTAAAGCACAATGTGTTTAACGGTTTCATGAGTACAAAAGTGAAGTTATCAAAATGGCGTCAACCTTCCTATTTGTTAGTTTTTACTTGGTGACATATCTATTATATTTTCCTAGTGTGTAATACAAAATTACTGTTTGTGTAAAAAACATTTCGAACACTTTTTGATTTTATTGTTATCGTTTCAGGCTGCATTATATTTTTCAAAGATTACTTGGAACTACTGAAAAAGTATAAGTATTTTTACAAAATTACTTTTTAAGAGTGTTAGAAATGTTTATAAAACTGTTTTGTAGTGTTTTTAAAAGGTTTTTCAAAATATTGATAAAGACTGTAATGTTTTATAAAACGGTGCCAATTTCTTAGTTACAGCTGTTTTATAAACACATTGAAAATATTTCTAAGAGAAATACAGTTTTATAATTTGTTTCTCCGAAACTTTTTCCCAACTATTATGAAATATAAAATTGCTAGTTGGGCATCCGATGAAAATGTTGACAAAGTAAAGAAAATTGTTATAGAGAATAGTCGAATCACTATTAGAGAAGTTGCTGAGGATGTCGGCATATCGGTTGGCTCATTCCATGCAATTTTTTCGAAAATTTTGGGAATGAAGCATGTGACAACGAAGTTCGTTCCAAAATTGCTGAAATTTGACCAAAAAAACCGTCGTACGGGTGTCGCTCAGAAATTGTTGACTTATTATTTTGAAATTATGCGCCACTTGTAAGAAGCAATACTGCTTTTGGATCACAATAATGCACCTGCTCACTCCTATTGCTTGTTTGTAATTTTTTGGACAAAAACAACACCGTGAACGTGTCTCAGCCACCGTATCCACCAGATTTTAACCTCTCGACTTTTTCTTGTTTCCAAGATTGAAGAGACTCATAAAAGGACGGCGTTTTGCGACGGTTGAGGAGATAAAAACCAATTCTCTGAGGGAGCTCAAGGACATACCAAAAAGTACATATCAGAACTTCTTTTCGAAGATTAGGATAACGCTGGCCCAAGTGTATCATATTTGAGAGGGACTACTTTGAAGGAGACAAGATCAATGAATATTTTTCGAGAAAAATTAAAATTTGTTCTATTTTTTCAACAGCGTATATATCAGTATTGTAACGGAGCTACGCTGAGGTGCAAAGGTTGACCTATGCGTAATTCAAACCCTATAATTACTTCGTAAATTGTTGTATTTATGAATTTGGCTTATAAATAAAATAAATCATTTCATATTTTGTATGGACTAAGCCAAATAATTTCTTCCCGTTCTCAAAACCTAAAAAAAATGAACAATTTCACTTTATTTAATTCAGTAAATGTTTTCAAAATACCCTGGTCCGTGACATCGAATTTGAAAAGTATTATATCCCTAATAGACTTAGAATAGGCTAATGAATATCTACAATAACAACAAACGCCAATAGTCTCTGAAATACCACTGCATCGATACGTTTCTTACATCAGCAAATGCTCACCTGTTCTTCATTCAGAGTCTTCAGTGTTTCATAAAAATTCTTGAATCGTCTTCTATATTCGGTTTTCAAAAACTGAAAAGAGCCTTCTCCTATTTTCAAATTGTCTCCCACACAGGCAATACCTGAGAAAAAATATGGTACTTTTAGTTGAAGGGTCTAGTCATTATGTGGTAACAACCACATTTCTTCCACCGTTTTTGAATCATTATTTATCACCAACTATTAATTTTCAGTTGATAGGATCTTAAGTATTGATGAAAGGTTTTTGTTACCAAGTATCAAAAAAAATAGCCTTCTTGAGAAGAAAACACTTTTCCATTGGAAATTTGTAAGGTAGCAAGGACACTTTTACAAAAATGCTTTTTTTATGTACCGTTACAAACAAAATTGTTCAACTTGATTATTTTTTTTTTCATTCTAATGTATTTTCTAACAAACCCCAGTTTTTTTGACTCTCTATTTTTACAACGCTTCAATATAAACTTAGGACAATGAAAGCAAGGCCGTAATTTGGGAGGTTACAGGGGTCAGACCCTCCTCTTCCCCAAAACGTGAATGAAAATATTATAGAACTTGTTTTTAATATCACCAAAAAAACATAATGAGATTGATGGACTCTTGCTGAGAAGGCACCAAAACTTCAAGTTACTCGCACTTCAATAAATAGAAGAATAATTTCGTCAAAAATGACGGACACTTAGGAATCTGAAGTAGAGGTGAGTTTAGGTTAGGTTAGGTCTAAAGTGAGTGGGTCTATTCAACCCTCCATCGGCACTCGCAAGGGTTTATTGTGGCTCACATTTATTCACACTCGACCAAATACACCCAGCTTCTTAACGAAATCGATCGGTTTGTATGGTGAGTGGTCTTTCAGGTCAGATGGTAAGAGTACAACTCTGCCGAACTCTAAAAACCTGATTCAGCCCCCAGCGGAGCAGGCACAAAGTATACGCTCTGCTTGTTTCATCAGTTTCCAAACAGAAGCGACACACACTATTTTCCGACAGTCCGAGTCTCTGCATATGATGTTTCAAATGACAGTGATCTTCAAGAAGGCCTGTTAGACATCGTAGTTCATCCCTTCTGTAGTCCAACAACTGTTTGGTATCAAACTTCGAAGGGTGAATAAACGCCTTGGAGTGAGCCAATTCTGGAAGATTCTGCCAGAAGTCTATAAATCTTCTTACCATTCAGGTGTTCAATCTTTGTTTGGCAAAGCCTAAGCCGATGCCAATGGCAGGTGCTGCTTGCAGCACCCTCCTTTGCAAGGGAGTCAGCAGCCTCATTGCCTTCCAGGCCAGTATGGCCAGGAATACACACCGGAAACAATCTGTTGAGTCTTTCTATCGAGGCGAGTCGTTTTTGGCGATTTGCTACCAATTTAAACGTTGCTCGGTAGGAGCCAAGAGCTTCCAACGCCGCTTGACTGTCCGAGAATATTTTTATTGACTTGTGTATGAGGTTGGATTCTTCCAATCTCTCCGCACACAATTCAACAGCGTAAATTTCCGCTTGAAATACAGTCACTTAGGTTAGGTTAGATTAGGTTAGGTTAGGTTGATATCTCTGTCCTGGATCTGCGACTGAAAACGCCTGCACCAGAACCGGAAGGTGTTTTTGATCCATCTGTGAACCAACAACTATCTGCTCTTAATATTTCCTTCTCCCGGTGGATCCAGTGCTCTGTACTCGGAAACAGTACTTTATAAGGCAGTTCGTAGTTGATAGCTTGAGGCATAAACTCAAAGGTCATTTCCAGAATGCTGTGACTTCCAGTGTCAACCAACAGATTGTTGCACTCTGCACTGAATTTATTTGAGCAATTGGCAATGTGCACAAATCTATATGCAGTCCATCTAGCCTCTCTCTCTCTCTCTCTCCATAAAAATGTGGAGGGGAGGTAAATCTACAGCGGTAGAGGACTCTTTACCACAGATACCCGAATATTGAGTTCACATGTGGAATTGAAAAAACGAAAAGTTACCATTCTTGTATGTCTTAGTGATTGAAAGTAACCAGAGTCTAGAATTTGATATCTGTGGAAAAAATACCAGTACTCCAAGATATATTCCTGATAGCTGACATCATCATTGTCCATATCACACGTGAATGAATTCAAACAGATACACTCAAGAATTAGATCGCATTTTTTCAAAGTTGAACCTGAATGTAGCCAGGTTTCCAAACTTCTTGCCCACTTCAACAAATTTTCAGGTTATCTTACTGATATGATTCTTGAAAATATATCGGTGATATTAAGCCAGCTAATAAAATTCATTCCAGAGAACACGCAGCATATATCCGATATCAGGGGAGCCCACGATGCAAAATGGGGATTTACTTGAGCGTCATTGAGACATATAAGGTTGCAGAACTCAGATGATAAGAAGAAAAACATTTAATATAATGTATATATACCTTTTCAACGGTGGAGGAAGCGGCTATAGATTTTTAAATATGTACAAAATACTGTTGCATGGACATACTCGAGCGCATCAGATATTGATAGCATCAATGTCCTACGTATTTTTAATAATGTTGGTATGTTAATCTGATCGTTTGCATGATGTGGGTGGTTGTACGTAAGGGTTAAAAATGAACAGAAAATAAATTTAATCGAGCGCGTCAGATTTTCTAAGGGGGTGTTGAGTGCAACAAAAAGAAGCTCTCATTCAATAATCTGACGATTTTGATCTGACGCAAACTCGCGACCACTATTATAATGTGCAAAAAAACCGCCATTTTGAAATACCCAAGCACGTCAGATTAAGATATATATGGTTCATCTCTATGTTTTAGACGTGCTGTCTCATAATCTGACGATTATCTAGAGAAATTCGCTTAATCTGACAAAAACAATATTTTTTTTTATTCATTGAACTTAATTAATTGAAAAGCTCAGGAAATAGCATGCAAATGAAAAGTATATGTTTTTTTAAGTAGAATACTTGTATTTATAAGAAAATATTTTTTAAATGATCAAAAATATTTAATTTTTTATAAACAATTGATTAATCAATGAAGAAAAGAGAAATTAAACTTTCTATGTTTTTTACCACTTTTATTTGTAACTAACGTTACTGCAGTTTCGTCCTATAAGGACATTTTCAAACTTATATATTATATAAGTTTGAAATGTAAATTATATAAGTTTGAAAATGTCCTTATATATTGTATGAGTTTGAAAATGTCCTTATAGGACGAAACTGCAGTAACGTTACTTACAAATAAAAGTAGTAAAAAACATAGAAAGTTCATTTTCTCTTTTCTTCATTATGATTTCCTACCACGTAGTAACGGCTACATCCATCAATTAATTGATTAATTAATCATCATCTTCATCTTCATCACAAACGAGTCTCTGTGATCAACTGTGATGTGTCATGTGATGGCGTCATGGCAACAGAATTCAGAGTAGGGACGGAGTGAGAGAGTAATTGATAGAGAAAAAGTGAATAGAGAATAGAGGAATAGAAACTCTGAGAGGGAAATATAGGTATCACACAGCTGCAAGCATTAAACTTTATCGATGAATTTTTGTTATTTCGGCTTGCGGAAATCGTCAGAATATATAATTTTTGTTATCCTTGAATTATTTCCTTCGAAATAAAAAAAAATTAGCTACGCTCGAGAATGTCGAAATGAGGTTATTTTTTTACAACTTTGCTGCCCTCCCCTTCCTTTACGTCACTCTCAAATTGTCAGATTACTGAAATATACACTTTTTAGCAGGTAATTAACTCACCCTACCTTAATCTGACGCGCTAATCTGATCCTTTATCCCTCACAGGCAACCTTATATATGGGGCTCATATTTGGTGGAGGTACTTAACCGGGTACAAGGTATGCCCCTGTATATTGATCTGCCGCTCTTTAGTAAATCCCGAAATCTCCGCTTGGGCTCCCCTATTACGTTATGTTAAGAATTAGTCTACTTCGTCACCTGAAGATGCCAACGTGGTTAGGGAAAAGCGCGTCGAGAAAAGTGTTGCAGTTCTGGTGTTTAGAATCAGTGGTTGTTGCGGGCATGAAAATTCGATTTCACAAATAATAAACTGTCAAAAATTCCCTTGACTGGAGAATTAGGTATGTGATGGACTTGTTCAATACTTGAAAATTCATAACGTATACGCCTGAGGAGAAGGAAAGAATGCCGTATACACTTTCCATTAATAAATACAACTCACTTGGTTTTCTTTTTCTGTACAACCATAGTTCATCTACAGTAATGTTTGGTGGAAAAGCAGATCTCCAATGTTCATCCTTCGAATGCTGAACGTTTTGAACTCTCTTCTCGCTGAAAATAATTAGAAAGTTGATCAGAAAAAGTAGTCATTACTTTTGACTATGAAAACAATTGTCTTTTGCTATAAATCTCCATCATTTTGTTCCTGCTCTCATATTTATATCCCAAGAAATTTTTCGGTACCAAAATCAACAATGTCAGACTACAGAAAAATTAGAAAATCTATAAGCAAAGCTGTCATCAACTTTACAGTTACAAAAAGGTTATACTGTGGTAACTTGGCATCTTCATCTTACAAAATGGTAAAAGAACTGATCTGCCTCTGTCATCAATCACTTCCAGCCTGCATTCATATGAACATTAAATTATAGGAATATCGCTTTTTCTTTGTTGTTTCGAAAGTACTTTCGAAACAACAATGTTCGAAAGTTCATGTTAAAGTAGTTGTTTGAGGAGGGCTTTTTCTTACAATTTGTATCTGAGAGTAAGTTCTGTATATCACTGAACTTAATTTCTTTTTTTCCATCCTTCGGAAGTTGAAAGCCAAAAAGCTTCTTTTCCAAAAATTATTCTTTCGTGAAAAATATATCCCTTTCAATTTGAGGAAGAAAGAAAAAAACAGATGATAGAAACTAGATAGCACTGGAAACAAAGTATACCCACAGCAGAGTCAAGAATTGGTCAAAAAAGTGCAGGTGAATCAAGAAAGAACGACTGTAAAGACGAGGCATGTATGAAAAGTCAGAAGATGAAGAACTGGTGAAGAGAAAGAATGTCCCAATTTCTACCACCAGTTTAATAGAACAGTTATCAGGATTGCCAGATGACGAAAATTGTTGTAGACTCCCGAAATGTTTGACAAAGGACGAAAATTTTGAAAAGTAGATTTTAAAGAGCTGACTGTATAGTCCAAAGTTTGGTCAGTGAGAAAAAAAATGTTCCACCTCTCGAAGTAATTGATCCCAAAAGTTCAACTTTTTATTCATGAAGAGTAACGATTAAGTTATATGTTCCTCTCGAATATCGTGACTAAAAAGTATTACAGTTGAAAGAGAATGGTATAGAAAGTATTGAAAAATTCAAAACAAAAACCCAAAGTCCAGTTAGAATTGAATATGTTCCTCCTGTTGAATTGTTTTTCTTATGATGTCAGTTATAATTAGTTGGAAGATTTCGATTGAAATCATGAAAATATCAGAATTTTCTTTCAAGCATCATTATGATATAAATAATCAATTTGCGAAAATTATTATAATCCTATTTGTTGATATATTCAAGAAGCACTGTATGTACTAAAGCTAGGTGTAAACAAAAGCAAGATTGTATACTCAAACACACGTTGTGATTCTGTGAATTATTATATGAAAGTAAAGTACATAAAAATGTTCTTTTCAATACTTTCGTTTTCATTTCAAATCATGTTCGATACTACAGCATTTTTTGTGAAATTCACCTCATAAGTTCTGTGTAGGTGTGGAGTGAAATAATGTTTCAATTGACATTGCTTCTAGTTTCCGCCTCTTTCAGTTTTTTTATGTTATTCGATTTACCATTATCTAGATTTACTGTAACTAATTTTAGCGGTTGCCGGTGTTTGCCAAATGAAAGTGTTCGATAAAACTTCACATCAAGTTCACTGTGTTTATAGGGAGTATTCCGGCACGCAATTTCAGGTGATTCAATTTATAGCGAGGCAGATAAGAAAAGTGGAACGGATTTATTTATGGTATTTTCTGGTCTAGTTTTTGATGGATTCTTTTCAACATTTTAAAAACCAGTAATTTAGGAGAATTTTGCTCGATGTAGAATAAACTGATGTTTTCCCATCAATTTCTTCAGGTGCAAAAGATATTGAAGACAAATTGATGATGATAATAAGGGGTCACGTGAATCAATGATGGAAATGGCAAATGAGTTACTCAGAAATTTTAACCTCAAAGATACATAATTCATACAACTATTTTTGAAGATCTTCAGGGATATATGAAAATATGAGACCTTTTGAATAAAAATTAATAATTTGCAAATAAACATGAACCCGGGAAAATCTACACGTCAAATTTCATTGGCTTTTCAAACGAACCAAACTCGGTGAGATTTTGATCCAATAACTTGAACATAGTTCGTTGTCGTCTTTCGGGATACAAGTTTAAATACATTTCCGATATCCTAACACTGTTTCTATCGTATTTGTATTAAATTTGTATTATATCTCTTTTTTCTTCATTCGTGAAAACCATTTTTCGCCAAAAATTCAATGACTTCTACAATAACAAAATGTCATTGAGTGTAACAAATTTAAAGTCAAATTTAGAAACCTCAAAGTCTATTATGATAAGAATTAATTTTTTCAATATCTCCCAATGAATGATAACTTATGATACATCATTGAAAAGGTGAAATCTGGTTCTATTCAAAACGGAAAGAATCCAATGTAGCGCCTTCAAGAAAAAATAAAGTTGATGATGGTGGCCGGAAGACAAAACGTCGGATAGAAAATCTGAAAAAAACATTATCAAGCAGGGAAAAAGGGCCAATGTGAAAGTGCAATTCATTTTCGGATCCTTTGAAAAATGAAGCCAACCATTTTCGTACCTCTCATAGTTTCCGAGATTTCAATGGTGAGGATCGAGTTTGAAACACCCTGTATACATCGGAAATAATAAACAAACTTCTAAATAAACTAATAATAACCTTGGGACTTGTGTCATATACAAAATATATGATCATATGTGAAAAGAAAAAAATAACAAATGAATACATAAATTTAAAATATGTGGTCAATAACAATATATGAATTAAATAAAATTATACAGAAATGTAGTTGTTTTCAATGTAGATTGAATTCAATATGCAAGTCCGCCGATTAAAGGACAATTAGGTTAACCCCTACATAAACTGTAAATTGAATACTAGGAATGATAGTGCGTGCAATTTCACCACAATAAATAACACGAACGTGCTTCACATGATTTATATCAAGATAGTTATATATGTCAACGAGGTAATATCATACACAAATTGACAATATTAGACTACTTACATATAACAGTAGATCGAGCTGAATGATTTTCCTACGAATACATTCACAATTCTTTGAAACGTTTTTCAATTGATTCATACGACTTTACTTTCCTCGTTGATTGTTCTCCACTGTGTACAGGGTGTACTGAATAAGTGTAAAACATTTAAGGAGGTGATTCCCCATCGAAAAAAAGATAGGATCTTTCATATAAAGAAACTTCATTGGAGCATCCCTTGTTAAAATACAGCCCCTTAAAGGGGGTACATAAAATTTGTATAACAATTTTTTTCACAAGCACTGAAAAAGTTACAATATTGAAATCAACCTGACGTTTTGTACTACCAAAAAAAAACTTAGCCAGTAAATTATTTGGTTTACCCCATGGTTGTAAGGGGTGGAAAACGCAACCCCTAAAATTCATTTCCAATGTAACTTTTTGTCAGGAGTGCGAGTATGAGAAATCGAGAGGATTGAGATTCGGGGATCGAGCGGGCCAGTTCTGTGGTCCTCCTCGACGTGCTACTTGACTAAAATGGGCGGGAGCCCCATCATGCATACAAACAAATCCCTTCTGACGCCCAAAGGAACTTCCTTCAGCAGTACTGGATGCACTTCTTTTAAAACTTGAACGTATGCCTCACCATTTAATCGAGGAGGTAGAAAATGAGGCCCAATTAAATCATCACCAATAACTCCGAGCCACACGTTAAGAGAAAACTGTTCTTGATGGTTAGTTTCGACAACTGCGTGAGGGTTTTCATCAGCCCATATGTGGTAATTATGAAAATTAATAATCTTGTCTGTGAATTCTATCGTCTTCAGAAAGTCACAATTTCTTCTAATCATTTCCAGCATCCAATTGCAAAACTCAAGACGGTTCGGAAAGTCTCGCGGTAACAGTGCCTGTACTCGTTGCAGATGGTAAGGGTATAAGAGTTGTTCCTTTAAAATTCGAAATACCGTCATATGATCAACATTTAGCTGGAAAGCAATCTTTCTAGTACTGGTAGTAGGTTGTTCTTCAATCAAATTAAGTACTGCTTCCTCAAGATGTGGTGTTCATATCTCTGGATGGCGACCACAATCCTGCGTTTTTTTGTCGAATGAACCATATTCTCGTAATCGTTGATGAAGTCGAGCAAATATTCCATGTGAAGGATGCTGCCGTTGAGGATAGATTTCAGCATATCTTCCAGAAGCTTCTAACCCATTCCCCTGCGACAGTCCGTAAACGTAATGCATATCAGCCATTTCCTCATTTGTGTATGCCATTTCAATAACAAGTGAATTATTACAGTAACAAATTAAGATCAGAACAACAACACACAATTAGTATTAATTCAATTTCGAAAATTCATAAACTGACAGCGTCACACCAATTTAATTGTCACTATCGCTAATAGCGACCTACTAGATATATTAGTTTCGTATTTTCGCATTTATGACGATGTATCTCTGTAGTTGTTCCTAAAATAATTTTTTGCTGCGAACTGGTTTATTTTGGTCAAAACACCCAAGAGACATTTTTTGTTTAGAATTAAACAGGCTATCAGAAATAAATTTTTAAACGGTAAACAAATAATAAGACAAAAAGTTACATTGGAATAAATTTTAGGGGTTGCGTTTTCCACCCCTCACAACCATGGGGTAAACCAAATAAATTTCTGGCTAACTGTCTTTTTGGTAGTACAAAACGTCAGGTTAATTTCAATATTGTAACTTTTTCAGTGCTTGTGAAAAAAATTGTTATACAAATTTTATGTACCCCCTTCAAGGAGCTGTATTTTAACAAGGAATGATCCAATGAAATTTCTTTATATGAAAGATCCTATCTTTTTTTCGATGAGGAATCACCTCCTTGAATGTTTCACACTTATCCAGTTACACCCTGTATATTAAAAATTTTCGCTACTCAATGGAAAAGCTGAATAAATTATCAGTTTTGTTTTAAACGAAAATATAGAAAACAGGAACAGAAAAAATTATTTAGTGTTCAAACTTACATTCTCTTTCTTAATTTCAATACATTTTTCCCACCATTCACCATATTCTACTTTAATGCCTCTCAAGCTGCTTACGCTTGCCCTCCATGCCTCCACATCTCTGATGAACTTATTTATTTTAATGATCCATTATTCATACCCTCTGAGCATAACCTTTGACTTCAGGAAAGTCAAGAAATATACCATACTATAGTATTTTAATATTAACACTTGTTCACAAAAAGGATTTGAAGCTTTAATAACTTCTAATTATATCCGAGCGCTTTCGATAGCAGTCTGCAGGCTTCATGGCTCTTCTCAAACTGAAGTTTTTTCTTCTTGTTTGTTCTTTTATACGGTTAGAAAGCCTTAATGCAGGTATTTGTCCTTCCCTTTCATCAAGATGTCTCTTTAAATTTGCCTGTAGTTGGGTTACATCAGGTAATGTTCTTTGTGTTGGTGTTTCTCTAGGTTCATGGTTTCTAGGAATGTGTATTGTGTAGTATATTGAATATCAGGTCTTGTTATGTATTGAATTATATTTGTTTCTCGATAAGTGAATTATGACTTTTGAATGTATGGATGTTTAGGTTTTCCCAGATGTCCCATACGGTTTCCTTTATTGACTTGTTTTATGAGTTTGATGTTTTCTGGTTGGGGAAAGTTATGTTTGTTTTGTATGGAGTGTGTTGCGAGGTTTGATTTATATGTTATTGGGTTTATGCATGCTTCTTTGTGCTCGTCGTACCTTTGGATCAGTTTTTTCTTGGTTGTCCGATATAGAATTTGTTACAGTCCAAGCATTGTATGCTGTACATTCCGTTTAGGTTTTTGTCAACCTCTTTTTCATACCTGTTTATTTTATGTGTTATTTTCGTGTTCGGTTTGTAATTGATGTTGATGATCAAGGGTTTGAAGATGTTTGTTAATTTTTTGGTTTGTATATGCAGTCCATCGTTGTGTTGTTTTATCTGTTGGAGTAGTAAACAGCTATGAAAAACTATTAGTAAATGAATATTCACATCTGAAAGCTAGAATTTCTTTGAGAAAATATGTCATGCTATCGAAGATATCATGGGTCACCAAAATCAAGATTTCGGGTAACTACAAACAGTTATCATTCAGGTAGAATCTGTTGAATTCAGTCAGCAAGATTTTCTTTCCTCTGAGAAAATAATAATATTTCCATACATCCATTTACTCTACTTCTCGTAGTATCATCAAAAAATGTATCTGGTTCAAAGTCGTACCAATAAACTAATTGATAGAATTTGGCATCGCTCAACTAATATAGGAAGTAAATCAAAGAAATCCGACGAAATATGAGTTACCGAATAAGTTAAAAAGAACCACTTTCTCCAAACAAAAAAACTGCCACACTCTTCTCTACATGTGTTTCTCCAACCAAGTTGGCGTCTTCGAGATATGAAATGAACTAGTTTATAACTCTGAAAGTCGTCTGTATTTGTATTCAACAGGGTACAGTTCCACAACCCAATACATATCAGTGACTCATTTCTTTCAACTATGTCTCTGTGTCCCATTTTTCTCAATATTCGTATGTTTCTTCACTCATAAGGAACCTAACAAACCTATAAGTTTAGACCTACCAATTTGTTTTTTTTTTTTTTTTTTTTTTTTTCTGATTGATTCGGCCGTTACTTGATGAAGATCCATAGTAATTTCACAAACTACACTTAAACGATTTGATCTCCACTAACTTTATTGAAAATAATCATAACATGTTTCGCTAAAACATTAGCTTTTTCAAATGATTAATAATTCAAAGAAACATTAATCATTTGAAAAAGCTAATGTTTTAGCGAAACATGTTATGATTATTTTCAATAAAGTTAGTGGAGATCAAATCGTTTAAGTGTAGTTTGTGAAACTACCAATTTGTGTTCTTCCTGAGCTATCAATGACATTTCTTTCAATTAATATTCTGTTTTGCGTGAGCTGAAATTGTTGGTTCATGTTTCATTGTCTGGGTATAATATTTCTGTAAAATCGAGAAGATTTGCCTGGCAGCATCTTTCAATTCTCAAATATTCATCAAATTAACCATGTCACTTGAGCCTCTACCAGAAAAGTTGCTGGTGTTCGTCACAGGCAGTGGTAATCTGTATATTTCTCTGAATCGATCGAAGCCGAATGACGAACAACACCGACTTGGTTGGTGAAATACGCATCTAGAAGATTTCTAGTGATCAGGAAAAGTGATAGGTTGATAAAATTAAATCATCTAAAGGAACAATTTGTTCAGGTCAGTCTCAACTCATGTATACTGTAGGTTAATGGACTGACATATATCAGAAAGCAACTATTCCCCTGGTTATTACCACCGAAGGCGTTGGATTATATCCGACAGGTGTCAATTTATAGGGAGATTACAATCCTTAATGTAATAATGATATAGTGTCCAATCAATCTAAAATTGTAAAATCATTCAAATCATGTGAACAGAATGTCCCGAAAACAAAGTAAATTCAGAGCTCTTCGAAACTTTTTCCGTCGGCGGAAAAAATTTCCTTCTTTCAACTGAAACATAATTAAATAATGTCGTGCTACATTATACTCGATCATGACTCCTGAAGTGTTGGACAAGAATGAGTCAAAGTTGCTCTGATATGGAGGTTTCATCTAGGTCAGGAGGTCATCGTAACAATGCGAGACAAGCCGCCGAAACTGCCAACTTTGAGATTGACTGTTATCGATTACATTGGAGTTAATTTCTGAATAGAAATTGGCGAGTGTATACTTAATTTCGATTGAGCAAAGGCTGATAATTGATTGCATTTATCTTTATTTCTCGAGGGGGAAACCGAAGTGTCCCTTAGAGACAACAAAGAAGTTGGAATCTGATATATGCCTCTCAAGTCGACTAAGTGGACAGAGCAACCATTTCACAAAAGGATTGATAGTTTGCATTTTATAATATAGTTTATCATGCGGTTTAGCAATTCGTATTTAAATCGATTGTGTCAAGAATGATGAATTGAGTTCATTACACTAATTGAACATTAACGAATGATACTTATTTCGGAAGTGGGTGGAGTTCACTTTTATTCACACTTAATATAAAGAAGTGCTACTTCAACATGAAATACATTGAGAATGTACGAATATTCGAATTTAAACGTTTGAAAAATTCATGAGTAAATAATCCTCTATAGGATTATCATTCTATTCGGGCTTGAAAATTTAAAGTTCATTTCTTTAGATTTATATACTGGTTAGTTCTATCGGTATAAGACAAATAATTCAAAATCATTCCAATAATGTTTCTTTCACCAAAAGTTTAAATGTGTACTTAAATATAATGGCGAAGGAACATTTTCTCTGTCTGGGTTTTGGTAAACTAAATTCGCTATGTGAAAATGGTCGGCGACATTATAACTTTATTTGAATTGTTAGGAATCACAGGTTGAAAAGTAAGACCTCGTTAGTCCCTAGCTCGCACAAGTTTCGACTTCTGAGGGTTGTCGTTCATAGGAGTGCGATAGCTGATTAACGGAAAAAACATATTTCAAACATATATATTTTTTTGTTATTCTGTGGTGGGTGTAAATTTTGATTATCGGAACTAGGCTGGCTATTTCCATTGATTTGTTGTATTGTTGTTCATCTCAAACAAAAATGATATTTGATTTTCCTCTGCAAAATATGTGCGAAAAAAAAGGAATATATAGTTGATAATGCAGCAATTTTTTAATTGCTGTTCATCTATTGGAAACGGCAGAAAACAGTTGACAACAAAACATGCGGCTTAGACTAGTTTTTATCTGTAAGATGGAATTGTGTTTCGAATTTGTTTTCCAAACTAAAACAAGTTTTTCGTTTCTGTTTTTAAAAACCACTACCAGTTGCAAGCAACTCCGTTTGGTGGAAATCCGTCTCAACAGCTCGATAATTTACCAACTTTTATCCAAGAAAGTGTTAATCCAGTTGCACAAAGGTCGCAAGTGATCCTTCAGGACGTTCAGGTGAATCATGAAAACTGAGAGCAGATAAACAGGTAATCTACATAGTAATAACATAGATACCCAAATAAGAAATAAACAAACCTCCAAACCTCAGAGGTTAAGCAAGAGCTAAACAATCATAGGCATTCCAAAGATAAATGTTTAGGAAAAGCCACTGTTTAAAAATAAAATAAGTACCGTGAATATTACAGAGATCGTAAGGATCAAATGAAATTTTCTCATGAAAGAGAATAGAAAATAGATAGTAGAGATGCTGTGGCATATATTCAGTTATAGTTACCTTCATTACCAAGGTAATTTCTCGAACTGAAAGTTATGTGAAAGAATGAAGAATCAATGAGAATTCTAGAAAAAAATTTCACTAGAAGAGCACACACCGCCGATTCGATAACTATTTACGAAAAAAGCGCTATAGTAAATGTTCAAAAGCTTTCATACAATGGTATAAACGAGCTTCCTTTGCCTCCCTCACTGGTTGTGAATCTCGGGAGTTATTTCTCTGCAATGCCTCATAATATCATCTCTCAAATTTTCTAATGTTGATTGTATCTCATACACTTTAGACTTCAAATGGGGCCATAGAAAGAAATCTACATGAGTGAGATCCGGAAACCTTAGTGGCCATTCTGTAGTACCTTTTCTGCCAATCCAGCGACCAGGAAAATGATCATTCAGAAATTGTCATACTGAAGCTGCATAATGAGAAGGTGCACCATCCTGCTGAGAAACTAATCGGTAATATCATGCACTGTTCAAAAATGATAGTAAAATAGGTGCAATGAAAATTACTTAGGGAGACACTAAGAGAACGTAAGGGTCAAATGAAATGTTCTCATCAAAGAGAATAGAGAATAGGTAGTACAGATGATGTGATATATATTCGATCATAGTTACCTTCATTACCATCAAGGTAATTTCTCGAACTAACAGTTATGTGAAAAAATGAAGAATCAATGAGAATTATAGAAGAAAATATCACTAGAAAAGCACACCACCGATTCGATAACTATTTACGAAAAGAGCGCCATATGATTTCAAGAAATGCATACGTACCCCCTTTCCCTGTGTCCCTTGTGTTCTTTCTCATCAACAGCCATTCACGACCTAGTACAAAACGTTGTAGCAAGTGGAACAGCACGTGCTGACTGGATTCAATTGTTATTGCGCGTGGCCTGCGTGTCTGTGTTGAAAACAAACTGAGGTTTTCGATACTGACACACATTTGCGCCAATGAGGAATAGTCCAGTTTATTCAGAAGGCCACTTTCAGCTGGGTTTTCATAAACTACCAAAATTTTACAGAATCATATTTCGCAAACATAGAAATATACAAGCTGCCGAGTCGAGCTGTTAATTCATAGAATAATTTTTGTAATTGATGCAGTTAAATACGAAGTTGGTTAACAAAAACGTACTGATAGGTTTTTCACGTTCCGCAATGTGAAAAAACAGAGAATTAGGCAATAAAGACTAAACAAAAAATCACCCCGAAAAGTTACTGTGTAATATAAACCTTTGAAGAGTCCAATTACTCAGTAACTGTCGTCTCCTTCTTGGGCATTCTTGGCCCTCCTCAAACTGAGGAGGGCCAAGAAGATGACAGTACTACCAACTGTCGAAAGCGTTCGCAGATAATTAATAAAAGTTATAAAGCTTCAAATCCTTTTTGTATAATTTGATATTGAAATATATATATATATATATATATATATATATATATATATATATATATATATATAAAGATATAGATGTTATTGAGTGTGTATGATATAAATCAAAAATGAAAATTCATGGACACAACACTCCAAAATAGTGGGCAAACCGCGGACACGTGTTTCTGGCTATTGGCCTCATCAGCGCGGTGCAGCCAAGTGCAAAGATGGGCAACACTTGTTTGCATCCTATTTTCGGTTATTATTATATAACCATGAATTATTTTTGATTTGGGTATTTCAGCCAATATCTGGGGGCTATGGAAACACTATTTTTTGTTATTCAAGCTTTCGGAAAGTATATTTTTCTCCTTTATCAAGAATATCTACAAAATAAAGATCATGTGAACATTATACAGTAATAGATATGTTACAAAAACTCACCAAAGTTAGTGTAAAATATAAAAAAGGCATATAAATCCAAACATAAAACGAAAAGTCAAATGCAAAATTTGACGTTGAAAATTTTGTTACAGCACAAGAGAAAATACTGGCAAAAAGGTATTATTATTAATATTTTTTATAACGAAAAAGTTATTTTCGAAAAATAAATAACAGATAAAGAAATTAAACAAACATTACTCATGGGAATGATAACGGGAAACTATTTTCATATATTTCTCTATTTTATTTTCAATAAATTCTTGTTTTCAGTTCTACATGTACGTGTTGGACTAATCATATTGCACTCAACATAGGTTCCTATCTGTTTCGTTAATAAAAATAAATATAGACGTATGTGTCCGATACAAGGAATTATTGAAATGTGCATGAAATGGTTTTCAACTATCAGGCAGTTAATGTTCAATAATTTTGAGGTATTCAATTCGAGAAGTACAAGATATTTTCTTCTAATAAGATGTGGCATTGAACACGTCATTACGCAGCTTTTGGTACGAGTCTATTCAGATATTTGTTTGAATTTTGAATATTTTTTCTTTTGAACCTACTACACATTTTGTCACATTTCTAGAAAAAATTAAAATGAAATAAAAACGATGTCATATTACTTTCTTGCTTCAGTAAGCGAACTGCACGTTTATGTGTAACGTTAATTGCCTAAATCGACAAATTATAGTGAAGATTCATTAAATAATTTGATAGAACCCTGTAATGAACATGATACAATTGCAACATCGTCGCCTCCGCCAAAATTACTATTTGTTCTGAAAGCAGACAGGTCAAACTGTAGACGTAAAATGAACAACAGTCAGCAAAATTTTCAAAAAGTGCTTTCCGTAGGAATTACTGAAACAAATTATATCTATAAAGTAAATTCCTGGAAAAAAATGGCTAGTTATTTCAAAAGAAACCGACAGACCCAATATCCAATATACGTTCAAAATTTTAGCATTACCAATTGTTCAGTAATAATTGATTGAATCCTGTATCGATAATATTGATATGCAATATATTCATTCAATATGATAGAAATGGATGAACTCAATACGAGGTCTGTTCAAAAAATAAGGCAAATATGTTTCTCAAAAAATATTTATTCATTCATCAATCCTATTTTGTCTCCTTCAAAGTAGTCCCTCTCAGAAATAATATACTTGTATTCGGTTTGTATCTCCTCAATGGTCGCAAAACGCCATCCTTTCATGGCGTTTTGCGCCATTCTCACTTTCTCTCAACATATTCATCGGTTGTTGGGGCGACCAGGGCGAGCGTCGTCATTTACATCTTCTCGACCTTCTGTGAAAAGCCTATAAACTTATAAACACTTATAAACTTTTTTCAGACTCAAAGTAAAATCACTATATGCCACTATCAACACTTCAAGTAATTTGAGCACTTATTTCCATTTTTACACAAAATTTTTTTTGGTAGCAGAAAATTGCCGAACCCGCAAAACACTTCTAACTTTTATTTCTCACACTAACAAACTAAACATGCTAAACAGCTGAAACGAGTGTACCAACTTAAAAAAATTGAAAAATCCCTGAACGAATATACATATCCCACGAAATTTCAACATTCACCTTATTTTTTGAAAAGACCTTGTATTTTCTTTGCAACTGAAAGATTATGTAGTGAAAATTACAATTCATTTATTTTTTTTTGTAATTTAGAAAACAATTTGCCTAAATATTATTATTATCTGCACTTCAAAATTGCGTTTCTCAAGGAACCTGTGGAATTAACAGAACTCATCGTCAGAAAATGTTTTACTATAAAACATTGTATTATAGTTATGAGTTGTATTATCGGTACATATTACGTTACACGTGGTTCTTGTAACAGCCTATTTTAGTTCGTTTAGTTTGACCAACATACTTTTTATCGAAATTTTGGAAGCCATTTCGTAAATCACAGACTTGTTCCTTCTTTCCATCGTGTTGTCTTTCGAGCTGCCCAACACTTGTTGAAGTCCTAGCAGTTTTGAAAGTCACTTTTGCATTCATTTTTTTCTTATTCTGGTGCGGAAAAAGTAACTATATGATAAGATTTCTTTGGTTTTAAGATTATTCAAACTGTACATCTTAATTTTTTCTTTGTAATTGAAAAACCTCCTATTTTCTTTGGGCCTGTCAAACAAGCCTTTAAATTTATTATAAATTTATTTTTCATATTTAGACTTTGGAGTTTTCACTTCCATCATATGAACACCAAAAGAAGGTAACAAAATAATTTTGGCCAGAAGTGCGTGGCCTAAAACCTTGGACAGTCAACCTGTAAGCTGCAGAAGAAAATAAGTATAGGTGACCCATTTTTCGGGTGACTGATCGTCATAGGGGTGAATGAAAGTAGTGCAAGTGAAGATGAAGGATGAAGATAAAGTCACGAGAAGGTCAAGTATCATTTCAAACTAAACTTTGGAGGCAAAGTCTGGTTGATTTGGGGGGCGATAACAATTCTTTATTTAGGAAATAAACGGATAAGGAAAGACAAAATGAAAATTATGAGCGTGTTTTCAAGTTAGACCTTCGAAACTTGATTTTTAGTAGCCATAATTTTGTTTCGTTGATGTCCTCGTGCTGTTTTGTTACATTTTTCGTGTATGATGGCTATCAGAATAGACCCACTGAAAAGTATTTTTTGTTGGACTCACATAAACCTTTCGATGCGGAGTGTTTGGAGAGATTTGTTCTACCCAACATTGGATAAGAAATAGAAACATAAAGCTCTAGCTTATCAGTTGAAATATGCAATAAAGTCAAAAAATGGGTTGTCAGGATGCAGCATACCTTGAGGTAATGCTTTTGAATTCAAAAATGAAAAATATTTAAAAAAAGAAATGTAATTAACGTGGGAGGGTCCGGACCCACCCCTAAATTTGAAAACATAATAAAAAAAATAAATTAAGAATGGAGCAGGTGAAAAAAAGAAAAGTAATCATTACTCTTGTCTACAAACATTAAATTATCATACCAATCAGGTTTGTCCTTTTGTTTAAATCATAAATTATCAAACGATACGTTTGAAATCGGCAGCTTGGATAGTGTAATGGCGGTGTTTGTACAGCTGGTCGAATTTCGAATCTGAAAAATCATGAATTTAAAAAAAAATTATGTCGACTATAAAAAGTGTTAAAATTAATTTTTAAAACCCTCTATTTAGTACCCTGTTTTTACAAAATTTTCCCGGGAGGGTACTCACGGAACCCCCTGGTTTTAGACCCCCCCCCCCCCGAACGAAATTCCTGGCAACGCTACTGCTTGAAAAGAAATCGTTTTGTACGCAAAATAAATAGTTGATTCCTTCAAAATATTTACAGTACCCTGAATGTCATTTTGAGGTGAACTTGAAAAACATTTCTTGTTACTATCCAGTATACGTTCAAAATGTTGGCATTACCAATTGTTCAGTGATAATTGATTGAATCGTATATCGATGATATTGATATGCGTTGTGGTTTAGGTTATGATTTGTTGAACAGGTACCATTGTCGTATATATTCCTGGCATAAAATTTTGGGTGGTTGGTAGTCAACTTTTCTCTTTATATGTATGTAATAATTTTCATGAAAACAATAAACATATTTTTATATCGTTATTTAAGGCATATCTCAAACACGATAGAGGATATAAACAAAGGTTATATCAAACAATATAAACAAAATT
Source organism: Leptinotarsa decemlineata (assembly GCF_025532065.1). Lineage (NCBI taxonomy): Eukaryota > Metazoa > Arthropoda > Insecta > Coleoptera > Chrysomelidae > Leptinotarsa > Leptinotarsa decemlineata. The sequence continues at coordinate 9,007,059 of NW_027412573.1, read as the reverse complement.
CAATTTCTTTTTTTTTTTTTAGTTCTGTCATTACAATATATTTATTAAATAATAGAAAATTGAATTAGGTCAATATTCGGTCTGTTCGAAAAATAAGGCAACTCAAAAAGGTGAACTTGAAAACTTGAAAACTTGAAAAAAAATTTTTGTAAAGTGACTGTTCCATGGACGTACATAACTGAGTTGGTTAAAAAGTGAAAAATGTAGTATTTATTTTGAACATTCAGTGTTGTATAATTTGACATAATAAATATCAAAAGATTGTTTATAGTTGTATGTATAGGCTGAGTTACAAAAATATGGTACACTCTCATCAATAATAAACAGATGTTTTATCAAACAACCATAATCATTTTTACTTTTGAATTTCGATCAAAATTTTCAATACTCTCTATGAAAAGCACTTTTTAATATATCACATACCTGCAATCAGTCAATAATTTTCGTTGGTAAAGAGAATGACGTCACGATTCAATAAGATATGATAATGCTTCAAATATTTATTTATCAACTGTAGAATAAGAATTAATGATGAAACTCTTTCGTCTTGAACAGTATTGTTATTGAAAAATTATACTTATTGTGTGAATTAAAATTGCTACCACAGTTTTTTCTCCTGTGAAACAAATGAGCAAATGGGCAAATGAGTTTTTTTTAATAACAAAAAAAATTATTTTTATTAATACCATAATCCTTTGTATACCGTTGATACTCTTATGGAAATATGCTCGCATTTGACGAGAGCTTTGAAGTCATCAATATATAAATTTATAGATGAGAGAAAAAATGTAGCTGTGAATAAGTCACCAGAAGCATATTTTGAAAGAAAAACTGTGATTGTTGATGAAAACTGCAAACCTGCAATTGAAAGAACAGTACCGACCGTCGACAAAATAATGGAAGCCTCAAATTTCAGCCTGGAAATATAAAAATGTAATATTTGGGATGGATTTTGTTTTATAAATGAGAAATTAAAAGATTCACTTTTGACTTCTCAACTTATCATTTTATCCTGACAGTCAACAACATATTTTGTTTTTCCTAAAAAAAACAATATACGAAGGTTCAGAAATGAGTAATAATGGAAGTCTATAACATTCTCCCCCCATTACCAATTGGATTCAAGAACAAATTGCAAATCAAATCAAAAATGAAATAAAAGCAACAAGCAAAACCCATAGCGATCTGGTTTCCTCACTTCACGGCCGTATCTGGTGACAGCTGGGTATTGGCAGACTTCTTTTTTCTTCTCTTTGAAGCTCTGCTCATCATTTTCTTTCTCGTCCTTCTTTTCTTCATTCTTCTCTAAATTTTCTTTTCTATCGCTTTTTCCCCAGGTCGAATTACTTCTCCGCGTTTCCATTTGACTCTGGCTATTTTATGGATTCCGTCTCTTCCAGGAGAAAGTTTGAAAATTTTCCCTAAAGGCCAGTTAGTTTGCTTCTTGTTATCCGTTTCAATGATAACAATATCATCTACTTTCAGATTACTTATTCGCTTTTGACCATTATCCACCAACTCTGATAGATACTCTTTCTTGACTCGACTTCGAAAACCGTCTCTCAGCTTCTGTATATAATTCAATATTTTTATCAAAAGTCGTCTATGCTCTATCTACAATTCAGGAATCTCCGTGTCGTAGTTTGTATTGAGAAACATGGAAGGTATTATAGGCAAGAAATCTTCATCATCAGATACATATGTCAGTGGTCGAGAGTTTGTAGTTGCCTTTCAAGTATTTGAGGATTTTCCAAAATTCCGCCGCAATAGCTCCTTTATTATACTCATCATTCGCTCCCACCAACCTCCCCACCAAGAAGCTGACGGAGCATTCACACTCTACTTCATTTTGTTGACTAAGCTAGTAGTAGTTGTACACAAACTATTGCTTCAAATTGTTCTGAATTATTGCTTGGTAATGATTCATCTCATTTTATCAAAAGTCCGTCGTAATTCTTCAGATTATCAATAGTATTGAGTTTCTTCGTTGTTGACATTCTTCTAGGCCAGACTACTTATTCATTATTAAAAAGCAGTTTTATTGAAAGTAATACAAATAATGAAATATAAAATTGTAGAATAACTTTCCCGCCATGGTAAATGTACCTCATTCTGCCCTCTGGATACCAAATAATTGTCTCGTCAACTTTAATGCATCGTCAAGATCTTTTGTCGTTTTCTCCAAAAGCCTCAATTGCTGTCTATCTTTTTTGAAATTGTCCATCACTAATATGTCTTATACGGTCGCCAAAAAATTTAATATTCCGGATGGATTTGGCTTTATAAATAGGAAATTAAAAGATATACTTTTGACGTTTCAACTCATTGTTTTATTCCAACAGTCAACAGCAAATTCTGTTTTTCCTAACAAGAACAATATACGGAGACTCAGAAATAAGTAATAATGGAGATCTACCAATAACAGAAAATCTCTCTAAATCAAAAATGGTGAAATTATTTGCTGATAGAGACATTACGGAAGTTAGATAAGAGAGTTTTGACGTGAGAATAGAAAAATTCATTATCTGTTGAAAACTTGTCTTAACTAAGGATATAGCGTTAGAAAGATGTGACAAGCTTTTTACAATGTTTGTTTAAAGGTGGTTGACAATGTTTCGTGGTGTATTTCATCAGTTCGGACTTCCATTGTCTAATATAATATAAATTGATTTGATAACTCTGAAAAAAATCAAAAAGAATAACCGAAAATAACAATTTTATTAAACGAAAAACTGAAATTACAAAGAAATAACATACAACAACAACCAAACAAATAAAAATTGAAATATTAATGAAAGCTGAAAAAATTGCAAAATTTAAAAATATTATTAACAAAAAATGAAAAAATAAAAATTACTTCAAGGTGATGGTAGAACAGGCCTTAGCTAGAAGACAGCAAGAACTCCACAGGGAAGAGAAGCCTCACGAAAACCAGGCCACCAAACGCGGACTGCGATTCCAAGAATTGCATTTACCGGATACCCTGCGAGTGCGGAGAATCATACATCGGTGAAACTAAGAGGCCATTGAAAGTTCGCAATGCTGAGCACAAGAAACACACAAAGCGAGGAGAAAACAGAAAATCCGGAATAGCAGAGCATGTTTGGACTCAACATCAAGTGGGCTCAAGCTGAAATCATCCACAAAGAGGAACACTGGTTTAGGAGAAAATTCAAAGAAGCCGCATATATGTTGTCCAACAACGCATTTAGCCAAGCTAGCGTAGAGATACGCAACATATGGAAACCCCTAATAAAACTAAAAACGACCAACTCCCGCCAAACGGTCATCGCCCGCCAAAACCAATGAAGCAGAAAGAGGGGATAAGTGAAATCACTCGAATGACCTATAAATAGTCAGATCTCGGAGGAATAAATCCAGTTATCACCCGAAGACGATTGTGGATACTAACAATCGAAACGTTGTGACATAACTTGGTTTGAAATCTTTTGATTTTTATTTTTTAATTTTTGTTAATAATATCAATTATCAAATCAATTTATATTATATTAGACAATAGTAGTCCAAACTGATGAAAAAACATTACAAGTTCACATCAAGCATTTTCAGGGGGCTGGTCCACAATAGAACAATAACCAGCTGGCCCACTTACCACGTGATCTGCCCGAGTTGCCGGAGACCTTCAACCGCTCTTAGGATGAGATTCTCATCCAAGGCGTTCAGTGCTGCAGTATCGAAGGATTCGACGGTACCACGGGTATCGAATTAGTTATAATAAACAGTCAGAAATTGATATTGTGTTTAGTTTATTCACTCTTGTTATTATTGGTTTTAGTTGGTTATTGTTGTTTTTTTATTATTGAGTGATTAGAAACAGGGAAAGTAGGGGGAGTGGACTTACTGGTTGATTTTTACTGTGGCTGGTCTATTGGAATAAAGACGCCTTCTGGAAAAAGAAAGTGACTCATCATTACCCACATTGGAAGTGTTGATGTTTTCTTGAGGATAGTTTATTGATGTTTGTGTCAAAGCATTTTGAGAAAATTATAGAACCTCTAGTCATAACATTTCACCAAAATTCTTGAGATTTATCTGATGAAAAGCAAACCTATTTCATCATTATGTATTTTTTAAATCGAAATGTTATAATATTAATTGTATTTTTAGGGAAAGTTTTTGGCTTTCTACTACTCCATCTTGATACAAAAAAAGGATGAGGGAATCTTCCAAAGAAAGAAAGGAAGTAATCAATTTGAAAATAAATAACTCTATACATGGATGTGTAGATCATGCAAAGAAGTAACTATCAGACACAAACTGAAAGAAAGTCCTCCCAAAACAGCTACTTTCATATAAACATTGAATTACACTGGGCATAAATAGATTAAAATGTTAGGTATTCATTGGAACATGCATGAAATGGCTGAAACTTATTGTTTCATGGATGAATGAAAAGCATCTGTTTTCGAGGATAGAGGTGAATGAATAATCATTGAAAACTGTCAAAAAATAGTTTTATTCAAAATAACATAATGTAGCTGATATCACATTTTGGACAAAAATAATTTCGTGACCGAAATTAGGATTGATATTCACTGTGATTAATAGTTCTTATTTGTGACTAAACAAGAGTGCAAGGGATCCAAAGATAGATATTGCTCTTTCATATCTGAAAAAATGAAACTTGGCTTATTTCATAGCTCAGAAATAAAGGGTTATTTATGTATAAAAAACAAATTAATATTTATTGCTGAGTTAACAGAGAAAAAAAAATAGTTTGTTTATATTTAATTTGATAAGTATAAAAATTCAATTTTCACTTTGAATACCTTGCACTATGTATAAGGAATGTATAAAACAGTATAAATACTTATATTTTACTTAAGTAGAAAGCTGCCACCGCTAAGAATGGTCCATACAAAATTACAAGATGAAATAATGGTGGTAAACATTAGGAAAATCAAAATTATACATCAGTTAACAATAATCGATAAAAATAAGAAAATAAATTAAAACAAAATATACAAAGACAATTACCTAAGATAAAATTTCAAGAATATCAAGTCGGCAAGAGTTACATAAAAATACTTACAGTAATCCATTTATTGAAAAACTTCTTGCAAAATTCAGACATGCATAAATGAATATCAATTCAAATAAATTATAATTTGGATCAACAGACAGTATTTTCATATTTTGTGTGAGCTGAATTGAATAAATAATCACAAAACAACTCGCCCAAATTCTATACAGAATGTTCAAAAAATTACCAATACTGAACTCCGAATTGCAAGACACAAATTGCAAAAACAAATTGTGATAAAATTGCCTTACATAAAATTCGTTATTTTTTAAAAACAGTTATCATTAAATTATCTCAACTGATCAACATCAAATACATCAATTTCATACTTTCATGAAACTGGTGTTTCTAAACTAAGTTGTTTATTTCCAATTTAATCTACTATTTCACTGTTCCAAACTTGATAAAACTCTTTACAAAGGCAAATATCAATAAAATTTATAGTAGTGGCAATTCCAGCGCTGATGGCATTTAAATTATAGTCCAGTCATATTAGTGGTTTTACCCCAGGCAGGTTTGAACTTGTATAAACCTTTATAAAGGTTTATACAAGTATAAACCAAGGTATAAATCTTTATAAAGGTTTATAGCTGACTATCTCCAATTCCCATGTACTTGCCTATTTTGACTGATATGACTGGATTATTATGCCATAATGAAACAAGATATTCACAACAATATTCTAATAGTTTTACTCCATCCCACTCATTTCATTTTCAAGGATTGATCTCGTTCAATTCAACACAGAGATCATAGAATAGCAAATAATCTAGTCAGTCATCTAATTTGTTTCCTTTAGTGTCTATATTATTTACCATATAACGATATATCTTCAAATATATTATTTTGAAACAAACGATTTATTAATGGAAAAATGAGTCACATCAAGTATCATCATTTTGAATTATTAAATGTCACATCGGATATGTTGCTTATACTTCTAAAATACTGGTATTTTGGGGAAACATCAAGTTAACAAAACTTAAATCATAAATCTCATAGATGACATTTTTATTCATTGATTTTTGGATACTGTCACAACAAATAAAATATTCGACAATCAAACTGTAAAAACTAGAGACAAAATTTGTGAATTTCTTTGTAATAATAAACTGTGCACGTTCATTTTTCAAAATATTAAATATTTCACTTTTTCCTACTAAAAGCAGTTGATTATTCTTCTCAAATCTAGATCTGATTGAATTTCAAAACATATCGAAAAAAATCCCTTTTAGTCCCTTCATAAGTATAATGATGCTTTCTTCATCTTTATATAAACTTCTTAATAGTTTAATAGTAGTCCAGAGATATTGAAATTGTTGAATTGCAAAATTGAAAAATGAATTCTCAGAACAAATTAACTTTATTGATTTAGAACTACGGAAGTGTCCTCAAATGGAAAATGAAAAATAATAGATTTTCGAAACATTCTGAGGTTGTTTTCCATCAATATGGAATACTTGTCATATTTTTTCAAACTAATTATAATCATTGAAAGCTTCAGATAGCCTGTGTGACAACAGAGGTCCTTTTTCATATGTATATGAAAGAATGTGAAATTTAGCAAACACAGATGTGTGTTCTTTACATCAATAAGAGTTTGCTGCAATGGAACCCCTAATTCTTACTTAATCATCACTTGAAATTTCCTTTGTCAAATTCAACCCACAGTACTGAAGTTTTTATTCAATTTCCTGTTATACATCAGATTAAAACTAACTTTTTTGACAATAATGCACTATAACCTTAAAAATCTGTTGAATAATATGTTGGAGCATAGATCATAAACCTGACAAATCAAAAAGGCATCCACCAGAGTCCGTCTATTTATATCCCCGATATTTCAGAGTTGAATTAACAATATTTGATAAGGATAAAAGTAATGTCCCCGTTTTATATTTCGTTGGCGGCAACAACGTAAATCTTTCATCACTTTTGTACTGAGTTGTAGAAAAAAACAATTCCTGTTTCATTTTTCATCGAAAATTATTCATTACGGGATCTCCTTTGGAAAAGTATTTCGTTCATTTTGAGATAAATATCAACTGCCAATATTAAGATAAAAAATAATCAGGATATAATATTAGGTTTCAAGTAGTATTTGACACATTGAGGAATGATACTCTCACACTAAATAATCACAAAAGGTCATTCACACTTGATATCTAGCATACACCACAAGCTGGAACAACACTCATACAAAGAACTAGATTGAATATAACGAGGATTAGAAAAAATCTTCATTTCGTTTCAAAAGTCGATCCGATTCAACTGAGCCGAAAACACCTAAAACTTCGAATCAAGAATAAGTGAAAAACTTATTTCCTTATTCGTTTCACCAATTTTCGAAAAGACGCAGTCCATTTCGTCCTTGTCAACTTTGAGCAGTCAGTCTCGTCCAAGGTGTTTTTGGGGCAAAATTTCTCTTTGGGGGTGCCGCAAACTTCAGATGAAAAACCGGAATCGCTACCGAAACCTAAAGAAAAAATATCAGTATTGGTAAAAAAAAATATACATTGTTTAATAAATGACAAGGAAGGTTGAACAAATAGCATAATATGGAGTTCAAAATGAAATTTTTGATTATACTGACTGTGTCATCAAATAAGAAAACAATTTTAAAAAGTATTTTATTCTTCCATAAGTTCAATTGTACATTTGAAATGATCTAGTTGAAATTGTCATTCAAGTTCAACTTACCTTGCTTTTGAGATCAAGGCAAATTTGTACACTATACTCTTTCAAGATCATATATAAATTCATCTATCAATTAGTTATTTGCTAGTTGAATAAGATATATTTTCAATTTCAAAAATATAAAATAACAAGATATGAAGGTGAAAAATAAAAAATTAAAAGATGAGGTAACTTTGAATGACTATTTCAGAATTGGAATTATATTATGTTACCTTCTTTTTTTTTATTGGTGCACTAATACCTACTTGTAAGTTCACTAAGGCAAAAAAAATAATAATAATAATAATAATATGTCTTTATTCACACTTAATTATAATACGATAATACAATACTATATCCCATAATAGTGTGTAAGGGCGGAATTCAGTCGCCCCTATCCAAGGATACTGGTGACTGCTCTTCCATTCAACCCTTAAAACAAAACTAAAGAGAACGAGAAAAAAGAGAAAAAAAATAAGAGAAGAGAAAACAAATCTAAATCTAGAGGTTCACAGGCTTTACAAGTGTAACTTGAAGTCACGAAAAAATATATATTTTTTACAAATCAAAAATTATAGTAATATAAATGTTTTTAACTGCGTGAATGAGAATCAGATTAATGCTAGGGTGCTAACAGTAATTAGATCATGAAGGTTCCAAAGGAAGTGATAAAAACAAAACAAGAAAACAAAGGGAGAGGCTTGAAGGCAGAAAGCACATCAATTATTATTGATCAGACTTTTAACTCTTGCTTTCGTGGCACAACACTTATGTTTGAAGTCTATCCTCAAATAACATGTTTCTCAGTGAGTACTTGAAAACAGATTTATTCATGGTTTTTAACGAGTCAGGAATGGCATTATAGATCTTTGTTACATTATAAAGAAACGATCTTTGGTATAGTGAAGTATGGTGTATTGGAGGGGTAAGGCGGTATCGATATCTGGTATGAAATGCGTGAACGTCGTGTCTGAATAAAAGTTTGTTGTATAAGTAAATAGGTACTTTCGTTTGAATTACATTATGTATAAAACAACTTGTCTGTAGTAACCATCTTTGTTTCATAGTTAACCAATTCGATTCTTTAATTTTATGAGAAATTGAATTACGTTTCCTTATTCCATAAATGAACCGGGCACATGCATTTTGAACAATCTGAATACGATTTTGATCGTGATTGGTTAAACTAGAGTAATACACCATATTTGCAAAGTTAAAGTGGCTCAACACTAAGGTTTCACACAATATCTTTTTTGTTTTAACATCTAAAATTTTTGAAAAATTTGATACCAGTTTGAGGTTACAATATGCATTTTTGATGTATTTCGTTACATGTGCACTGAACCTCAACTCTGTGTCCAGAACTACACCTAAGTTTCTTGTTGAGCTCACGGCTTCAATGTCTTCTGTACCAATTTTGATGTTAATTTGATCAAGTTTATTCTTGTTGTTCCTGTTACCAAAAATTAATAACTTGGACTTGACAGGATTGATTAGCAGACAGTGATCCTTTGATATGTTATTCAACCTATTAAGGTCTTCATTGAGAATAGAGCATGCCTCATTTACGTTTTCTGGATGAAATGTGTAATAAATTTGCGTGTCATCTGCATAGTAATGAGATTGACAATAAGTATACATCATGAATAATAAAGGTCCCAAAATGGAACCTTGAGGGACACCGGTCGAGAGACTTAGAGGTATAGAACATTTATCCCCAGATTTAACTAGCTGAATACGATCTGTTAAGTAACTTCTGATCAACATTGATGCACTATTGGTGAAGCCATTAAAGTGTAAGATTGCTAATAGTAGTTGATGGTTGATGCGATCAAACGCCTTCGAATAATCCAGTAACTTTAAGAAGTGCTGAAGTGCAACTGTGATTGGGTCGAAATCCGGATTGATTATCTGGTAGAAGACTATGGTATTCTAGATACTCTCTTATTTGTACGTTTAAACTTTTTTCCAATATTTTTGAAAGTGTAGGCAATATACTGATAGGTCTCAAGTCTTTCAAATGTTTTGACTTATTTATTTTCGGAAGGGGAAGTACGTGTGCGACGATATAGACAAAACTAAAGAAAACCCAAGTTTTGCAACTTTTTGCATTTTAGCAACTATTTATTTGTTGGAAAATATGTTTTTTTAAATTGAAAGGGGTATATTTTTAGGAGAGATTAATATTTGCTTTCTACTTCTCTGTCTTTATACAAAAAATAATGTGAGAATCTTCCAAAGAAAGGAAGGAAGCAATAAATTTTAAAAAATCAACTCGATGTGTATGTCATGCAAAGAAGTAACTTTCAAACACAAACTGCAAGAAAAAGTCCTCTTGAAACAGCTACTTTTTTATAAACATTGAATTACACGAAAGAAAAAAATACTTTTGGAACAAACACATTTATATGAACGCGTAATGATACAAAAAATACTTTTTCCTATATGTTTTTTTAAACTTCTGAAGTTGCCATTAGACATACCGACGAGATATCAAAATCGAATTTATATTTTAAATTATTCATTCAAAATTGCAGTATTTGGTTATAGTTTAGTTCACAAGTTCCTTTCAGATCAAAAGATTCTTTTAAAAAAAGTGTTGCTTGCAAAAATTGCAAAAGTTATAAACAATCAACTGAAAAAACTGGGGTTTGTTTTTTTGCAAGTATCTCAAAAACTATTTGACATTTTTAAAATTTGAAAAGAAGTTCGAAACGAGGAGGAAATTTCCCAACAAAAGTTCCACCTCCCTGAACTGTAGGACCAATATCTATAATTTTCCCAGAGGGTTGAAAATACGCCCTGAGCAGGTATTATTGAAACGGGTATTGATGTAAAAATATTATTTCAACTCATTAAATATATCAAAATTAAAAATTAAGAAAATTCAGGCATCTACTGAATAAATAAATGAACAATAAGCCATGGTCAAAAAATTGTTATTGTGCATTTATTATGCATCAATTGATTCACTATTTTTTTCTACTTGAACAGGAACATTGCAAATGCCATAATTGTTAAATAACCATTCATGAAAGGTCTCAGAATAGATTCCCCTTGGAAAAATGAAAAAAAAATTATTTTTCAATTTGTTATCAACAATTTACTCCGGTTAAAAATTTAAAAGCATTTTTATGATCAGAAGCTACATGAAAATGATTTTTTTCAACATTACATTTTTTCCATATTTTTTTTCTCTTTCCACACAATATAACAAAAAAAAACACGTATTATTTCTTGGAAAAAACAATTTATTCATATTCAATATCGAATTTTAAAAATTTATTATTTCCATAATTATCACATGGTTTCAAATGTTTAAACTTATTATAACTTACAAACTAATTGAGATACGATGAAAAAACTAATGACTTATTTATTCTCTATTAATTAAAGAACAAATTCAGCCCAAAATTCAAACTCTTACACAATTATTCATGCTAGTTATAGCATTTGTTTATTTTTTTTTGTTTAGATAAATTATGATAAAAAAATGTCCCTTAATTCCAATCACAATTGGTAGAAAAAAACTGTCGATTAACAAATCCATTTTCAAGCAATAAAATTATATTTAAGAAACCAATTTTTTTAAACTGTAATTTGCGTCAAAGAAAAAGTTTCCGAATTTTTTTTTATATTATCTTATAAATAATGCATTTGTTTATGGCATTTTTTTAAATATCAGTTTTTTTTTAATATTTCCACGTAGCTTCTGATCATAAAAAACGGATCAATAGTATTTTAAAAAAATATATTTTCAATGAGTTATGAACCTTTTTAATTTTAAAATTGTTGTAATTGTTGTTGTAAATTGTTGATGACGAATTGAAAAATAACAATTTTTTTCATATTTCCAACAAGAAAAATCTCAGATTTGTTATTTACCAGTTATCGCACTTGCGTTGTTCCTATTCAAGTAGAAAAAAATTGTTGATTACCGATAAAAATTATTACACTGTGGATTATTTTTCATTAATTTATACAGAAGGGGCCAGAATATTTAATAAGTTTAAATAATATTTTTTCATTAAAGGTCCGAAGTGGTTGTGTCTTGTGCAAGCCAGAGTACCCGTTTTTGAACGTATTTTCAACCCTCTGGAAAAATTATTAATATTGGTCCTACGGTTCCGGGAGACGAGTCAAGTAAAACCATTCAAACCCTTACCTCTAAAACTATTTCGGTTATCTGGATTCAACCCGCCTAGTAAATCGTCATCACGGGTGAAGCTGGAAGAATCGGAGACATCGTCCATGTAGGAGAGGGACATTGCGGAGAACGGCACGTTCAAGGAGGAACATTCGCTGGGACCGATGCTCTCCATGTTGCAAAACCATTCGGAAAGGTTCTCGCCGTCGCTGTGTATGGGAGATGGGGGAGGTTTGATCATGTTACGCATCTCGAGGAATGGCGTTTGAAGGCAACTAAATAATTTTCGCCTGAAATCAAATAGGAGGAAAAGCATGAGTTATGATCAGTGTTTCACTTTACCCAGATCATACTGTTTCACACAAAAAATATTACATAGCTAGGGGTAACAGCAGTGAAGAACTCTCTCTGCGGCAAATATCAGCACAAACTTCGACAGATCTGGTCATCGGAACTGTCGGGGAAGAACAAAGTCGCTGCAACAAATATGCTTGCCGTTCCAATCTTACTCTACTCGTTTGGAGTAGTGAAGTGGACTCGGGAGGAGCTGTATCAACTCGACGTAAAGACCCGAAAAATGATGCATCTCTATAGGATTTTGCATTCTAAATCGTCCGTTCCACGGTTGTGCCTCCCCCGACAACAGGAAGGCCGTGGACTTTTCAGTTTGGAGTGTCTACATGACAGAATGGATATAGCCGGTAAAGTCGTCAGGAGTTCAGATACCTTTCCTTGCATGGTCCGTGACCATGAGAGAGCAGGAATTGGAGCATTTCTCTTTAGGGCAACTGTCCGAGCAGCTGATGAACTCGGTTTAATTTTCGACACTGAACGAGTTGATCACAATTCTGTCACCGAGTTGGAACCCGTTCAGCAAAAAGTTGATATAAAAGCTACAGAGATCACCTCACTTCTGCGGAAAAACAAGGATTTACCAATGCATGGGGTCTTCTTCAATAACATTGGAGACCTTGGCTTATCAGAGCGCCTGACTTTCCCTTTCCTCAGGTCGAGTGGTCTGAAGTCGGAAACTGAGGGGTTCATCATGGCTTGTCAGGATGGTGTCTTCAACACCTTAGTTTACCACAGTCGCGTGATGGGTATAGATAGAAGTTCCTGCCTGCCGCGAGGCGCACGAGACCCTAATGCACTTGCTATTAGTATATCCAGCATATACGGTCTCGGTCTATATCCATCGACATAACGCAGCCCTTAGAGTGCTATATTACTATCTATGGCACTCTTACGGTACTGACGAGACACCGGTGTTGCCTACGCTCCGGGGGATATTGAATCCATTGTGGGCAACGTTCCCCACCCTCAGGCTCTTACAAGCTAATAAGCCTGGTGTAGTCCTTCTCGACCAACAGAGCAAGACGATATTTGTCTTGGCGAGACGAATATCGTTCGAAAAGAGGAGGAAAAACGGATAGAATATCGAGATTTTCTCTTCGAACTCCGCAGAATCTATCCAGACCACTCTGTCAAGATGATTGTTCTGATTATTTGAGTCCTTGGTGGAATGACCCTCTCTACTCTCGAATCTTAAAATCACACCGACCTGCCGCACTAAGGCAGAAATCTTAGCCGGAATATATCGGGGCTTCGGGGGATAGGGCCTGACCAGCGCATACTTCGGTAAAAAAATAATAATGACATTCATTCCCCACCCTCAGGCTCATACAAGCTAATAAACCTGAGGCAGTTCTTTTCGACTAAAAGAACCAGACGATATAAGTCGTGGAGTTTTCAGCTGCCGGTAAAGCGAATATCGTCCGAAAAAAGAAAATAAAGCGGATGAAGTATTGAGATTTTTTCTTCAAACTGCACATACTTTATCCAGACCACTCTCTTGAGATTGTTACTTTGATTATTGGAGTCGTTGGAGGAATGATGCCCTCTGAATAACTAATAAACTGATGATCAAGTTGAAATTTGTAAATGATCATTAAGATTGTGAAAGTGGTAACTTTGAAATTTCATTAATTTTATTATTTTCAAAGATTCATAGGAGCTAAGTCGCTGATAATAATAATAATAATATGTCTTTATTAGAACAGCATGAAAAACAATTTTTGAAAAACAATTTTTTTTTACACATAACTGCTGACCTAAAAGGCGAAGTTCAGTAGCCCACTACGTATAACCTAGTGAGGTCCTGCTCTACCACTTAACCTTTTACCTTACTATATTAGAAGCCGCACTTGATACATGGTATCCTGCAAGGTCTCCAATTACACTAACCTTATCTACCTTATCCTACTTAACCTACAAGATTTTCCTAGTTTACATTCATTTAGAAGATCTTACACTAGAATAACTAAATAACTGTTTGTTTGCTCCAAAGGAATTATATCAGTAAACACGTTTGATGAACTTCAACATATTTAAAATACAAGGTCTAACAAATCAAAATCAAAACTGCATGGTTCAGATGTGATCGTAACGTCAGTTAGAAGGGTTGAGAAATGCTGCGTTAACTATCAGTACTTCAGATTTCATCCTTTATTAAAAATTGAAAAATGGTACATAATGGCACATGATGGCACATAATTATATATAATGTAGGAATAAAAATTATCTATATTTGAGAAACACTTTATTGTGAGATTTTCACTAAACACTTTTACGAAAATGCAACACACGTTTCCCTATACAATATCAATAGACAACAAATTAAAATTTGGAACACATATTAGTATACTAAGCAAAAAATTATCATCAAGTTGTTATGCGACAAGATCTATCTCTAACTCTTTGGAGTATCTCTCTGCTAGAAAAGCATTCTTTGCACTTTTCGAATCCCACTTGCGGTATGGAGCTGTCAAAACTTAATGAATCAAGTTTTCACAATACAAAAAAGAGCAGAGAGATTTATTACCGGAGCTAGAGTCCAAGATTTCTGTAAGCCCCTTTTTTTTTAATTCTCCACAGCCCCCTACGACTGTGAGGAATATATCTTATAGACCAGAGCTTTGGAAAGGATACCCCGGAAAGGATGCCCCGTGGGGTCCAATAGAATTATTGGAAACTCAGCAACTTAACAGTCTACTGCCTCTTTATTTTAGAAACACTCTGCCTAATGCACAGAAAGCATAAAGATAACATCTCGAACTCAACTCAAAGTTATGCCACTCGTCTCACATTCAATATTCCTCTTCCTATCCCGTCAACAGCATGAATTAAAAATTCGATTCTTTATAATAGCAAAAAATATGCAAGTCATCTCCCCATTTCAATCATAAAGTTAACATGCTACAAACAGTTTCGAAAAAGAGTAAAAAAGTAAGATAAAGCTTATTATAGTATTGAGGAATTTCTTTCGGATGACTTTGCAACTTATAATTGCAACTTATAAATTTTTTTATCACAGACTTTCACCATAGATTTTTTCAAGTGTGCTTGAGCCATATTAATATCTTGTTTTAAATTCTTGACTTTTATGTTGATGTTTCAGATTGTTTAAGTTCTTAAGCCTGCTTTGTCAACAAAACCTAAACTTTTACATTTACAAAGCATTTCTGACTCTGACTCTATTACCTTCCATCATGTAAAGGGTCACAATACAAAATTTGTTCAACAATTCAAATTTATTCAAAATTAACTTACTCTTTACGATTATTCGGAGACATTTTCCGATAAGCCGATTTGATGTGTGCACAAACCGAACATTTCTTCGCTCTGCAAGTTGCAAGGTGCTCCACAGCCTTTTGGAATTGCGATTTGAGGGAATTATTTGACTTCTCCTTCAATCTCATCTGCTCAACCTGTAATGTGTAATATACATAAATATAGGAAATATTATACTATTGAGGTGGTATTTAATGGAGATGAACAAGTGAAAAATCAGCAATACAGCAATTTTAAATGAATTGATTTTTTGAAACCTGATGTTCCTTTAGTGAAGAAAAATTAAAACGTAAAAGATACCAAAATTTTCGAAACAACTGTCTGTTCCATCCAGTAGCAGTTGAAACTTTTGGTGTTTATGGTTCGGAGTCTCTGTTATTCTTTCTAGAACTCGGAAGGAGAATAGGCCAAGCAACGAAAGATTACCGTTCTACCTCTTTTTTTATATAAAGAATTAGTATTGCTAATTGCTATTCAGTGCGGTAATGCTGCTTCGGTCCTTGGAACTATTCCTCCTTCACATAATTTTGATGAGATCATGCACTGCACTCATTTCAGTACGGAACTAAAACCTCTTCGAAACAAGCCGAGATATGTGTATATTCATCATTCTCCTATCAAGGTTAATTCGCAAGTGATCCACCTTATTCTTTTTTTAGTGTGGTCATTCTTGCCCCCCAAATATTAGCTGCAGTCCTCGTGGTTCTGGTTACCTTTTAGTGGAAGATTCGGAAAAACCGAATCGATCTCTCTACGAAACCCTTCATCACTTGGAAGGATCGATTGCAGCTTGAGAAATGGTTATGTGAAACATGTTTTTCTTTACGAATCAGTAGACAGTTGTCTAATAGATAATTTAGAAAACGCTATATGAATAGCATTTTACAAATGTTGTTCATGACAAAGAATTTCAAGAACGAGATTTAAACCATGGACGAAAACGAGAATGTTTCCTACTTATTCATGAAACTCAAACAATTGTTCGTGCAGTTGCAATTTCGTAAGAATGTATCATCTTTCCCCCCAACCGATTTCCTGGAGTCTTTAAAGTCCACTAGATACTCGTTAGGACCACAAGAGGATTGTTCCGAATTCTTGATGTTCTTGTAGAATACTCTTCGTGAGAAAAAAAATAGCAGAATCAATACTGCTGTCCGCTCTAGATTGAATGATTCCGTACAGTCTATCTCGTCTTGTGTATGTAGATCTTTTGCTGGAAAAATCCTCACTTGTTTACTTTGTAGTCAATGTTCAAGAAGTAGCGAAAACTTGAGTGATTTTCTGGAAATTTAACTAGCGTTTCCTAATATGACTTGTAACCAGTCCGTGCACAGCTTATTGTTAAATCATCTGAAAATGAAACTTTTAACGGGTGATGATCAACTGTATTGCCAAACATGCGCCAAACTAAATGACTATTTATTATAAGAAAACAAATATATCTGAGGCACCAGTCAATCTAATAATAACACAAGATCTTCAAACATGACTCTACCTCTGACGGAAGCACCAAACTCTTACGGAGATTCGAAATAGATGAAAACTTCAATCTAGAAGACTACTATTATAATCTTCATGCAGTCATTGTTCACTGTGGTTCTGGCGTTGCATCTGGTCATTATTACGCAATGGTCAAAGACAAAACGGACTGGTTTAAGTTTGACGATAGTCGTGCCACGAAGTGTTCTGGCGATGCATTGAATTTATTGGAGCCTTTGGAGACACCCTACATTTTTTTTATGAAAGAGAGGACATAAGCAGATCAAGATCTTCAGATGATATGGTGCTGCAGGTTTTCCGGTTTTTCTGCAGCTGAAGAAGCAAATGCGCCACTGGAATCAATAAAGTCGCTCCGGAACACCAATTAATTTTTGTTGTTGTTTCATAATTTTATGATTTGTGTTACTTTCTTCTTTACAATTAGAATATACTTTTTGATCAATAACTAGAAATTTTGATTTTTTCGATGTTTTAAATCATATTGTAAAAGTCTCATGAAAACCTTTTTTCCCTTTTATACTTTTTATCATGTTGGTCATACAACTGCTGCAACGAGAAAAATACTTTGAAGAACTTGGAATATATTTGCAACACTTTCAATATTCAGAAATTACAATAGCATTATATTATTTTATTTAAATACAAGCACATATACAACTTAAAATTCAAATTTTCATCCTGCAACAAAGGTCAACCCGCCTAGATCCCAAATAAAGGCCCGATTAGAATGATTTGAAGAGAAATGTACATGTGCATAATCAAGCTTGATTATGAAACTACTTAGTTGGATAAGGAATAATGTGATACGAATGTCATCATCTTTAGATTCAATTTAGATTCAAACCCTGTTTTGATTGACTCATTGGAAAAAAGATATTATTGCGACAACTACAATAATTGTACATTTAGCCTTGTGGATTTTTTGTTGCATAAACATATATTATTGGACATCATCAATAGTTCACACCGAATTAAGACTATAGCCATATTTTTGTTTCGTTGGGTTATTACAATTATTACAATTTTCATATGAATCTCTTTTTTTCCATCAAATTGAAACGGTTCTAGCTGAGACTGAGACATGTCTTAATGCTGTCAGTCCGCGTTTTCTGTAAGTAAATTAAAGTTGGGGAGATGACTTTAAATTTTACCGTTTCAAAATAAAAAAAAAATCTAATACTATTGAATGTTCATCGTAAACCTACGTCTATATACACTTGTTGCACATTCAAAATAAATTTATCACTTTGGGGGACTTTGTTTTATCGATTTTTTTCAAAAAATATCCAGACAGGATATCAAGTACGAGGTCGGTTCAAAAAATAAGATCAATTTTCCGTTTAGAACAAAAAACCATCGCATAAGCATCGCTCAGAAATTGTGGAATAACGTCTAGTGCTTCAATTCAGTCTCATCAGCGATGTCAAGTGTAGTATGAAACATAAAAAATCAAATGCAAAAAAATTTGAATACTTATACTTGAAGGGTACAACAGATATTGTTTTATCGAAATAACGCTTTCTGTAATATTTACGAAATCCTTCAGTAGTGGTAGAATTTTCGAAAAACGAAATGTTTGTACATTCAAGAAATTTTACGATGGTAGTTTATAATAATTAGAAATTCAAGATATCCTTTCAAAAACAATAGTACGCGAAAAACAATTTGGATCCTTAAGCGAATTGTCCTTCAAATGACCAAATGTATAAGTGACTATTACTGGAGTTTTTCCCCAACACCAAACCGTTATTTTAACACCTCGACACGCGTTTCGATCACCAAGTGATCATCTTCAAGAGGAAGATTAAACTAGGTACCTGCTAGGTACTTGCGTCTTAATTGTCATAAATTATATAATTTTACATGGAGGCTTGAAACCTCCTGAAATCTTCAAAAGCAAACTGAACTTCTCTGAAGAGGTGAAATACCTTGGTACTACCCTCAACAGGAAGCTAACATGGAACTCTCACCTACAGAGTAGAGCAAAAAGAGCATATGTGGCTTATGAGCAATGTTGGAGGACAGTGGGACGCACATGGGGTCTTTTACCCCGTGTGGTCACCTGGATCTACACTGCAATGATAAGACCTATGTTAACGTACGGAGCCATTGCATGGGGATCGAAAGTTCTACAAACAACGACCATCCAAAAATGTCTATCAAATACAGCGATTGACTTGTTTAAACGTCACAGGAACCATGAGAACAACACCAACCGCTGCAATGGAACTAATTACTGGTCTTACCCCTCTGGACCTGTACGTTAAGGATGATGCGTTAATGGCCATGTTACGATTGCGCATGGCTGGTGTAAACCTCGAAGTAGGAATGGGTCAATTAAGGCTGAGCCTATGGCGAGAAGCGCGTAATGCGCAACCTCTGCTGCAGGGAGCCAGCAATTGAACCCAGGTTTGTGTTTAATAAACCCTACAAAATACAAATAAAACAGAACACAGAGTCAGATGCTATAAATGCAATACGCATAAATACAGACGACTCAAAAACCAAAGAAGGCTCAGGATGTGGAGTTTACTCCAGATCACTAAGCCTAAGGATTAAGTGGGGAATGGGAAAAAATATCAGCGTCGTTCAAACAGAACTGGCCGGTATCTCAATTGCCACAAAAGGAATAACCAGGAAAGGAATTTCTGGCAAAAACACAAACTGCACTGATAGTAGACAAGTCCTATTAGCCTTGAACAGACAACGTGTTACCTCAGGGATAGTACTAGAGTGCCACCAAGATTTAGTCAAAGCCTCAGTAGGTAAAAACATTATCCTGAGGTGGGTTAAAAGGCACGACAGGAGTAAAGGTAATCGCATTGCCGACTCTTTAGCCAAGGAAGCGGTTGGACTAAGAATTTTAGGACCTGATGACTTCGACAATTGCGGAACTAGCCAAACGTCACACCCATGCTCAATCCCTAAAAAGATGGGATGGAATCAAAGGATGCACTCTTGCCAGGATCACCCTGGGCGACCCTGGGAAGCTGGCGACGAAGAAAAATCTGGCAATGACCAGGAAAAACCTACGGTTTAACAGTAGGATTTCTGACTGGACACTGTCAACTTAGAAAACACCTCCATAATATAGGGCTAATGGACACACCTCTACGCAGGATGTGTGCTCAGGAAGATGAAACTGTCAGGCATGTCCTATGCGAGTGTGCGGAGTTATCGTCAATAAGAGAGTGTGTGTTTGGGCTACACCTGCCGATATAAAGGAGATGTCTCCTAGTCACCTGTCCATCTTCCTGGAAAAGACAGGATGGTGGAGGACTAGGAGGACAATTCCTTGGGAGGATGCACAATGTTTCACATGTGGCCTATGTGCTGTGGGCCTTCACTCACCCTCCCTACTCTACAGATAAAGATCTACTAGTCTTGAATTAATTTCACAATATCTTACAGTCAGGTAAATCTGATAATAAAATATTATTTCAACAAGCTATATAACTATAAGGTATTGGTCCACCATAGTTATTCATAATATTATTTACTTATTTCTACACTCTCATAGGCATCTAGATGCCTGTTGTTAACTTGTCTAACTAATCTAACCATTCCATAGACATTAGTTCATTGAGATTAGTTAGACATATTAACAACAACAGGCATCTAGATGCCTATAAAAGTGTAGAAATTAGTAAACAGTAATATTATGAGTAACGATGATGGACCAATACCTAATAGTATACTATATAGATTGCTGAATTATTATCAGATTTACCTGACTATTACAGAAGGACACATTGTAAAATAATTTAATACTAGTAGATAAGGCAATATAGTGAAATCAATTTAAGACACTTAAGACACAGGTACTTGGAAGAGATATCTATTATGTAAATAAGGATAACATTGTAAGTATATTAAGTTTAATCTTCCTCTTGAAGATGATCACTTGGTGATCGAAACGGTTTGGCGTTGGAATAAAACTCCAGTAATATTCATTACTACACCAAAGGCTCCAAACAGTGTATCACAAGTTAATGTGTTAAATGTCTTTTTTGTCATAATCTTCACCTCTTTAGAAACCAGTTTACATAAATTCATGAATAACAGTTTTTTTAGCAACTTTCATTCAACATTTCATAATAAAATTTCTCGATTTCTTGAATAAAATTCACACAACGATGAAAATAAAAAAAAGACACATCCTCTTCATATTAATGCAAATGTACAAGCAAGATAATAGGTGTAGCATGTGAAAACAAGACCTACCAACGGAAACGCAATATAAAAGTCGAAATGGGAGATCCACAATGAGAGGAATTTTTCCGGTTTGCTCGACAGTCGTCGATGAAGAGAATAAAAATCGTGAAAGCATACGATTAAAAAACAAATGCGCAGGTAACCTCAATGTGTTACCTTACCATTTTAATACTAATGCAATGGGTCTGCATTGTAACATGTCTAACGACATCAAGGTTGCCAGATTGGGAACAATTGCCTGATATATGAATGCATACGGATATCATTCATGGACAAATGCATTACGAAGTATAACTCTCGATCTTCGTTATTTCTATGCAGTGGGGTTTTCAGACAGAGAAGTCAGTTCAGCAGGAACACCAGAAAAGGAAGTGTCACTTATTTCAAAATTTCACATCCACAAGAATTTTCAAAAAAAAAAACTACTTTCTGCAACGAAAAAGAAACATAATGGAAAAAACCGTTAAACGCATTAATTAAAAGGGAAAATTCAGTCAACATTTTTTCACTTTTGGGCATTTTTCACAAATATTAAAACATTTGAAGATTATCGAGGAAAGACACATACATAGGTATAAGAAAATAAATATTTCGAAATGAAATCTCGAACCATTCATCTCTCGCTACACCGTAGGTTTTGGTAAATACCTGCCGCAACACAACTACGTCCCCGGCTATAACTACGCTGGATATTGAATTATATTCGACCGATATTTATGAAAGATAACTCGCCGTGGTTAGTCTCGCAGATGTTTCTCATTCATCCAGCTGCAAGACCATGCGAGGTATTACCTCTCATCAGTGCAGGAAAGATCTAAACCAAACAGCAGTGTGCCTGGAACTCGTTTAATTTCAATGCGGCTCGACTGCATGTATGAAAGCTTCGTCTAAGAGAAAGATTGTTAATTAGTAACAGCTCCATCTCGTCCATGTCTGTCGGATATAATTCAATGTGCAACGTGGTATTAGCTCGGGAAGTAGTTGTCTTCCGACAGGCATTTACCAAAACCTACGGTATAACTACTTTGGGAGAGATAAATGTTTCGAAATTTCATTTCGAAATATATATTTTTTTTATACAATTATAATAGAAAAAAATTGGAATATTTAAGATTGTTGTATTTGAAAATGGAATACTATACTGTACAGTATAGTTCATCTTCAGATGGAATTTGAAATTGCACACGTTTAAAATGAAGTGGCACATGTGAAGGAATAATAGGGCTTCGACAACGTTTTTCATTAATTTTTCAATGACTGATCGCGTTCTGTTGCACAGCCGTGGTGGATTCAAATCACGAAGGATGTTTATACCGATATCCGCCTCATCTCCCCTCTTTATTTTAATAAAATGTTGTACCTGGTATCAGAATTACATTTTGAGCCATTTGTTTTTTCTTTTTTTATCTTTTAAATCTTTTTTTTTATTTTGTAAGGTGCAAGAGAAAGAATAAACTCTGTTCAATCTTGTATCCTATTGACAAATTTGTATTTTTGCTCAGTATTGTAACGTTATTTCTGCTGTTAATAAATTCATTAATTATTACTATATTACACCCAAAATGATTTTCTGGATCCGCTACTTATTGGTAACCATCATTTTCCGAAAAGTCAAGTTCGAAAGTTAAATAGTTTTCAAGTTACTATTCAAATGAAAATTCTTGTAATGCGTCTGCCTTTAGTATAATTTTTTATCTTTGTTGACAGCTCTCCGTCTATAGAGAGAACGTTGAATATTCAATTTTTCTAATCGTTTTCACATAATCTCACCTATGCAAATGAAACCCAAGAGTATATAGAGATAGTGAATCATGACCGGTTGTGTAAGATAAATAATTGAGGTACAGAAAGAAGGTCACAAATTCCGAAACTCATTATAATATTTTTTTTCTTATTCGATTCTGTTTTCCTGTGATATGGTAGATAATTCTCGAACTGAAAAGTTTGTTCATTATCTGAATTGAATAGAAATGACGGTGAGATTGTTGAGTAGAAAAAAAAACGAATTAAATTTGAAATTAGGATGTGAGTCGGCAGAAACAAGCAGTTTTGTCCGAAAACTTAGGAAAATGAAAGATTCATTTATTGAATTCGACATAGTTTTTTCTACATTTATTTGAAAACCTCTCTTTAGAAAAAATAATATCAGTAAAGATCAGACCAAGATAGTTAATTCAGTTCGGAAAAAAGGGAAGCAAAAGTATTGGACTTGAAGAAAATGAAAAATGCAGCGAAACAGATCACCATAATAAAAAAAATTATTAAGAATGAAATTATCACAGATAAAAATCTAGTGAAAAATTTACTAATTGAAAGTTGAGAATGATTTGGAAAAACTTCAGTTATTCATTTTACAACTTTAGAATTATTTCAATTTTGATGTTTTCAACAAATTTTCATTTGGGTGTTATATTTTTTTATGGTCAGTTTACAATAAAATGACCTGAGAACAATCTTATAGAGGAGTTTTCAACGAATGATTTTCACTATAAATTTGTTTGATTTCAGTAATTTGTCCGAGTTTTACAGTGCTTCGAAGTTGACCGGAACCGAATAGATTGTGTGATGGAACAAATTATTAGAAGTATGAAACTAGCAACCACCATAGTTTAAAATGAAAATTTAATTCTTCCGATCACATGTTGAATTTTGCCTTTGATTTCTTTTGGAATGTGGATTGGGAGAATTGCATGAGATCTTTAATAATCGTATTTCATTAGAACGGACTTCCATTTTCTAATGATATAAATTGATTTGAAATTCCTGAAAGAATCTATAAAAATCAAAAAGATTAGGTACCTAAGAAATAACAAGTATATTAAGCAAAAAAACTGAAATAACAATGAAATAAAATACAAGCAACAATCAACAATTGAACTATTAACAAGAAATGAAAATTGAAAATTAAAATATGCCAAGCCAAATTACTTCACGACGTTTCGATTGTAAGTATCCACAATCGTCTTTGGGTGATGTGGTGATCCACGAATTTGGTTCACCACATCATAATTATACAGGGTCCTGCAACAGTGGCGGGGTGTTCCATATCTCAATTTAGGAAACAGATAGGAATCTAAATTTCTATATTACCTTATTGCACGAGCCTGATAAAATAAAAATATTGGCGGTCACACGGGGTGTGACCGCCTTAAAAAAGCATTTTTTTCGAAAAATGATCGTTCTTCCTATTTCTACGCTATAAACTCGACTTTTTTCAAAGCGATATCCATTTCACGACTGAAGAATGTACAAAAGATATTTCGTTTCAATTTTGTACATGACAACTCTCTATTGTATCGCCATAATATCAATGATTTTTTTACTGTGAAATCCATATGTGACGACTGTGATCGAGATATATATTATGTTTATAACACATTTATTCTCTAAATAGAACACCGTGCAATTTCTTCATTTGATGCATAGTTTTTGTCCAAGCCTTTCCTTAAAATATCGCCCATGCTGTTGCTAGATAAACAACTTTTGAATTACACCGCAAAATGTACGTTCTTGAATAATTACAATAATTTCAATAATCTCCAAATTTGTGCCATATTTTTTCGGTCTAAAACAACCTCAGCGAATAAAATAAAATTAAACGATTTGTTGAAAACGGATGTATCAATTATTCTAAACATGAGCGCATCAAGCCAGCTACTAATGAAGATAATGAATTGCAAGTTATTCTTGCTGTTGAAGATCATAGTAGGAGTCAACAACAAATTGATGAAATAGTGGATATAAGTGAGAGATCAGTGCAACGAGTTTTGAAGAAACATCGTTTTCATCCATCTCATACTACTGTATGCCGATTTTGAGAAAAGAGTGAGATTTTGCAATTGGGCCATGGGAAAAAATTCGTCGAAACGAATATTTTTTCAATAACATTTTATGGTCGGATGAATCGTCATTCCATAAAAATGGATTTGTGAATCGACATAATTACCATTATTATTCGACAGAAAATCCCCACTCATTGAGACAGGTGGACTATCAATATAGGTGGTCGATAAATGTCTGGGAAGGCATCATTGGAGAATATGTAATTGGTCCATACTTTTTTCAGGGACATATGAATGGAACAATGTGTGTGCACCTTCTCACTATTCGGCAGAAGTGAGAGATCATTTAAATGAAGTTTTTCCCAATTAATGTATAGGACGGAATTGGCCTGTACGGTGGCCCGCTAGATCACCAGATTAAACAAAACTGGATTTTTTCTTATGGGGATACATAAAAAATATGGTTTACGTCGAGCCACCGAGCCGCTAGCTTCTTCCGAAAATATGTGACTTTGAATAACGAATGCTTTTGGCATCATTACACCAGCTGTCTTGCGCAGGATAGAACAGTCTTTCAAACATAGACTTCAGCTCTGCATTCAAAAAAAAGGAAAACATGTCGAACATATTTTACAAAAGTTTCATCATCAACCTTCATTCAACTCTTCCTTTTTTAGTTTCATAGTTTGTCAGTTGACAAATTTAAATATCTAGAACTTGAGCCCTGAATTCATGAATATACACCATAACATGAGAAAAAAATATTAGTAATATTCACAATGTTTTTTCATTTAATCTTGTTTGGTTTGATATTGCACGATTCATGGTAAAAATTCTGCATCCAATGAAAAAAATTATTTTCCATTTAGAAAAATGTGGTACATACATCGATTTCGTAAAAAAATATTTGTTTGGACACGCTATAATGTACAAAATTGAAACAAGATATCTTTCGTACATTCTTATCAGTCGTCAAATGGATTTCGCTTTGAAAAAAGTCTTTCATCAAGTTTATGGCGTAGAAATAGGAAGAACGACCATTTTTCGAAAAAAATGCTCCTCAAACTGAGTTTGAGGAGTGCCAGAAGATGACAGTATATATATATATATATGACAGTATATATATATATATATATATATATATATATATAAATGCTCCTCAAACTGAGTTTGAGGAGTGCCAGAAGATGACAGTATATATATATATATATATATATATATATATATATATATATATATAGAAGATGACATTACTACCAGCTGTCGAATGCGCTCGCAGATAATTAATAGAATATATAAAGCAAAATCCACCCCCTCGCGAGCAACCCCTGCGAAACCACCCCTAACTTTTGTTTTTCAAATGGCAACCCCATGTTGTTTGTCGTTCAACTGACAGCTCTTGTTATTTCTCAATCAACGATATATCATAATTGTTCGAGAAAATTGAATATGTTAGTGGGTACCAGAAAAAGTGGACGCTACGCAGAAAAAGAGGCGATAAAATGTTAGAACTTTTTGTGCTTCCTTTCTTTCCTCTGATATCTGGATGACACATTGCCATCAGTCGTGATATTGTTGTTGTATATCAAAATGCCTTTTACCTTCACTCCCAACGAATACGTTGATATGCTTTTAATTTTTGGTGAATGCCGAAAGAATAAACGTGCTGCGGAGAGGCTGTATGGGCAGCGCTTTCCTGATCGTCGACAACCAGGTCGTAATACGTTTTCGTATGTAGAAAATACCATGCGAACGGGATCATTTCCAGGAAAAACAGATCAAGTACATCCTACTCCCGTGCGAACTGAGGAAAATTGCATAAATGTGTTGGCCTACGCCGAAGCACATCCTCATATTTCGGTTCGTGCATTGGCGGTAGAGATTGGGATCAGTAAGTCATCTGTGCAAAGAATTTTCAAACAGTACAAGTATCATCCCTTCAAAATTCATTT
This sequence comes from Leptinotarsa decemlineata, assembly GCF_025532065.1. Lineage (NCBI taxonomy): Eukaryota > Metazoa > Arthropoda > Insecta > Coleoptera > Chrysomelidae > Leptinotarsa > Leptinotarsa decemlineata. The sequence continues at coordinate 8,980,113 of NW_027412573.1, read as the reverse complement.
ACACCAAGGACTCAGACCTACCGATTTCGAAAGACGAACGGCATTCATTGCTCACATTCAAGTTTTAGTCCATGACAATCCAAACATCCTCAATCAAATCTTGTGGAGTGACGAATCCCGCTTCCATAATAATGGTACTGTTAATCGACATAACATGCACTATTGGTCACAGGACAACCCTCACTGGATTAGAGAAACCAATTTCCAAACAATGTGGGGTGTGAACGTTTGGTGTGGTTTACATAATGGACGACTCATCGGGCCCCATTTTTTCCAAGACACTTTGACGGGCCACCGATATTTACATTTCTTGGAAAATTGTTTACCTGCCCTCCTGGAAGATATTCCACTTGAAGAACGACAACAAATGTGGTGGCAACAAGATGGTGCTCCTGCACATAACCATAATGTAGTTACTACATTCCTCAATGATACTTTTCGAGACCGTTGGATTGGAAATAGTGGACCTGTGCGATGGCCTGCACGTTCTCCAGATCTCTCGCCACTGGACTTTTTCCTGTGGGGATATCTGAAACGAGTTGTCTTCGAAACACAACCAATGAATATTGACGATTTAACCCAAAAAATTTTAGAGGCTTGTCATACCGTTACTCCGGAAATGATTAGGGCTTCCTGTACTCGCGCGCTGATTCGGCGACTTGTGCATGTGTGGCAAGTGCTGGCCAAATTTTGAACATTTTCTGTAGTATCATGTATCAAAATACAGATGACCTTAAACATTAATATTTCATTTGTGTTTTTATTTTCTATGATTCTGCATGTCATTCTACCTACCATGATACATCATTGACCGAGAAATGAAAAAGACTGTAAGTTGAACCAAAACAAACATGGGCATGCCATTTGAAAAACAAAAGTTAGGGGTGGTTTCTTGGGGTTGTTTACCAGGGGGTGGATTTTGCTATGCTGCATGAAAGTGCTTGTGTTCTCCTATGATACATATTTTTGTTTTAATTTTTGTTCTGCAGGTAACTGAGATATCTGCTGGCCTAAAAGCTCTGGGACACCCGGTATATATATATATATATATATATATATATATATATATATATATATATATATATATATATATATATACAGGCCAAACCAGTAGTAATTTTGCCACAAGACTGCGTGAACACGTCTCTTTGGATAAAAAATCTACAATGTACGAACATCTTCAAGAATCTAAACACAAGATAAATAAAGATGACCTCAAAATCCTACACATATGTAATAAAGGGAAAAATGAATTTGTTGGAAGCCATGGGAATTAACAAATCAATTAAAAACCAGACATGTATACCTTTAAACGAGCAACTCGATTTATGTAGGTATCCTCTCTTGAATTTACAAGTTTAACAACCCCTAGAATTTTCAGTGTGGAATTTGAAAGTTGGCATCCTGGTTTGCCCAACTACCTATCTTTCAAATACCTGTCCTTGCAGCATACCTGAAAATTCTATATAACCGAGGTTTCAAACTTGAGATTCCAGTTTTATACTTGATAATGGGGTCAAACTCGAAACCAGTTGTATAAATAAAATCTACCAGTGGTAATTAGACAAAAGTGTTTTATAAATTTTATTAATCTAATCAGATAATACTCAATAAACTTTCTCTGCGCGATTTTGACATACCGCCTGCTAGAGACAATTGAAAAAAACGATCCGGCAACCTTGATGAGCTAATTAATAATTTGTCTCATCGCCCGCAACAGTCTGATGAATCAGAATGGATGCGTGCAACGCCTAAATTACCCTACCTCTTTTTCCATGCATTCTAGATTGTCGTTCAGTTCTCTTCCTCGAATCAGGTAATTCCCCATGCCCCTCCGTTCCGCTTCCAGAGCTTCCTTCAGCTGGTCATTCTGCGAAAAAAAAAAAGTTATATAGCAATTACGACAGCATAATTTCATACGTTCAAGTGAGAGTAATTAAAGATTCGGTGTTAATTAATTATACGGGAATGTATAATGATATCCTTTGTTGGCAGAAATCGGAGAAGAAAATCATGATGAACCATCGTATCGGATGATTTCTTTCCGATTGTTAATTATCGAGAGGATTACAAGATTCTACATTAGTTGGAATTGACGGGAATATTGTTGTTGAAGGAGAAATTGTTCGAATCTCGAATAATACACCATCTGTATTATCGTTGTTAGAGAAATATATAAATTTATAAACAAACGAACAAAGTAAACAAAAAAAAGTCACTACAAACGAAAATTATCCATTACTTAACGATTGTAATCGTTGAGTAATGGATATATTTATTCATACTTTGCATTTTTGTAGCGTAATGGTGTACAATTGCCGATGGATGTACTTACTTAGTAGTTGTACCATTTATTAGTAGTAAAAGGCAGTAATAGTAAGTTTGTGAAAATGAAAGAGAACAACTCCAACTCCAAATTACGTAATGTCAGGAGTCGCGTTCCACAAGGTTCAGTCCTTGGACCGATATTATTCCTATTATATATTAATGACTTAGCCAGTATTAATATACAGGGTCAATTCACAATATTTGTGAACTTTCCTCTCCCCATCCCCCACTTAGAATTCACGAATCAATCAATAATGTATTAGAGTAAAAATATATATAACACTTTGCCACCCTGTTTGAAGGAAATTTCCATACACCATATTTTCCAAAAAAAAGTCAAAAAAATACTTTTCCTCTAATCCTCTTATACCCTACAGGAGTTTAGCCAACCAACTTTTCAGCTCAACTGTTATTCCATAAGAATACATTTTCTTGAATATTTCTATTTGAATATAACTAAATGAAAATTTTATTGAAACAACGATAAAAATAAAATAAAAACAACAATAAAAGTTAATTGGCGCTTCGGGGCGACTTCATTGATTCCAGTGGCGCATTTGCTTTGTCAGCTGCAGGAAACCCCGGAAAAACCTGCAGCACATCATCTGAAGATCTTGATCTAACAATGTCCTCTCTCTTATAAAACAAAATGTAGGATGTCTCCAGAGGCTCCAATAAATTTAATGCATCGTCAGAACACTTCGTGACACGACTATCGTCAAACTTAAACCAATCCGTTTCTTCTTTGACCAAGGCATAATAATGAAATAACTTCCAAAGAGTTTCTTGCTTTCGTTAGAGGTTGAGTCTTGTTTAAAAATCATCATTGTTATTATTAGATTGACTGGTGCCTCAGATATACTTGTTTCCCTATAACAGTCAGTTAGTTTGGCGCATGTTTGACAATACAGTAGATCATCACCTGTTAAAAATTCCATTTTCTGATGATTTAACAATAAGCTTTGCACGGACTGGTTATTAGTCATATTAGGAAAAGCTAGATGAAGTTCCAGAAATTCACATAAGTTTTCGGTACTTCTTGAACATTTACCACAAAGTAAACAAGTGAGGATTTTTCCAGCAAAAGATTTACAAACACAAGACGAGATGGGCTGTACGGAATCATTCAGTCCAGAGCGGTCAGGAGTATTGATTTTGCTATTGTTTTGCTCACGAAGAGTATTCAACAAGAACCCCAAGAATTCGGAACAATCCTCTTGTTGTCCTAACGAGTATCTAGTGAACTTCAAAGACTCCTGGAAATCGGTTGGAGGAAAAGATGATACCTTCTTACGAAACTGCAGCTGCATGAACAGGTGTTTGAGTTTGATGAATAAGTAAGAAACATTCCCGTTCACGTTCATCATTAAAACTTCGTTCTTGAAATTTTTCGTCATGAACAACACTTGTGAAATGCTATACATGTAACAAGTGTTTCCTAAATTATTCAATCGAATTTTCTTCTCAACTATCTACTGATTCGTAAGGAAGAACATGTTTCACAGAATCTCCATAAGAACCATTTCTCAAGCTGCGATCGATCCTTCCAAGTGAAGAAGGGTTTCGTAGAGGGATCGATTCGGCTCTTGCTTCATGAAGATCTTCCACTGAAAGGGAATCAGTTCTACGAGGACTGTAACTCGTTTTTTGAGGGCAAGAATGACCTGAGTCCTCTGACCGCACTGAAAAAGAAGAAGGTGGATCAATCACTTGTGAATTAACCTTGATAGGAGACTGATGAATATCCACGTATCTCGGTTTGTTTCGAAGAGGTTTCAGTTTCGTACTGAAATTAGGGCAATGCATGATCTCATCAAAATTATGTGAAGGAGGAATAGTTCCAAGTACTGAAGCAGCATTGCCACGTTGAATAGCAATACTAATTCTTTCTATCAAAAAAGAGGTAGAACGGTGATTTTTCGTTGCTTGGCCTATTCTCCTTCCGAGTTCATGAACGAATAACAGAGACTCCGGGCCATAAACACCAAAAGTTTCAACCGCTACTGGATGAAACAGATAGTTGTTTCCAAGATTTTGGTATTTTTTTCTTTTCAATTTCTCGCCAGACAATGCTGCAGTTCCAGCAGACTTGGAACTTTCGGCTAGATGGGAAGCCGCGACCGTGTCAACGCAAGTCCAAACTTGAAAAATATGTTCGGGCTAAAGATTCTACGAACGCATATTAGTACATAATATAATAAATAATATTATTACTTTTATTGAGATGAAGTCTAATGAAAATAACGTTTGGCAAAGTCGTCTTTATTCATTGTGACCAGACTTGATAAAAAATTTCTGCAATTCTTTTGAAAATTCAGAACATATCTCGTATTGTTGGAAGGTGGTTGACAATGTTTCGAAGTGCATTTTACAGATTATTTCAAGGATTTCAAATCAATTTATATCATATTAGACAATGGAAGTCCGAACTGATGAAATATATCTCGTATTGCTGAAAACATTGAAAACATTCAGTAACCTTCTCGAATTCCTCAATGTAGAAAATGATAACAAAAAAATAATTAGGAAGGACCAATGTTTTCAAAAAAATCTTAATTTTTGAATTTTTCACTTTTAGTACCTACTATTACTAAAAATTTCAAAAAAACCATTCGCCAAAAAAAATTATATGTGCATTATTGGCACATAACAACAAGAGGATTGTTCCGAATTCTTGGGGTTCTTGTTGAATACTCTTCGTGAGCAAAAAAATAGTAGAATCGATATACTCCTGACCGCTCTGGATTGAATGATTCCGTACAATCTATCTCGTCTTGTGTTTGTAGATCTATTGCTGGAAAAATCCTCACTTGTTTACTTTGTAGTAAATGTTCAAGAGGTAGCAAAAAGGTATGTGATTTTCTGGAACTTCAACTAGCGTTTCCTAATATGACTGATAACCAGTCCGTGCAAAGCTTATTGTTAAATCATCTGAAAATGGAACTTTTAACGGGTGATGATCAACTGTGTTGCCAAACGTGCGCCAAACTAACTGACTATTGTAAGAAAACAAGTATACCTGAGGCACCAGTCAATCTGATAATGATCTCCAAACATGACTCAACCTCTGACGGAAGCACCAAACTCTTACGAAGGTTCGAAATTGATGAACACTTCTATCTAGCAGACGACTATTATAATCTTCATGCAGTCATTGTTCACTGTGGTTCTGGCGTTGAATCTGAGCATTATCACGTCTTGACCAAAGACTAAACGGACTGGTTTTAGTTTGACGATAGTCGTGTCACAAAGTGTTCTGACGATGACTTGCATTTATTGGAGCCTCTGGAGACACCCTACATTTTGTTTTATGAAAGAGAGGACATTGGCAGATCAAGATCTTGGGATAATGTGGTGCTGCAGGTTTTTCAGAGTTTTCCTGCAGCTGAAAAAGCAAAGGCGCCACTGGAATCAATGAAGTCGCCCCGGAGCGCCAATTAATTTTTGAGGTTGTTTCATGATTTCATGATTTGTATTACTTTCTTGTTTAGAAGATGTCTCAATTTGTACGAAATAATGTTTACAGAAAAATACAAAGAAATAAGTGATTTTTTAATTTAAAGTACGACAAATATACAGATAGACAGAACACAGAATCGTTCAAAAATCCTAAGCTACATCCGATCGAATGAAGTATGAAGTAAAATAATTTTTATTGAGAAATTATAAAACTGTTATATAAGTTGATTCGATAATTATTATCAGTTTTTCCGATACACACACACATGATATAAACCGATTATAACTATGAATTATCTTTCACCAAACGATCAACGACTACGGTAGTTGATCTACAATACAATTAGGTTTTCTCAACTGAAGGTATGCGATAACGAACTAATTAGTGTATATACGGAAGTAACATGCATTATCCTTTTTAGTCCAATAGTCCTAATTATTCAGTTTTAATGTCACTGAATAATTCTCAAATTGTTTCTGAACATTGATTTCTAAACTTTCTTCGTAATCTGATCTGCAAATGATATTAAATTGAAAACGGAAGAATATATTTAGGAAAGGGGGGTCTTGTGACACATCATTTTGAAGGTCCTGACGAATACTTCACAACCCTAGAATATGAAGTCAATATCTTCACCTACTACAAAATGGCGGAATATTCAATAATTTCCTGAAGACAAACATATTAATATCGATATTTCTAGAAATATTTTTTTTATCTGTCATATGGCAATTCCAACAACCCGATAAGGTTTGTTAAGTTATTTATTGTTTATAAAATGACAAAAAATGTTAGTACGACAATGAACATTGTTGTTCAGTTAGTTTTCGGTTTTACGTACGGTAAGGTACGACGTCAACAATCTCTAAAAAGGTAAATTTTCGTCCATTGGAAGAAAAAATTGAAACGATTTTTCATTTACGATGCAACGCGTAACTTTCACGAGACCGAAAGGATTTTCAATGAACGTTTTCTGAATGGCCCTATCTATAGAGAATATTTGAGGGAAACAAAAAGCCCCCAGGTCATATATCCATTACGGAAGAACAGCAAGTGCAAATAATTGGTGTGATGGTCGCGAATGTTTGTGAGGTGTCTCCTTCTACACTGTGGAGACTTTTGAAGAGGAATAGGTATCATCCATACAAAATAAAAATGGTACACCAATTAACTGAAGATGACCCTGATCGAAGAACAATATTTGTTTTAGTGACGATTGTACATTTTTTCAAACGGCAATGTTCACAGACAAAATTGCCGTTATTGGAGTGACACCCACCCTCACGTTTTCCAGGAAACACATACCCAATATCCAGAAAAAAATTAACGTTTGGGCAGAAATATTGGGAAACCATATTGTAGGACCTCTATTTATTGATCAAAATTTAACAGGAGAACTGTATTTGAATATGCTGGAAACTACTGTTGACCCTCTCATCACTGAAATCGTCGAAGCGAATCCTAATGAATTCGATATGGATATTGTATTCCAACAAGATGGAGCACCACCACATTACTCCAGACAAGTAAGAAACTATTTGGATACTACTTTTCCTGATCGTTGGATTGGCCGTCGAGTTCCTACAGAATGGCTAGTCCGCTCGCCAGATTTGACACCTTTGGATTTATTTTATGGGGCTATTTGAATTAAAAGGTGTACGAAACTGAACCTGCTTCAATATTGGATATACGGCAGAGAATAATAAATATTTGTAGAGATATTGACGTTACTGTGTTCGAAAATGTTCGGCGTGAAATAACGGATAGGCTGTTCATATGTCAAGAAGTTCAAGGCAATCATTTCGAGCATCTTCTGAACTGACCTCAAGCTTTTTACCTCATATTATGTAGTTAAATGTCAATGTATTCACAATGTCACAAGACCCCACTTTCCATTTAATTTTTTTTCCAGATGGCGCCCAGTCGCCATCTTGAAAGTTTCATCTGTCAATTTCACTTCAGAATAAAGTATTCATGCATTAATTTCATTATCCCAAGTTTCAATTTTTTGAGTTGATCCGTTGAAAAAATAAAAGGAGGAGGGACATTAAAGAAAAGCATTGTATATTGAAATAATAATGCAAGGAGAACCAAATCGTCAACAACTTCGTTTCGCTCATTTGCATACAAATAATATCGTTAGATACAATCATTTTCGGGTGACGTCTAAAATAGTTTTCGAAACGATTAAAAAATCAACGGTAACTAATTTAGGAACCCACACTGTAAAGTACGATTTTGCCATCTCAACTCTCTCGAATGCCTAAAATGTAAAACTGGGGCAACTATGTTGGCGGTTGAAATATGGGCAATGGCACTTTCAAATTTCAATCACAACATCGCAAATTCAAAATTGTGTCGTATAATTCCTCTAGAATTTTCTTATTAGTCAGTGGGCTATGCTTGAAGACTGGCAGTAAACGAATCTAAAGCAAATGAACCAGCCAGTCTCGATATACCTACACAGTAGGTTTAATGGACTGACGCCTATCAGAAAACATCTACTCCCCTGGGTCATACCACGAAGGGCGTTGGATTATATCCGACAGGCGTCAGTGCAGGAATCTTCACAAAAAATTTCCTTCATATGCAATTGCCAATACAACTGAAAGAGTCGACCTTCAATTCTGGAACGGGCACACTTGCAGACCGGTTTCGGGCTTCAATTGTGGAATATCATTGACTTTAGGTCGATGATGGTCACTATCTTGCACTGATGAGTGGCTAATTAGCCCGAAACCGGTCTGCAAGTGTGCCCGCTCCAGAATTGAAGGTCGACTCTTTCAGTTGCATTGGCAATTGCATATGCAGGAAATTTTCTGTGAAGATTCCTGCACTGACGCCTGTCGGATATAATCCAACGCCCTTCGTGGTATTAGCCAAGGGATATACCTACTGTGTAGGTATATCGAGACTGGCTTGAACGTGCACAATTGAATAGCGTAAATTTCCGCTTGAAATACAGTCGCATAGGTTCCTAGGCAGGTTGATATCTCTTAGCAGGGGAGCCCACGATGCAAAATGGGGATTTACTCGAGCGTTATTGAGACATATTAGGTTGCAAAGCTTAGATGATAAGAAGAAAAAAATGTTATATAATATATACCTTTTCATCGGTGGGGGAAGCGGCTATAAATTTTAAATATGTAAAAAAATGCTGTTGCTATCTCGAGCGCGTCAGATATTGATGGCATCAATGTCCTACGTATTTTTGAAAATGTTGGTATGTTAATCTGATCGTTTGCATGATGTGGGTGGTTGTACGTAAGGGTTAAAAGTGAAAAGAAAAAAATTTAATCGAGCGCGTCAGATTTTCTAAGGGGGTGTAAGTGCAACAAAAAAAGCTCTCATTCAATAATCTGACGATTTCGATCTGACGCAAAGTCGCGGCCATTATTGTAATGTGCAAAAAAATTCGCCATTTTGAAATACTCAAGCGCGTCAAATTGAGATATATATGGTTCGTCTTTATGTTTTAGACGTGCTGTCTCATAATCTGACGATTATGTAGAGAGATTCGCTTAATCTGACAAAAACAATATTTTTTCATTTTTTTTATTCACTGAACTTAATTAATTGAAAAGCTCAGGAAATAGCATGCAAATAAATAAGTATATGTTTTTTAAGTAGAATACTTGTATTTATAAGAAAATAATTTTTTTTAAATGCTCAAAAAAAATTAATTTTTTATGATCAATTGATTAATTAATGAAGAAGAAGGAAATGAAACTTTCTATGTTTTTACCACTTTATTTGTAACTAACGTTACTGCAGTTTCGTCCTATAAGGACGGATATATTGTATTGTATATATTGTATTGTATATATATATATAACAAATAAAAGTGGTAAAAAACATAGAAAGTTTAATTTTTCTTTCCTTCATTATGATTTCCTACCACGTAGAAACGGCTACATCCATCAATTAATTCATTAATTAATCATCATCTTCATCTTCATCACGAACGAGTCTCTGTGATCAGCTGTGATGGCGTGATGGCAACAGAATTCAGAGTGGGGGCGGAGTGAGAGAGTAATAGATAGAACGGTATTAACGAAGTTTTGTTATTTCGGCTTGCGGAAATCGTCAGATTATATATTTTTCGTTATCCTTGAATTATTTCCTTCAAAATAAAAAAAAATTAGCTACGCTCAAGAATGTCGAAATGACGTTATTTTTTTTACAACTTTGCTGCCCTCCCCTCCTTTACGTCACTCTCAAACTGCCAGATTACTGGAATATACACTTTTTAGAAGGTAAGTAACTCACCCTACCTTAATCTGACGCGCTCGAGAATTTCTGATGATCAATTTTTTTTTACTAATCTGATCCTTTATCCCTCACAGGCGGCCTTATGTATGGGGCTCATATTTGGTGGAGGTACTTAACCAGGTACAAGGTATCCCCCTGTATATTAATCTGCCGCGCTTTAGTAAATCCCGAAATCCCCGCTTGGGCTCCCCGATTATCTGTCCTAGGTATGCGACTGAAAACACCTGCACCATAACCGGAAAGTGTTTTTGGTCCATCTGTGAACCAACATCTATCTGCTCTTGATATTTCCTTCTCCCGGAGGATCCAGTTCTCTCTACTTGGGAATATTAGGGGTGCATTCCGAATGAAAAGTTACTTTCGCCAAAACAATAATTATTCTATAGTTAGGACTGCATTAATGAAAGATCAAATTACACTCCTTGATTTTTATCTTGTCTCCGATTTCAAGAAAAACATCTCAGGTTAAAAATAAAGAATGAAGTCATTCAAAAAAGTCACATCAAGTTATTTTCGAAAAAGATTTTTAAAACCAAAAAGTTAGTTCTTTATATTCAATAACAATTTTATTTATCAAGTGATCAAATTACATTCATTCATTGAAAATGAAATGGATACAGTAATTCTCTAAATCAAAACCGAATAACAGCTAAATCATTATATCAGGTTGAATACTCAATTAATAAATTTGTCACACATCGGTGAACACAAAAACCCATGTTCGATATTCGAAAATAAGTATTTCCATCGTGAATAATTCATAAGGCGCCAAACACCTTGGGTTTTTAAAAGCATGTCAAATCGAGTTGTGCGATGAATACAATTTTTCGATAAATCGTGTCAAACTCTCCCTATTATGTATTGTTCAGAAATTATTGACACCGTTTTGTCATTATCAAACCATCAGTTCGATAATTCAGATATCAATTACTTGATGAGATACAAAAAAGATTAATTGACTATTTCTGTCACTGATCACGGAATATTAAACTTTAAATATATGAGTAGAATGGCATGCTTTCAGAGGTCGCACATATTAAAAAATTATCAATTCTGAATGTCTTTATATTTTCCACAAAAGCTAGTTTAGATTCAACTAATACAAGACTACACCACAAATAATGCTTATTGAATATAGGTCAATTGAATTAGAATAGACAGAATTGTATTCCGATTAAAAGTTTCCGTCAGCAACAATGATGTAGAAATGATTGCATTTCTTGAGAAATACTTAAAAAACAAGCTATGAACAAAGTTTATCATACTTCAATAGGCGAAAGAAATCGCTACAGAACACTAACCCATTTTGTTCAAGAGTTTACTGTCTGATATATCTATATTGGTAAAATGGTAAAATATTTGCCAAAAGAATAAAAGAACACACACGTCGTTTTGAGAGGGAGAACCAATTTAACGTCGAAAATGGGCAGAGGGGAATGAGTTTGGGTTATAACTTTGTTACAATGTTACAAAGAAATGTATATGAAACATAATATTGCGCTTGTGGAAAAAAGACATTAAATCCCTATTCAAGATAGACTTTTAGTACTAGAACACGAACTTTTCAAAAAGAAACAAATTCATTCCTTAAAACATTCCAAAAGTGCATCATCTCAGACGCATTGATTTTCGGATTCGGGCGAGATTTTCAAATAATTATGAAATAATGTTTAGGTAGGTATGATGAATCGTGATTCAAAAATAATAGTTGACATAATCGAAATACTCACTACAGATGCCTGGAACGTAATCAAAGAATGAATGGAAGAAAGAGATATCAAAATCGATGATAATGCCTGGTTGGAAATATTGAAAAATCAATCATCATTTATTTAAAAAAAAAGCTGTGTTCAGAAACTGGTCTAGGTGGTTTATCATTACGAATTATTGAAAATTGAAAATATTTTCAAAAAGACTGCCCAATATTACACATAATGTACTATTTAAAGCAAACTTTGGAAGAATCAAGAAAAAAATTAACTACAGCTGTAATAATAAAACATATAAATATTAGAAATTGCTTTATAAAAACTAAGAAACTAACACATATAACTTGTTAAAAAGGCAGAAGGACAATCTATATACACAGTGTGTAAAAGCCAAATGAAATAAATTCATTATTTCGGTTACTGTACATTATTAACAAAAAAACCGAAACACGCAAATCTGAAGCGAAACTGCTTCCCTATTTTGCTTATTGTTCCTTAAGATATGGGCGGTAAATTAGGAAATTTCTTATGAAATAGGCGAGTTACTTCCTGTTGTTTTAGGGTTTTATCTCCGTAACCAATCATCCGTAAAACTGTTATTCTAACCATCTGTCAGACTTGAAGTTAACGAACTTTCAACTTGAATTAAAATACTGACAACTAATGGTGCAACACACAAAACAAGTTGACAAGGCGTTTTAAACTAACGTTGCCACGAAAACTTTTTACGTTTTTTAAAGGATAACATCTAAAAAATATTTCTATGGTTTTTACTTACTTTCTTATTATCAATACTTCTACATGAAATAAGTTTTGAGTATATTGCAATAAGTTTTGAGCGTATTTTATCGAATTTCGGTAACCACATGATTTTAATTTCTTTCATCTTAATTGTTGCAATAAACTTGAAAGCGACAACTTTCTTGAAAAGAAAATGAAGAGACCTTTCAAACGATATATCAGAAGCCTATACATCCCATTCAACGGGGGTTGAAGGTAGGGGTAGCATTTTTCTGTTGAATCATGTCAAATTATAATTTAAATTTAACGTGTTTCGGGATTTTGTTAAAATATGTACCTTAACCAAAATAATGAATTTATTCCATTTAGCTTGTACACACTGTATATTATGACTTTGATCTATTTATTCCTTGGTAACGCATAATATTTATTGTTCATATTTTGTAATAAATACTAGAAATGTCAACTTTCTTCCTTCTTTAATTTTTTTCTCATAAGAGATAACAGTGTTAGTCCCACCACAACAAATCAGCAGGTTACTATTATGAAGTTAGGAAAGTCTCTTATTTTGTTTTTACAGACTAATCTTATCGCAATGCACTCATACACTATATGCAGGTGCGCCAGTGCAAATCATTCAAATAAACCCTTTATCTATCCAAGTGCTATACAAATATTATGAAACAGAGATTTATATCAATTCTATCTAAATTGCAACCGGCAAAATGCAACTATCGATTAGGAAATCATTTCAGAAAAGTAGATGAGTCATAGGTGAATTATTAGAAGTAACCCTCTTCAAATAAGAGTAAAAATATCATATTATGACTGAACCGTTACTTGGTGAAAATTAATAAAACTATCCATGATGATAATAATTATAGAATGTTCACAATGAATTTTATTCAAAACACGTTTCGTTGCAGGGTAGCTTCATCAAGTTACTTGTACATCAAACTATTTTACGATATATTTTATAAAACAGTAGTTAATAACAAAACTTATTATAGTCTATTTCAAAAGAGTGTAGAGTAATAAATCATGAAGTGTCATAAAATTTGCCTGAATTTCGTTGTCGTCCATGGGCGTAGGTAATGGTGTCTTAAACATTCGAGTTATAATAGTAATTGTTACTACACCAATTAAACGTACAGTGATATTGTGATATAGAAATAGTGAAAAAGTTATAAAATGGGGACATTTACTCCAAAGAAAAGAAGTGAAAAAAATTCTCCGCTATCTGTTTGCGAAAAAGTTATAATTTTAAATGTATATGATTGCATAAAACACGATCACCCTAGTTTGTCTGTGCAAGAAAGTGTTGAGCGATGTGCCCGAATGACTGGAATTGGACAGTCCACGATTTTTAAATTATTGCGAGAAAGAAAGATATCAGGCCAGGTAAGTCCATGCAAGAGAAAATCAGGAAGACCAATAAAAATCTTAGATGAAGACACCAAATGTGACATTCGAAGAAAAGTTCATTCGTTTTATTTTAAAAAGGAAATACCCACTCTTGAAAAAATATTTATCGAGATAAGCCAAGATAACGATATTCCTTTGATATCCAGAAAACTTTTATGGAAAACTTTAAAAAGTATGAATTTTGCCTGGGAAAAGCACAATCGAAAGGCACTATTACTGGAAAGTGATGAAATTGTTTGCTGGAGACGAAAATATTTGACAACTATAAAGCAGTACCGCAGAGAGCGAAAGAAAATTTTTTATCTTGATGAGACGTGGATAAACGAAGGTTATATAGTCAAAAAAATGTGGCAAGATAAAAATATAACAAGTTCTCGCCAAGCTTTCATAGAAGGCCTTTCGACGGGTATTAAAGTGCCTTCGGGAAAAGGGAAGAGGCTTATAATTGCTCACATTGGAAGCGAAGACGGATTTTTAAAAGAAGGTTTGTTAAGCTTTGAGTCGTGCCGGACGGGAGATTATCATGAGGACATGAATTCGGATGTCTTCGAAGACTACTTCGGGGAAATGTTAAAATTTCTTTCAGCTGATTCGGTCGTGGTTATGGATAATGCAAGCTACCATTCAAGGCTCTTAGAGAAGGTACCAACTTCAGCTTGGAGAAAGCAAGAAATTATTAACTGGCTGTCAAATAAAGGTATTCAGTTTGAGACGAATTCAGTAAAGAAGGAACTACTAGCCATAGTAAAACAACATAAATCTCGCTTCATGAAATATGCCGTAGAAGATGTAGCAGAAAAGTATAAAGTAACTGTGCTGCGCCTACCGCCATATCATTGCGAATTAAATCCTATAGAACTTATATGGGCACAAGTTAAAGGATATGTTGCAAGGCACAATACCACATTTAAAATGAAAGATGTCAAGGTATTGTTTGATCAAGCCATTATGGAAATCACATCAGAAAACTGGCAAAAAGCAATCCAGCATGTTTTAAAAGAGGAAGATAAAATGTGGGAACTGGACAACTTGGTCGATCAGGTGGTTGACCCTATAATTATAACACCAGGGGATGATGACAGTTCTTCGGATGAAGACTATACTGATGTAGAATAATTTAATTGAATTGTAAATATACTGTAGCGGGATAAGCAATCTGGACAGAGACCAGTGTATCAGTGACAGTGACACTTTTGCTTAGGTTAGGGTTTAGAATTAAGGGTAGTCTGAATAATTATTTTCTCGGAAGGCTCTCGAAAATTGTACCTAGTAATCTCTAGAACATTCAATTAGGGTATAAATAGAGTGTTGTTAAACGTTAAGGGAAGTTCACAGTTTTAGTATTGTTCAAGTGTCAAATTGTAATAACGTATCCAGTAAAGTTCTTGTCGTTTTTGTGAATAAATTGATTTAAAGTCCCCACAAGTGTTTCAATACGTAAAGTTCGTTCGTGTGTGTTTTTTAATAACACTGTTCTGCTGTATTAAATTTTTATTTCCTTTAATATAATTTTTATGAATGCATATTCTTTTGACAATTATCCCACTAGCGCGCCTCTGGCTCAGTATTTATCCGTCGATAACAATGGACAAATCCCTTAAAACAGGGTGATACCTACCTGCTCTTTATGAAACGACATAATTTTGCAATGCGGACTAGGGAAGTGACAGAATTTATTGACGGATCACCCTGTAGCGCTTTTGAATACTTAATGAGATTTTATTACTCTACACTCTTTTGAAATAGACTATAGATAAATGATTGAATCTCGTAAAACGGATAATTCAATATTACTTCTAGGAAACTAATATCGTATTGTACCTAATTGTTTATTCAAACTTTACCAATTTTACCAGATTTAATCATTTATCTCAGCAGTTCCCATTATGGGGGGTCGCGACCCCCCATGAGTTTTTGTATGAAATGCCTATAATAAACAGAATCATTTAATAATTTTGATAAGTCATTGTTCATAAATTTCTAAGTAAAAAAGACTCCTTTAGTGAGAAACTTGGGCCTGTTTTTTGTCAACAAGTTTCTTAAAATCTGGCTTGGTTTTAGATACACATACAATAAAGTCATCTTCAATGTCCAGTCGATTTCTTGCCTTGGTTTTAATATTGAGCCACTGATGTTGAGCTTGGATACTCAGTTCTTCTTTGTAACCAGAACTTGTCAACGTCTTGGGTGCTGAAAGACAGTTGCAAAGTCTTGTCACAGGATAGCTCGATGAGTTTGTCATGGGTCAGTGAGTTTAATTCTGCCTCGTTCACAGCCTGCTTGTTGAAAATGTTGAGCACCCAGTTCCAACTGGTGTGTTGAGCCGCGGAAATATAGCCAAGCATCTCATCTTGTAGACCTTGCAAATGAGTAGTAACCAGTTTGAACAGGTTATCAATGTCGGAATATTCATCGCTCCGATCAAGGGATGTGATAAGCTCATTTGTCAGTTCAAAATTTTCAAATATATTCTTCTCAACCATGGCTGAACAAGTGGGTACTTTTCTTGAGAACGAATTGACTGTCTTGTGCAAAAAGTATGGTTTTGCATCTTCCACGCGAGAAAACGTTGAGATCGTTCGTAATAGATACATTTCATCTGATACGTTTTGTTATTAACTACTGTTATATAAAATATATTATAAAATAATTCGATGTACTAGTAACTGATGAAGCTACTGGTCTCGAAATGCTTTTTAAATGAAAATTATTATGAAAATTCTTTTATTATCATGGGTAGATGTGGCAGAAAAAAAGGAGAGATGCATCCAATATATATTGGTAAAAAGAAATATGATGTAAGTAGAAAAAATTAATCAAACTGAAAGGGGTATATTTCTAGGGCAGATTGTATTTGGAAAGGAACACTTATGGCTTTCTACTTCTCCATCTTTATGCAAAAAAATGTGAGTAATTTCCGATTTCCATTAAGGATGACAGTGTTCCATGTAAGTGAAACTTTATTATTGTTTGAATTGAAGGGGTATTATTTTTTTTTCAATTTGTTACCATTCATTTAAAGTAGAACTCATGTGAATTATATATGATTTTTATTCCACAACGAATATTTGAAATACAAACTGAGTAGAGAAAAGTATCTTCTGTATAATTCAGTGTTCATAAAGAAGTATTTGTTTCGAAAGAATTTCTTTCTTTCGTGTAATTCAATGTTTATATAAAAGTAGCTGTTTCAAGAGGACTTTCTTTCAGTTTGTGTCTGAAAGTTACTTCTTTGCATGATCTACACATCCACGTATAGAGTTCATTTTGAAATGTATATAAAGATGAAGAAACAGAATTTTAAATTGTAACATTTCAATATCCTATTAACCAGTTTCCTGCAAATTTTGAAAACGCCGAAATAAACCAGGGTGAAATATTTTGTCTGGATTTTGGAACTAAGGAACTCGTGTAAAATCTGAAACCTTGAAAAAGTCTCTATGAATAATATAAATATTTTTTCAATTACCTAAAGTATGGATTCAATTTCAAATAGTATAAAACATTCCGTAAATTTCACTTTCAAATAGTTTAACGTTATCGTAAATTTTAACGGGTGTTAGGAATCACACGTTAAAAGGTAAGACCTCGTTAGCCCTTACCTCGCACAAGTTTCTCAACTTCTGACACTTGTCGTTCGTATGGGGGCGACAGCTAATTAACGGAAAAACCGATTATAAAACAGATTTTAAACAGATAGGATTTTGAATTCTTAGGCAAAAACTAATTCCGCATTCGGATTCAGGGCAACAAATTTATATAAAATCAGCCTCAGCACCAAATCAAGTTTGATTATTCATGTAGTTGAACAATTCAAATACATTTTCACATTTGGAATATAATTAATTAATCATGTCATCCGTATATTGACTCATATTTCATAATGATTCCATGCACACAATCCACAATAACAGGAACGTCATCACTGTCAAAGAAAGAAGGAAAATTTAGCAGTGCGATGAGTGAATTCAAATATGCATGGTTGAAAGACACAGCTTACATTTCACACATTCATATTAGCTTAAAATGAAAGTCAATTATTTAAATACAAAAGGTGACTCCCAATGAGTATTCGCTGTATCATTTTATGCAATGAATTACAAAAAATTGCTGAGCAGTACCCTTTTAATTCTTCAAAATCTGACCAAAACTTGATTAATTGCAATGCAAATTTCCATAGATATTTCTAACAGTATGCATAATCCCAAAGTTTGCTGCCGAGGTTTTCAGTGTCACTATTTTTCGGGTTTGAAGCCCGTGGATTTTTTGGAATTTCTTCCTGACGTTTCGCTGGCGCTAGTGGCTAGCTCCTTCAGAGGTGTATACTTCCTGGGATCTATAGTCTATTTTCTATCCGTCATATTTCATCCTAGAATAGTTTCCATTACACAATTTTTCAAAAGAAATAGTCCAAGAATGGTTAATATGTTCAATGAGAATCATTTTAAACAGTTAAGTAGGGAATACCTTGATATTGTGACGTCTTGTTATTTACTGATTCGCGCATCATCAACTACTGGATTTCCGTAGTATATTGCAAAGTAACTCGTGGCACTGGTCATCAATGATTTAATTTAAAGCTTACTTACACCTATGAAACGTAATATTTACTGAGCTCATTGAGGTAAGGAGGTTTCAATTAATTTCTTCTATAAATGTGAAATCAAATATAGATTATTCGATGCAATAACAAAACATTTTATATTTATTTTTTTAAACAAAAGTAAATAACTATTAGATATATAACATGGATATAACCCCAGATGATTTCAATAATTTTTTTATAGCAATAGCAGAAAATATAATTAACTCTGAATTACTAAAAAATGTCCGGCCCCCTCGAAGTCTTTTTTTTTCCACCAGTTACTTCTCAAGAAGTACTGGATACTGTAAACTCTTTGTAAAATTCAAAATGCACAGATTTTTACAACCTAAACACTAGAATATCAAAAGATACCATTGACATAATATTACTACCCTTAACAGAGCTCATCAACTTAATTTTATTCACTGGTGTGTTTCCGGATGTATTCAAGTATGCAAAAGTTATACCAATTCATAAGAAGGGTGACAAAGCACTTCCTGATAACTATCGTCCGATTTCGATAATTTGTATATTTTCAAAGATTTTCGAAAAGATAATCAAACAGAAGTTGGCAGCTTATTTTGAGATGAATAACTACTTCCATGATTCTCAATTTGCAGTATAGTTGAGGCGATGGACAAAGGACATCATGCATCAGTAATCCTATGTGATTTGTCGAAAGCTTTCGACTGTGTCTCTCATAATATCCTTCTTCAGAAGCTGAGTTATTATGAACTAAGAGGAGTTGCTCTAAAGCTTTTTGAATCTTACCTAAAAAATCGCTATCAAGTTGTTGAAGTCAGCAATGAGAGGCAGAGTTAAAAACTAACATACATGGTATCCCACAGGGTTCAGTCCTTGGACCGTTGCAGTTTATCATTTACATTAATCATTTGCACCAATTTCTGTTGCCGGAAAAGTGTACTTTGTTTTCTGATGATACTACCCTGATTACCTCTCACTATTACTATCAGCAACTACCGATGTTATCGCTGGCGTTACAAGAAAAAGCCAAATATTAGTTTCAGGCTAATAAGCTACAAGTTAATAATAGTAAAACCCAGAATATCACATTTTCTACAAATAAATCTCTCATGGAGGATAATAACTTTAAATTATTGGGAATAACTATTGATAACAGACTTGACTGGAATTGTCATATTGAACAACTTAGACATAAACTTTCTAGTACGCTATTTTTATTTCGGCAATTGAAGAGATATGTTAATCATGATATACTGAAAAGTACCTACTTTGCTACCTTCCTTATACATATATGAGACTTACAGAAATACATAGACAAACAAGAAATTTGGTAACACAATCTCAAGTACATTCGACGTTGATTTGCGAAATGTCGATGTCGTCAAAGATAAGCCCTGATATGGTCGACCTAATCCAGGACGGGGATTTGAGGACCCTGGTGGAGACTGACCCACCAACTTGATTGAAATTTCAATAATCATTCCTTATTTTCACCATATCACTCTAATTCCTATCTCTTATAATTTTACTAGCTCAATAAATGTCACCAAAACTCTAAATGATTGCATTTTCTGTTTCACAACAACGGAATTATAGTTATCTAAATCTATTATAACTCATTTTATATCAACGGTATAACGAGATTCCACTATAATAAATTGGTACGAACAGGAAACAACAACGTTCAATAAAAACGAAACGACTAAGTCATTCAAATGGATTTTCCTGTGTTTGTCAATTCTGATAGTAACAGTGACCAGCTAATTATAAGATTGAAAGGGAAAGCAATGTTTCAAATATTTCCTTTTTGAAAATTACAAATGTAGAGAAGTTATCCTCCATTCTTACACTGAACGGAACGGTGAAAACAAATTATTTTCCACTTTCGAAAATCTAAAAAAAATAGGTCTAGGACTACTCTATATTTGCATCCGAAGATAGGTCAAGGTTTGGCAGATAATAAATTTTGAAAGTAATAAAACCATCAGTAGCTTACATACAGTGCTTTTCCATGTCCCCCCACTTTTATTTTTTGACTCAACTCAAAAAATTGAAATTTGGGATAATGAAATTAATACATGAATACTTTATTTTGAAGTGAAACTTTCAAGACGGCGACTGAGCGCCATCTTGAAAGTTTCACTTCAAGATGGCGCCCAAAGGCCATCTTGAAGTTTCACTTCAAAATGGCGTTTGGGCGCCAAACGCTATCTGCTCAAACGTTAATTTTTTCTGGATATTGGGTATGTGTTTCCCAGAAAACGTGAGGGTTGGTGTCACTCCAATAACGGCAATTTTGTCTGTGAACATTGCCGTTTAAAAAAGTGTACATTCGTCACTAAAACAAATATTGTGGAGATAGGTAGGATGGCCTGCAATGGTTTCCGTCATGATTTCGCTGAATTTTGTTCTTCGATCAGGGTCATCTTCAGTTAATTGGTGTACAATATTTATTTTGTATGGATGATACGTATTCCTCTTCAAAAGTCTCCACAGTGTTGAAGAAGACACCTCACAAACATTCGCGACGGAATAAGTAGACTATTCAGGATTTACTACCATCTCACCTATTATTTGCACTTGCTGTTCTTCCGGAATGGACGGATGACAGGGCTTTTTGTTATGTACACTACCAGTAGTTTTGAATTTGGATACAGATAGGACGATTCGGAAAACGTTCATTGAAAATCCTTTCGGTCTAGTAAAAGTTACGCGTCGCACCGTAGATGAAAATCGCTTCAATTTGTTCTTCCAATGGACGAGAATTGACCATTTTAGAGATTGTTGACGTAGTACCTTTCTATTAGTAAAACCGAAACCTAAACGAGAATATTCTAACTGAACAATGATGCTCATTGTCGCACTGAGATTTTTTGTCGTTTTTATAAACAAAAAATAACTTAAAAAACCTTATCGGGTTCTTGGAATTGCCATATGGCAGATAAAAAGTAATATTTCTAGAAATATCGATATTAATGTGTTTGTCTTCAGGAAATTATTGAATGTTCCACCATTTTGTAGCAGTTGAAGATATTGGCATTATAATTCTAGGGTTGTGAAGCATTTGTCAGGGCCCTCCTTTCCATTTAATTTTTCCCAGATGGCGCCCAGTCGCCATCTTGGAAGTTTCATCTGTCAATTTCACTTCAAAATAAAGTATTCATGAATTAATTTCATTATCCCAAATTTCAATATTTTTAGTTGATCCGTTCAAAAAATAAGGGGGGGGGTTAAAGAAATGTACTGTATAGCAATATTTTAACGGATAACTTCAATAATCACTGTGTTGAAATTGCTGCTGAAATTTTAAAAGTTCCTACTGAAATAGCAGATACTGAGTGTTTTAATTTCAGAAATCATTCTGAACGACGAAACTATTTTTGTTATCCCCGCAACCGAAGAATTACAATAGTACTTAAAAAAATCTAAACACCTGGAATCAAATGTGACATCATCAATGGAACTTTCAATATAATTTTGCCATCTATCAATAAATTGCTATAGGTACCTAATTTTTTCCACTTAGAAGTCTCCGATTCAAAAAATGTTTGTTGTGAGTATATTATTTGCAAAACTTGTGGAAACAAGCCTCGCACAACGGTTCTGTAATAATTTCTAGAAAGAACATGTTTTCAACTAGTCGTAGTTTTAGTTCAACTCCGTATGCATGAGAGAAGTTCATAAAGAAAAATACTAGTAAGTGTCTCCTTTCGAGCTGGACGTGAGATAAGTATTAATAGTCAATGTTTTTTTTTCAATTCAGATTTTGATCAAGAAAATCCATTCAGTGCGGAATCATTATATTTTATATTGGTTAACCTCAAGAGATCCACTGAGAGTTTTATGAAATTGTACTGCGGTAACGATATTAGTTCTTTTGACAAACAAATTGAATCTGTTTTATTTGCAGAGAAACTTCAATCATCCTGACAAAAATTCATCAGAACTTTTTACACCGACAAAAACGTGCAGGTGCATTTGCTTGCAGAAAGTTCCGAAATATTTATCCTTTGAGCTTTTAATGTTCAATTTGAAAATAACAAAATAGTTTCATGTACAGAGTATATTATTAATATCACAACTATCAGAAATATTTATGACAAGCAAGTAAATCTAGTTGTTTTCTAAAAGTACCTATTTTATGATAACACTCAATATTTAATATACAGGGTGTCCCATATAAAACTCCGCGGGCAAATATGTAAAAAATGAAAGAGAATATCCATTTTTCGTCAAAGGGTTCTCTTATTTGCGAAGAGATTCAGCAATAGACGTCACTCATCAGAGCGTCGCGACACCGACGCCAATTTTTTTAAATGGTAACCTTGATATTCCGATTCGTATTTCTTTTCAAATTAAAATAAATGTTTGAAAATACCAAAAAATATGTTACTTTTACCATAATTTGACTAAGATGATGATAACGAAATCAATTAGTGATAACAAGAATCATTTTAGTAAGTGTTCAAACTGCCTCCTTTCACGTAGAATACACATATTGCATCTTTTGAGTAATTCCCGATTCGTGACTGCTAAAAGCGTCTCTAGCGTTATGGAAGCACAAAAATTTGTGATACTATTTTTCAAATCCTCTACATTTTGTGGACGTCGCATATAAACTAAGTCTTTGATATATCCCCACAAAAAAAAATCTAGTGGAGTAATATCTGGACTTCGCGCAGGCCATGGTATTGGACCCTTATTTCCAATCCATTTCCCATTAAAAGTATCATCCAAATATTGGGTAACTATTCTATTATTATGTGGAGGTGCCCCATCTTGTTGAAACCACATATTCATTCGAGTTTGTATTGGTAAATTCTCCAAGAAATTCGGCAACACATGTTGTATAAAAACCAAGTACCTCTCCCCATTGAGAATTCCTTGGAAAAATGAGGTCCTATCAAATAACCATCAATGATTCCGCACCAAACATTAACCCCCCACACAGACTGAAATCTCATTTTGAACACTTCATCCGTTGATTGTGTTGCTATTCATATTATTTTTGTTGATTTCCTCAATAAAATGAACCAATTTCGAAAAAAATTACAGAAGTGATAGAGGGACAGAAACCTTTCAAATGATGTATCACTCGACCCCCATGTCATTGAAAAAAATAGGGGGGTAGTTGCTGACCGGGGTGAAGTTTCGGCCATGATTTCCATATCTGAATTAGTCCCCCTAGAAATAAAAATTTACGTGTTCTTTGAAATTTTCGACTACACGTCCATTTCTAACTTACAGGGAGGGTCAAGTTTTCGTTAGAACGTTCTGTATTATTATATTATTTTCTACCATTATTTTATTATTTGGATTATATTATATGCCCCGTATAATGTAACTTGCTGTAAACATTTTTATGTAACGCACAAGATAAACGTATATATAAATTTTATAGATTTCAGCAATAAAGTTGAGAAAAAATGTTCGACTCATTAGCTTATATTTATCTAGTTTCGTAAACGTATTTCTAAGGCTAGACAGGTGTGTGTTTGGTGTCATTAAAAGGCCAAATATTTTTCGTGTAGTTGCGTAACTTGATAAAAGCCGAGTAATTATAACCCATACCGTTTTGGAAGGTCGCATATTAATAACGGATAAACGAAATTAATCAACCCGTTGAAAACACGGTAATTTGGTATCGATAAAAACAAGCTTGATATCGACTACATGGAAACTGTGCGTTTCAATTCAGAATGTAATTTTTAGCAAGGTCATATATAAAAGTTTTTTTTTGTTGGAATTACTTGTTCTCAACAAAATAAAATGGGAGCAGTAGTGATTTTGGTTCATATCATAGCTCAGTTGTAAAAGTCAAGAGAGAAAGGAACAAATGATGCAATTTTCAACCTTCTTCAAAACGTTTATCTGAATCTGAATGATAGGGAAGTTGCAGCAGCAGTTTTCTGTGATCTGACAAAGGCTTTCAACTGTGTTAACCACAAAATTCTGTTGCAAAAATTAGAGAAATATGGGTTTAGAGATGTAGTAATCCAGTGGTTTGAGTCTTATTTATCCGGAAGGACTCAAAGCGTATATCTTCAAGGCAACTTATCACACAAATTAGAAATTAAATGGAGGGTACCTCAAGGATCAGTGCTGGGACCCACCCTTTTCTTAGTCTATATAAGCGATCTAGCCTCGATTAATATTTCCGGAGAGTTCACTAAATATGCAGATGACACCACAATACTTTGGCATGATAAAAATGGCACACAATTGCATCAAATGATTGAGAATGATATTAGTAAAGTTAAAGATTTTTGTGATGCTAATAGGTTGTCTTTCAATATACCAAAAACTAACATCCTTACTTTCAAATGTAATCTTCAAGAACTTTATATACGAAATCGGGCGATCAGGTATATGTCGGAAACAAAATTTCTGGGTTTATACAGGGTGTTCCTTAAACACATGCTAATATTTAAGGAGGTAATTCTAAGACCCATTTTAAGAAAAAAACTTCCTATGGACGTATGTCCTAAACGCCTTAACTTTTGAGATACAGGGTGGCAAAGTTTTCAAAAATAATCAGTTTTTTAATAATAACTGAGATAATTTTGTAGACATCTTTGGCATATTTGGTACATATGTTCCATGCCTCAAGGCGCATTTTCTGGTGTACACAAATTTGAATATTTTTTCAAACAGTGGCATCCCTACGGGTTTCGCATTGAATATTTTTGGGGAAAAAGTACTACGCCAATGCTTTCTTTTCAAAATAAAATCATTTTTAAAATCCTCATTTATTTTTGAGAAAATTTGATCTCCTGGTATTTCTTTGTCCGACGCATGATTTTCACTCAAAAAAATTAAAATCGACAGAAAGCAAATTAAGAAATTAGATCAATTCTAAAATGAATGAGAATCTGAAAATTGCTTCATAACGCATTACCAATTCCCTAATAATATTTGAAAACATAATCTGCAAAAAAAATAAATTTTTCACAAAAACGAGTTTTATTTTATTTTGTGACAGTAAGTCTAAACGAATAGCACAAATTTGTTAATTAGTAATAATACCAAAACTGATTATAAAAATTGTTGGAAGTGGCCACCTGCACTTAGTATGCATGCTTCCGCCCTTCTACGCATGGAATTACGCACCCGTTCAAATATTCCCGGCGTATTTCGTATAGTTTCACACGAGGCAACTATTCGCTCTCTCAAATCTTCTAAAGTATTAACGGGAGTTTTATACACAAGAGTTTTAAGGTGACCCCATAAAAAACAAATATAAACTGTTGAGATCGGGGGATCTTGCTGGCCATTGCTGAGGTCCTCCGCGACCTATCCAGGATAAACTGTATTTAAATGGTTTCGGACAATTACCCTGAAATGCATCGTGCATGTACCATATTCGATTCCTTAACGCAAGTGGCACATCTTCCAATAACCCAGGTAAGTCTTCTTCGTTAAAGTGTAAATAAGAACGACCATCAAGGCGTCCTGGTAGAAAAAATGGGCCTATTAGATGATCACCTATAATTGCTGCCCATACATTAACCGAAAATTGGTGTTGGAAATGGGTTTCGGTTATTGCATGGGGATTTTCTTCAGCCCACACATGATTGTTATGGAAATTTTGAATGGCATTCCGAGAAAAATTTGCTTCGTCTGTGAACAAAATTTGTGTCTCAAACTGCGGATTTAGTGCAATACTTTGTAGATACCACTGACTGAAGTTCACACGCTGTGGAAAATCTCTGGGGAGTAATGCCTGCACTCTTGAAATATGGTATGGGTATAACAAAAAATCAACCGAAATACGCCAAACAATTTGATGACAAATATCCAGAGTTCTAGCGATCTTCCTCGTACTCGTCTCAGGATGTTCCTCAATTTCTTGCAGCACCGCTTTCTCAATTTCAGGAGTTCTTACTACACGAGGTCTACCTTCCGAAGTCCCTTTCTTGAAACTACCAGTTTCCCCAAGTCGACGATGAATATTTGAAAAGGTTCGGCTATCTGGTAAGGCACGATTAGGATATCTTTCCTGATAAATGCGAATGGCTTCTGTTGCATTACCATCGGCAAGGCCATATACGTAATGCATTTGCGCCATTTCCGCATTCGTATAATTTACCATATTTACTGATATTCAGAAAAACAGTGGACTACCAAAATAACTTCAATAACACTTCAAAATCAATCAAAACGCGCTGTGACAGTTTTTAACACCAACACCTTACTTTAAACCAACATCAATATTAGCTACTGACGTTTGTACATACAGAGAA
This sequence comes from Leptinotarsa decemlineata, assembly GCF_025532065.1. Classification (NCBI taxonomy): domain Eukaryota; kingdom Metazoa; phylum Arthropoda; class Insecta; order Coleoptera; family Chrysomelidae; genus Leptinotarsa; species Leptinotarsa decemlineata. Next base: position 8,953,365 of record NW_027412573.1, on the reverse strand, counting down.
TTCGTTTTTTATTGCTATGGTAGGTATATACGCTATTTTTTCTGCTTTTAATCTTCAAAAGAAATCACATATCGACAAACTCCATATTTCCAAGAGGTGCAGTAAATAAATTCTGCTACACGTCATTTATTCCAGGATAACTAAATTTATGTTTTCAAAAATAATTAAGCGGTGCTGCGTTATGACGTAATTTTAATTGAGAACAGTGCATCTGACAACAAACAAATACCTTTTAGATCCTCAATTATTTTGCAACAAATCTGATCTCTTAGTTTGCTTTCAGTCGATGCACGATACCGCATCAGATTTTTAAGGAATTTATCCTTAAGTAAAGCGATTTTTAATTTTTTGAGCGAAATCCATGCGTCGGACAAAGAAAACCCAGCAAATCAAATGTGCTCAAAAATGTATGGAGATTTCAAAAATAATTTTTAATGCAAGATAAAGCAGTGGCGTAGTATTTTTTTCGCCAAAAATATACATTTCAAACTCGTATGTACGCCACTGGCAAAGAAAATTAAGAAAATTGTACATCAGAAAATGCGCCTTGAGGCATGGAACATATGTACCAAATATGCCAAAGATATCTACAAAATTATCTCAGTTATTACTAAAAAACTGATTATTTTTGAAAACTTTGCCACCTTGTATCTCAAAAGTTAAGGCGTTTAGGACATACGTCCATAGGAAGTTTTTTCCTTAAAATGGGTCTAAGAATTGCCTCCTTGAATATTAGCATGTGTTTAAGGAACACCCTGTATATAGATGATAAATTGAAATTCGAAAGTCACATTGAAATACTCAGAAGAAAATTGGCATCAGGATGTTTCGCAGTAAGAACCATTTCATGGAAACTTGGTGTAGATATGGCAAAAAGTGTGTATTATGCTTTAATCGAATCACATCTGAGATATGGAATCTGTTTTTGGGGATCGTGTAGTCAATATTTTTTCAATATGATTTTTGTCTTGCAAAAACGAGCAGTAAGGTATATGTGCAAAACTAAATTCCGGGATTCTTGCAAGCCACTCTTTATAAAACATAAAATTTTAACACTACCTTGTATTTTTATCTTAGAATCAGTATGTCTCATGCATAGTAAATTTAAAAACGAAACTCATAAAATGTCTCAATATAACACTAGACAAGCACTAAATATAACCTTACCAATTCCAACATCGACACAAATAAAAAATTCCATATTTTATAATGGTGAAAAATTATTCAATCACCTACCAAATGAGATTAAAATTTTAGATGGCAACAAAGAATTCAAACGTACCGTAAAAAAATTCTATTGACGAATGCTTTCTACTCATTAGATGAATTCTAGTATGAACTTTTAATGTGTGAAATTGACTTCGTCTTCAAATCCTAGTTATTCATTATTATTCAATGTGTTTCAGTGATAGTTATACATTATTTATATTTATATTGAAATTCATTTTATATTTACACCTGTTTGTTGTTAATATTCGTACAAAGCAATTTTTTATTGTGACAATTTCAATATTTTATGTACATGCATTGTATAATTGCACATGTTTGTTATTTGTTCTTTTATTTTGTAAACGACTTTGTCAATGAGAATTATGTTCTTCAGACAATAAAGTATATTTTGATTTTATTTGATTTGATAACAATAACTTTATATCCAGAACAAACACTTTACCCAATCACGAGAAATGCAATACTCTTCCCTACTCTACTCCTGTTGCAGATAAGATCACGGTGATAAAAAGTGTTCTATACATTTTTTTCACTCGTAACCGCCGACTTGACGGTTTCGTTACATTTCCACAGTCAGTCAAACTATTCATTTTTTTCTCACAAACGTGTTCACCTAATGATTACGATTTTTTTTTCTATAAACCAAGCTGCATAGAAATCTGATGTTTTTACTTTTGCAGACAGACCACGTAATAAATAAAATACCAGAACCTGTTACTACAACGCATTACCACATACGACTTCATAGGACAGTCATTGTGATCTATATACACACCAACAATTTCAACAGAAAACAAGAAATTATACTAGTCAACAGAACGTGCTCTATCTGGTAATCGACAAGGCACAATAAACTTCGATCGACATCCCTATGGCAACACACCTATCAACAATGGAGACCAATCAAACCAACCTAGGCAAGATGCGGACCAATCAGGAGTACGCATTCTCATGGATATCTTTTATTCACGCCGGTATCCAGGCCGGGTGGTTCGAATCACCACGTAAAGGGGACCGTGCATGTGCAAAAAAAACCAAAAGGTCTCCCGAAGACGAGGCGAACTTTTAAAAAATGTAGTTTTTCATGTACAAAAAATGTGAGAAAAACTAGAGGGTGGCAGCATTGCTTTGAACCAGCTGCCAACCCCCCCGAAAGCTCATGTCAACTGTTGACAGGATAAATTTGGCGAAATGCGCCCGAGAGGGAAGCAACGGCCTTACAAAGAGAGAGAGAAAGAGATTTTCTTATTAGTCAGTGGACTATGCTTGAAGATTGGCAGTAAACAAATCTAAAGAAATGAACTTTAAACGTTCAAGCCAGTCTCGGATATACCTACACAGGTATACAGTAGTTGTTTTCTGATAGTCGTCAGTCCATTCAACCTACTGTGTAGGTATATCTGAGACTTTAGAGAGAGAGAGAGAGATGGACACGCTAATACTACTACCCTCTACTAGTAAAAATACGAGTGAACACGGAGCTACTCAGTCAGCGGCCTGGATCTTAGCAAAGTTGTTGAGGACTGAGAACGAAAAAGCGATCTTCTAGTTGTACTGAGCGTATTTTTGACGATGAAATCAAGCGGTATATTTCGAGAGAACACTTTGGCTGGAAGTTTCTCTAGAATAGAGCCAACTTCTCTCTTAGATGTTTCAAGGTAGCTTGTGATGTTTGCCTGTACTCAGACATTGTTTTTTTTATAAAAACAGCATTACTACTACTACCAATATTTTTCCCACGAACGATGGAAAGAAATTGTCAAGTTTCGAGGTCTGTTCTTTGCATCTGCGCAACCAGAACGATCTTTTTTGGATCGGATCGTCACGTGTGACGAAAAGTGGATCCTCTACAACAACAGGAGATGTCCAGGAACAGTGGTTGGACACCGATGAGCAACCCAGGCACATCCCAAAGGTGAAAACCCACCAGATATAGACCACGGTTACTGAATGGTGGTTAGCGGCTGGTGTGATTCACTATAACTGTCTGCAACCGGGCCAAAACATCACATCAGAGTTGTGCTAAGGACGCTAAATGCCCAAAACAGAACGATGGGGGGGTCGTCAAGAAGGTTTTCACAGCAGCGGCAGTTGAATGGGCTATCATGTCGTTTCAGCCCTTCAAATCTCCTGAAGAAAATGGTATATTTCCAACTCTTTTTCAAAACGGACTGGAAATAATTTTATATTGTATACATTGTACAAAGCTAGTCTGGCGTTGAACTATATTGGCAGCAAGGGTGGTATGTATACCAAAAGTGGGTCGGAAAAACCCACACCCTAAATCAGTACGACCAATCAGCCTTACATCCTTCCTGTTGAAAGGACTTGAGAGAATACTGAACGAACACATCAGGAGGGTGGCATTATATGCTTCCCCCCTGAATAACCACTAGTATGCTTATCAAACTGGCAAATCGACAGATTTAGCTTTGAACAACCTTATACAGGAAATTTCCCAATCCCTTGACAACAAAGAGATTGCAATTGCTGTATTTCTCGATATCTACCTAAATCTATAGAATCATCTCTGGCTAGGAAAGGTATAGAATCGAACATAACTGGCTGGATCTATGCCATACTAGTAAACAGGACTGCAACTACGACCATTAGGTTCAGGATAACAGAGGCTGCCCTCACAAGGTGGGGTACTATCTCCCCTTCCGTGCTCGCTCCTGATGGATAGTCTGCTTGATGCCCTCGACAGAAGAAAAGTAGATCTGCAAGCTTATGCAGATGACCTTGTCATCTTAGCAAGATTCACGTCGGAAAGGGTAGCTTGTAATATCCTCCAAAGCATGATGGACATTGTTCACAGTTGGTGTTTGAGAGAGCAGATGTATGTCAATCCCAGCAAAACTGTGATAATTCCCTTCACCAAGAGGAGAAAATTGGACGATCTAACGTCACTTTCCCTCAATGGTGAGGTCTTTTCATTTGGAACGGAGGTGACATAATCTTGGCAATGTCCAGAATGAAAAACTCACCTGGATGTAAAACTTGGGGTTCAGGTCCCAAACAAATCCAGTGGATTTATGTGATGATTGTCAGACCAATGATCACTTATGATGCAATTGCCTGTTGACCGAAAGCTTTACAGAAAACGGCCTAGGCGAAGCTCTCTGGCTTACAGAGACAGGCTTGTCTGATCATCAGTGGTGCCATCAATATCACACCGTCAGCGGCCATCGTGATCCTTCTAGATCTACCTCCTCTCCACATTTTTCTGGAGAGAGGGGCTATACACTTGTGTACATTGCCAATTGCACAAATCATTTTAATGCAGAGTGCAACAGACTATTAGTTGACACTGGAAGTCCCAGCATTCTGGAAATGACCTCTGACTTTATGCCTCCAAGTGTCAACTACGAACTGCATTATAAAGTACTGTTCCCGAGTAGAAAGGACTGGATCCTTCGGGATGAAAAAATATTGATAGCAGATGTTTGTTGGTTCACAGATGGATCAAAAACACCTTCTGGTTATGGTGCAGGTGTTTTCAGTCGCAGACCCAGGACAGAGACATCAACCTGTCTAGTAACCTTTGCAACAGTATTTCAAGCGGAAATTTACGCTATTGAATTGTATGCAGAGAGATTGGAAGTCAATAAAAATATTCTCGGACAGTCAAGCGGCGTTGAAAGCTCTTGCCTTCTACCGAGCAACGTCTAAATTGGTAGCAAACTGCCAAAAACGACTCTCCTCGATAGGAAGACGTAACAGATTGTATCTGGTCTGGAATCCTGGTCACACTGGCCTGGAAGGCAATGAGGCTGCTGACTCTCTTGCAAAGGAGGGTGCTGCAAGCAGTTTCATCGAACCAGAACCTGTCATTGGCATCACTTTAGGCTTTGCCAAATAAAGATTGAACAACTGGATTGCAAGAATATTTATGGACTTCGGGCAGACTCTTCCAGGATTGGCTCACCCCAAGCCGTTTATTCACCCTTCGCAGATTGATACTAAACAGTGTGTGTCCCCTCTGTTTGGAAAATGATGAAACAGCAAAGCACATACTTTGTGCCTGACCCGCTGGGGACCGAATCAGGTTTTTAGAGTTCTGCAGAGCCGTACTCTTAGCATCTGACCTGAGAGACCACTCAGTATACAAACTAATCGGCTTCGTTAAGAAGCTGGGTTTATTTGGTGGAGTGTGAATAGGTGTGAGCCACAATAAACCCTTGCGGGTTGCAGTAGAGGTTCGAATAGATCCACACACTTTGGACCTAACCTAACCTATTGTGAGAAAATCGACGAAATGCACCGTCAGCAGCAGCCGGTACGGGTGAACAGAAGAGCTCCGATCCTGCTCCACAACAACGCCCGTCTGCACGTTTCACAAATCACCGTCCGAAAATTGAACGAACTGTGCGCGTCGAAGCTCTGCCTCACCCACCATATTCCCTAGACCTCTCGCCAACCGACTACCATCTTTTCAAGCACTTCGATAACAAGGACCATGCAAAAACAGCCTTCGTCGACTTTATCGAAACCAGAGCAGGCAATTTTTATGCTGACGGAATTAATCTAACTGTGTTACGTTGGCAAAAGTGCACTGGTTCAATTGAAGCTTATTTCGATTATATTGAATAAGTATTTACTGAAATATTATAAAAAACTGTTGAAACAACCAAATATTTTTACGTTTACTTCACCTGCTTTTAGGAAAACGCGTTTCTGTACTTTACTTCTTACTTCTGTACTGTACTTTCAGTAGTACCACAATATTTGTGATTCTAGAACCACCAAACCACATTTCTTGTTACTTTTGGAACACATCTTGAATTAAAAAACAAATAGTTCCAATGACACATGATAATTTGTGTGACGAATCGCATGCAATTTGTTGGCGAATAACCTTAGACAATCAAACTGCACGGCCATCAGCATAATAAGTAAAAAACATTACCATTTACAATTAACGCAATTGACTATCTGCTTTATAGCAATCAACAGCTAGCTTACTTCATTAAGTAACACGCTCCCGTTCAAATCGTTTTACGGCGCTGAGAATCCGTCACTGAAATGTTAATTAAAGTATCACTCACCTCTCGCTCCAAGCTATCTTTCTCGTTCTTTATTTTCGTCATACGATGAACGACCTCCTGGCGAGCTCTTTCTAGTTTCCTTCGGTTGTATTCCGATTCTTTGGCTTGTTCTTGAAGCTAAAAGTTTGAAATATATTACAGACAATGTTTCCTATACCATGGAATACGAAAAAAAAACTGCAAACAGACAGACATTCGGAATCAAATATTGAAGTTATACACTGAATTTTATACTCACGAAAATTAAAGCTTGGGCCTTTTCCTTTTCTATCAGCTGCGTTTGTTCCTGGCATTTTTTCTTTTCAGCTTTCAACTACGGAAAAAATCGAAATTAATTTCAGAAAAATCAACATTTTGTTTCGAACATATATTTTCTCAAAAGCTAGAAAATATCAACTTTTGAAGAAGCGATATTTTTATTTTCACCCAATAATTGAAAGGTGTTATGAAGTAAGTCAAAGGGTTGCCTTTTATGTATATACATACACCCACTAGATGGCAATGCTAAAATTCGACTTTTATTAAGAATAATCACCTTCATTTCTCATATAAATTGTACACTTCATATTTGTGACAATGAGCTAATAAACATGAGTAAATGGCGAAATTCATTTCATTTGGAGACCTCCACTGAAATGTTCTTCCACACCAAAAAGGCTGCCCTAACTTTATCAACGTTCAGAGACTATTTGGAAAATGGCAGAGACTTTTCCTTAGAATAGAAATCACTCGTGAAGGTTTTCGTTGGATGATTAACGATTTCAAAAAAGAACAGACAAGAACGTATAGAACCCAACTGTTTTCAATGAAGTACCATCAGAAAAGATCGTTTACAATATATTTGCATAGTTTTGCAATGTTTCTGCGTCCGTCAATGCTGATTTATGTAAAATCGTAATTTCAAAAAACATCCATCCAGTGAGCAAGATGATTGAAGAAGAACGACATGTGACACCATAAAATAGAAGCGTTCCACATCACAATCGATTTTGTTGGTCATTAATGTGTGAAAAGGATGGTTCCACATGGATTCCCATACAATTTGCCCATAACTCAAAAAAATGTGTGTGTAAAAATGTCCAAAAACTTCAACTTGGAGACTAACAAATTCATTTACAACGCATTGTTATAGGTGTCGAAACGTAGATGACTCGTATAAACCGGAAAGTAAGCAACAATCTATCATTTGTGTATTTCGAGATGAATAGATTCCTATAAAAATTGATCATTAACGAAATATTTCCAAGAAAATGATCTACTCAAAGTATTATATCATCGGACAGGTAGCCTGCAAGATCACCCGACTTAACCCCTTTATACTTCTTTAAGAAACTCGCGAGCTGTCGGAGACAGAAACGAGAATGTGGATATGCAGCTAATTTAAAGGAAATGCCGGAATATAAATTACTTCAGGTCTTGAAAAACGAGGTTCGGTAGTACACGCCTCGTTAATTATTTATATCTCTAGCAAAAATTCGGAAAAATGAATGTGCTCATGAAAAGGCACGTTTTGACATATCGAGATTTTTTTTCAACTTCCAGTTTTTCCGAAAATCATATCAACGTTTGATTTTCAAATGAATCACCCTGTAGGTCGTTTCGCGGTATTTTGAATGGCATTGACCAATTGTTGAAGCGTTAATACTCTGAATAGCTTGTCTTAGTCATAGTTCTAGGTCCTCGCGGGTTGTTAGGGATGTTGCGTAGACAATTTTATTCAAAATTCTGAAGGGGTTAAGTCGGGTGATTTTGCTGGCCACCTGACAGAATGAACCAACTAGGAAATATCATTGTATCGAGAATCAACTAGGAAATATCGATGTATCAAATATCAACTAGGAAGTATCATTGTATCCACAATATTATGTAGATTTCAAAAATATAATAACACAAAGCGTGTTCCAATTGGAAATCAAGAAAAACCAGAAGTTGAAAAAATCCTCCCATCGCGTCAAAAAGTGGACAAATTCATTATTTCAAATTTTATAAAAATAGCTGAAGAAATAAAGAAAAAAATGGTGTGTACCATAAGCCTGTGTTACACGGTGTTTTCACTTATATCTTTTCTCCTAGAAAGTTTGATATATTAAAATGTAGTACTTATTTTTGGGGTATAACTATTTTGCAGGTCTGCAGGTCAGCAAATTGTTCTCAGTAGACATTGCTCTCGTAATCTTGTAGGACAGAAATTCTTGCAGGTCGGGTCTGCCAGACACAAATCTCGACCAGGTTAATCCTTTTTGGACAGAAAAGTTTTCCAACCCACACCCAAAAGTTTCACAATTCCTAAAAAATTGGAAATACATTTTGCAGGTCGGCGGAAATTCTTGCAGGTCGAGTCCCCCAGACATAAATTCCGACTTGATCATTTTCGACAAAAAAAAATTACAATCCCCACCCTTTGAGTATGGAAGAATTCCACATTTTTCATTAAATTGAAAATAAACCTTGCAGGTTGGTTGAGTATTATATGGTTTCCTACAATACCTGCCCAAACATTAACCATTTGAGGGTATTGCATGTGGTTTTTTCTCATCCAGTGAGGATTTTCCGTTGACCAGGTGCGGAAATTTTGCTGACTAGCATAACCGTTAAGAAACAAAGTACACTCATCAGAAAACATAACGTCTTCTAATTGGATGATATTGTTATCCAACATGTCCATCATTAGCTCACAAAAATTAGTTCTTCTATCAAAATCGTCTTCCATGAGCTCCTGAGTAGATATCATTTTATAGGGATGCATTTTATTTTTTTTTAATATGTTTACTATCAATGAATTATGGCTAACATTGAATGGATGCCTGTCTACTAGATTTATGTGGCTTTTCCTCAAACTCAAGCATCACATCTGTGAAATACTGATTGTTTCTAATAAGGGCATCATTGACAACTCTCTATATCACTTCCTTGATGTACTTTATTTATTAATAATGTATAACAATAGTGATTGTATACAATAGGTGCACACCATCGTGATGGCTGATTGACAACTGGATTCGCTGCCGTGTTGCCGCTTCTACTGAATACATGACATGCCCCTTTTCATAAAAAATAAAAAAATGAAAGCAAAATTCTAATTATCCCATAAAAGTATGTCTATAAAATTTATAAATAAAATTAGATCATAAATGGATGAATATCTACCCATATACACACATGAATTTATATCTACACATATCACAATTAAGAGTTGTTGAAGCAGTCTTATCAAATATGATGAAAAAATGTGTGGCAAAAAAAAGAAAAGAAAAAAAAAATTCACAAGATTAATCTATCAGGAGCTCTAACTATTCGACCACTTCTAGTTGTGATTTCACTTTGATTAGTGGACTCAGTATTATGGATGTCAATTTCACATTTCGGTTCGGAAACTTCTTCATTGTTCATGATAATTTGTTGAGGATTTTCAGTAGGAGATGTCGATTTTCGTAATGGTCTAAGGTGTTGCCTATTTCGACGATAATGAGCATTATCAACCTCAACATTATAATCATTGGGGCCCGTTTTATTCAAAATAGTTCCCTGTTTCCATTTCCGACATTTTTCTTGAACTAATACTGGCTGATTGTACTGAAAATCGTTGAGTTTTTTGGTGCCAATATCATAGTAAGTCTTTTGGCTTTCTTGAAGACACTTTAGTTTCTCCAGCCAGGGTAGTAAATGGCCTCCTCTGCTCGTTTTTTACAGGCAACTACATCCTGATGAGATTGATGCATCAAGTTCAAAAACTCTTGTCTGAGGCTACGTGGAATGATAAGTCGCTTTTTATAAAAAAGCACATCTTTGTGTGAAAAAATATCATCTTTGATATCCCAGTACTTTTTTATTTCACACTGAACATTAGCTTTGTGTTTTGGCCACCTGTTCAAGACATAATATTTAACTTTTTGGAGTTCAGGATCATCATTTATTGCTTCTTGTAATCTTTTTTGATTCTCTGGTCTGGTTGCTATTACAGAAAATACCTTCAAATTTGTTTCTAGATAGTCTGTATTTATAGTTTCTGAGGTTGGGTCACGACTCAATGTATCAGGAATTTGCATATTTTTTCCTTGAACAAACGTTAGTGTGAATCTGTATTGCAGTAGTTTCATAGCAAGTCTTTGAATTCGCGGTGTCATGTCATCGAAAGGTTTTTTTAGAAGTCCTAGTAGTGGTCTATGATCGCTTTCAATTTTAAATCCACTCAAGCCAAATAAATAGTATCTGAATCGCTCACAACCAAAAACAATGGCCAAGAGCTCTTTTTCGATATGATTGTATCGTTGCTGAGATGGAGTCAACGAAATACTTGCGAACTCGATAGGCCGATTAACTTGACTAATGAAAGCACCGAGACCGTATGGTCCAGCATCAACGGAAAATACTACATCTTTCGAAGGATCAAAATACGATAACGTTGTTGCATTAGAAATCAATTGTTTTAAACGAATGAAACATTTTTGTTCGTTCAAAGTCCAGACCCACTCATTTTTGTCACTCAAGAGTTTTCTTAATGTATTTGTTTCATCTGAGAGATTAGGAATAAATTTTGAAAGGATATATCAAATTGGGGGTTCTACCTGTCATTCGACGGAGGTTGAAGGTAGGGGTAGCATTTTTGAGTCAATAATTTTTTGATAACGACCCCGTGAATGTGTGATTGTCTATTTATATTTTTTCTGTATTGCGTCTAGATACTAGTACTCCTTATAGAATGTTGAGAGGAGGCTCCCCCTTTATATACGCCACTGTCGAGTAGAGTGGTTAATGACTTGATTGAAAGAACAAAAACATCTAGGTGTATAAAATCGTTCACGAAGCAAGAAAATAAAACGCCTCCTGAATTGTATTGAAGAGCAAACGTTTGTAAACAACAAAAAACAAAACCCGAGGGCGTTTTCATGACGAACCTTTCTGTTACGTGAGAGTATTTTTTATAAATTGATACGCAGGAGAATTTCAAGGCTAACCGGCTGAATATTTCATCTTAAAAGGTAACAATTATCTGATTTGAATAATTTTCATGCGGCCGTAAACATTTCGGTTCGATGATTAATGATGATGATGATTTGATGTCATTGCCTTTTGTTCCGGTTCCTTATATAGGTACTTGCACGGACTATGAGCACGCATTAAATGCAATAAATAATCGAAATAGATATCTTCGGAAGTGATCACATTCTGGCATTGGTTTTTTTTTCCTGTTCCTCTTACTATTGATAGATTTTCCTATTGAGATAATTCAACAGAGGTTTTTTTTCTACGTTCTACGGATGCTATTCAATGTGCCACTTCTATCATCGCTTTCATACGTTCAAAACGAAAGATTTCTCACGCAGTGAGAAATATCCGCCTTTACAGTAAGAAATAATTTCTAACTGTTATCACGATAACCCAAGTCAGTCATGAATTGTTACATGTCAGATTGATATGACACGTTCTCCATGGTGACAACGCTAGCCGGCGATTCGCGTGCAATATCCAAGTAGCCCATTGTCGGCGTTTCCATAACAACAAAACCGAAGCACTGCACTGATTGTTAAAGTATAAACAGTTCAGATTTATTAAATATTGAATATAATGGAATACGAATATTTAGAGTTGGAAAATACACCTCCAGAAATTGTTCAGGAAATCGCTTACAGAAACTTTATGGACTGGAAAATGAAAGCCAAGGTAAATTATTGTTCCGAAAATACATTGTTAGTTTATTTTGAAGAGTTGTCAAGAAGATTGAAATCATCAACATTATGGTATCAGTACTCGATGCTGAGGAGTACCTTAATTATTGAAAACTGTGTTGATATATCAAAATACGTAAAACTACGTGCATTTTTAAAATGCAAATCTGAAAAATATGCTCCAAAACAGTCAAAAACATTAACTGAAGAAATTCAACAATTTTTAAGAGATTTACCTGATGAAAAGTATTTGCTGATAAAGGTATGAATTGAAAATTTTTAAATTGTTATCGAAAAATGAATGCTTGTTTTTGATTTTAGGCTGCTTTAGCTATTGGCCTTACAGGGGCATGCCATTATGATGAATTTCGAAAATTAAAAATTGATGACATGAAAGATCTCAATTCGACACTTTCAATAAAATTACCTGATACTAAAACCAAGGTTCCTAGAAATTATTATTATTAGATTTTTATAAAAATGATTCTGCTTTTTTATCAGTAGTCGTAATCTCTACATAAAATGTGGTCAGCTGGAAGTAGAAAATAATGTAAACAATGATTGTTACTATTCTTCACTATCTCAAAAATCGTGAGGAAGTGATTGGATAGCTTGATATTGAGGATAGTAATCTCATTATCCTCCATTTTTTGTTGTTCTCGCGTAAAAACATTTAGAAATTGCTCATTCAATTTGATTGTTTCATACATTTTTGTTACAACAATAACAATCTCTCCTTGGGCTGAGGCCATGGGAACTAGTTTAATATATCTAGAGCAGATCAATGGAATCTTGTCGAATACATATATTTTCTTGGTGCTTTATCTCAGGATCAATTTGAAGGAAGTGAACATAGATGAAATTTTTGAGATTTTTTTATTGACAATGTAGTAGTTTTTTACCAGTAGATCAAGTAAGTTATTTTCAATTTTTCAGGTCTTATTATTTATAAAAAACTACATAAAATAGTTTTTTTTAATTTCAACGAAAATTAAAATAATCAGGTAATGAACTATAAACTATCAAAAAAAACTAACAATTTTGAAAAGGCAAAGTAATTTCTACAAAAAAATGGTCATATTTGAAAGTCTAGTAAAAATTATGGAAATGAAGTAAAAATGACAATTTTTTGTTTTTCGTTGTGATATTTGTATAAAAACCAGAGTTTGATATCTAATTTAATTTTTGAGCTATTACATTAACATAAACAACTCACTAGTTTTAAATTCTCCCCAGAAACTCAAAACCAGCTATTTTATTCATTGTATCACAAATAGTGCAAAACAACTGCAATTTATTGAATTTTAATGAAATCAATTGTATTCTTAAAATAAACCGGAATAACTGTCAAAAATGAAAATACAGTCATATATTGTAAAACAGTCTATATCCAATGCTCAACATAAAATTTAATTACGGATTATATGAAGAAACATTAATCTAGTTGGAAATTTAGACAATTAAATCAACATAACGTTTCTAATCAGTGAAATTTCACAATGAATATACTTATTTACAATATTCCTATCACTTATGTTTATATATGTTACCGTTTACCTAAATATTTGCCATTTGATATTTTTGTGTAATTCTTTTTTTGATTGAATTGAATCATTTTTTATTTTACATATGCAATGTCAGTTATCATTATTTGTGAAATATCTTTTGTCCCTCTGTTAGTGTTACTTGATCTGTTCGTTTAATTTAATAAATGCCAACTAATATAAGTGTTTGATTAGCGACTAGTTGAAAAGAAAACTCATAAACAGCATGAATTGTTCGTCAATCCTCTATTCAAAATTAGTAACAAAAATGAGGGTATAACTATTTTTCAGTTCAGCAAATTGTTCTCAGTAGACATTGCTCTCGTAATCTTGTAGGAGGGCAGAAATTCTTGCAGGTCGGGTCCCCCAGACATAAATCTCTACCAGGTTGATCATTTTCAACAGAAAAAATTTCGAACCACCACCTAAAAATTTCACAATTCTCAAAAAATGGGAAATAAATGTTGCAGGTCGGCGGAAAGTCTTGCAGTTCGGGTCTCTCAAACATGAATCTCGAGTAGGTAAATCATTTTCGGCAAAAAAATTCCGACCCACCCTTTAGTATGGAAAAATTCCCCATTCCTCATTAAATTGAAAATAAACCTTGCTATCGGCAGAAAATTCTTGCAGATCGGGTCTGCCAGACATAAATCTCGATCAGGTTAATCATTTTCGACAAATTTCTGCCAACCTGCAAGGTTTATTTTCAATTTAATGAAGAATGTGGAATTCTTCCATACTCAAAGGGTGGGGGTTGTAATTTTTTTTTGTCGAAAATGATCAAGTCGAAATTTATGTCTGAGGGACTCGACCTGCAAGAGTTTCCGCCGACAGGTGGGCAGGTATTGTAGGAAACCATATAATTAGTCCCTTTTTCATTGAGGGCAAAGTCATTCAAAGTTTAGCAAATTTATATCCTGACCCAGAAAAACCCCCAACTTCCAGTGGATACGATATGGTTTCAGCAGGATGGAGCACCACCACATTACCAAGTTAATGTCCGGCAATGCCTCGATACAACATTTCCCAATCGGTGTATAGGGAGGCGAGGATCGATTGAATGGCCAGCGCGATCACCTGATCTTTCATCATTAGATTTGAATGACTTGAAAGAACGAATAACGCTTGTGATTAGGTGGGTCACTCCTGATATGTTAAATAATGTTAGAAGAATGTTTTCAGAAATTTTGGGCATGAAACGAGTAGCAGCGAAATAGGCCGGAAACTAGATGAAACCATCTAGAATTTATGATTCCGACTTGCCTTAGGTCTGACCCGCCTTTAGCTGAACCACGAATGCAATGTTGAACTCGACAGTTTTCAAAGAACAATGTCGAATAAGTCAGCATGGACATCATCATCTAGGAATCTAGGGGATCGACGGAAAATTTAACCTTGTTCAAGGTAAAAAAAGGTTCTCCACGGCGGTGTGTGACTGCAATTTTCACTGAAAGGCAACTATAAGAAACCATAGTCCAAAAACTAGCACCACTGATGAGATATATATGGCAGGTTGAAACAGCGCTCTCTGGTGATAAATCACGAATTGTTTCTGTTTTAAAACATCAGGAAGTTCTAAAACTTATCAAATGTTTCGATGTGACTACGGAGTTCAAATAATATTCTTAGTTGATCATATCACTATATGATCTGTACAGATCAGTTGGTGTTCCAAGGTCACGGAATCATATTGATATTCTAGAATCTACATTATGTATGACTGAATAACGAATAATTATCAAAGAAAATGTATATTTAAAAAAGTCTTCATACTTTGACAGTCTCTGGACCTACTTGGCCTCCTATTCATGTAATGGTACCTCCAGAAGTATTGTTGTAATGGGTGTCAAAACAAAGATGGGGGAAGGTGCAATAAGCCCATGAGACTGCAATGTTTTCCAGAGACTGTACAAATAAGGTGCTTTTTTAACGAAATGTACTCGTATAGTGCAAATATATCAATTTCTTAGTATATCCTGGACCTGCGAAGTGCTGTGTATGACAACTTCCATTCGCACATAATCTCTTTATTTTTCATGGTAACCAACGATTCGCTACTAAAATTGAATCCTTACTGTAAGATAGTTAGTTTTCTGCCCCTCGTATATCACGGCGAGTGTCGAGTCATGAGAAGGGGTCATGGTAAAACGGGGAGTTTGAATGTATAGAATATATTTGGTATTGGCAGAAAACGTGTGTTTTCCGATTCCTTTCTCGATCAGATTTCTGAGTATTGAGGGAATAAACGAGAAGACATCACACTTACCTTATCGCATTGTTCCTCCAGAAAAAGGACCCTTTCAAATTGTACGAAAACTTCGTCTTCCTTCTCCCTCAGCAGACATTCCTTCGATTCCAATTTCTTGGTCAGTTGATCCCTCTGTTTAATCAAATCGTCCCGTTCGGTCTGTAAACAGCACATATAATTAGTTGACGTTATTAACAATTTAAAGATATGACGTCACCTTGACCTCGTGGTATTTCTCTTCCAAGTAGTAGGCGATGTTTCTCGCTTCTTCGTACTTTTGGGAAAGATGTAAATATTTGTCGTAGTGTTTCTTGAATAACACGAATCTGAAAAAGAAAGTCGAAATTGTAAATGCAAGCAACTATTAGTTTTGAGAATTTTGATGAAGAAATAACTAACAACTTTCTTCTATTTCAATATAAAAATACTGTTTTTGAGGTCGATGTAAATCATGATAAAAATAAAAAAATCTACGATTACTCTTTCATTTGTCTCTGTGTCAGTTCCTATCAATACATATAGATATGTTCTAACTTGTAAATAATATACTATTCAATGAGCGAAAAATGTGATCATTGGTCGTAAGAATGAAGTTTGTCGTAAATAATTCAATGGCGATTCCATACGAGGCCTATGATTCATGGGCGAAATATTTCAAAACAAAATTCATTTGTGAGAATTAGAGAAATAGTATCAACTTCAAGACGCAACCTAAAAAATCATACAATGCATTTCTTTAATGTCCCCCCTTTTATTTGGGATAAAGAAATTAATGAATGAATATTTTATTTTGAAGTGAAATTGACAAATAAAACTTTCAAGATGGCGACCATGCGCCATCCATGGAAAAAAATTAAATGGAAAGGGGGGTCTTGTGACACATCATTTTGAAGTCCTGACGAATACTTCACAACCCTAGAATATGAAGTTAATATCTTCACCTACTACAAAATGGCGGAACATTTAAAAATTTCCTGAAGACAAACACATTATTATCGATATTTCTAGAAATATTCCTTTTTATCTGCCATATGACAATTCCAATAACCCAATAAGGTTTGTTAAGTTATTTTTTGTTTATAAAAAAAATGTCAGTACGACAATGAACATCATTGTTCAGTTAGAATATTCTCGTTTAGTTTTCGGTTTTACTAGTAGAAAGGTACCACATCAACAATCTCTAAAATGGTCAATTCTCGTCCATTGGAAGAAAAAATTGAGAGATTTTTATTTATGGTGCGACGCGTAACTTTCCCGAGACCGAAAGAATTTTCAATGAACGTTTTCCGAATCGTCCTATCTGTAGAAAACATTTGAGGAAACTTATATCTAAATTCACAACTATCGTTAGTGTACATAACATAAATATAATTTAAAAAAGTAAAAAACACGTTTTTAAAGAACATCGAACTAAAAAGTTGAATATTTTTTTAAATAGGCTCAAAACAATAACGAAGGAAAAATACTAGTATTATAATACTTTTAAAGCGTGTTTTTTAGTCTTTTCAAATTATATTTATTTTATCTAAACTTTGGGATCAGTCAGCCGTATATTGTTTAGAAAAATGGCCAATGATATATTCCGATTCCGAAGAGGGAGCCTGAAGCTACCAAGCCCAAGGCAGCAGGCGTGCAAATGAGGGTTACAAATACGGCAGCGGGCGCGCGTGTTAATAAAAAAAATACTTTTTTCAAATGAAAAGTAAGTAAAGTGAGTTCGAATTATATCAAGGAGGTTACGGACAGCGCCATCTGCCCGCGAATAGATCAAGCAATAATGTCGATAATTCTGTCAAATACAGATCCCGAGCTTGAGAGTTACAAACAAACTGACAAACAAACAAACATACAGGTGAAGCTAATAAAAGCGTGTTAAAAAGCATCTATGTTATTCACTGACAAATAATTGGAAAATTCAATGAAAAAATAAATCGACTTGGGCCCTTTGATTGAACCCAGGACCACTTACTGTAGAGCTAGGCGCAAATTTGAGCCGTTTGGTGTGTCGCCCGGAAACGAGGTGGCGCGACTAGCGTGACTCGCATGACACAGTGGTTGAGACACCGTTTTTCGTGCCAATTTTTCGCGTGTCGCCAAAGTCTTTGTATTACTGCACCACACTGCGTTTTTCAGGTTTTCTTTTTCTTTGTTTATTTTTTAAATTGAAAGTTATGGTTAAGGAAAAGTTAATTGAGGACGTGAGGGTACACAAAGTTGTATAATCCCAGCAATCTTTGTTATCATAAATTGTCCACATGTTTCCCTTTCCAAGATAATATTCTTGTTGGGTGATTTTACTTTATTATCAACGACCAAACAATAAAGTAAAAGTTCGTCTTCAGCATCAATGTCGGATTCTGAGTCCGTTTTTCAACTCGGTCGGACATAGCGGTACAATTGTCACTCCGAAACAGCGTTCAATTTGCGGATCATCCACGCCACACCTGCGTCTCGTGCAGGTCGTCTCACACGCCCTCAATTTGCGCCTAGCTTAAGAAGAAACATAATGTAACGAATCTGAAGTGCGAGCAGCGGCAAGATGGTAATGTTCGAGCCCAAAATACACGATGAGAAAATTGGACTCGCACTGGAGAAGACCCTGTTGCGTGTCGATAAAGTTGTGCCAGTCAGGGTCATGAATGTTAACTACTTTCCCATGACCTTGAAGAAATGAACAATGCTGGGGCACTGTTCGTCCATTTCCTCGGTGATACGGAGTGTACGCAGTTCGGTTAGCCAAGCCAACAACTTGCTTAAAGAGTTGAAGAAGTTGATTGACATTTCCTCCAAGGACATACCACCAACCCACCGATCAAAACTGAGGGAGTTAGTCAAGAAGTACCAGAAAATCTTTGACATTGGGGAAGGAAAGGCGGCAGAACGAATGTGTTTCAGCATAGAATCGACACTGGGAATGCCCGACCAATCCGGCAATCAGCTAGAAGACTCCCTCTTGCCAACAGAGAAGAGGCAGACAAGATAGTCAGCGATATGGGAAAAGAAGGAGTCATCGAACCTTCTGACAGCCCCTGGTCTTCCCCAGTCGTGTTAGTAAAGAAGAAGGACGGCTCGACAAGGTTCTGCGTGGATTATCGCCAACTAAATCACGTGATGAAGAAAGACAGCTACCCTCTTCCAAGAATCGACGACACCCTAGACACGCTAGCCGGCTCCATAATTTTCTCGACTTTGGATTTGAAGAGTGGATATTGGCAAGTTGAATTGGCCCCAGAAGATCGAGAAAAGACTGCTTTCACCATCGGCTCAGGATTGTAGCAGTTTACGGTTATGCCATTCGGGCTTGGTAATGCTCTTCGAGAGATTGATGGAGACGGTTCTCAAGGTGCTCTCATGGAAGACGTGTCTAGTGTATCTCGACGATATAAGGTTCGTTCCAACCAGCGTCAGAAACAGTTTCTGACAGTCAGGATTCTGCGCAGTAATGTGATTGCGTTCCAACGTGAGTTTCCAACCATTAGTAAACTAACAGTTTTCTGTTCCATCCAAGATTCAAACCTGTTCGAAATCTATCAGAATGGTTTGAGGATTATCTTCTAACCATCAATCTGACGCATGCGAATTCCGTATTACTGTTTCTATTTTATGTTCATGCAACTTACAAACAACATAACCTGCAAAAATTGTTATAAAATAAATTATGTTTTTGCTGGCGCAGGAAAAATTGGGAATTCTTAAAGTGAACCTATAATATGAACATCTTTAATTACACAAATTAATTATTGCGGTGACCTCCCAGTTCCATGTTGATAAGTAAATAGAATACAGATATAAAATACTGCAACCTTCTTTTACTCTCCAGAAATACACTTGATTAGATTTATTTTTCAAGAATTGAAGGGGTTATATTTTTGGTAGTGACATTCGTTGTGGAATGTTTGAAATACAAACTGAGTAGAGAAAAGTATCTTCTGTATAATTCAGTGTTCATATAGAAGTATTTGTTTCGAAAGAATTTTTTTTTCTTTCGTAATCTACACATTCAAATTGATTACTTCCTTCCTTTCTTTGGAAGATTTCCTCATCCCTTTTTTTGTATTGAGATGGAGTAGTAGAAAGCCAAAAACTTTCTTTCCCAAATAATTTTGGAAGGTTATGTTGAAATTCCATGCCAAACTTCAGTTGAACTATCATCTGTTCCAATCAGAAATTTCAAATTAATCAGAAACCAATATTTACCAGACATGCGCGTTGTCAACGATTTACAAACAGTTGGAAATCTGTTTGTAACTCAAGGTTGGAACGAACCTATAATCGGGGTCGGAAAATCATTCGACGATCACTTGAAAAATCTGGAGGAGGTGTTCATGCGTCTGAGGAGTTCTGGATTGAAACTTAGTCCCAAGAAATGCCATCTGTTCCAGAAAGAAGTCCGTTACCTTGACCACGTTGTCTCTGGGGAAGGAGTGGCGGTAGACGAACAAAAGATCAAAGCAGTTAAGGATTGGGCCATTCCAAAAGACATACATGAGCTTCGGAGCTTCCTTGGTTTATGCACCTACTACCGCAGGTATGTGCTGGGGTTTGCCAACATTGCCAAACAATTGACCCGACTCACAGAAGGGCAGATCCAGTTCAAGTGGTCTGAGGAATGCCAAGACTCATTCAAGAAGTTGAAATGAGCTTTGATCAACGCTCCTGTTTTGAGCTATCCCCTACCTGACTGAACGTTCATTTTAGATACGGACGCCAGCAACGTCGGATTCGGGCAGTCCTTTCTCAGATTCAGGATGGACAGGAGAAAGTTATTGGCTACTTCAGCGAAACGCTCAGTAAACCAGAGCGCAATTATTGTGTCACCAGGCGAGAGCTGTTGGCCGTTGTCAAAGGTGTAGAACATTTCTACAAATACGTGTATGGAAGAAGATTTCTGTTGAGAACGGACCATGCATCTCTCAAATGGCTTCTGCAGATCAAAAATTCCGAGGGCCAAGTAGCACGCTGAATTGAGAGACTTCAAGAATTTGACTTCGAAATAGAACATCGAGCTGGGACTAACCATAAGAACGCAGATGCCCTGTCACGGAGACCATGCCCCGATGACTGCTCACATTGCCGACGAGCAGAGGGGAAGGAAGCAGCTATTTGTAGAACTAGAGCTGTGGAAGACAACTGGGATCAAGGACGACCAAGAGAAAGACCCAGATCTTGGTTTAGTCATCGGATGGAAGAAAAGTAATCGAAGACCATCGTAGCAGGAGGTAGTAGGTTATTCGCCAGCGGTTAAATCCTACTGGGCACAATGGAACTCTCTCACCTTTGAAAACGGGGTTCTGAAGCGGGTGTTGGAGTCTGAAGACGGTGGAGAACAAAGGCGCCAGACACTGGTACCCAGAAGCAGACGACGAGGGGTGCTCAAAGAAATCCATGATGTAGTCACTGGAGGACATCTGGCAGTAACGAAGACCCTCCAGAAAGTAAGACAACGGTTTTACTGGGTTAATTGTCAAGCCGACGTCAAGGACTGGTGCAGAAAGTATGCTGTATGCGCTGCCAGTCACTGACCTAGGATACGACCGAAAGCTCCAATGCGCCAGTATAACGTGGGTAGCCATCGATATCGCCTGCCCGTTCCCAGAGTCCGACCATGGGAACAAATACATCCTAGTAGCCATGGACTACTTCAGCAAGTGGGCAGAAGCCTATGCCCTGCCCAACCAGGAAACCTTTAGCGTCACTGACGTCCTGGTAAAGGAATGGATATGTCGATTCGGTGTCCCATTGGAGCTGCATTTGGACCAGGGCAGAAATTTTGAGTTCAACCTGTTTCAAGAAATAAGTAAACTGTTGGACATTCGAAAGACCAGAACCACAGCCTTACATCCACAATCCGATGGAATGGCGGAACGAATGAATAAGACCATGAACCGCCACTTGTCCAAGGTATTCTCTGACCATCAAAGAGACTGGGAACAATACCTCCACTTGTTCCTGCTGGCTTATCGTTCGGCAGTGCACGAGTCAACTGGCCAAACCCCTGCCAGTATTATAATGGGCCGAGAGCTGCGGCTTCCTTGCAACCTGAAATTTGGGACGCCGCCGCCAGAACAAGACACTGCGGGAGAAGACTATGTCAGCAAGCTTCGGCAGAGAAAGAACATACTTCAAATTTATGTTATATTTGTTAGTTTCTTTTTTTCACATATGTTCATATACTTTGTATATGAATACTATGTGAGATTGTATTTATAAAGATGTACCTTTTTTATGACTTACCTTAGCACAAGTTTCACTTCTCAAGGTTATTATTAGTTTATAGAAGTTTGTTTATTATTTCCGATTAGAAAATGTCATGAATAAAATTATATTAACTGTCATAAATTAACTCATGTGTAATTGGCCTCGAGGAAGTGAGTTATGAATCTGTTCAACTGTGATTAGTTTGAAGGTGTGAGTCATGGGTCATTTTTATTACTCACAAGGAACGGTCACATATTTGATGCTTTTTTTAGTAGTCATAGTAAAAAATTTTCAAGTATAATACACAGACATGAGACAGGATTTGCCCGACAAAAAGAAAATCTGTTTTTTTTGTTGACCGGTTGTCGCCCACTTAGGAAAAACAACACTCAGAAATCGAAATAGGGCGAACTAAGAATTGACGATGCCTTACCTTTCACCTTACGATTTTTAGGACAGATTCAACGGTTACACAGTGAAAGTAGATTTGTCCGGCCGTTGGGCTCGAACCAACGTTCGACATAACAAACAATTTAAAAAGTAGAACGAACCACTCAGATAACCAACTGGCTATCGTATAGTTTTTCGCAAAGTGATAAATGTGTAAAAAATGTAACAAAGGAATAAAAGATCCAGTAGATATACTGAAAAATCACTGGCAAGTATACAAATATAGAACTAGTGGTACAATCTCATCTGGCCTTGAAAGTAATTGTCACTCCCAGCATGGAAATATCCAAAATCTGGATATTCTTTTGATGAAGAAGCAAAAAGTGGGCAAGTGAAAAGTGCAATTATTTGAAATTCATTTGTTGTACGAACTTGTTAAGACCAGCTGAAATCAGTCACTCCACCAAAAATGTTGGAGTGGTCATACCATGGAAGGTCTGAAAAAACCTGTTAGTAAAGGGTAACTACTGATCATAATACGTGTGGGTGGTGAAAATACGTTTATGCCTAATGTTTACATTAGAAGAAAATCACATTGTACTGCAGGTGATTATCATGACGAGATGAATTTTATAATTTTGAGAAATGTGTGCCGGAACAGTTGATCCCGAATTTGACGTTAAGAAGCGTTGTGGTGATCGACAATGCATCATGTCCTAATAAACAAATCGACAAAATGCCAAAGATATCGACCAAAAAAGCCGAACCTGAATTATATGCTCTCATAAACAACTATATTCAAGCGGTATGACAGATCAATTCTTTCCAGCAGCAAATCATAACGTTGCACGATTACCGCCACATCACTCGGATTTCAATCCAATTGAGTTGGTTTGGGCTCGACTGAAAGATGAATTACGTGGCAAATAAAGATGTTATATGAACTTCAAGGAAGTCACAAAGAGCAATGGAAATCTCGTTGTGAACGAGCAAAGAATTTTGAGCACGATTTCATGTCAAATTAACCCATGACAGACAGTATCGTGGATTCGTAAATTTGAACGGATATTTTCGCTCGCCGATTATGGCATTTGCATGATTTTTCAAGAAGTTCGAGACATTTCCATTACATCAAAGTCACAAAGCCACCGATGTATGATATAGCGGAAAAAAAGAATGCACACAATTAGTGAATAAGATCATTTATTAAAAAAGTAGGGAGCATTCAAAGCAAATAAAAGAACAAGTGGAGCACTGAAAATTAAAGTCAGATCAGTCAGTATTCTCACTTTTCCACATATTTTTGTTGTTATTTTTAAATTTGAGATGATTATAGTCATTGTTATTTTGAACGTGATGACACCCACATTTGCGATATGATGATATTTCTACACCTGCATATAGAGCATTGCCAACAAATGATACACTAATAAGCGGAGTGGATCGCATTAAATTTCTGCTAACATACAATTACACCGTCTGATATGACCACGATTTAATTACATATAGTTAAAACAGTTCTGCGTCGGTAATTTTTGAATAATGCTGGCTATCTGAGAATGCACATTACCTGCAGATTTTTGCAGATTTCCCTCATAACTATGTATTAGAGGTAGTTATTGAAAATGCAATGACCTTCCAAGGCTCGTTCCTTCAATTAATTCAACTGAGGTTGTGCCGGTAGGAATTCCAATGACAATAGATTGAAAATCATGTAAATAAACTGTATACTAACGATTGCAATAGTGTGTATCATCTTATTACCAATCTCAATTCTAGAACACTCGAGAATTTGTTTTCTCAAATGTTTTCTTTGAAAAAACTATATGCCATTGTTCAGTCAGGAAAAGTACAAGCCGAATCATATTTTTGAATCCTGAGCACGACTTTACGCAAAAACATGAGATTTTTTTGTTTTCTGGTAATCAGATGATGCACAGGACTAACGGAAGGCGATTTTTTTCTAATTTTTGAGTATGTTATATTACAAAAAAGATAAAATGAAAAATTGACGACTTTCAAGGATTGTATACTATTCTTTTATGAGTCATAAATCGATCAATTTCTACTATGTTCAAATGACAAGGTAAATTTTCATTTTTCTCAAAAAATATTTATTTATTGACCAATTTGTATTTTGTCCACTTTAAAGTAGTATCTCATTGATTCGGTTTGTATCTTCTCAATTGTCACAAAACGCCGTCTTTTCACGAGAATTCAAATCTTGGATATAGAAAAAAATCACAAAGAGTCAAATCTGGTGAATTCGGTGGCTGAGGCATAATTACGGTTTTGTTTTGGCCAAAAAATTACGAAAAAGCAATGACGAGTAAGCAAGTGCATTATCCTGATGCAAAAGCCATGAATTGTTTTTCCACAATACCGGACGTTTCCTCCGTATTGTTTCTCGCAAGAGGCGTATAACTTCAAGATAATTGACAGTACGGTCATGTGAAAAGAACTCCTAATGCACCGCGCCACGGTAATCAAAGAAAACAGTGAGCAAAACCTTGACACTTAATAAGAACTTCGCGTGTTTTTTTGGTCTTGGTAATTCTGGGCTCTTCCATTGGATTAGACTTTGGTTTCGATGTCATAACCATATAGCCATGATTCGTCACCAGTTAAGACCCTTTCAAGCTTAAGCAAATCTGGATCGCCGTTGACACCATTCAACGATGTCAAAATTTAGCAACTCTGGAACAAACTTCACTGCCACACGTTTCATTTCTAAAAAAATGAGGCAACCGATATGCCGACATCCTCAGCAACTTCTCTAATAGTGGTTCGACAATTCTCCTAACAATTTTATTCACTTTCTCAACATTTCATTGGTTGTTAGGGAGTCCGAGGCAAGCCTCGTCCTTCTCATCTTCTTGACCTTTTGTGAAAAACTTGTACTAATTGTTAACATTTTTCTGACTCAGAGTACAATCACCGTATGCCACTGTCATTATTTCAAGTGTTTTTGAGCACTTAACCATTCTTCACACAAAATTCGATGCAAATTTTTTGATCCATTCTTTTGGAAAGCAGAAAATCACCGAAACCGCAGAACACTTCTAACTTTATGCCTCTCACCAACTAAACAAGCTGAAACTGTTAACAAATGTTCGAGACGAGTGTACCAACATAAAAATATCACTAATCAAATGTATGTAGCCTGCAAAATTTAAACGTTCTCCTTATTACACGCTTTATATTAGCTCCACCTGTATGTAAGTATTTTTGTTTGTAACTCTTCTTTCTCGTTTGAATGATCGAGATCTGTATTTGACAGGAGTATCGACATTATTGCTTGATCTATTCGCGGGCAGATGGCGTTGTACGTAACCTCCTTGATATAATTCGAACTCACCTTACATGTATTTCTTATTTTGGAAAAAGTATTTTTACGCGCTTTTATATTAGCTTCACCTGTATGTATGTTTGTTTGTTTGTTGCTCTTATTTCCCGTTTGAATGATCGGGATCTGTATTTGACAGGTTTATTGACATTATTGCTTGATCTATTCGCGGGCAGATGGCGCTGTACGTAACATCCTTGATATAATTCGAACTCACTTTACATGTATTTCTTCATTTGAAAAAAGTTTTTTTTATTAATACGCGCGCCTGCTGCCTTATTGGTAACCCTCCTTTGCGCGCCTGCTGCTTTACTTGGTCTTGGTAGCTGTTTTTCAGGCTCCCTCTCCGGAATCGGAAAATATCAATTGTCATTTTTCTAAACAATATACGACTGATTCATCTCAAAGTTTAGATATTATTGTGAAAAAAAGCGTGGGCGCTTGTGCCAAATTTTTTGTATATCAAGCGCCAGTCGTTTTTTTCACACTAATACTAGTATTTTTTGTTCGTTATTGTTTTAAGCTAATAAAAAAAATGTATTTAACTTTTTAGTTCGATGTTCTTTAAAAGCGTGTTTTTTTAGTTTTTATAAACTATATTTATTTTTTGAATAGGCCACGTATATAGGCGAATAAATGGCGTCACAAAAGAAGACAGTGGTTATCAAATGTAATTGACGACACCCTCACATGTGCCGGATCGAAGTCGTTTACAATTAATGCAGTATTTGATAAGATTATTGTCAAACACTCTTGTCAACTGTTTATTTTTGGTTGAAGAAGAATAACCATTTTTAACTCCACCAAGTAAATAAAAACCCTTCATCTTTATTATTGTTTTCTACCCTGAGTCTGGGAACCCGTTACTGGCAAGTAGAAGTTTATATCAAAGACAAATCGAAAAACGTATTTTCAGCTGGAAAGTTTTTCCATGCGTTTAGGTTAGGTTAGGTCCAAAGTGAGTGGGTCTATTCGACCCCCCATCTCAACCCGCAACGATTTTTGTGGCTCACACCTATTCACACTCGACCAAATAAACCCACCATCTTAACGAAGCCGATTAGTTTGTATGGTGAGTAGTCTTTCAGGTCCGATGGTAAGAGTACGCCTCTGCCGAACTCTAAAAACCTGATTCGGTCCCCAGCGGGGCAGACACAAAATATATGCTCTGCTGTTTCATCGCTAATGAGGTAGTCGGATAGTTAAGGTGCAAGATTTCCACCTTGATACCCGCGACAACCTTCCCATATGAGGGTTTTTTCACGTCAGCTACACCTGACGATGCCTTCGATTCAACCGCGCAGGGCTTTTTCGCCTCTGGTTTTGGTGAATCACCACTTCAGCGCAAACGTTTGCTAACCTGCTCATGGGGGGTTTGTTCCTCTATCTGAGACAGATTCTGCGTACGCCGCTCAAGAATTTGGTGCAAGGAGGTTTCATAAAGTACCCCGCTCTTGAGGAGACGAAAGTCGTTTCCTGGCTGCACCACCAAACCTTTTTTTTAGGTTCAGTTATTGGATCAGGAGTTGGAGAGTTGAGAAGTTATCGCTCCTGATCTAAATTTACAGGAAGCAATTTACAGTTGGAGTCGTAAGCTTGACATCCATCTCCTCTGTAGACTCGCTCCTGATCTGAATTTATAGGAAGCAATTTAAAGTTGGAGTTGTAAGCTTGACATCCATCTCCTCTGTAGACTCGCTCCTGATCTAAATTTACAGGAAGCATTTACAGTTGGAGTCGTAAGCTTGACATCCATCTCCTCTGTAGACTCGCTCCTGATCTAAATTTACAGGAAGCAATTTACAGTTGGAGTCGTAAGCTTGACATCCATCTCCTCTGTAGACTCGCTCCTGATCTGAATTTATAGGAAGCAATTTACAGTTGGAGTTGTAAGCTTACATCCATCTCCTCTGTAGACTCGCTCCTGATCTAAATTTACAGGAAGCATTTACAGTTGGAGTCGTAATCTTGACATCCATCTCCTCTGTAGACTCGCTCCTGATCTAAATTTACAGGAAGCAATTTACAGTTGGAGTCGTAAGCTTGACATCCATCTCCTCTGTAGACTCGTTCCTGATCTGACTTTACAGGGAGGTCAGTTGGAGTCGTAAGCTTGACATTCATCTCCTCTATAGACTCAGCGTCAGACAGAATTTCTAAGTTTACTCTGTCCATAAAAGTCCCACGAGTAGCTAGGGAAAGAGGGTCAATCACGGCAGAGCCCCGCATCACTGTGACAAGACGGTGTGGACTTCAACTACTTTTTACAGATGGATGGAACTGTTTTTTGGAGGTATCACTTTGAAATCTTGGAGGTGTTGACAAAAATATATCCAGTTGAAGATGAACTTGATAATTTCAAGTGCAATTGAAGGATAATGTTTCCTCAGCTATAATTTGTGTTACTGAATGAAATTGTGGGATTTGAAAAAACTTCCCACTTATTCGGTAAGGTTAGGTGTGTGACGTTTCGTCTATAAATACGGTAGACATGATCAAAAACGCTGAGACAATGAACGAACTGGTCTATAATTGGAATAAGTACTATACACGTAGATAAACACACTCGTATTTCATGAAAAGAAAATAATTAATGGAGTGATGCTTTCTTTCTTGTTCCGCTTATAGCTCTGCTCCTTGAGCAATTTGCCAGTCTTCGGTAGCCACACCAAACTTTCAAATACTTCTTCGATTGGAAGAGCTAGCTTGGTACAATTCTATTTCACACGTTGAAAGTGATATATAAGGACAAACATTTTTATCATAAACTCTATATTCAAGTAATCGTTGCTTTGGCGTTTCTAAATAAACACAAACTGGAAAACTCGTTAGAAAAAAAATATTCGGCGAGTATCTGAGATCAAATAAGCCGACGAAACCGGATTAAAAACAGACGCTATATAAAAACAATTAAAATTGGCTCTCATTTGTTTGCGGGTTATCATCAGGAATGGGTATTCAAGTATTACTCCTCCAGATTCGATCCCTTTCTGACGTAACACCTCTCTTGTAACATAATCAATCATAGCAAATGCGATTTTCAATCATACGCTTGTATAATCAACAAAATTTCAAACGTCATAGCTTAAACGGAACACTTTCGTATTCCTTCCTTCTATACTTATGTATGCCTCTATCGTAGCTAAAAATAATCCATCGTAATAATTCATATGATAGGCCCACAATATCGACCAAAATATCCAAGGTCGGTACTTTCATTTACCGAAAATTAGTAGATTGCTAGAGCGAGATCAACCTCAAAGGGGTGTTAACAACCCAGTGTTAAGTCAACACTAGCCCAAAAGAAATTTCGTTTATAAAGACTCATACACAGTTGCAGTAGAAAAATAAACCCCACATATTTTGTATTTATGTATTTATGATAATCAGCTAAATGAATATCTTAGAATCGTTCACTCAATATTCATTAAAAAGGTTATTTGTCACTTTTACCTGTGTGATACTAATCGAAAACTGTGGATCTTGAAGATCGAGAGTTTTCGATTCACACAGGGGAAGGCGGCTTGAATTTATTTTATCGCGGGATAGTTCCAATTCGCAAGATATTGATTCAAATTGTATGGTGGGCAATCATAATGTGTTCAAAAAACACTTTATTGTGAGATTTTCACTGAAAACGTTATGAATTTTCATCAAGTGTCGGTCAATTCCATCACAAATCATAATGTATATGAAATGTTCAAAGTAAGTAACATAGTACCAATTCAAGTTTATCAGGAATAATATCGTATCCGTCTAAATAGTATTTCAATTACTACAATATATATGACATAAACTGCACTGATAGTAGACAAGTTCTATTAGCCTTGAACAGACAACGTGTTACCTCAGGGATAGTACTAGAGTGCCACCAAGATTTAGCCAAAGCCTTGGTAGATAATAACATTATCCTGAGGTGGGTTAAAGGGCACGACAGGAGTAAAGGTAATCGCATTGCCGACTCTTTAGCCAAGGAAGCGGCTGGATTAAGAATTTTAGGACCAAGTGGCACCCACGGCCTGATGACTTCGACAATTGCGGAACTAGTCAAATGTTACACCCATGCTCAATCTTTAAAGAGATGGGATGAAATCAAAGGATGTAATCTTGCCAGGATCACCTTGGGCGACCCTGGGAAGCTGGCGCCGAAGAAATATCTGGCAATGACCAGGAAAAATCTACGCCTTACAGTAGGATTTCTGACTGGCCACTGTCAGCTAAGGAAACACCTCCATAATATGGGGCTAGTGGACACACCTCTATGCAGGATGTGTGAACAGGAAGATGATACTGTCAGGCATGTCCTGTGCGAGTCCCGGAGTTATCGTCAATAAGAGAGTGTGTGTTCGGCGAGTCTTGGCCTACACCTACCGATATAAAGGAGATGTCTCCCAGCGACCTGTCCACCTTCCTGGAAAGGACAGGATGGACGACGACCTAGGAGGACAACTCCTCGGGAGGATGTACAATGGGTCCATTAGATTAATATGGGGCTTCTGTGCTGAACAGCCACTACACTGCGACCTTTGCAGGTCTACTGTGTGTGCCCTCATGTATGCTAGAGTTCCTTGTCTGGGCCCGTCCTTGTAACTAGACTCCATATGCCAGACCTCAAGTTCCCCATATATTGAGAGGGTTGTGGTTTTTCCTCCCCTAATGTTGCAAACCTTATCCTTGACAGACCTTCACAATAGCATAGTATGTGTACGGAGGTTTCCTCATCCTCTTGGCAAAGCCTGCATAAGGCTGTGTCTGCCAGTCCGATGTTGTTCATGTGTTTGTTGAGTCTACAGTGTCCCGTCAATAGCCCGACCAGAACTCTAGTTGATCGCCTATTCAGACTTAGTAGGTACTCCGTGAATTTTGGCGATGGCTCTTTAATGAACTATTTGGCCTGTCTCATACCCGGCGCCTTATTCCCACAATTTTGAGATTGTTTTTCCTTCCAGTTGCTGTTACAAGTTTTTCGCAGCGCTTTTGCTGTACCACAAAAGGGCGCTGGGCCAATAGTGAAGCATCGTGCTCCTTCTCGTGCTAGTGAATCAGCCTCTTCGTTGCCCTTGTATCCTGTGAGGCCTGGTACCCAGGCTAATGACAGTCTGTTTTGACTACCTAGTTCTTGTAGCATTTCTAGGCAGTTCCAGACCAGTTTGGAATTGACCTGCATGGAGCTAATTGCTTTTATAGCTACTTGAATTTATTGTATCGCGGGATAGTTCCAATTCGCAAGATATTGATTCAAATTGTATGATAGGCAATCATAATGTGTTCAAAAAACACTTCATTGTGAGAATTTTCACTGAAAACGTTATGAATTTTCATCAAGTGTTGATCAATTCCATCACAAATCATAATGTATATGAAATGCACAAAGTAAGTAACATAGTACCAATTCAAATTTATCAAGAATAATATCGTATCCGTCTAAATAGTATTTCAATTACTACAATATATATGACCATTATCTT
This sequence comes from Leptinotarsa decemlineata, assembly GCF_025532065.1. NCBI lineage: Eukaryota > Metazoa > Arthropoda > Insecta > Coleoptera > Chrysomelidae > Leptinotarsa > Leptinotarsa decemlineata. The sequence goes on along the minus strand of NW_027412573.1, from coordinate 8,922,227 downwards.
AAACATCAAACATAAAGTAAATAAGATATCCTTGAAAGATAGGCATATGCCATCGCGGACATTTTTGTAGTAGGTAGTAGCCAAATTCCTTCAAGGGGATTAAATATCGCATGGATAACCCTGCCATCCCAACTTCTTGTGAATAACATTGTCATATTTATCATCCATAATATTTATAGAATTTTCACAATAAATGGATGTGTCGGTCGGTAGCCAGCCGGTTCGCCGTGGGTGCTTTGTTCACTCACTCGAATTGACTACCGTGTTGGTCGGTGGTTCAAGCCCTAGCCTGAACGATCGATTTTCACTTGCTATCGTCCAACCCATGTTGGAAATCACACTGTAAAATGTAAGACCTCGTTAATCCTTAGCTCGCACAAGTTTTCGACTTCTGAGCGTTGTCGTTCGTATGAGTGCGGCAGCTGGTTAACGGAAAAACAGATTTTTTTATAACTGTCATGTTTCCACCGATTTATACAAAACATCAATGATACACAAAAAACCTTCCTCTTTTGTTGAAAACATATCAAAATCAGTTCGGTACTTTCTGAGATTATCGCGATCAGACAGACAGACAGGCGGGCCGGGGAACTTGAATAAAGCGAAATTATTACTTTCAAAATTTCAAAAAAATGGTGTAAACAAAGGTGTACAACTAAATTCTGAAAAAATGATATGTTTCTAAATGAAAACTTGTTTCCATTTTTGCTGTTGAAACTCCACATATTCTTGATTCACTGGGTATGTTAGATGAAGGTATAGATAACATGCTGGAACCAGATAGTAATCGGATCTAACTGGATCTCAACATTTTTATAGCTTTTGGAAATTCCTTTTGTTTTCTTGTTATTTATTATTATCTTAAACTGCCAATTTTTGAGTACATCACTTTCATTATTTCTTCTACCTTCCACAACACGAGCCACAAAACCACACATGACCTGAGTAAGTTGAGTTTTTAGTTAACCAATTTCACACAAACTCGAAACTTATGTGAGCTAAATATTGACAAGGTCTTATATTTTAACATGCGATTCCTCGCATAGGGAAAAATTTAATGTGTCCAATAATTAATTGCGCTATCTGAAACCTTTGGAAAAAATATTTCCAAATTTTTGGATACGGCTGAAAAATCGTTGAAAAAATTTTATTTGTCGTAGAATTATTTGCCCTGCAAATCTTTGAAAAAAAAACTTTTTTATGGATTTTCTCTCAGTTTAAATTTTCTTTTGTGGAAAGGAATGAATTTCTCAAAAACGGTAATAACTTTTCGCTATATCTCTCTCCCACCCCGCAAATGAAAAAGAAAAAAACCATATCTATAGACTTATTGTGAATGTCATTTATTGGTAGCAATAAATGATATATCTTGTAAACTTTCTATAAATGGAACCGTTTTGAGATTTTTGGGAAAACGTGGTTTCAATTATTTTCTTGTTTGACCTTGTCAGATTCAGGAAAATGTATTAAAAACATGCAGATCCACATTGGGAATTGACACAATGAGAGAATTCCAAGAAACAAAGTTCACTAAGATATCTGATTACCCAGACAATTATACATTGAGTAACATCTATTCATTAAATCCTCGAATTTCCCTTTATTTTTGAATTTTAATATATCCCTATTCAGATACTAATTTGAAATGTCTTATAAAAGCTATACAAAGGTTTAATATCTTGGAAATAGATACCCTGCAACAAACCTAATCTAAGCTTCTAATCCGAATAAATCATAATCATAATTTATATAGAAAGTGAGGAATTCACCAGTGCAAGTAGCCTTTACTTAACTAACCTAAAGAGAAAATTCTGTATAATTTCATTGTGTAGATAAACGAAGTGTTCTGGCGATGCATTGAATTTATTGGAGCCTCTGGAGACACCCTACATTTTGTTTTATAAGAGAGAGGACATTGTTAGATCAAGATCTTCAAATGATGTGGTGCTACAGGTTTTTCCGGGTTTTTCTGCAGCTGAAAAAGCAAATGCGCCACTGGAATCAATGAAGTCGCCTCGGAGCGCCAATTAATTTTTATTGTTGTTTTTATTTTATTTTTTCATATATAATAAAATTCTTATTTGGTTGCGAAGATACGAAGAAAAAAAATAAGAAAATTAAAACTTCCTATTCTAACTGAATTCCAATAATTTCACACAGAATGTTTAGATACTTTTGTGACTATAGAAATAAATGAATGAATTTAAAAAATGATGATTTTTTGTGAAATCCATGATCTCATTGATTTTCATGCCTCATTTAGGTATAATAAGTTGTTGAAATCCACGAATAAAAGGTAAGAGTTGTTTAAATTTTTCATGACAAATCCCTGGAAAAAGTACCTTATACTTCCAAAAAATTCAAATGCTGTGCAAACGATGAGATGAATATTCAATCGCGCGATAAAATAAATTCAAGTGGCCTCACCTGTGTAATACTAATGGAAAACTCTGGATCTTTAAGAACCAGAATTTTTGGATCAGTATCACACAGGTAAAAGTTACAATAACCTTTTCAATGAATATTGAGTGAAGGACTCATTTAGCTGATTTTATCTTAAATACTACAAAATATGCCAGGTTTATTTTTCTACTATGACTGATTATGAGTCTTACAATAATAAATTTCATTCAATAATAAATGAAAGTACTGTCCTTGGATATTTTGGTCAATATTGTGGACCTATGATATAAATTATTATGATGAATTATTTTCAGCTAAGATAAGTACGGAAGGAAGGAATTTTGTTGATTATACAAGGGAATGATTGAAAATAGCATTTGCTATGATTGATTATGTTACTAGAGAGATGTTACGTCAAATCAAATCTGGAAGAGTAATACTTGAATACTCATTCCGGATGATATCATATAAATTATTACCATGAATTATTTTTAGCTAAGATAAATACTTTTGCTGTGGTTTTTTGGTTGTTGCTTGTATGTTATTTCATTGAAATTTCAGTTTTTCGCTTAATAAAACTGTGTTTTCAGCTAATCCTTTTAATTTTTTACAGATTCTTTCAGGGATTTCAAATCAATTTATATCATATTAGACAAAGGAAATCCGAACCGATACGATAAAGACATTCATAAGTATAGAAGGAAGGAGTACAAAAGTGTCCCATTTAAGCTATGATGTTAAAAATTTTGTTGATTATTTAAGTGTATGATTGAAAATCGGATTTGCTATGATTGATTATGTTACTAGAGAGCTATTACGTCAGATAGGGATCGAATCTGGGGGATTAATACTTGAATACTCATTTCGTATAATAACAATATAAATTTGTTATTATGAATACAATTTTTCCGCAAACAAATGAGAGCCCATTTTAATTGTTTTTATATAGAGTCTGTTTTTAATCCGGTTTCGGTTTATTCGATAACGGGAACCTATAGTGCCCGTTATTTTACATATTATAAACTTTTGCTTGGAGAAGAAAGTTTTCCCAAGTGAGTGGAAGCAGTCTATCGTGGTACCAATACCCAAAATTAAAGAACCTAAGAAATTCAAAGACTTGCGTCCTATAAGTCTTCTTCCATTTTTTTCTAAAGTTTTGGAAAAGGCTATTGCTCAACAGTTGAGAAACCACCTTCACAACAACAATGTACTTCCAATTATGCAATCTGGTTTCAGACCAAACTATAGCTGTGCTACAGCTTTATTGAACATATTAGATGATATCGTCGTAGCATCGGATAGAGACGAAATCACTGTTCTACTATTGAGAGCCCATTTTAATTGTTTTTATATAGAGTCTGTTTTTAATCCGGTTTCGGTTTATTCGATAACGGGAACCTATAGTGCCCGTTATTTTACATATTATAAACTTTTGCTTGGAGAAGAAAGTTTTCCCAAGTGAGTGGAAGCAGTCTATCGTGGTACCAATACCCAAAATTAAAGAACCTAAGAAATTCAAAGACTTGCGTCCTATAAGTCTTCTTCAATTTTTTTCTAAAGTTTTGGAAAAGGCTATTGCTCAACAGTTGAGAAACCACCTTCACAACAACAATGTACTTCCAATTATGCAATCTGGTTTCAGACCAAACTATAGCTGTGCTACAGCTTTATTGAACATATTAGATGATATCGTCGCAGCATCGGATAGAGACGAAATCACTGTTCTACTATTGATCGACTTTAGCAAAGCTTTTGATACATTGAATCATCAACTACTTCGATCTATATTACATTATAATGAACTTTGTCAAAGCACTTTGAAATTTTTCGATTCATATCTTTCACATAGACAACAAATTGTTAGGGTGGAGAACCACATGTCAGATTTCACATATACTTCTTCAGGTGTCCCACAGGGTTCAATCCTTGGACCTATCCTCTACACCTCCCATTTGACAACCTGTTTGAAACAACTCAAATATCATATGTATGCCGATGATACACAGTTGTATTATTCTTTTACTCCTGACTCTGTACAGCAAAGCGAAAATGTCATTAATGACGATTTGAATCAATTCGTTAATGTATCGAAGAAACATGCCCTGGAAGTTAATAATTCCAAATGCTCTATGATTGTATTTGGAAGGAAAGTCGCAAGGTCGAAACTTAGAGATCTGATCATAAAAATTGATGACACTGTTTTACCGGTTGTAAATCAGGTTAAGAAATCTACGAGTTTGTATCGATGATGAACTCAAATTCAAAAAACATACTTCAACATTGATTCAAAAAGCATTTGGGAAAATGAAAGTATTACACCCTCATAGGCATGTCTTGAGCCTAAAAACCAAATACCTCATTTGTGATTCGTTGATATTATCTATTTTCAATCATTATGACGTAGTGTATCATTATTTTCTAATTAAAAATGAACAACAACGAATTCAAAGAGTTCAAAACTCTTGTTTGAGATTTTCATACGGTATCAAGAAAAGAGAACCGATTTCTCATACACTCAAAAAAACTAGGTGGCTGAAAATGTACGATAGGCGGACTCTTCATTCTTCGACATTATTTCATAAAGTTATTGTCAATAGAACACCTCCCTACCTCTATAACAAAATAACTTATCGAACTGATGTTCATAATGTGAACATCAGGCGCAAAATGATCCATGTTGTTAGACACTCCATAGAACTATTCAAAAGGTCATTTACATATACGATAGCTGAATTATATAACCACCTACCACCTTCCTTTCGGTCGAAATCTGTTTCCAGTTTCAGGTACTGCCTGAGAAAACACCTTCTGAAATATCAATAATACCCGAATATATTCTATGACACATTGGCTCTTGTAGGCCATAGCTAAAATATTTGTAGTATCCTTATGTTTGTATCGATATCCGCCTCATGAATTAAATGTTGAACCCGCTATCACAATTCCAATTTTATTTTAGGTCCTTTGTTATATCTTTTTTTTGTTTTTCATCTTTTTCATTTTTTTTTGTAATGTGCAAGAGGAAAAATGAATTCTGTTCAATCTTGTATCCTATTGTCAAATTTGTATTTTGTTTTTCTCCATATTGTATCATGTTATTTCAGCTGTCAATAAATTCATCTATATTATTATTATTCTTAGGTACGTGTTAAATATTTCTTATTCTAACGAGTTTTCTAGTTTGAGTTTATTTAGAAACGCCAAAGCAACGATTATATACTTGAATATAGAGTTTATGATAAAAATGTTTTTTCTCAATGTCACTTTCAATGTGTGAAATATAATTGTACCAAGGTAGCTCTTCCAACCAAAGAAGTGTTCGAAAGTTTGGTGTGGCTACCGAAGACTGGCAAATTGCTCAAGAAGCAGAGCTATAAGTGAAACAAGAAAGCAAGCATCACTTCATTCATTATTTTCTTTTCGTGAAATACGAGTGTTGTTATCTACGTGTGTATCATATCTTCTCATAGCACATACTTACTCCATTTATAGACCAGTTCGTTCATTGTCTCATCGTCTTTGATCACGTCTACCATAGTTATAGACGAAACAACAAAACATTAAAATTTGCAGCCCAATGCAGGTCAATGTAATGGGCATTGTATAGATATTTTCTGACCTGGAAAATATATATACATTGCAGATTATTCATCACAGGATTTTCTGCCAGATGATGAAAATGGTGATAAAAAACCGTCAAAATGACAAATTATATTTTGATGAGGGTGGCAGAAGAAAAGAGGTTGAATTTTAGTCTGGTCAAAATGTGGTGTTACCAGGGTTACTATACTAGGGGTTGCGAAATGTCATTTTCTATCGACATTTGTGGCTGCATAATGCGGGCACTGCCATGTGATTGATCCAATTCATTATCCATTTATACTGAATCGTTGTGAAAAATAAACAATATGTACAATGATTGATAAATGTGAGCCCTAGTTGGAGTTTTCAATATTATTTATACAGCAAGAAATTCATCAGTTATCGAAGTATTAAAAGGAAGATGATTGTACTTATCGAGTTTCCAGTCCATGGTGAAGAAGGTAAATGTGGCAGAATCATATATACCATCGCCTGGGGACAGGACATTGCCCACATCAAAATATGTGCCAGGGATCATTTTCATAAAATAAAAAGAAGTGTATATTTTTGTTCTGACATGAACAAAGAAAAAGTTATTATATTCAGTAGAAAACTATTAATACACATATAAATTTTGCTCATTTTATTCAACACATTCTTGCAATGGAGACAGGAAATGTAAATACAAAGTAAATTCATACAGGTCCACCTTCAGGACGTCTACAGACATGAAACGTCACTTTTTAAGTTGTGCCTTTTCCATTCTGGATGTGAGATATATAAATGTCTAGTATAATGTAATCAGAAGATGATAAATTTCCTTGTAAGACAAATTTTATATACTACAATGCTTAGCGTGAATGATAAGTATTTCAATTACATAACGAATATTTGGAATGAAAACTTAATAGGAAAAAGTTATTATCTTATTCAATAGGTTTTGGAAGAAGTTGAAAGTTTTTTTTCAGTTTGCTTCCGAAAGAAATTATTTGTGAAGAGTTTATTTTGAATTTGATTACTTAAGGGGTGCCCAATTATCGGAATTGTGGCAAAAAAGTATCCACTGCTGTCTCAAAATATCATCACAGGGAAATCTGTGAAAACTTGAAGGGAGGCTCCACAATGTTTGATAAATTATTGAAACCATTATTCACACAGCATTTATGTTATGCATTAATGAAACAATACAACTATTAATAAGCTCGATACTATAAAAAGAATAAACTAACTGTGAAACTCTTACTACCGATAAAAATGTTCAAAGAAACTTTGGGAAAATTCATAAACTAAGCTCACAAAGTAATCTTTATCTCTTAAATTCAAACTCAATATCAGTAACATCAAAATTGCTGTCAATATGTCACTGATGACAACATTATTCCCCTTTTTTTCAGATACCCCGTAGTCTAAAGTTGACTCCATATCACAAACCCCCCTATATAGTAACCCTCGGTGTTACAAAAAAATCATATTAGGAAACTTTTTTTTCTTGGTGTCATCGGCTACATTGGTCATTAGCCTCGTGTCCTGGGTAGGCAATGTTAATAACTCCCTGAGCCACCTAGGGACCATCATGGTTATTCGTAGTCCGTCAGACATCTAACGTTGCATAATCATCCCAACTTCAACTAGATAAATTCTCTCGACAGAAATATCTGGTCGAGGTTGGAATCGAACTCACGACCTTCCAGACGTGAGTCGGGGAATTTTTTTTAATGTGATGTCAAAAAAATAGAGAACATCTGTCAGAAAAAAGAGATGCCTACTCAAGGAATTTGACAACTTTGTCATTTGTTAAATATTTATTCAAATGAGTTTGTTTATAAAGAGAAAATGTTGTATGATTTCAATATTCAAATGAATTCCTTCCTATATATTAAGTAGTGAATTGAGTCATAAATCTCTCAAAATGTTTGACAGCTAGAGGTTCGTCATGAAGATGAGATTTGTCATCGTTTATATACATTCTGCAAATCCATTTATGTGACTCTCAAGGTATGCGAATGTCTCAAGAATTGTTCATCAACCGGGCACACAAACTATGTCTAATCTGACAATATTCTGAACTCTGAGAGGCAGTAGCAAAAAACTCTTTAATATCTCCACAGATAAGGTTAGGAACCATGGTTGTTAGGTTTTTCAGTGAGATGAAATAGGTTGATCAAATACACAATCACACACATGTCAAGACTCAAGATGGATTACATCAAAACACAGCACCAAGAATCACAAGGTTCCAAACAGTGTTTATATAGGCAATATCACAATTCATAACAAAAATTCTAATAATGTGTGTGGACACTACCCAGTCGAGACCCAAACTCTCCCAGTGTTTTCCAGAGATTTAGTAGAAATGGACAAATCAGGCAGATCTCAAGTCAAAATAGGTATTATATTCAATGGATATATTTTATGAAATTTTAATTTCTGTGTAATTTCCGCTACTACATTCCATGTTGTTTTATTTTTATTGACCTGTCTGGGTAATTTTTTGCATGTGAAGTTCTACCTCTTAAATATTAGTGGGAAATTGTTTTCAAAGTTATAACATGTCTGAAAAATACATTTAAACATCAATAATAGATAATAACAGGAAGATTGGTAACACTCACTTGTAAAAGTCATTATCTGAAACCATATCTCTAATACTATCTTCTGGGTCAACAGGAGTTTTTCGTCTGTGAGGTTTTGGCAATAATACTTCTTCATCGTCCAAGAAGTCTTCTTTAGTTGGAGTAGAGTAAGGAGTTATATCCAGCAGATTTTCTGAACGTCCGTGGTGAATTTCTTCGGGAACAGGAATATCCATAGAATTCTGAAGAACTAGTTCATCACTTTTGCTAGATGCTAACTCATTATATAGTTCACTTTTAGATGCACGATACGTGTCCAGAAATGATCGAGGAAAAGTGTCTCCCCGAGAAAATATTAGTTCAGTCATGTTTCCACTTTTTCATATTTTTTGGACTTATTTCACCATTGTCTAATATTCACAAGAAGTAAACTGTCACACATAAAAATGAAGCCAGTTATGTTCAAAATGAAACACTGTTAATTAATCAATCACGCAAAACCGATTTAAAATCATATCTAAAAATATAAATGAAATTATTTCTACTCAGTCAGAGCATTCATTTACATGTTACATACTTCCACCTGCGTACTTCAAACTGATAGCTTAAAACCATCAAAACAAATAGAAACTGTCGAAAGTAACATGGAACATTAGGTCATCAATAAAGCAGTAAGTTCATTGTTACCAACCTAAATATTTTAATGAAGTAACAGAACATAAAAGTGTCTCTGTTAAGGGTAGTGCAAAAGGAGCAAAGTGCTGCTCAGGTAGAGGAAGAACGTAATGATTTTTTTAAAGTCAGTTGATTTTCAATTCCAGAAATTGAAAATGTCTCATTTCTTGCATTGAGGAATTAGAGGAAATGCATTCGAACATCGGTGTCAATCACATGTCAGGTTGTCCTTGCTCACAATGGAGTACGCGTTTTCCTTATGTGAAAACTTTGAATTTCTAGGATATTTTTCCAATTTTGTTTACACGGTTTTTAATAACTTAACCAGAAATGTAGTTTATTGATAGACCGAAAATCTCAGTAGTTCCTGAAGTCTAATCAGGTATATTTAAAACACGTTTTCCTAAAAACTGGTGAAGCAAACGACAATATATTAACTAATGCTTTTGTTATAGCGAATTTAGGACCACCAGAGGCTACATTTTTGATACTTCTGTAACATATCCGTAATATCCGTCCGATCGAATGAAGTTCTGTTGAAATGTGAAACTGGCTTAACAGTTCTGGCAGATCACAACCGGAGAACTGTCAAATCATGTCGATTATGACAGACAGATTTACAAAGGAAAGAAGGTGTTTATTTTCATGTTTTCAAACAAAAAATTGAATTACCTATTCCTTTAATGTTAACAAATTACTTCTTGGTTCTAGCAGTCGATTTTACCGTATAATGAAAAAATAAAATTATATGAAGAGGAATATTTGGAAATAGATCTTATTTATCTTTATTGATAATGAGTAAAAACCTGCAGTCCGCAACAAAACTCACGGAATTTGCACCTCTGCAGGCCGAAGACCCAAAACCTCAGAGCGTTGGGCAATTTTTATCCAGTTTTTTTAAGAAAAAAAACATTCCAGAAGAAAATGTGAATGAAAATAAGGAAATCCTTGTCCCAGAATCTCTCCCCAACTGGGCAGTTGACTCGACAGTAGAAGCAAAAAATATAGACAATGATGCTGTTTCTAATGTCTTTGCAGTTGACGTAAATGAAGGCCGAAGTTTACCAAACGTAGTAAAAAGAATAAGCAATCTATTAGCTCTGAAGAGTAGTGTTAGTTGCTACACTTTTTCGAAGATTATTACAAGTATAATGAATGTCTTTTCAGAATCTACAAGACTATGGAGACACCGAATTGAAACAGTACTGGATGCCAGATTCAGTCAGTAAAGAGTGTTACGAATGCTCTGAAAAATTCACAACATTCCGTAGGAGACACCACTGCAGAGTTTGTGGCCAGATATTTTGTTCTCAATGCTGCAGTGAGCAAATACCTGGAAAGATATTTGGCTGTACAGGTTGGTTTCATTGTACAAGGGGTCAATTTGGAATATTCCCACGATTGTCATCTTTGTTTTAAAAAGAAAAATTAGGATACACCTCAATTTTGTTCTGGAGTATGCTACTTCAAACGAGTATTTGGTGTATTTGTGAGGGCATTTTCTTTTAGTTTGTATCTAAAGGTCTACATAACTTTGTAAAATGTTTATTTTGAACTTAATTGCTTTCTTCCTTCCTTCGGAAGTTTCCCACCTTTCTTTCCCAAATAACTAATCTCTCCCAAAAATATAACCCTTTCGATTCAAACTAGATTCCTATGGCTGGGATTAAATCAAATAAGTCTATGAATGTATTTACTTACTGTCATTGTGACATGAGTAGATTGAACTCTTCCTTGATGATTCTGATCTTTGGTTTTATCCATTTGATTTGTTTGTCGTTTCACTTTTTCAAAAATATATCAGTTTGTAAAATAAAATCAAAGACTAAACTTTTATGATTAAAATAGAATCCACATATCAACCACCTAATAAGTTATGTGTTTTAAAGGTGTGTTGTGCTTTCAATGGTGTACCCAGTTTTCATTTTGAAAAATTAACCATTATGGTGGTGTAATTTGCCTCAAACATAAAATTTGTGAAGTTCACCTGTTAAGAAATAATGGCAATGTTCTGTTACCAATCCTTATTAGGATTTATGCATTTGTACAATAGGTAACATAAAGTTTAACCTAATCTTGGACCTTGCCCTTCAACAATTATGAATGAGTTTCATTATTTGAAAACTATTGCAAGTAACAACAAAAATTGTAATCCAAAAAGTTTTACTTTTAACGAACTGTTTAATCCACATCAAATAACATTGAGAGCAAATAATTTTTGGCACTAGTCAGAAAAATGAAGAGAATTGCTAGCTAATCTGAAATAACGTCATTCTCGACAAAACCAAGCTTATGTGTTCATGTGCATCTTCGATTTCTATATACATAAAAAAAATTAGAATTCTATTCCAGTTGCAATGGAAGTTAATTTGATGTTTTCATACTTCCAGAAATACTTTACCCATTGTTGAGTATTAAAAAGAAATGATATTGAAATATAATGTTTAATTGCAGGTGATTTGAGGGTCTGTACTTACTGTTGCAAAGTTGTTTTATCCTACTTGCAGTCATCGGATTTTACCACAGATTTGTCTGCAGATTTAAGAGTTCTGCAAGAAAATTTGCAGTCAAAATTCGGTAAAGATGATTCTCCTAACCTTATGGATGATAACACTCTGAGTATTTCAAATTCCAATACATCGGAAGAGAACACATTGAAGAGAAAAATTTCAGTTGGTTACCAAGAAGAAAAGTTTGCATCTGGAGGGTAAATTAATTAAAAAATCTCATCTTTTTCTGCCCTGATATTAAATCTGAAGTGATATCAGATCTACTTTTGGAAATATCCTTCAAAAGTCAAAAAATTGATAAGATATTCATATCTCATTAAACATTTTTTTAATACTTATTCAAATTCCGTAAATTGAAAATACTTAATTTTACTTTGAGAGACTTGTTTCTTGACCCCTTTGGGATCTTGCTGAAAACTTCCTATTATCGAAGTGTCAGTTATTTTGACCAAAAACCATTTCTTGTAAAGAGTTTCATTTAGTTTTTTGCAGATACATGTGACTGATTCATACACTAAACTTTTTCTCTCTTCAACTTCAATAATACGGATTAAAATCTGTCAAACTATGTTATTCAAACAAAGCTGTTATACTCTGTAGATATATATTTAATGTATTTTGATTCAAGAAAGAAGTTGAGTTATTTATATATTGGTACCACCTACAGCTGCCGGACTGAGTCGTGGCCAGTGAGTGCAGTAAATGTGTATCATCATATATATCTACAAGAACCCAAATAGCATTTTAATATCCATTTATTGTTTACTCCTTAATCTGTACTACATAAAATTGCAAACAAAAGTTTCTATTCCTATTCTATATCATACACTTCACAGATAATAGCAGAATGCCAATAACAACAAAAAACTGGGTTGAATTCTAAATGAAATCGATGACATTGCCCATTAACACATGCACATTTTTTTACTTCAAGCAATACTTTAAAGAAAACCTGCTCACCCAGAGAACTGTCTTTGAAGTAAATGTAAAAATGGCGTGTATGAACGCTCCTTTTAATTTACATTGTGGCAATGTAAAAGATGAAGTAAAAGAAATGTTTGATTATGAATCAGTCAATACTGTTTTGTGGGCCAAACCTTACTTATTCATCCAACACTGTTCTTGAAAATTTCATTTCAGACTGTTAATACTGAATAGAATAGATTGTTAATACTGATTTAGGCAACACTTCTTGAAAAAAATCACTCTATATAAATATCAATGGATTCTGTCTCATCTGGTGAAGAACTTGATTGATGAATATTTTCACTTCAGATTTAGTTATTAATTTTATTGCATACTGTTGCAAGTGTCCAGTGGCTGTTAAATGATGTCGTTATCAAAATTTTCAAAAGAAAATAAGTCACATGTTCGGATAAATCATCAGCAAATAGAACATATGAAAAACTGTTCTATTCATAAAATCTATGAAGAATTTTTTTCCAGACCGTCACTTATAGCTAACAAAAATTTTAGTGACATTATTGTGAGATATCATAGGAAGTAAGCAATAATAAAGTTTCTGGTGATTTAAAAGTATTGTAATCTTTGGTATTGAAAGAAGTTTTTACTGCAAAAAGAAAACCTATGAAAAAAATCAATTGTTTGACATTTTTAAAAAAAATTGACTTCAGATTCTTATGAGTCGACAATAAAAATACATAAACTATTGGAAAAACCATTTTATATTTCATAGCATGGAAAATATATGCCCAGCGTGATATATTTTATAAATTTATATTTTATTTTCAGGGCAAATGTTACATATTTGTCATCCGAAGAAAAATGTAGGGCCCTACAAAATTCGTCATCTCTCAGGAGTCTTTTCGAAGAATTATGCAAACCTTCTACAGGTGTTCCATTTGAAACTCATAGATATCGGCTGAAAACTTACACCCAGTGTTTCCTTGGGTCCGAATTGGTTGATTGGTTAATTTTTCAGCAGAAAGCTAAAAACAGGTAATATAACCATCTTCGCATTTTTATGGTATGGGGATTACATCTAGCTCTTACTGTGAATATGGAGGAATTGAAACTATCAACCATATTTTCTTAGCGTTCTTCCTGGAAACGATATGTATGAAAAAATTATAAGTAATATCGGAAAATAAAATACCTCTCCCTATTCACAAATCTACTTTGACAAACGACTCTGATTAATGAAAGCAAAAAATATATAATTACTTACCCTATGAAATTAGAAATGAGAATATGTATTACAAATTCAGAAAAATAATGAAAGAAGCTCTAATCAGAAAAGCATTCTATAATCTCGAGGAATTTTACAGTGAAACTCTGCTATAACCTTGATATTTCCAAAGAAGTGCTACTTGAAAAGTGCAACATACAAACCCTCGAGAAAAGAAGAGTGCATACTTAATATACTTGTACAAGATGATACATGGTAAAGTGAATGATCCTTGTCTTCTATCAAAAATCAATTTCAATGTACCTGCTTATGAAAGTAAATCGTTTCGCACATTTTATATTGAATCGGCAAGAACAAATTATTATCAAAATGGCCCCATTAAATGATATGTGCAATGCCTATAATAATGTTCAAAATGACTGTGATATCTTCTTCCAAAATCTTACTAGTTTTTGAAATTGTATGTTTTATGTAGGTTGTATGAAATTGTATAATTCTTGTTGAATATTTTTTTTATAACTTTTTTGTCATTTTGTTATATGTACAAATCTATTTGTTATATATACCTTTCCTACTCTGTAACTGGGCCCTGATCTGTAGAGTTTGTAAACAATTAAATAAATGAAATAAATAAATAAAATTTAGATATTATTTTATTCTCAGTATGTATTATTTATATTTTATCTGCTATTTTAATTAATTTTTATGTTATTTTTCGTAATACTCACTCATTTTATCTATATTTGACATATGATTATATTTTAACTGATTAGTATAGGATTGTTCTACTTTTGTAAATATTTTGTATATTTTAAAAAAGCACTCTTTAACAATTTTTTTTCTAACATGCTTCGTCAGTAAGAACTTGATTTCTTGGACAATAAAGTACATATCTCTCTCTCTTTCAGGCATTACATCTCCTTTAGATATGTTTATAATACTCAGAAATTTAAACTTATCAGTCATAGAAACAATAATATATTTTATGAAATTTAACAAATTCAAATTGTAGAAGGGAGGCGATATCTTCTTCTGTCTCCCACCCTCAACTCCCTCCCTTTTTTGGACTGTTTTTCCTTTCCTAAGTCCTGCCTTTTGCACAAAAAAAGAGTGCTAGCAAAGAAACCAATAAGCAATAAATTGTTATATACTTGCAAACACGAAAACTTTGAGGAATTAACAGCAGAAAATGAGTAATGCTACATATAGGGTGCGGTATTGTCAAACTGTACCCCCCCCGACAAAGCTTCTATTATGTTATGTAATAACTAAGAAAGCAGCGACCATACAAATAGAAGAAGAAAAAAAAGAAAACAATTTAGTAACTCAGTATCACTGATATTTCAGGATTCAAGCTTCAGCAATATGTCAGGCTCTTCTAGAAGGTGGTTTCATTGAGAGTTTTTCGGACCCGCAGACTTTTGTCGATGGCTACTCTTTTTATAGCAAAGGAGTTGCTTCTTCGCCTGAGTTACCTAGGTCTAACTTAAATTTTGATGTTCCATTCCATGAGGAACCACATTGGGTTCAACAAATACCTCAGGAATCAAGTACTACAGGTGTGTTTGAATAATAATATTTGACTTATTACTTATTACTGGAATTGTTTCAGAAGATTGTGCGTATTTGTTATTTGGGCTTACATTGTGAGGTCATTAGAGTGTTCCTCAATCCCAAACAAAAAAATCTGTAGAAAAATTCAACTTTTGATGAACTCATATTGAAGTCATGAAATTGATATCACCTTTAAAAAAAATTGATTTTGAAAGTAACATCTTTCATCTTTTTGTAGTGCTACAACTTTTATTAAAAAGTTTTTTCTGTAAGCTAAGGTTTTGGCTTTCTACTTATCCATTTTTATACAAGGAAAGGAAGGAAACAATCAATTCAATTGTTACACATCGTTTAGAATTACTCATTAAGTGAAATATTTACTCATAATTTCACGTCTTCTTAAATGTAGATGTGAAAATATATTTTTTTTTATTTGAACCTTCATTCATTATTTCCGAATCGGGTGGAAATTTATGAGATTTTGTGTATCTACACAGTATTCCATTTGTTTCATTGCAAAAAATGTTGAATTGAGTTTCTTGCAAACACCATCAATATAAATTTTCTAATGCACTCAGTCAATCGGCCGATGTGTGAGTCGATGGTTCAAGCCGCAGGCTGAACGCTCGATTTTTACTTGCTATCATCCAACCGATGTTAGAAATCACACGTTAAGAAGTAAGACCCCGTTAGTCCTTAGCTCGCACAAGTTTCGACTTCTGAGGGTTGTCGTTGGTAGGGGTACGATAGCTGGTTAACGGAAAAAACATATTTTAAACATTTTCAAACATATCTAGTAAGTTACCTAGAAATGTTATGTCATGTGACATCATTATTTCGTCAATTTGATCAGCATCCTCTAGGACGTTTTTTCTTTTTGATTAATATAGATTCAGAAATAAGAAGTATTCAATAATAAGCATTTACGCCATTACATAAATCCGTCAATACTCTCTTTGGCCCTTGTTGGTACATCTTCTAATGTGGCACCATCTGTTAATATAGTTATATGATTATTATTGGATTTTTATCCCAACACCAAATCGTTATTTTTAACACCTCGACACGTGTTTCGATCACCAAGTGATCATCTTCAAAGAGGAAGATTAAATATATATATTGTTATTTTTTTTGGGAAAGAAAGTTTTTGGCTTTCTACTACTCCATCTGATACAAAAAAAAGGGATGAGAGAATCTTCCAAAGATGGAGTAGTAGAAAGCCAAAAACTTTCTTTCCCAAAAAAATGAATCACTCCTAAAAATATAACCCCTTCAATATATTGTTATATTCTGAGTTTTAATCTTCCTCTTTGAAGATGATCACTTGGTGATCGAAACACATGTCGAGGTGTTAAAAATAGCGATTTGGTGTTGGGAAAAAACTCCAGTAATATTCATTACTACACCAAAGGTTCCAAACAGTGCATCATAGTTATATGATAATTGTCAACGTGTTCTAATTGTTAACCAAATCCAAAGAGATAAGGTCTTGGTACTGATCCTCGAAGAATTTTAGGTTCAAATATAATATTATTTCTTCTGTATCTTTACTAATGAATTGACTTGAAAAATCTTGTAGACTCCGATAATGAACAGATGTCTCCTATGAATATGACACAAGGAAATATCACTTCTTCTTCTTCGTACATGTTGGATCTCAACTTAGAAGCCAACACTGTATATTTATCGAGGCCTCCGGATATTGACTTCAAGTCACCTGATGTTAGTGAATACGAACAGCAAGATAACGAAGAAACTAATATCGTGAGGCCTTCAGAACAGCTGGAAGTTGCTCCAGAATCTGGTAAGTGAGTAAATGAATAATTCTTTCATTGAGTAAAAACTAAATCTATGTTTCCGGGGGTGGTTCATGATTTTTTTTTCACTCCAATATTCAACTTCAAATATTCAGTGCTTTTTCTATTAAATCTTTGACCTAATCAACAAACTTGAGAATGAATTTTGCTGTTTTTTCATTCGTTGGGTATGTTTTCACCTGTAATTTATAAGTTTTTTTTGTTAGGTTGGTTCAATGCCTCAAATTTGAGAGAAGAAAATCGTGAAAAACTGGCTTACAGTTTACTAACTGAAACATTCGAACAGCATGAACTAAGTTTTCTGAGACAGTTGTTATCTTTGAAGGGTTTGCCAAGTTCTTGGGTTGAAGAAATCATACCGCTAATTCATGAAATAATAGCAATTATTAGACCAGGTAATAACGTTTTACAGAAAATATTTGTGTGTTCAATTCAGGTATTATTTTTTCAGATAAAAATCATGACGCTGTTGACCTCGACATAAGGCATTACGTTCAGTTCAAAATAATATCCGGTGGTCCGAGAACTGACACCGTTTTAATTGGGGGTATAGTCTGCAGTAAAAATGTAGCTCATAAAGCCATGTCGACAGATATAGAGAATCCAAGGATATTGTTGCTACAATGTTCGATTGTTTATCAAAGAACCGAAGGAAGACTAATGTCTTTAGAGCCTGTGCTGATGCAAGTAGGTAATATTTGAGTTAAATTTTAAGCTACTCAAATTCGCAAACGAAAAAGTCAAAACATAGTCCGAACTAAGGTTTTATTACTTCAACAAGTCAGCAAAGTGTTTACTAGTATTTGTAGATCATTAATTATACCAGAGCAGCTTGGGTTCACAAATGGTAGATCTACAGTATCCAACCAAATTTATTACCAGCACTACATAACAAAAACACTTGAGAGATCCGCACAGGTTGATGTTATCTATACAGACTTTTCTAAAGCCTTCGATCGGGTCTCTCATAATTTATTGATTAAAAAACTATATGCCATTGGGTTAGGTGGTAGGATGTTGGATTGGATAAGCAGTTATTTGATAGGTCGTTTTCAATCAGTGAGGTTGAATGGTATAATTTCTGAACCTTATGCAGTAAAATCAGGAGTACCTCAGGGATCCCATTGTGGTCCCTTGCTGTTTTGCCTTTTCATCAATGACATTAAGACTAAAATTCAGTATTCTGATTTTCTCCTTTTCGCTGATGATCTGAAGATATTCAGAGTAGTGGAAAATATGTATGATGCTAATCTTCTCCAAATAGATCTCAATAATATAGCAGAATGGTGTTATGCAAATTGTCTTCACCTTAATAATAAGAAATGTTTCTCAATGGTGTTTAGTAGATCACAATCAGCAATTCGATTTGATTATCAATTAGAAGATAATATGTTAGATAAAAACAAGAATGTAAAGATTTGGGAATATTATTAGACAACAAGCTTTGTTTTAATAACCATGTGAACAATGTCTCCCAAAGAGCGCTCAAAATGCTTGGTTTTATTGCGAGGTAATCAACAAATTTTTCCCCTTCTACTATAAAAGTTTTATACTGCTCTCTAGTCAGATCCATTGTTGAATACAATACCATAATTTGGAATCCATACTATGACAAGTATATCCATCAAATAGAAAATGTACAAAGAAAATAACTGAAAATCATAGCATACAAACTAGGTCTAGTTGTTGGTGAATATAACTACAATGAAGTAATGAACTTGATGAGTCTACCTAGTCTAAGTGATCGCAGGATTATGATATCGTTGGTTTATCTCTTCAAAATAATCTCTGGCATAATCGATTGTCCGGAAGTTCTCTCTATTATACCATTCAATGTTCCAAATAGACAAACCAGACAAAAAAACTTATTTGTTGTACCACATCACTTAACTAACTATGGTTTTTATACACCCATCTCAAATATGTTAAGATTGGGAAATACATATTGTCATAGTGTTGATTTCTTCTGCGAAAATCCAAAGATTTTCAAAAAACAAATAGCTAGATTGTTGTTCAATTGATTTCTATTTATGATTTTATGATTAGTGATAATGTTGTAAAAATTTAAATTTTATTATTATTTTATATTTATATATTTCAGATATTATTATATGTTTGTATTCTGATGTGATTTCAATGTGATATAGTGCATAAGTTAAACGTCGCAACATATATGTTATTTCTTAACTGCATTGGGGTAACCCGTTTATAAAAAAAATAAATAAATAAATAAACATTCTTTTAAGAAAATTTCTTGTTATAAAACATTTTTGAGTGTTTTCTAATTAATGATTTATTCAATTTTTTGTTTCAGGAACACGAATATTTGAGACACGTTGCTGCCAGAATAGTTGCGCTCCAACCAAACGTGGTGCTAGTCCAAAAAAATGTTTCCAGATTAGCTCAAGACATGTTGAGGCTGCACAATATCACCCTCGTCCATAACGTTAAGCAGAGCGTTCTGGAAAGGTTGTCGAGATGTACTCAGGCGGATTTAGTTTCTGCCGTTGACGCTCATATAGGCCGGCCGAAATTGGGGACTTGCAAGAGGTTTTATCTGAAGAGTTTCGATATTGAAAAAGGTTGGTGAAATTTTTATTTCACCACCAATATGAATTTTCAGAAGAGTTTCAAAACAATATGGCGAATTGACAACAATTGCTTTAGATTTTGTTAAATTTTTGGAGTTTAGATGTTTTTTCGAAACGGTAATTTGAACTGATGATGATACTTCTTTGCAACTTTATTTGAAACAGTATTTTTGGTGATATCGGAATGAAATCTTGTCAAGATTTTATTTATTATTGTAGTATCATATTTGGTGAAAAATGAGAAATAAAACTTTCTATGTTTTTTTACCACAACTACCACAGCTACCACAGATTCGTTCTATAAGGACATTTTCAAACAATTACAATAAACTGAAAATTAATCATAATGTTAGCCCTTATATATCTACTGTAGGTAATAATAGAGGTCCTTAACTTAATTAAGTACCTGAAATGTGTTTACTTGTGACAATGTGGATACGCTAATTTGAAAACTGATGGGTGAACGTGATCAATTTGATCATTCAGCAGATTACATCTGCTAGTGTCATGGTGATGAACATTTTTATTCATTTTGAAATGTGATTTGTTTTTGAATATGTAAATGCATATTTCAAATATATAAACTGATATAAGTGTCAAGATGTGATAATTTTTGAAAATTTGTCTGCAAGATTCTCTCCTTGAGACATTTGCAATAGACAGTATAATGCGTTTTTGATCAATGAATACATTATGAGTCATGGATGACCCACCCCAGAGACAGACACCATACCTCAGTCTTGAATCAACTTGATCATAATAAAGGCTCATTAGTTGAGTAGTAGTTAAAACTGTCCGGAAATTCATAAATAGAAATTTTATTGAGTTAAGCTTAGAAATTAGATGTTGGCAATGAGCATTCCAGTTCAAGTTTTCGTCAAGAAGAATACCCAGGAATTAAATACTTTTATTCGATTTTGAGTATGTCGCATTATCAGCACTGAAACTGAAATTGAAAAAATCTGATATTTGTTCAACTGCAGAAGCACATTTGTCTTTCAATATTTCGTCATCTGGTGCTGAGATGATTATAGAAATGTTGTCAGCGTAAGCTGTATAATGAACTTCAAAAACAACAGAGTCATAAATTAAAATATAGAATTTTATAGATTGTTAATCGATTAAAATTATTTTCTTAAACAGAGTCTATATTGTTTATATATTGTGTTTGCATGCAATCATCTTATAACAAATGGATTCTAATGTAGACCTATGGTCTGCACAAAATATTCCAAATGAGAATAATTTCTTTTCTTGAAATAGCATTACGAAGCTTTTAGTTCATGAAATCTACACATACTCGTTCTTTTTTTTGTGATGAACGTGAAAACATTATTCAAAGTTCACTACTTTTGTGCTCGGGATGGCATTTTCCTTGCCTTCCCTTGGCTCTCACAAATCTCTGGAAAACTTCTGAGGGTTGCTCTTGCGGGTGGGCTGATTTTCACTTGTTCATTAAATTATTCCATTTCACTAAAGTTCACTGAAATAGAAGGAACATTTTCATGTATGGTCACTATTTCTGTTTGTATACCCGGTGGCCCAATGAAATATCCCATTTATCAACATTTTGACTGTGATTATCTTTGCTTATGTTTTTTAAATTTATCATGAAAACGGTAGGAGCGCTAATATTACAGAACAATTGGCCAAAATCCAGATAAGCGTGTTGACCATTACAGTTCATAGTTGAACTCATTGAGACAGAAACGGTGAAGAATAAATAATGAACGCTCAGCAAATGATAAAGTGGGAAACGAAGCTATAGATTTTGGTGTTTTAGACCAGGTCAGTATTGATCCTATGGTAAATATTGGACGATAAATTGATGGATATAGCCGTTACTACGTGGTAGGAGATCATAATGAAAAAATGAAAATTTCTATGTTTTTACCACTTTTATTTGTAACTAACGTTACTGCAGTTTCGTCCTATATGGACATTCTCAAACTAATACAGTTATATAGTTTGAGAATGTCCATATAGGACGAAACTGCAGTAACGTGAGTTATAAATAAAAGGTGTAAAAAACATAGAAATTTTCATTTTTCACAAATATTGGACGATTGTTATGGCTTCAAACAAGCGTACAAAGGATTTTAAAATCCCATCAATTTAACTCATATCAATTACTAAATGTAAATGACTTTGGCAGACGATAATGAATATTCAGAATTCATTGTCCAATATCTGTTTTCCAATATCTGAAGGAGTTGCCTGATACTTGATGAAAATCTATAAGAACTTTAGTGTTTGTGAAAACCTGTTTTTCAGGCGATTCATTTCTCTCAAGGTTTTTTCCTGTTGTGTATATTGTGGAAATTGTATAGTTATTTTCATAGATAGTGTTATTAATTTTTATTGAGTAACGGGTCAGTATATTCACAATTATATTTTAGTATTTATGTAAAAACTAAATCTATTATGATCTCAATAAGTTATATCCTGTTGTATATTAGGCTTGTCTATTCAAATCAGCTCACTGACTTTTTTTATTCAATTACCATTATCTCCTCAACTCCATATCTCTAATTTAATATATTTGCTGTCATTTTCTCGTTTATCATTCATATATTCGCTAAGATAGGATTTTAAAAAACAAACAACTATAATCACACTTTCTTTTCAGGTGGGTTGAAAACTCTGATGTTTTTTGAAGGCCTCCTGTTACCACATTTAGGTGGTACAGTGCTGCTAAGGGGAGCATCAAAGCCTGAACTAGCCCAATTGAAAAAAGTATCTTCATTATTATTATTCACGGCGTACAACTGGAGGCTGGAGAAATCATTTTTGATGGACGAGTTTGCCATGCCTCCCAATACCAAGTTTGAGTTCTTCGAAGAAAGCAGGGAAAACTCTCCAGAATGTCCAGAACCGAAAGTTGCATTCACTGAGTTCCAAGAAACTGTTCCCATTCCAGTTGATACAAATGAAAAAGTGGAGAAAGTTATCCCAAAAAGAATATCGAGGGATGAACAGTCTAATGGGGGCAAGAAAATCACAGCAGAAGCTATTGAAGATTTCACAGATCCCTTACATTCATATGACACTGATTTACATTCTGAAAAAAATGCAGCAAATTCTGAAACTTTCACTGTGGCTCTGTTACCATTTTCTAACAATTTCAGGAAGCATTTAGATGATATTATACTGTGCATATCTCCTTACATAGTTTTCCCAGTTCCTTATTTAGAGACAGAACAAGGAAAGAAGTGTAAACTAAGAATGTTTTTTCCAAGAGATATATATTCCAGTGAACAGTTTGAGAATGGCAGAAAAAACAAAAGGAAAGAGTTGGAAAGTTTTGCTTGTAAACACAACGAATCTAATAATATGGTAAGTAGTTAGTTCTTGGAATTTTTGAACTTCTCTATTTCTTATTTAATTTTAGGTCAAACCTCCTCATCCGTTTTTGCTTGCCCAAATAACTTCTAGCGTGGACAATCCAAATATTCAAAATATGCTTGCTAACTTCAGGGCTTGTGGCGGCAGGTATGAGAAGAAAGAGAACATTTGTCTGAAAATCGAATCAAAAAGTGTTGAGAAGGCAGAGCCTGATGTTATTGTCAAAGATGCGCTAGATCCGCATAATCACCAAAGATTAGCAGTACTATTTTGTAGTTATAGTTCTGAATCCAACAATGCTCCAGCATTTTGTGTCAACCCTTGGTAAGTGGCAAATCGTAATAGTACTTATAGAAAAACTGGTTGAAGACATCCCATAAAATCTCAATTTTGTAAGAATATACAATACAATTATACATTATACAATAGTGAAAATATACAATATTGTACAGCACATTGAACGTGTATGGCTGACCTCTAGATAAAAGTTTTTGCTCCTAGTTTTCAGTTTAATTCAGTGGCTAAAACTCAAAAACAATATAGTTGAGAATTATACTAGATTATACAGATTAAATCCTACATTCTGTATTAATGTGTAGGTGAAAAAACTTTATAGATTTCAGATGCAAATTACCTAAAACATAATAAGTGCATGTGAAATAAAATATTCTAGCAGTGAGAAAAAATGTGTGCTAGATAAAAATGCCAGTTGAAAACTACAACAAACACGTATACGTGGTAGGCTAGAGAGTTGTAAACTCTATGTTTCCTTTTCTCTATCACTGAACTCATCTTAGAGCCTAAAAATACTTAGATTGAGCTAGATTTTTAAAATAAGTGGTGATTCATCGCATATTAAAACCTACAAATGAAATGAACTATTTCAATCCTGAAAATGTAAATTCAAATTTACCAGCATCAATATCGATGGTTTCTTTTCTTGCAGGGTAGTATATATGGATTTTTATGGTCGAAATGACATACCCCTAGGTTGCTTCTTAGAGCGATACTGTTTTCGCTCTACATACACATGCCCTTCTAAATTGTGCGACACCCCAATGGTTAGGCATATAAGACGGTTCGTACACAACACCGGCTGTGTTAGTATATGTCTGAACTACTTTGAAAACGAATTTTCCGAAGAGCACATCGTCATGTGGTCTTGGTGCACCAAGTGCCAAAGAGTTTCTCCTGTCGTTCCATTATCTGCTGATAGTTGGTCATACTCTTTCGCAAAATATCTAGAACTAAAGTTCCATGGGGATATGTTCAGTAGGAGGGGGCAGTCAGCCTGCGACCACAGCTTGCACCACGAACACTATCAATATTTTGGATACAAGAACTATGTGGCATCATTCAAGTGAGTAACTTTGAAAATTAGAAACGAACACTAGTTAGTTGAATAAATTTGTCGTTACCATATTTTTCAGATTTTCTCCCATTAGTATTTGGGAAATCTCGTTGCCGCCATCTCTGATTGAGGTTAAATATGATGTGAATAACCTTCAAACTCAGCTTATAGACGAAATTCGTATCATGGCTCAAAAAGGGCATGAGATATTCTCATTAATATTGGACAAATTGATGGTGCTGCCCGGAGAAGAAACGGATGCCGTCAGCAACATGAAACTGGCATTGACTAGAGAACATGTGCAGTTCAAGCAGAAAGTGGAAGAAGTTCAGTTGAAGCTCACTTCACCAACCATAGAAAATAAGGAATTTGACGAGAAAGGTAAAATGAAATTAGTTTAGAAATAAAACAAGAATATTTATTATTTAACGCTGCTTTCTAGTCAATCTTGACTAACATCTGCCACAAAAGTCCCATCAGACTGATTTGACTTTTTTTATTTTTTCAGAACTTCATGTAGCTTATTATAAAATAGGAGATGCTCTCACAAGGATAAAGAGATCCATTGTTGAAAGTGTAGATTCTTGGAATGTACAGTTGAGTGAATATACACGTAAGAAAGATGGGGATAAAAAGAGAGAAAAACTTCCTCCTATAGATTCTGACAGTAATAGTACCGATGAAGTTCTACAAGAATCTCTAGATTGTGGTCTGACAAGCAGCTTGGAAGAAAAAGAATCTAGTAATGCAATAACAAAGAGAATCAAAAGCTTGGATAACAGTGATAGTGAGTATAACTGAGTTTATAATATCACTGCTGAAATATTGAGTTTCAGCCGAATCATTGGCCCCGTCATCACCTAAGAGTCATCACAGGTCCCAATCTGATGGTACCATAATTTCTCAAAGCGATGATTCCACAGACGGAAAAAAAGAAAGTGATAAAAATAAGGTGAAGAATATTTTGTCCCATTTACTCACGCCATCAACAAACACATATTCGATCAGCGTAAGATCACTTAATGATACCAGAAAAGAATATGCTATTGAACCTTCGAAATTTTCAGTGTCCGTTCAGCAATCAAGAACACTACTTGCTTCCTGAATCAACCATTCCTATAGTCGTATTAGAAAGCGAACCGAGTTCGGTAGTTGCCTATACTCTCTGTTCGAATGACTATAAGAAGGCATTTGATGAATTGACTAATAAAAAAACTCAAACTGATCAGGCCCCGAGTCCTATAACCAAGAGACGAAGCAACAGTACGGATAAAGAAAAAAATGACGATGACAAATCTTCGAGTTTACTGGGATTCTTGAGAAACAAGGAATCGAAGTCTGACTTGTTTGGACAACCTGCAACAAGTACATCTGTGGATGTAGGGTATGTATCTACTTGTTTATGGAGGCAAAAATCTTAACATCAGTTGAAGCCATCATTAATACATTGAAAAAAAAGTTATTGATTGAATAGTAGTACTTTTAGGAGACATCATTCTTCAATAAATTACTACAGAAATTCATGTCTTGAACAATATCAACAAATGCAAAACCACTCATTGAAGTATCAGTATTAGAACTAAATTTTCTGTGTTGACTAATATTGCTGGATCTATCTACAGGTTCAGAGGCTCAACTCATATGTGGTTCAATAATTATTTAAATAAAAGAATGCAGTATGTATGTATGGGATATGAAGGAGGTTTAATAATAAGTCAAACATGTGGCGTTCCACAAGGTTCAATTCTCGGACCTGTTTTATTCTTCATTTATATCAATTTAATTTCTGATTTGAGCTTGGGTGGAGAAATTAAACTGTTTGCAGATGACACAACCCTAGTTTATTCAGAAAAAAGTAATGAGGAATAACTTCAAAGCATTGATAAAGCTCTAAAAATGATTAGTCACAAATTAGCAATATGTAAAGCAAAATCATCGTTCACGTTCATAACAATATTATTTGTTATCAGTACCTCTGATAGTTATTTCGGGAGTTTATCATTGAAGGATAGAAACATACTTATTGAAAATCAGGAGCAGTATATATCTTATAAACCGTATTGGTTGAAAAAAGATATATAGACAGGTTTGGCTCTCATTCAACTTACTACAATACTCGCCAAAATAACGATATTAGACTCCCTCTTCCTTCTACAACTCTAACTAAAGACTCATTTATTCACAATGGCTGTAAAATATATAATCACTTACCTGGTGAAATCTAGAAAATAGTATCCATTTTCGAATTAAAAAAATCAGTGAAGAATCTTTTGGTAGAAGAAACCTATCACAATTTGGAAAACACTTTGAGGATTCCTTGTGATATTATAGTCTATACGAAGTCAATCTGAATAGCTAAATAAAAGACTAATGTACCGAGTCCGATAAATTAATTAGTTAATACCATATAAAACCTCCCACATAAAAATAATGATTAGACCTCGTATGAATTACCACGCCGTTCATGCCATACAAAGAAACTACCGACGTTCGGTAACTATTTAATTTTTATGCCATTCCAATTGAATTTGTGTATACTATACACATTCTATTTATCTTTCTATATTGTTATTATGATTTTTCAACAGTGTAAGACTTATACAATTATTATAATAATTATTTTTATTCGTACTTTTTTTACTTGACATTGTGTACTTTACTTTCATGCACAATAAAGTATATTATAATCAAAATTTTTCCCAAAATTGAATTACTCTTTGATTTGCATTGTATGTTATTCAAACTGAAAATTAAAAAGTTCAAAGAACTCAAATATTTTTACAGTACTGAACAATCGCCAAACCCTGTGGAAAAAAATGACGATGCAAAGAAGGCCAGAAACGCTCACATAGAAGTGCAGTTTCAGGATTCGAATAGCAACTTCTTTTGCAGGGTATACTTAGCAGAGAAATTCGCGGCTCTTCGCGCTTCCGTTCTACCAATAGGAGAGGAGGGATACATACGATCATTATCAAGATCTATACAGTGGAATGCGAGAGGCGGAAAATCTGGCTCTAACTTTGCCAAAACTGCAGGTTAGTTTGTGTTATTCGTTTAGAATAATTAGCTTGTGTTGGAACTTCATCAGACTTGCTGTTTTCTCACAATCACCTCTGAAAAAAAAAAATTCAAAAGCAGTGCCAAGAATCGCACAGTATAAGGTAAGACCTCGTTAACCTTTAGGTTTGTCCTTCGTAGGGGGATGACAGCTGGTTAACGGAATAAATAGATTTTCACAGTTGAATGAGTTGAGTTCATTTAATAATTAAGTGAAGTCATCTTTCATGATACCACAGGTTTTTAGTTTGTTGATACTCGCTTCAATAATATAGAACCTATTTCACCTATAACGTTAGTGGGGTAGCAGGAGTGAAATATGTTTTTATACTTTGAAGGAATTTTTCCTTTAAATGATATTTATTTCAATTCAAAATTATGAACTTCTCTTCCCCTTTTCTTTTTTTGAACTTGTTATGTATTTATGTTGACACTTTGTACACTGTGATACTGACTTTGTACACAATTTTATTGTATGAGTGGAAATAAGGTATTCGATGGTAAAAACTGTCAAATAATGAATGTATTTGATAGGGCATTGAATTTGGAATAGTTTTTATCAATTGATCTTTTTTTGTAAAGTAATTTTAAGCCCAAAATTCAGATGATTTTCAAATTGATACAGAATGTTCTCAATACAAATTCATCATATTTTCTGAGGAAAACTTTTGTAAAATGCGCCATTACATAATGTGGAAATTCAAACTATTTTTTCATGAAATTCTAGGATTACCTTACTGCATAAATCATAACCAGTAATGAATGAAGATAAATTGGTTGAGGCTTTCGCGGCTGAGATTTTCAGTGTTACTACCTTCATTCGGGTTTGAAGACGTAGTTGAGAACTGCATCCTGACGTTTCGCCAGCACAAGTGGCTGGTTTCTTCAGAGATTTTTTCATCTTGATGATTCACCAATGACTGGTGATTTCTAGTTCGTAAGTTGTATTTATGTGGACTCAGGTAGTCCCCCTCGCTTGTTGATGTGTTGCTATTGGTCGAAGTGTTATTACCCATATTGTTCCTGTTGTATATTAACGATTTGATGAACATAAGTGTATCAGGAACATTCACTCTCTTCGCTGATGACACCATTATATTGTGGTATAGCAAAAGGTATAGATATACTCAATGAGACAATAGCTCATGATATACAAAAAATCAAGTCTTGGTGTGATTCCAATCTACTCTCCCGTAATATTTCTAAAACAAATATTATGACTTTCAAAGTTCACTTCAGAATTTATCTGTAGCGAGCGGTATCATTGAGAACAGAGAGTGTACTAAATTTCTGGGACTGTATATAGACGGTGGACTGAAATTTGATGCTCACATCAGAAAAATGAAAAGTAAAATTTCCACCAGCTGTTATGCAGTGAGAGTTATTGCTAGAGAATTGGGAGTTTATACTGCGAAAACACCATATCACGCTTTGGTAGAGTCTCACTTAAGGTACAGTATACCTTTTTGGGGTGTGTGTAGCCTTAATTTGCTGGAGTCTGTATTTGTAATACAGAAGAGAGCTATATGATACTTCTGCAAAGCTAAACCTCGTGACTCATGACTCGTGAATATTGATACCAATCAATATTACAGTTTGATGACTTCTATACCGATCATTTTTAACTTAGCATGTTTCATGTGTATGTATGTTTCAACCATTATTTGTGGTTTTTTATTCAGTGTTTTTATACTTTAGTTTACATTATATTTTATCTATATTTTTATATTCATAGGACATTCATGTATTCTTTTATATTTATTCACTAACTTTGTCAACAAGATTTTTTCTTTGGACAATAAAGTATATATAATAATCGGTCGGTAGCCAAGCGGTTCGGCGTGGGTGCTTTGTTCACTCACTCGAATCGACTGCCGTGTTGGTCGGTGGTTCAAGCCCTAGTCTGAACGATCGATCTTCACTTGCTATCGTCCAACCCGTGTTAGGAATCACACGTTAATAGGTAAGACCTCGTTAATCCTTAGCTCGCACAAGTTTCGACTTTTGAGGGTTGTCGTTCGTAGAGGTGCGACAGCTGGTTAACGGAGAAACAGATTTTTAAACAGACAGATTTTAAACAGAATAATGACGTATCTATTCCCGCCGTACCTATTAGCGGGTTGTTATTGGTTACGGTATTAATACTTGACTTATTAATCGTCTCTAACAGAAGTAACATTGCACTGCACATTGTCACTTTAGCATCTTTGAGTATGGGATTTCAGATCCGGTGAAGCGTTACCGCCTCCTCTTTTCTGTTGTAGTTCTCCGTATGTTAATGGATTTCTATGGCTTCCCGTACAAGCCGACTGTGGTATCCATGGTCGGGGGCAAGTAGTTTCACATCTTCAAAGAGTATCGTGTATCATCGGTGAATCATCAAGATGAATAAATCTCTGAAGAAGCCAACCAGTCGTGCTCGCGAAACGTTAGGATGTAACACTGAATGAATGAAGAATCAGCCAGGCCTTGGTTCAATGGAACATGAAGTACCAAATGTTTTGTCTGCTACTGCGACAAACTAATCACTGAATTTAAAACAGATATCCGGCGTACAGTACTATAAAAATGATCTGTCTCATGGACTGTGTTGGCATACGAGACAATTTGTATTCAGGTCAGTAGGACCGTTTTTTTTGTTGGAAAGCTCTCGTGTCAGTTCCATGAACCAGAAAGGTAGAAAATGTGTTAACATGAGATGATTAATTCTGAAATCAATGCCACATATTATCTAGGAATTTGCAATGTATATAAAATGTTCAAACGGATTTCATCACAAAGTCAGCCTATATTTCCACAGTCTTGAGATGATTTAAAAAATGTATTAGCTACTTGGTTTTATTTGATTGTTGTTTTATAAAATGTGGTTGATTGTTAATCTCAATTTTTTTACCCATATTTTTCAGATGACAGATTTATTTTGAAGGATATGTCCAAATCAGAGGTTCAGCTGTTCTTAGAGTCAGCCTCGAATTATTTTGTTTATATGAACAAATGCCACAGTACCAAGCAACCAACGCTCTTGGGTAAAATTGTCGGCATCTACCAAATAGTATTCAGAAACAATTCCAATGTTCCTTATAGAAGCAATATACTGGTCATGGAAAACTTGTTCTACAACAGGAAAGTTTCGCAAAAATTCGACTTGAAGGGATCAATGCGAAACAGACTAGTCGTACCAGATAATCAGGAAGGAGAAATCGTTTTGTTAGACGAGAATCTGCTGAAGAGTTAGTTCAGCTAGGTTTTATGAAGTAATTGTTTTGTTAAATATGATTATTTTCAGTGACGTGTGATTCTCCTTTGTATATTTTGCCACATTCCAAGTCAGTTTTGATAGCTGCCATTCAAAATGATACTGAGTTCCTTTCTACGCAATCAGTAATGGATTATTCTTTACTTGTTGGACTGGATTCCGAAAATAAGGAATTAGTACTAGGAATTATAGGTAAGAAATAAACATTGAAATAAATTAGAATATCTTGTATTTAATTTGTGTTATTTGCCAAAAATATTTGATTTGTATTATTTTGAAGGCTATTTCATATATGTTTTTATGACTTTGTGGATGAGATAAAAATCTGATGAAATATATTTTTATTGATTGATGTAATATCGAGAATCAGAGGCAGAGTTTATGGGAAGAATATAAACACTATATGAAAACAAGATTGGTCCAAAAATGTGTCAAATCTTGAATTTTAAAACCTGGAAAAAGTAATGTAATGGCTTATTTTAAATTTATGATAAATAGAAAGGCAACACTCTGAGATCAACAACCTGTACAAAGTTTTTAGGAACAATGATTGATTCCCTTTTCACATGGCGAGAACTCATAGAGTTTACATCTGAGAAAACTGAACCATTCATATTACCTAATAAAATCACAAACAAGTAAACTAGATACCAAATCTCTACTAACGGTATACTATGCAAAATTTCATTTCATAGTATGTTGCAACATTGCTGTCTGGGGATTAGTCACTGAAATTGGCTGAATATTCGTAAAGCAATGTTGAAGTTAATTTTCAACTTTGATTTCAGAACGTCATGTAGAGGAATATTTCAAGATAATAAAATATTTACTATGGCAAACATATTCATCTTGAAACTTTTCACATATATTCATGAGAATATAAGACACCTTGACCTATGATCGGAAGTACATAATTATAATACTAGGAAAAACATCTCATGGAACATTCACCAGTTAGCAAGATCAGTGGTATTGTTTCCTGTGTAAAAAATATAAATACTGGTGGCCCCAAGGGCAGTGTTCTAGGATCCCTTTCACTCATTCTTTATCTAAATGGTATTGGCTTTATTGAACACTGCCAGTTGAATAATCTTTTCGTTGATGACACCTCACATAGCAGTCAATGAGGAAAACCTCCACATTGCAATTCAAAAATTGAAAATATTTCTGAATTGCAATTAACCCAAATTGGAGATTTTTAGAACTATGGTAAACTTGATAACTTCGGAATATACATATGAACATATATATTATTATTAATAACATAAATATCTCTACATATAATGAAATAATAGAAATAGTTAAAGAGTACAAATATATTCACTATAAACTTGCAAAAGAATATTTTCCTTCTAGAAAATTTGCCCTCAGTTATCTTTTTCAACTTCACTTTCAGTCTATAGAACAATTATCCAGCTACACTTCGTTTACTGTGCAAGTCTACTTTCATTACTGAAACTTGGTAGCATCAAGTTTTACAATGCAAAATCGAGTCATTCGCGTTAAAATCAAGATTGCACTACTTTTTTATGAATTTCGTTTGAATGAAAGGAGAATTTCCTTGTTAATTCAGACATTTCATTACAATAATCCATAACACGATTAACACAATTTCAGAAATACTGAACTTCATGTGATTCCTACAACTAGAGGAAAACTATGAATTCTTTGTTTCATTAATAATTACCTTCAAATATTAGGCATAATGTAATTATACATTCATTTAAATTAAAACCACCTCACTGTTCTGTATACGCGGGTTCTAATTTGACTGGTTCCTTTTTTTTTTTTATTTCATAAATTCTTTTATGATCTTCCTTTTGGTGATCGAAACACCTGTTGAGGTTTTAATAATAACGGTTTGGTTTTGGGATATAACTCCAGTAATATTCATTACTACACCAAAGATTCCAAACAGTGCATCACAAGTTCATAAATTGTTTTCTTATTATTTTACGAGATCCGGCTATTAAATAACGAGACTAGTTACAAAAAAGGGTTTTTACATTTTACAAAATTCTACATTTGGATGCTCCCCTTCAATATACTCCCCACGCCACACACATCTTTCCATACGTTTTTTTCATTGATCGAAGCAGTGCTGGAAGTCTTCTTTGGTGAGGGCCTTCAGGAGCTCTTCCGTTTTTTTGCTTTACCGCTTCCATCAAGTCAAATCGAGTCACTTTCAAAGCAGATTTTTATCTTCGGGAAAAAAAATCGCACGGTGCCAAATCTGGCGAGTACGATGCGTATTCGAGAACTGGAGTGTGTTTATCAGCCAAATACCATTTCACATATAACATGTTATGGGCAGGTGTGTTGTCCTGGTGCAAAATCCACGAGTTGTTCTTCCACTACTCGGGCCGTTTCTTACGAACTCGTTCTCACAGTGTTGCCAAAACTGACAAATAGTAAGTCTGGTTGACAGTCTGACCCTCTGGAACCCATTCAGTCATCACGATATCGTGAATGCCAAAAAAAAAACGATCAACATTGCCTTGTATTTTGATTTGGACATCCCTGCTCTCTCGGCCCTCACTGAAGCGCTTACACCACTCAAAAACGCGCCACGAAATAGAGAATTGTCCCCATAGGCCTCTTGCAATAATTTATAGCACTCAGTCGGGGTTTTTTTCAATTTGAAATTGATACATTGCTCCCGTTTTTCATCACATGATTTTCGGCACGAGAAAAAAATTTCAAACCGCTACTGCACAAATACTATAATAGTTACAAAAACGTGTTTTGGTACGTAAATAGAGAAGATTTCCAGATACTTAACGCACCACTCGTTTTTTCCCCACCCCTCTAGGGGCGCAGTCTCTCGTTATTTATTAGCCGGACCTTGTATTTCCCGTGAATCTGTTCAAATATTTTCAATCTCCTGTATAAATATGTATGATTCTTGGGATTATTAAAGTTATTATTATAATATGATATTTTTATTATTATAGATTATATCAGAACGTTTACATGGGACAAGAGATTGGAAACCATGGTGAAGAAAAGCGGAATTTTAGGTGGGCAAGGAAAACTTCCAACAATCGTATCTCCGGAAGAATACCAAAAAAGATTCATAGAAGCAATGCACAGGTATTTTCTGGAAGTACCAGATCATTGGGCTGGATTGGGAAAAGGGTTAGATTTTTAATTTTTTTGTTGTTTGTTTTATGTATAGTGTTATCTATTGATTTGTTTCATATTTATATATTATTTATAAAATATATATACCAAACGGTTGAAATAATTTCATTTTATCTGCTATAAAGCTTCATTTATATGATAAATAATTTTGCAACATCAGAAAGTTATTCAAGATATTCCAAGTAAGAAGTATGTCTTGTTGGTCAAGTACTCAAAAGCATCAGGATGTATTTGATTGATGAAAATACGATTTGATCTCCACAAACTTTACATAATAATATGTATAGTACGAAGTATGTAATTCACTACGAAAAAGCTACTGTGTGATGTGATATTTTTTTAAAATAAAATGTTTAAAATGTTTTTTCCGTTAACCAGGTGTCGTACCCCTACGAACAACAACCCTCAGAAGTTGAAACTCGTTCGACCTAAGGACTAACGAGGACTTACCTTTTAACGTGCGGTTCGTAAAAATAAAGTTAGTGGAGAGATCAGATCATAAGGTGTAGTTTATAAAATTACTATGGATCTTCATCAAGTAACGGCCGAATCAATCAGAAAATTTTAATATGTGCATGTGTGTGTGTATACCACTGTCACATGTTTCTACTTCATAACCAGAAACACATGTCAACTGGTGAGTGCTGACCATAATTGCTTGAGTGGGGCCCTATAAATGAAGTCATGGTTCTCCTGAGGCTTCTAATTGCAATATCAAACGTAACTGTTACAATGAATCTGGAGAATTAATTATTCCATTCATCAATTTATGTATGTCTTCAAGTAACCACAGCTCACAAAAACTGTAACACTCGTTTCACTATACAATAGCTTCCTCGGGCATGTTCATACTATGTACTCTAACCTACATTGTATACATATCATCACTCTTCTTATATTCCTTCTGAAATCATCTAGAAGACTCATACCAAAAAATTAAGAAGTTACAAGACGAAGTTTTCTCAAAGCGTAAAAAAATACAAGACGAGAATAATTTTTATAGAAAAGCATCGATTGACAGATAAGTGAGAAAAAACTAATAATTGGAAGACTTACACTCATGTAAAAGAAAATTCAATAACATCTGCTCGTTAGTCTTTTTAATTTGTATTAATTTCAATATGGCTTGCAGTTTTGAATTTATGAACCAAAATGAATAAAAAACTCAAAAACTACTGATAATCTTTAATTAAGTATCAAATTATAAGTACTCTAATAACATTGGTAAATATCACTTGGTAAATATTTCAAAAAGTATTTTTGGTCCTACCTTGTTATATAAAAAGACAATAACTATACATATTCACAAATGTAATAATTACAATAAAATATTCATCGCACAGGAATGTCTTCAATAATACTGCCAAAGACCTCCTACCAGTTTGGCACAAAAAATTGGAGATCCTTATTCTCGATGTTTAGTAGTTTGTATATTGAGGCATAAACTTTTAATTCAAAGTCGATGCATATTGAGCTCCAGATCACTACAGCAAAGAAGTTACATGATGGGTATTCAAAGGTTAAACTCTACAAGCCAACTAGAGAGGTTACGGCCATGCCATTGACATGACAAAAGCACAGCCGCTCTACAACTACAAAGCATAAACTCGTTAATCATGTTTCTTTTCTTCTCTCTTCTTTAAAATGTGTTTCTTGTCCAGTTATTTCACTTCTCTTCATTACCTCCAACTCCGGGGTCATTAAAACGCTCTTTAAGTACATAGTACTATTTTAAGTTACTGAATGAAGGAAATGAATCAAACTTCAATAATTTCAGGCTTGAATAGTGGACATTGGTATCGCTTTGAAAGTTATGATGGATTCATCAAGAAGTAAAGGCCTCTTATCTTCCTTCTTTTTGTTTGTTTTCCTCTTTCCTCGCTCTCTGTTAACCACTCCGTCTTCTTCGTCCATCATTCTCAGTATTTGAGTTTGGTCAGAAGAATCTATCGGAGCGACTGATATATCACGGACCGCCCTGAATTTACCGCAGTTATTCAGATGTTCATTTTCCAATCGGAAAAAGTTCCAAACGAACCTTCTGAACACTTCCAAAGGTGACAGGATGGATGTCATTATGTCGCTGCTGACATAACCATACTCAGTAAGATATAAGGATATCGTCCAAGCGAATCGTAGAACAAAATCTTCTATTATTGCAAAGTAGTAGAACTGAAAAAAATATATTAAAATAACTATAATGCTGCTGTATACTATAGAAATTTCCGCAAAATATTTGCGAGGATATTAAAATAACAAGGATAATATAATATAACGTAACCTATTTTTATGGCTGATTCATACACCAAACATCAACTTTCAATTTTTTACTTTAACTTTAAGAAAGTTGTCAAAATGTATGCCAATGGAAGCAGTCATACACCACTCTTTTATTTTTTTCTTTACTTTAACGAAAGTTCTGTACATGTTCTTTCGGGGTTTCTCAAAATTAAAGAATGCAATAATATTTGTAGCATAACCCTATTCTTTGCTGATATTGTCATTCTCTTATTATATAATAATGATAATTATAATAATAATGAATCAGCTTTTTTGAAAAGTACAAAAATATGAGAAAAAAAGTTTTAAGAGTTTGTGTTACTCATTGGCGAAGTCTAGCTCAGAGCTACGCAAACTCAACCAATAAGCACCACTTCATAGTAAACGCTTACATACAGAGGAGAAAAACAAATAACGGTGACGGTCCATAACAAAGAGAAAAATAAATAGAAATATTGATTAGTAATTATTCCCTGAAGAGTTAATAAATCAAATTGATCTGCTGATTTATTTATTTTTGATTCATCCAATAAGCAAAAGTTGGCATCACTGACTGTCATAGATATAATTTTCATATTTGTATTTGAACTTCCATTTTCACCTTTGAACGGTCGTCATTTAATTTTTTTTTAATTTTTTCAAGTCAATACCTCAAGCGAACATTTGTTAAATCAAATGCTCTACTTTTTTTCAATAACGGTGTATGAATTACCCAATTGATCAATTATCAATCCTTATTATCAAAGTAAAGGTGGACGTAAAAGTTTGTTTTGTCAGAACCATGCATCGTTTTATTTTTCAACCCAAAGTTATTAATGGATATGGAGTGTTTAGAGTAACTTGACCTATATACTTCAATAGATAATGAAACAAAAATAGACAGTAAAGTATCTTTGGAATGCTTTTACAGGAAAACAGGTATACTTTAAGTTTATAAAACATCATTTCCTATTGAGATGAAATTATAGATACTTTCCACATTCTTTTTTTTTCCTAATTCAGAAATTGAGGAGAATTATTATTATTTCCTGTTGTCTGATAA
This sequence comes from Leptinotarsa decemlineata, assembly GCF_025532065.1. NCBI lineage: Eukaryota > Metazoa > Arthropoda > Insecta > Coleoptera > Chrysomelidae > Leptinotarsa > Leptinotarsa decemlineata. The sequence goes on along the minus strand of NW_027412573.1, from coordinate 8,884,898 downwards.
CATAATTTCTTACCGAAGATGGATAGACTATTTCCTCTCTTAAAAACGTGTTTTCTCCAGCAGATTTATCGAAAAGTCCCCAATCCATTTTGATATCCCAAGTATAGGCATAGGAAGAGCTTATTATTTGAGACGCTATCCATAAAAATACATACGGATTCTCTGATGAATTTGCATAATCATCTGAAAAAGATCATCGGTTATTCAATTTACTTTGAACATTATTAGATTACCTTTGTATACTGATTTCAGTGTGGCAAAAATAACCACTAGGAAAGTTGTAGAGTACTTTCCGGCATTTACTAAATGAGGAAAAGCCTCTTTGGTGTCGTAATATCTCCTGAGACATTGCGCAAAACGGATCCATGCAGGTATACAATTCACCAAAGGCCTGATGATGAAATTACTCTCCATGCACTCAGATGTATCTGGAAAAATGAAGTATAAATTTGTAAATACGTCAAGTCTCAAAATATATGTTTAAAATATGTTTTTCCGTTAACCAGCTATCGCACCCCTACGAACGACAACCCTCAACGTGTGATTCCTAACACGGGTTGGACGATAGCAAGTGAAAATCGAACGTTTAGCCTGGGGCTTGAACCACCGACTCACACATCGGCCGATTGACCGAGTGAGAAAAGCACCCACATCGAACCGGCCTGCTACCGACCGTTCTGTGAATTCTGCATGTTAACCAAATTCATACACTACAATCTACTTTGAAAAATAATGCAGTAATAAATGACTTGAAACAAAAGATTCCAATGGTGTGGCAACTCTTTGAAAATCAATAAATAAAAAAGTGTTATTAACAAAATGGTTAAGGCTTCTGCGGCCGAGGTTATCAGTGTCACTATTTTTCAGGTTTGAAGGTCGTCTTTATCAACAACATAGAATAAACAAATGACATTTTAGCAATACTTACTTCCAGCTACATCCCAACTTCCGTTTGTGAAATAAAAGCAAGTGAGAAATTGAAAATCTAGAAGAGCATTCACAAGACTATTGAGCTGATCAGCAAGCCAGAAATCAGCAAATCCTACATGAAAAAATGGAGCTCCAAACATCCGACCCTAAAATATAAATATCACCGTAGTGCAGAGAATTGACATCATTTAGCATGTAGAAAGTGATGTGAAACGTCAAGAGATTGGAAATTACTAGGAAGCATGCTTTTATTCAAGCTTTTCAAAAGCATTCATACATTGTGGTCAGATATTCGTTGATTCTAAAGTTACTATTTTTACCAAAATTTTGTAAGAATTTTCCAATGATACAAAATCATTAGGAAGTTCTTAGCTACTTTTACAGCCTTGTAGATAAAGTATTTCTATCAAATCTCATAAAATCATATATTTACTCCCTCTGAAATCCCTTTTAATTACAAAATTTTCTTCTTCGGGACTATCATGAAAAACAGCACCTGAAAACTCCAAGCAGATATAGACAGTGCTTTTTTCTTGATTTGAAGATATCTCCCCATTTTTAAGAGATCTTTTTTTTATTGATGAGAGAATTTGTTTATTTCATTTATAGAAATCAACAAGTAATTTTTAATAGATTTTGATTGTTTCTATTCACTAGATATATCTCTGTCAGTTACAGAACAATAAAAGTTATTCAGTTCTGACAATTCCGGCTTGATTTTAGCAGGATATTTGTTAGGATTTTCTCTAAATTCATTAACAATTTTCTATGTTTCACGCCTTTCAATATTAGTATTTTCCAATTATTGACTAAAATATTCATTCAAATTCATAGTTTTGGATATTGCAATTTTTAAGTTATATAAAAACATTATGATTTGTATGCCGAATTTTTGAGAAACAGTAATGCTGATGCAAATAGGATGCTTAGATTCATTTAAAAAAATTAGCAAAAACTTCCAAAAGTATTGCCACCTTAAAATTGCTATATTTTGCGTATGCCAGATCTAAGTTACAGTATGGCTCTGTGTTATGGAATCCAGTTTACGACTACCAAAAAAAACATCAATTGTGAGCGTGCAGAGTAAGTTTCTAAAATACTTATGTCTAAAAGTTGATGGACAATACCCCACAAGAGGCATTGATCATAACATTTTGAGGTCGTGAAGGTTGAGAAGTGAAGGTAGACACAATCTGGAATTTTATTGCGAAGCATCACACACAAATGTTATGCTACGATCACCATTGAATTTTATGTGCAGTAGCTTCAATAAAATCTGTGAACATTGCGATATTCATTCGACTCTCTGAACACCTTGGTTTCATGTATCCACAATTACAATAATAATGTAAATAACATTTGTGTCGGTACTGCTACATTGCATGATTTGTAACTTTTTGCTTTATACACTTAATTTTTCATTCCTCTTTTGAAATTCTACGTATATGAACATTTTATATATATTTTGTTTTAGCATTTACTCTTATACATTTCTATATATTATTTTTAATATTCATTTCATATATACTCTGTAATAATAGCATTTCCAGTAACTGGGTACTTCTGTTGGAAATAAATGGCTTTTTTTTTAAGTAATATCACATATAGTCAGTGGACAAACTTGAAGACTAGCTATAAATCAACAACAAATTGTTCCTTTAGATGATTTAATAGTATTAGTCTGGGCAGAGTTTTTGGTTTCCTATTCAGCAGCTCAGCCAATTATATATCTCAAAATTCTGAATTAATCAAGTACACTCTTGTTTAATAAAAAAGTGAAAATAACCACCCAAAAATTGAAAATATTCTCGATGTAATACATTGGTTGAATATTTCACTTTTTGAAATACATCTTTCCTAAAATCAAGGAGTTCATTATTGTACCCTGGTCGATTGAAAAATCATGACCACTTTTGTTACCAAAATATTATGAATTCAATGCCATTGTATCGTATTGCAATGAAGAACAACTGAAAATGAAATTTAATTCAGCTCTAAATTTTTTCCCTAGTTATTCATATCTAAGAACTCTGAATATTTATATTTCAAATGTAAGAAAAAGAAATGTACACTTGGCAATATGTAAACAGCTGAGACAGACACGAGTTTCTGTCAAAACTCAACATTTTCATGTAGAGAAGCAAGAATACAAAACTGAAACTGATTTTAAGCACTAAAACCCAATACTTACACAGATTCTCAAAAACCAAAATCTAGCATCGTGCCTGAATACTTTCAGTGGATTCACCAAAAAAATCAGCATCACTAATACCAAAACGGCGGGACTCACATAGGGCGGTATGCTCAGCCCGGCACTGTACAGATAATTCAGCAAGCTCATCGCCCATACGACTCCAAATATGGCCGCCAGTTCCATAAGATGCTGTTCGGACAGATGATTTCTTGGATCGAGTTCAAATATGAGGACATGATTCACTCCTGAAGACCTCCAACCGTAAACGTTCACCCCAATCAGAAATAAGAACTCGATGATGAGAAGCGGACCTCTGAACAAGCGGAAAGCTATTTTCAAATTGTCGCTGGACCCCTCATGGAATATTGCTGAAAAAAAAATTGCTATTGACCAAAACTGTAGAAACTTGATGGAAACAGACTTGAAATGATTTCTAGTTCTATTTCTTTATTAGTGAAGTCAGAACACCAATTAATCTTAGATCTATTCAAGATTTAATAACATAGAGGAATACATATGGGAATATGCTCGAAATACATATATCTGAAATAAACAGGAATAACTATGGGAATGAAATATATACAAAACATTTTACACACAAGTACATGGAACTAAAAAGTTAGTAATATAGAAAGGGGATATTTAAAAAAAAATTGTTTTAAATCTGTTTTTCCGTTAACCAGCTGTCGCACCCCTACGAACGACAACCCTCAGAAGTCGAAACTTGTGCGAGTTAAGAATTAACGAGGTCTTACCTTTTAACGTGTGATTCCTAACACGGGTTGAACGCTAGCAAGTGAAAATCGATCATTCAGACTAGGGCTTGAACCACCGACCAACACGGCAGTCAATTCGAGCGACCGAAGAGATTAGTTTTTGGGGACAAAAAACTTCTTGGCTTTCAATTTCTCCATCATTATGTAAAAAAATGTGGGAACTTTTGAAGAAATCTTGTAGGAGAAATGTGTGTTTTCGTTTTTGAAAGTTCAACAAGGCACTAATGAGATGTTGAAAACACGACCCGAAACTTTGAAAAGAACACCTTAAGGATGACATATTTCTATGTAAGTTTATATTTCATATCAATGCTCTTTAATATATTATGTTGTGTAGCATTCCATGTGAATGATATTTGTCTCAATTCTTTAAAAAATGTTTGGAATGCAAACTTAATGATCAGTCGGTAGCCTGTCGATTCGACGTGGGTGCTTTGTTCACTCACTCAAATCGGCCGCCGTGTTGGTCGATGGTTCAAGCTCCAGGCTGAACCATCGGTAAAACAGTTAACGGTAAAACATACAGACAGTTGATTTTCATGTGGTTGTTTCAAAAGAACTTTTTCTTTCCTGTAATTCAATATTCATATGAAAGTAGTTTTTTTCAGTTTGCAGATACTTCTATCCCTGTTCTACACATCTATGTGAATAGTTTGTTTTGAACTTGATTAATTTCTTCCTTTCTTCAGAAGTTTTCCCCAGTTTTAGTGTTATAAAATATTCTGCAAATATTTCTTGTGATAACGATATTCAAAAGTAACAAATGAAATAACATAAATATTTTTGTGCGGATAAAATTATGTAAGTGGTGATGTTGTGGAAAGTATAATGGAATGCATCTATTAGAGCCCCACGAAACTAAATTTACCCCTGTATCCCCAGTGGCAATTTAAAAAATTATTGGAGAATCCAAAATTACATCAAATATTAAGAAAAAAGTATAATTTTTTTCAAAGTCGATGAATTCCTAATCAAACACATTATATTTTCAGTGATCAAAGAGAAAATGGTGAGTTACGAAAATATGAGTAAAAATGAATGGCGAAAAATCGCAAGAATGCTAATTTGTGCAGGCAATCAATTATTGTGACTTGAAATGAAAATAATTAAATAATAGGTTGAACGTTTGTTTGAAAGTGGCTGACAATGTTTCATGGTGAATTTTACTAGTTCGGACTTCTATTGTCTAATATGATTCTAATATGATTTGAAACCCCCGCTAATATGATTGAAACTCCCGCTAATGATTGAAACCACCGCTAATGTGATTGAAACTCTCGCCCATATGGTTGAAACTCCCGCTATTATGGTTGAAACTCCCGCTAATATGATTGATTGAAACTTCCGCTAATATGAATGAAACTTCCGCTAAACTGGTGAGGCGGAGAGTGGAAAGAGGGGATAGGTGGAAGCGTTCGAATGACCCATAAACTTCATTAGTTTGGACTTCCATTGTCTAATATTATATAAAATGATTTGAAATCCCTAAAATAACCAATATAAATTATCATCACCCGAAGACGATTGTGGATACTAACAATCGAAACGTCGTGAAGTAACTTGGTTTGGAATCACTTAAATTTCATTTTTGGGTTTTGTTTAATTGTTTTATTTCCAACTTGTATTTTATTTCACTGTAATTTCGTTTCAGGGTTTTTTTATGCTTAATAACCAGTCATTACCCGAAGACGATTGTGGATACTAACAATAGAAACGTCATGAAGTAACTTGGCTTGGAATCTCCTAATGTTTATGTTTTGTTTAATTGTTCTATTTTTTACTTTCAGGGTTTTTTTTGCTTAATATAATCGTTATTTTCAGCTATTCTTTTTAATTTTTAATTTGTATTTTAGGGATTTCAAATCATTTTATATAATATTAACCAATGGAAGTCGAACTAATGAAATTCATCACGAAAAATTATTATCAGAGAATGGAAGTCCGAACTAATAAAATGGATCATTGAGAGAAATGTCAATTATATACAAACAATAAAAAAATAAAATAAGCTATGAAAAAATGCAGAAAAATGAAAAATAGGAAAAATATTCAAAATAAGTTACTTCACGATATTTCAATTGTTAGCATACTTAATATTCCAGTTTACAGATTTTTGCATTTTTGTTAATCTTGATAATTTTTCATTTGTTTGCCATTTACAAATCAACATTGTAACAGGCCACAACAATTTGTTTTTTTTTTCACCAATCAGCGTTCTTACAAATTTTTGCAAATTTTTTTCGACATTATTTCAGTTTTAACTAACTCAAAAGAAGATTTCGGTCCGATTTTTTTAGTACTTTCAATTTTTTCAACATTCCATCCATTTCAATTTCATTTGTTGTTTCATAGATTTTCTACTTTCAACAATTTTTTTCATGGATAGAAGGAATACAATATTGATCTTTAAAAATGTTTTGAAATGTCTAATAAGTCATTTCTTTTTAAGTTACTTTTTGGTTAAACTTTTTCTAATATGTTTTTTTTTTTGCAAATAGTTATATTTGATCTATATAAAGTACTAACCTGATAGAACAACCGTAATGAGTAAAACAATAAATGAACCTGAAAAAAGACCAACTTTAAATGTAGTCCAAGGCGACTGTTGTTCACCTAGTGGAGGAACACGCAACCTTTTCATAGCCTTTTGCCTATCGCCTGCTTCCAGTTCATTAGTTACTATGTTTTCCGTATCAGCTATCATTTGATCTATGTCCTTATTGGTGAAAAAATGAGAAGTTTCTACTTGCTCTTGCCTCCATTTCGCACCCACATCAGTAGCCAATAACTGAAATATTGAATATTGATGTTTCATTAATATTCGAAATATGGTAAATTATGAAAGCGATAGTGGTGCCTACCTTATCATGTTTCTTGAGAATTTTCCTGAAACCAACGTGGTTCAAAGTCTGATAATTTTGCAGTAAAATCAAACTCAAATAAAATTCGCTGAAAGCTAGTTTGAGCTCCTGCATTTTTCGAACTGGTATATTCTTCTTCCCAGTTTTCTTCTTTCCCATATTCAATTGTTTGACGGAATCTATCAATTCGCTGTTCAAATTGGCAAACTTCCTCGTCGCCTCTGCCAATTTCTCCGCGTAAAATGTATTGATTTTTTTCAGTTCTTTGTCACAGTAATGGAAAAACTGCTCATCAAAGTTTGCAAAATGCCTCGCTACGACTTCTGGTTCCACGCTTTCGGCGGACGGCGCTTCTTCTACAGCCATGTAAAGCATGGCTTTCATTTCCTGAAAAACGAAAAATACCATTTCCACTATTTTACTCTAAAGATGCAGATACTCTTTTCCAAGTGTTTGTATACTTATATCAGGAAAATTGCATAAATATAGTCATAAAATAGAGATGATATATATACCTACTGAATGATTTATGAAAAATATAATAACTTATTTCCCAACAAAATAAAATATTATTTCAACAAGCTATATAGTTATTAGGTATTGGTCCACCATTGTTATTCATAATATTATTATGTTTACTTATTTGTACACTCTCATAAGCATCTAGATGCCTGTTATGAACTAATCTTAATGAACTAAAATCTATGGAATGGTTTTGTTGCCAAATATGATGGGCGACTGCTGATTTTTCTGATCTTCCATATTCTAGGTGTACTAAGTGTTCCTTATATCTTATTATAATAGATCTTTTAGTGTGTCCAAAATATTTTACATCGCAGTCCTTACATTTAATTTCGTAAATTCCAGACTTTTCCGAATTCTCAACTTTGTCCTTTGGATTTCCTCGAAGGCTCTGTAGTGTATGACTTGTTTTAAATACAATCTCATAGGCATCTAGATGCCTATGAGAGTCTATAAATAAGTAAAGATAATAATATTACACTATATAGCTTGTTAAAATAATATTTTATTGTCAGATTTATCTGACTGTTAGATAAAGCAATATTGTAAAATTAATTTTAAGACTAGCTGATAAGGCAACATGTAAAATTAATTTAAGACCATGAGAGGCAGGTACCTAGAGGCATCTATAGTATAATAAGGTGATTGAAACACATGTCAAGTATTAAAAACAAGGGTTTGGTGTTGGGACTAAAACTCCAGTAACATTCATTATTACACCAAAGGTTCCAAACAGTGCATCAGGAGTATACATCGTACTAATTAGTAATATTGTGAATATATTATTTTTGTCAAACAGTAGCCGGTTGGTTGGTTGGCGTGTTAGGTTCGTGTGTTTGGTTCATTGAATATTGAATTGATCCCGACTTTGGGAAGATGAATGTTCATTGATTCGTGATGGAAATCGCACGTTAAAAACTAAGACCATATTAATCCTTAGCTCGCAGAAATTTCGACTTTTGAGGGTTGTCATTCATATCAGTATCACAGCTGATTAACGGCAAAACCAATTAATTCTTGTTCTAGCCCAAAACTTTATATTGTTCAAATGGAGAGAACTTTTTCCCAAAGAATAAAAGAGCATAGAAGACTATGAAGATGAAGACTATATTTGCAAATCATTTGGAAGAGAAAGGTTTGAAACTAAAAACTCTGATAACTTTTTTTTATTAAGTGTCCATTCAAATGAGTTTAAAAAATTCCTTTTCTATGTTAAAATTTTCAATAAGTTTTACGTAAACCCAGGTAAAATTATTAGTCATTGAATAGGTAGAAAGTAAAGACGGATTTCCAGCAAACGGACTCATTTGCGACTAGTTTCATTTTCAAAAACAGAAATAAAAACTTGTTTTAGTTTCGAAAACAATCTCGATATTCATCACATACAATTTGCATCTTTCAGTAAGCTTCGAGAAAGGTGTCATTCCACTTATCAACATCAGAATGAATTGTAAATTGAATATCTAAATTTGAAATTACTTTGAAAATTAAAAACCCGTTGTATTGTGCATATTATTTAGATTTGAATCATGATCATACTCTAATCTAACTACTGGGAGTCGCTTCATTGAATCAGATAATTATTAAAATTTTTAAAAGACAGCTCAATAAATTTACTGCTTAAATTCATTTGCAATATTCAATATTTACCTTGCTTGGAAGGAAGAAATTATGTTTGAACTAGAAATTATTACCTGTGCAAGTTCAAATAGAGTATGTTTACTTTCAAATATTAGTTATTAATCAAGTTCGCAAGTACACTTTATATAAAATGAATTGATCGTGAACAGTATCAGCAGAATAAATAAGCCTTCTTGGCTGCACTGCCTCCAGATTCAAGTTTTGCACTAAAAAAGTTGACAAGTTTTTGATATCAAGCCGTAGCGAGGGGAGGTTTTAGGGGTTAAACCGTCCCCAAGGAACCTTGATGGAAAAATTAATAATATGAATATGAATTAGTAATATGAAACTGTTAAGTCTGTTGAATTGAAGCTTTCCAATCATCTCTCGATAATTATTTGGTACAATAACTGTGATATGATTTTTTTATTCAAGTTTTTTATGTGTGGTAGGTATCTTATTCAAATAACTGTTGCAATATTTCATAAATCAGTGTAATGTGTGAAAGCTATTTTCCGTTTTTTTACCATGCTCTGCAGGTTTTATGCCTGACGTTTCGTCTACTACTGCGGTATACATCATCAAAGGGGCAGTGGCCGAGTTGGTACAGTGGTGCAGATGAAACGTCAGACATTAAAACCTGCAGACCACGGCCAAAAAATTCGGAAAATAGCTTTCTCATAGTTATCTTCGGCCTTGAAAGTTTACATTTTTTTATTGGTGTAATGTTTTGAATTATTATTTTATATTTGCATATTATGTTTCTTATGTAAAAAAAATGTAATATGTCTTATCTTTTAATTACCTTCTGAACTGTTTTTTTTTAATTTTTTGTAAATCAGTCTTGTGTTGAATGAAGCATTAATGCTAATATTTATATTCGGTATGAACTCAATATGAACACGCCTGAGGAAGCTATTGAAACACGTGTTGCGGTTTTGTAAAATGTTCAGTGAAAATCTCGCAATAAAGAGTTACTTGAATACATTATGGATTTTGGTCAAGTACTGGCCAATTCCATGTGTTATAGTTAGTAAAAATATCTACTAGTTTAAATTTTATATAATAATAATAATAAATCGTCTTTATTTATATTTGGACACATATGTAAAGAGATAACAATAATAGCTATTCGACAAAGATAAAGTGGTGAAGTGTCACCCGTGGGTGTTTTTCAACTTGACTATGGAAATACAATATTAATTTACAATTTTCTTAATTATCTTAGCTATAATATCTACGATGAGTATAATTCTATTACATTGTAGGATAATTTTGCTGTCTGAGATCTATCAAATTAATGAGTACCTTAAATTCATAAAGTGATTGACTGGTCATTATCCGTTCTGTAGATGCAGAGTTCGACATTTGTTCAACTTTTTTTTGAAGTTCATTTTTTGAAGTCGACTACTGTCAACACTCCATAGAGCGGGTCCATAAATGTAGTCACAGTAAGCAAGTTTCGATAATATAAGGGATTCACATACACGAATTTTCAGAGCGGAACTCATGAATTGTCTACTTGGATAAAGTTGTTTGAGTGTATTATATGAACCTCGGCAATGTTGATTGACATGTTTTGTGAACCTCAATTCATTGTCTAACCAGAGTCCGAGATTTTTTGTTTCATATTTTATGGGAATTTTTTCCCCACCCAAAATGATGTCGATTGAGGTACTGGCTAGATTACGTTTGAGCTACGGTCCGAAAAACAATGCACTGGACTTACTCGCGTTCAACTTCAGATTATGTGCTGCAGATACATTCATCAAAGAATCCAGATAAGAATTTAAAGCAGCGGTAACATTGGGTTTCACTTCATTTATTTATTTATTTGAAAGATAAGTACAGCTGGGTATCGTCCGCGTAATGGTGTATGCGGCAGAATTTGACGAATGAATGAAAATCTGAGATGTACAAAGAAAATAACAGTGGGCCCAATATTGATCCTTGCGGAACGCCATGGCTCAAAGCAAGGGTCTCTGAGGATTCAAGGTCATGAACCACTCTCTGGATTGTTCCCTTCAGGTAACATTCCAATATAACTTGAACCTTTATTTACCTGCTACAAACACATGTAAAAATGTGTAACATAGTTGAATATATTTTTATCTATCCATTACATAACTACTGATATCAAATAAATGTCATAGTTCTCTGCAAAATGAATGTCATTCAGTTCAAAAGAGTCTACATGAATGGTAAACTTGTCACTCGCTAATATTCTTACATTTAGCTCTTATCAGGAAGGAATTAGTAAAGTTTTTAGGCCTTACAACAGATAAACACCTTACTTGGAAAGACCATTGTGAATCCCTCATGTCTAAATTGTCATGTCTCATATCTATTTTTCAGTCTTAGATCAATTTCAAGTCTGAATAAACTAGCTGATTTACATTATGCACAAGTAGAATCTTGCCTTTGTTATGGTATATGTTTATGGGGAAACTCTACATCATCAGTTGATGTGTTCCTTGTGTAAAAATGCATCTTCCTTAGAATTGCTGGAAAACCAAACACATTCATGAAGACAATCATTTGAAGAATTTTACCCAGCCTGTATATACTGGAATCTGTTTCTCACATATACAAGTACAAAAACAAATCTAACAACAATCAGAGATATCATGATGTTATAATATATTCAAAAAGATCATTAAAGTGTTTCTTTTGCTAGATTAAAGTCAATAATTAATTTGCCCTAATATATGGTTGAAGATTTTCTATGCTCTTCCTCCATCAATCATAAATAGTGACAATGAAAGGGTTTTCAGAAAATCAACGAAACATTGCTGCAATGGTTTCCGGAGACTTGGAAGAAATGGACGGCTCCCCAAGTAGTGAACAATAAAAGTTGCGGACACGTTTTTTCAATTCATTAATCCCAAGAAACATAACATGTTGATAGCACGGACAATGTAACGATTATATTTGAGGTGTTCAATTAATTGCCACAGACAATAAGGGTAGATTCATGCACCAATCTCAACACATGCAATTTAATTTGTATGCCTTGAGAATTCATGTTTTTCATTTGTTATTACAGAAAATTTCAATTCCTGCCCATATATATTATGAGTAAGTATATTAAGACAACATCTATGCTTCTGCACGAATTTTTCCACTAAAAATAATTAAAGTTTAATCGTTTATAATTTCTTAAAAACTCAAAAGTGGATGCATAAATCTTAAGGTTAAAATATAGCATAACATAAAGGACCATTGAATATTTAGGACTATACAAAATACAAAATATACTGAAATTCCAGTTTGTCAAGAAAGTGAAACCTTTTTATCATTTGTGATAATTTTTGACACTTCGAATGTGACAGTTTTAAAAGAGTTCAGATTCACATATAACCTATGAAGTGCACTTTCCAAATAAAAGTAATTAATCAACAAAAATGTGCTTCCCTACTAGCAAAATATTAGTACTCACCTCGTAATTTATATATTGCTTTCTCCATTCTGGCGTGATGTGTGCGGTAAGATGTTCAGCAAATTTCATACTTCAATTCCTTTCCAACAATGTCATTTAACAAATAAATTGGTAATAAAGGCACGGACAGACTATATGAGAGATCAGTAACACAATTATGATTGTTTGAAATTAGTTCAGAGATATTATGAACTTCTCCTTATCTGAATATAAAGGTGATAATCATATGTGTAAACAAAGCATTATTTGATCATTAAATAAATGTCTTTGATTGGAAAAATCATCATGGGCCTGTATATTCAACCGCTTAAGTGGGTTAACTGGAACTGTAGTCTTGGAAACTGGTAAAATTTAAGGATAAATTTCTGTAACAAAAATTATTTTCTCAATACTTTTTACTTCTACTCTGACAATTTTTGGTCAGATAGAACTATTTCAGGTGGCAGGTATGCCCTCATCTGCTCTGCACAGTCACTGTAATAATGTTTATTTTCGTTTCGTCTTTCTTTATCTCACTTCATACTTCCATCACTATATCCCTTTCTAAGAGGGATAAATGAATGTGATCTCAAGAGCTCAGATTATCACATACAACCCCGTGTATAACATAATTATTACTCAGATTGTTGGTAGTGGCTAAGAAACCAATATGGCGGTTAATTACAGTACAAAAATTTATATTAAAAAGTGTTTATGATTAGGGAAGCGCAGAAAGAAGGTCACATCATATTTTTATTTTTTGAATAATTCCAACTTTGAAAGTCAAAATTGAACAGCAAAATATGTTATGAAAAATATAACACTCGGGATTTTCTCTGAATTTCATTTATATTTCATCTTCTAGTTAATGTACCACACAGGAACTGGTGAGTTTAACGTGGTAACTGTGATTTGACAGTTCTAATGACAATGTTTAATTTTTATAATTTAATGAATATTTTACTTTAGAACATTCCGAAAAAGACTATATTTCATTTTACAAACGGAGGAAATTGGTCTTAACAAGGTTATATTAGACTATCAACGCGTCACAAGTGAGATTTTATTTTATTTTCTCTAAGAGCTAGGAATTAATCGGATGAGGATTTTTTTGGAGCATTTTTACTGAGTTAGATACTCTTGTATCTGATATTAATGTCCGTTTTCATGAATTTTAAAGTTAGTAACCCTGGTATGGTCCGAAACTAACCAAAATCCTAGTTATGCGTCCCAAAACTAGCCACTATACTGTCAAATTCATAAAAAAGTGCTGACATTCGGAACATTGAAAATTGGTGTACGTTATCCAAATGTCCATACTGTTATATTGAGTTTCATTTGAAAGTCTTTTCTATTATATTCATGATCTACTTAATTTTCTTGATATTTATTACTGGAAAAAACTCCAGTAATATTCATTACTACACCAAAGGTTCCAAACAGTACATCACAAGTTCTTGATATTTATTTGAGGCACTGGCAGTTCTTGAACACTGATTTTATTCCACAGACGAGTTTCTCGTCACAACAAAGCAACTGAATCATGCACTCAACACATCGCTTCCATGAAATGTTCCATTCTGTTTACACTATTTATTTATGCCTCACTTGATTATGTTTGTAATACTTTCAAAATATCATATGTTTTATTGTATAATTTTATTCATTGTGTACTTTAAATTGTATCTATTAATATATTGACATGCCATAAATGTATTTATATATGTAATGTGGTGAAAATATATCTATCTATCTATCACTGATTGTTGAAACTTCACTCAGCGACATTTAATACAATTTATAGTCAACCAATGATAATCAAATATCTTTCGTTTTTGATATGTTAATTGTCAGTTTTGATGCGTTAATTGTCAGTTATTCAGGTGCATGAACTGCTAGTTGAAAGTTTCTCAAAAAGTAACTTAATGAGTGAAAACGTAGCATGGTATTTTTGAACGTCGACAAGTTACATTTTGTTAGTAAAGTAACACCAGAAACAACACTGGTTTCTTGGCTAATGTTACAAGTTTGGACTTCCATTGTCTAAAATGGTAAAAGAACAAATGAAATTGAATGGAACGTTAGACACATTGCTGATAATTCAATATTTACATACACTTGTTGTTTCATAGAACCTATTAACGCTGTTTTGGACTATGGAAGTCCGAACAAACATTCATATTTACTTGAAATTCTCAAAACTGTCAAATGACATATCACAATAAAGTGCATGGCTGTCTCTAGATTCTAGTATGAGATCGTGATCGCTCGTGATTTTTGCCGATCCTTAACGTTGCTTTACTTTTAATAATTTCGTTTACGTAATTAGTTGCAGGTTCATTTTAGACAAAAATAATCTCAATTTTCAAATATGTCTGCATGGAGACAAGCTGGATTGAAGTGAGTATAAAACTAATGGAGAAAATTTGAGATTAGCCGTACCTATACAACTATACTGGACTTCTTGAACTTACATTCTAGTTTCATCAAATATTTCACCCCCTAATCTAACAGATCATACTGTTCTCCTCAAATCACTAAATCTAAGTAATTATTCCTTGGACAAAATTTCAATTTATAACCATATTTTGAATCTAAGGAATGTTTTTCTCACACTCCAGGATTGTGAAAACACCAAATTTTGTCAACCAAGTAGACATCATTAGAAGGTGATTTTAACGAACTTCCCAAACTAACATAGCATCAATTTATCTCGCTCTCAGTCGTTATGGCACTCAAGAAGTTGAGTCAAGATGCCGGACGAAGAGAAATTAGTCAAAAACCGTAGGTTAAAATCTTTATATTGGAGTGGGGAAAACTTTGCTTAGATTCAGTCTACGTTAGATTTCATTTCCTATTATTTTCAATGTTTAACCACTTTATTTATTAATAGCTACATAAATTACTCCAACATTGCCGCTAAGTTGTTGAGGCAGGCATTGAAACCTGAATTAAGGGCAGATGCTATGAAGAGGGCCGACACACATTTAAAAGTCACAAAATGGGAAAATGGAAAACCTATCAGTGAGTATTCTTTTGCAACTGTAATAAAGGAAAAATTGTCTCATAAAAAAATATGTTTTAAATTTTGTAATTGTTTTGTTATTATATCATTTGATTTTTTTTCATCTATAAAATCTGAATATTTCAATCAATAAAATTTACTTCTACTCCTACAGATGCTCGAGAATGAAAAAGTATTGTAAGTTCTTGAGGGTGATTTATTGATATGTTACCAACAATAATGATACGTTTACAACCTGTTTTGACCCGAAATAACCAATTTATCAATTCCAATAAAACTTTTTTGAGTTCAGCTCTAACAATGTTAAGTTTAGCTCATAAGGAGTGATTATTTCTGTGATCTTGAATTTATAACCCAATATACCTTTGAGTTGCATGGTGAATGTGTTTTGGAGTTTCTGTGATTTCAACTCCCTTAATATTCCGTTACTTTTTACTTGTGCTCTAATATATTTTCTCTTTTTGCAGAAGAATCTACGTACTGAATGACCTAGTACAGAATAAGCTTCAAATATTTGTTAAATAGTGAAATACAAGTGAATATGTATGATTGTCAATAAATAATTGTAAGTTGTGTATGCTGTCCACTTTATATTTGCAAGTCATCAAATTGAACTAGACATCCTGTAAAAATTTCAATTACTTGATTAAAATTTTACATATGATCAAATCAAATATTCAATAAAAGGAAATCTTACGTTTTATGTGAATATATAACATGTGACAATAATTATGAGACTTTTTGTTTTTGTGGCAAATGTGAAGTAAAAATAAATGTATGAAAATATCAAAATGAAAAATTTGAATGATGAAATGTCACATTGGACAATTTTATACAGGGTATTTAAGAATTCCTTGAGCAAACTTTCAGTGTTATACTTACACATAAGTGAAAATAAAAAATAAGGCTCCCTTAAAGAGGTAAGACAAGAATTTCAAGGATTAAAATTATTTAAGAAATACAAAAATTGTTATAAATAACAAAATGAAAATGCTCAAATCAAAAAATAACTGAACTACTAAAGGGTTAGGGAATGAAAGGTTTTGGCTTTCTATTTCTCCATCTGTATACAAAAAATGTTGAAATCTTCCAAGGAAAGAAAGAAAGCAATTTAATATAAACTACAAAGATGTGTAGCTCATGCAAAGGAGTAACTTTCAGACACAAACTAGAAGAAAAAACCTCTCGAAACAACTACTTTTATATGAACTTTGAATTATACAAAAAACACCTTTCTCTATTCAGTTTGTATTCCAACCATTCGCAATGGAATATGATCAGATGTCATTCATAGGATTTCTACACAATATAATGAACGAAAGAATTAAAATTTCACTTACATAAATTACTGTCATTCTCAATGGCGGATATTAGTGTTTTGGAATGATACACTTGTCCTATTACCTCTTCAGCACCAATCTAGATATTATTGCAAGATAAAGCACTGAATCCATTTATAAAACTACGACCTTATGGCACGAATGAGTTGAATTTACTCATGTCATCGATAACAGTAAGTACAGCTTATCAAATTTAGGGCTTTCTGGCCCAATACCAGACAGCAATGTTTCGAACTGCGATAGATATCATCAGTAGAGGCTTCGGACAAATGTATAGTTTGAACTCGACAGTTCTAAGCAAAAACATTCCTAAGTAAGAATTGAGAATGACGATTTTCTCTATGAAAATTTAATCTTTTGCATCAACATAAACCTTCTACCTCATTCAACTAAGAGGATTGAGGGTCATTTTAAAATTTGATATTCTGTAGGGATGAAAATAATTAGAAATCAGGTTTTTCAAAGAGGATACAGAAACTGCTCACCTCTTATAATCTGTCCTGATGACCAGGTTTACATTTCTAGGAAAGTAATCTCGAAAAATCCATTACTTGGGAAGGGTAATGATGCTAAGGATTGAAATAAAACACCTTCAACAGAAACTCTAGTATTTATAAAAGTATCAAATATTTTGTGTTAACCAAATAACAATGAAATCAATTTTTTGTCATAAAAAAAGTAAAAGCTGCGATAGATGAAACTGTCATAGAATAACCTGTAGTCATTCATGAACACACATATTTCGGCAAGATCTCATTTGTCATCACTTAAAAGTTTCAAGTTGAGCTACCAAGCAGAGTAGTAGATAAACTGCCAACTGAGAACTCGCTTTCTGTATTTGTCGAGCTTGTACAGAACTCAAAAAGCATTGTATTCATGGCCTAATACCAGACAGCAATTTTTCGAACTGAGTTTTCAGTTCAGCTACGAAGCTTAATAAATATTCTCGATAAAGACAGTCTTACTGGGCCATTGACCTTGAAAATCTTTCCTATAGAGATTTCAAAATATATAAACCTACTTTTAACAAAAATATATACTTACTACAAACAATTTTTTTGTCATAATATATTAAGGAAACTTAAAAAAAATGTATATCATAAGACACAGATTCATTATTTCACCCACAGCACTTCCACCTTTCCATCTGGTGAGATTTAATTCTGTGATATATAACAGTTAAAATATTCACAACATAAATAATAATAATACGTCTTTATTCACCACAAAAGTACAATTAAAACAGATAACAAAAGAAAAAAGAAAACAACTTTCAGTATAAAGGTGTATAGGCGGAGTATCAGCCAAAACTATTTTTCAACTCAACCTGGAAATAGCAATAATGAAACAATATTGTCGAGTTAACAGTCATACTGTCATGACAAGATCAGAAAATGTATGCAACCACTGTAGAAAATTTCTTTTTGTAATGCCAAGGTCGGGAACGTACAAGAGACTAGACAGTTATGTAGATCTTTAGTCTTTTTTTTTAAAGTTTTTTATTGCATAAGATCTGAACTCACGAGAGAGTTGATTGTAATGTTTACTTTTACTTTTTACTCCTACAAACACAATATTGAATTGTAATTAAAGTTTAGGTGCATTATACGAGAAGCAGCGGGTGAAGATGGAAGATTTGTGTTTGGGGATGACTAACACTGAACGGTTCCTTGTAGTAAAACTATTCATTGTTGAGAATGTTCTAAGCCTCTTCAGTTAGTGGTCAAATTGAGGAGATATCAGCTGCCTGGGGACGTAATAAGAAGTTTGGTTAAATCTCAAACAGTGAAAGAAATGTCTCCAATTCTTTTATTTTTCAAATTGTTAGTACAATTCAAAGTTGATTTGACCTAGAATTTAGATAAAATTCCCCAAACGTCAGCACCACTAGTCGTTGTTTTATGAACTTTCTGAAAAACCTGACTACCGTAAATAAATTCTCATAATGAATTGTCACTAATAACAGAAAAAATTACTTATTACTTCTATCAACTATAAAAACAATACTTGGAAAGCACTGCTCACTTCATTTTTGACAACTGACAAACCCCCTCTGTCAATGATTGGAACTGAGGAAAGTTACAATCCATTTATCCTCTGAAGGAATTTTCAATTTTGTATTTTGAAGAAATTGAAGTTTCAATTGTTACTCCAAGCATTTTTCACAACTTTGTTGTTTTGAAATCAAAATATTTGTTCCCTGTTGCTCAGGGAAAGTTGGAGAAGGATAAATATTCAAGAAAATAGTTTATCAAGCTTGACCAGAATACTATCTTACATGATGGATTTCCGGGAAACTTTTTTTACAGCAACATGCTGCTACAGGTTTTCCCAAATTTTTCTTGCTTTGATCGAACCCTTCAATTATTATTTTGATAAATAAAGTTTTACTACGTGCATATTCTAAACACCAGAGCGTTAATCATCGTATGATCTCTTTGGTAAACCATTCAAATTTAGTAAATGATCATCTGGATTGTTCAAAGTCTTAGGACCATCTCCTATGGTCGTATGTATCAGATATCTGAGTGCTCCATATTTATCCAACACGTTATGCTCAAATACTGATTTCAACTCCTATAAAATAAGTACAATCAATGATATGTTCCGTATCACACTTGAACGAATCTTACCTCTGAAATTGGTTCCCGAGTTATGGGTATTCCGGTAATATAATCTGCCTGATGAGAAGTCACTGGGGGAAAAACGTAGTTGATCACAGAAAAAATTTCATCTACTACAGAGTCAAGCAAATACAAACATGCATTCGGACCAGCATCAAATGTATAAGCTACCTGAAAATTCAAATCAAATTATGAGTTGTTTTTTTGTCGGAGTATAAAAATTGTACAAAGAAATTAATTTTGAAAAACCCACTCTTGAGAACAATGTTTTCTTGATTTTTTCAAATGGAATACCTCACCTTAGACGAGTTTTTGAATTTGTTGTAAGTGTGAACCATATTAACGATTGCATGAGAAGTGTCGTTCATGTATACACAAGGTGGAAACGTATCTAGACAAACAGCATGAAACTGATTAGAATCCTCCATCGTAATTCGAGCAAATTTTTCAAAATCTTTCATCAGTATTGCTTCCTTCATAGCCTCGATTTTCTTGGGTACAATTTCGGTAGCTCTATACTCCAGAAGCTTTGATGTTTCTACGCTTCGCTGCATACCGGTCGTTGAACTGTATTTTTTTTTCTGGTCGTCTACTACTAGAATCAGAACCCTCATTTCGGGCCAATGCGACGCTGGAGCTATCGGCCTTGCTATGGAATCTTCGCCTGTTGGGCTGGATCCCATACACCACTGAACCTGAAATATAATGAAAATAATAATTGTTTTTCATTGAAAAGTGATGCCTGTGTTTTCATGACATAAATTCTACTCGATTATTGTATTTTATTAAACGAGAATTTGTAGTTGGATGGGAAATTGACTATATAAGAAAGGCTACAGAGCAGAAAAAAATTGTCATCCAGAAAAAGTGCAGAAATGATTTTGAAGATTTCATTACCTGATTTCTAGTGTAAAAATTTGTCCGATTTGATTGATTGTCGAACTATATCAATTAAGTTGAAAACCAGAGCCCAAACACATCAGTGGTACTAGGCTGAACCATAAATGCGTTGTTGGACTCTACTGTCCTTAACGAACATGTCTGAATAAGGTCGATGACTTCTCCTCCTACGAAGACCCCATCTATGGGATCGACAGGACTCAATCCTCAAATATTAAAGATAAACAAGCCTCCCATAGATGGCGTCTTTGTAGGAGATGTCGTCAACCTTACTTATCTCAATGGCGATGAAGTAGAGTTCCAGAATGGTAATTAAGTCTGGATCTTAGTCAAGAATTCATGATGACAGTTCAAAGTTGTCCCTTGATATAAAAGTAACAGGTCAGTCCATTCATAATTTGCAACTTATGAGATTTAAATGTTCCTCTTATTTGTTTATAGTACTTTTTTGAAAGCTGTCAAAATGTTGTGTTAAGTCTATAATTCCATAATGTTATTCTGTAAATTGGCCTTCTACAGGTTTGGAAACTGAGAAGTTATTATTACAGAACCTGTACCATCATCCCTAATGTGCCTTCTGCAACCCATAATATAGGAGTACAAGGATAACTTTTCCACTTGAATTCTATGTCTTGTCTATTTCTGCCTGGTGTGTCCAGGCAAATAAATCTGTTCAGGTTCAACCTGAACAGTGAACGTGTGCAATTGAATGGTATGGAAGAGAAACAGCAAAGACAGTCTGCCTGCATATCTCTATCTTTCTTCGCCTAGAGAGCATCTCAACAACCAGACTAGACCTGACAGACAGTAAATACAGTAACTCACCCATCCTCCAAAAATACTCCTACATGCACTGCCAGACCCCCTTCTCGCAATAGCAGAAATGTCACCTTCGATTTGAAAGAGAGCTGCTAGAGCATGTACAAGACAGGCATAACCTGCTGCAGAAGATGCTAATCCAGCTGCCGTTGGAAAATTGTTTTCCGAACATATGCTGAGGTTCCAGTTCAGCTGAGGTAACCCTGGATTTGCCCTACTTCGGACTGGAAACCAATAGAAACGTTTTATTATTCCTTACATTGTTAATATCGTACAAGTGGCAAATATCTTGAAAAAGTGTTTAGTTTTAGTTATTTTTGGAAAAGGTAATCTAATGTCAGTTCTATCTCTGTGCAAAAGCTAATAAATTAAACTCGGCAATAAGTAATTACCAATTTTATTTCATTACAAAAAATCTTGAGAAATCATTTACATAAATTATTCTATATAGAGGTCCCAGAAGAGTTTTGTGACATTTTTCTTGGGTACATAATATTTTTTCATTAAAACTGTGTTTTTTTGTTACTATTCTGTAGATACAGTACTGCCAGTAAGCTTATTCATTCATTCTTTTTTCATGTTTTTTCAATGTTTATATTACAAAGTACCCATCTGATATTTTACATCAACTCATTAAGTCAAATTTAAATAACCTAATCAATAATTCATGAAGGATCTGAAAAATGTTAAATACCACTCACTTTCTTGTAAACAATTCAGCAACCTTGGGTTTTCAAAGGATTGCTTTTTTCCGTTTAACAAAAATATGTTCTCTTTCAATGTAGAGCTAGCTAAAATCGTAGTTTTGGTACACATCTGAAATAAAATGATTTAAGGGAGGTTTGCTTTATAACTGTCATTATTATTTCTACTTACTGCATCTACACTGAGTGTACCGCTCAGAGAATCATTAATGGGTAGAATCAGATCTTCATCTCTTTTTCCCCCTAGAAAAAAGAGGTGTCTCAAATGAGTAAGCAATAATGGATACAAATTTTTTTTGTTTATATTGACAGCTTCGATCTTCTTGAAAATTGAAATGAAACAATTTCTGTCATCTTTTAATTAAAACTTTAAAAGAAGACAGATATACCTTTAATGTTTTCGAAATAATTAAAGCTGTCTCATTCATTAACATCTGAAAAACAAAAAAAAAACAGTGAACCTTGTCCAAATAAATATTTCCCCTATTAGTTGAATCTGTCAAAATACCAAATTTTTTTGCCCTGATTGGTGACAAAAACATTGAACTAATTTCAGGATATACTTCAGTATATGCCTTCATTTTATTCATTGAATATACCAATAAAACATTTACTGAATGAAAACTAAGCAGCAATGAAAGTAGAGTCAAACTAAAAAATAAGAATTTTTGTATTTATGAGATCAAGAAGATCAATACTCCGGTTGAATATTCACAATCAATATATATTGATGATTGAATTGAGTATGCACTGCACAATGTGTTTTAATTTTTTTATATGTTTCATCATTTATATGTACTTTACATATAGTTCAATATTCGATTTCATAAAATTTATATTTTATATTATAGTACTCAAAAGCTAAACTTTTGTTGTCAGAAATGTAATTGAAATAAGTCTGTTCATCTATCTATTATATACTGAAAGAAAGAAGAAGTACTCAAGACTTAATACTTATACAAAAAAATAATCTATCTTAGAAATATATGTCCTTCAATTTAAATAAAAATCTGATCCCAAAATCTGAGGAAATTGGATAATACAGAAGGATAGTAAAAGATAACTAAAGAAACAAAGTTAAATCCCTGTGGTTTGGAAATGGAAATGACATATTGTGTAAGAAAAAATTCATTCTTGAAAAAAAAAAGACATAAAAAATGGAATTTTACAAAAAGGTTGTGAGAACATTAATGGCATAGAAGAACACGCTTGCTTAATATAAGATTCCTGAGGAGAATCAATAAATATCCAAGAACAAATAATCGTACTCTTCTTTTGAGAAGAAACAAGGACACTATAAAAGTTGATGATTATCACATACTGAAGGGTAGAAGTATCACTGTGGCAATATTGTAAGAAATGGAACAAAAGAAAAGCAATAAAATGACCACGACAAAAAATTTGTAATAATATAATTATTTTCTTACTTATAACTGCATTTATTCCTCAATTACTGAAAAAAAATTTGGATACTGTAACTTGAAAAAATAAATGACTGAGAACACTAGAGCATTAATAAGCAACTCTACAACACTTCTCTGTGGTTATAGAAAAATTTTGGGGCTCATCTACTTCTATACTCACAATATTTAATAACAGCTATATTAACTGGAGCAACACTTGTGACCATCATCTTGATTGATACAGCTGACTACAGTCCAGAATCCTATAACAAAACCAACTCATTAATTATTACTTGATTTATTACCCAGATTACAGTGTGACTATCTCATGAGACTGTCGAAAAAGAAATGAATAAGCATGTGAAAATTAGGTGAAGTTATTTTTAGTAATTTTTTGTATTTTAAATCACAGTAATTGAATTTAATAGGAAAGCACTTTCTTCCTTATAATTAAAAATAAAAACTACTCATCACCAGGGTAAATAATGTTTTTGAATATACAGGTTGTAAGTTCTTATATTCGAAAGGATGATTTTCTTATAAAATTGAAGATTTTTCAAGACCTTTTAAGATATAGTATAGTTAATTCAAATGAAATGATATACTCAAAAGTGTAGTTAACATGGTGAATTATAAAGTTGGTTATTGAGGATTTTTTAATGTCATTTATTTGGGACTAAAGGAAATGTTGAGAAACTCATTCAAAACTATCCACGGTCAAAATTCAGAAAAACGACAAATGGAAGTAGTGGTAGGTTCTAATTCTAAGAGTTCCTCTGAATAGAAACGTTTTATAACATTTATATGGATTTTTTTTTCAGTTAAATATCAACATGCATTTGGGGCAACCATGTAGGTATTATCATAGAATGTAGGAAGGAATATCACCTTTCTCACATTTGATCCCTATTTTATATTGTTTTTTATTATTGATATGGAACATTAATATTTCACAGCTCTCAAAATAAGTGGCAGTTGCAGGTTATCAATTTCAATAATTACCTAGTGTGAAAATTCACTGAACGGCTTGTAACACATAAGACTGATGACAAACTACTGAATTTTAAATTTATGCCACATATACAGTCCTCAAACTATTTTCTTAACAGAAATAACAGTATTTACATATTAGGTAAAGAAAAGTTTACCTTTGTGGACCGCTGTACTACAAGCATATACATTGAGAAGCAATAGTTTTACTCCTGAAACATATTATTTTGATGGTTGATTCAA
This sequence comes from Leptinotarsa decemlineata, assembly GCF_025532065.1. Classification (NCBI taxonomy): domain Eukaryota; kingdom Metazoa; phylum Arthropoda; class Insecta; order Coleoptera; family Chrysomelidae; genus Leptinotarsa; species Leptinotarsa decemlineata. The sequence goes on along the minus strand of NW_027412573.1, from coordinate 8,860,529 downwards.
GATTCATTATTATAAAGTAAAATGAGGTTAGGATTTCTTGTGGTTAAATATCTTATGTTGGGAGGGTTATATGTATGTGTTTATTATTTAGTTTTTCAATTTTAAATTCTATGTTGTGACATATCTCTTGATTATCCCTTGAGTTTATTTTTATATGACTTCATATTAACTTCCATACTGTGATATTATTAACTTTTCGTATCAAAGTGGCTATACCACCGTACCCGTCATGTCGATCTTGTCTAATGATATCACAATTTTTTTATATTAATTTTTTAATGTTGCTTCAATCCATGTCTCATTTGAAAGAATAACATGTGGATTACTTTTATGTATTATATCAACCAGATAATGATAATTCATATTAATACTTCTTATATTCCACTGAATAATTTTTATGTATTTAGGGTTCCCCTGTCTATCAAATGTTTAATAACATTCGGGTAAATCTACGTCTCTGTATCGACTGGTTTTTTCGTACGTTTGTACTAGTTCAATTATTTTTGTTATTGTTATTGTATGTATTGGTAGTTTTGTAAAGTAGGTATTCGTAAAAATTCTTTATCAAAGTTTGTTCGTCCTTGTCGTTAGATTCAATCAGTCGATTTTTTCATTATTTTTCCATATTGTATTATTTGTCTCATTTACTGAACTTTTCGGTATAACTCTTGCGTTTATTTGTTTTTGACTGATAATATGGTTTAAAACTATTCCATTTTCCGGGTGAAATATTCTACCTACCGTATTCATGAGAATGTCATTCATTTCTTATCTATTATATATCTTGTCTACCTTTTTTTTCCTCATATTTATTCCTATACTTTGAGCATATGTACGATTATGATTCTGTGAGTTTTTTTTTTGCGGCATCAACTGCTAGGTTATTAGCCGCGGTTAGTTTAATTATAGAGCATTATGTTTGTGACTGAACTGAATTCGCTTAGAAGTATCCGTGATACGTCATGAGTAATATGTGTTGCATACTTAGGGGTCTTTATTCATATATACAGGGTTTTTAATAATTTAATGATGATCCTGAGGAAGCATAATCCTCAGATGATTTTCAGAAAAATACTTTTATTGAACATAGGTACGCAACCGCTCTATTTCGGAGATATAGAATGCTAAAATTTAATGAAAAAAAAATGATTATAATATCTCTGAAACCGTTTTGGCTTTTTTTTCAAGTACGCAAAAAATACATGTTTTCATGACAAATTCTTTCTCAATGCTCATCAGTGGCGTCCCTGTTAACATGATCTGCAATATTTTTATCAAAATCATGATACGCCACTGTCCTTTTTCCAAATTTTTGTAATTGCCCTCTTTCTTCTCATAAAAATAGTAACCTGTCTTTTTTTCATCCGGCGAAGTAGAAAATAAAATACTTGTCTGTGTGCGAAATCTGCGGTTGAAGTGTCGTAATACGATTATTTTGTGGGCTAGACACATCTTCGTTGTCAGTATAAACAATTTTGACACTTCTCTAGCTACATAGGTGATATTATTAACGTTCATTAAAAAAACCTGGTAAATTTTACAACTACGGAATTAACAGACATACATTTAATACTTGTATAGGCTTGTTGACGGGAACACATACGAAGCCAGGCAGGGCCGTAGCGAAAAGAAAAACCAGGGGGGGAGGGAATCCAAATTTTTCCAACCCCACCAGCAAAATTTCCCAACTTTCTAAAAAATGAAAGCCGAGGGATCAGTTACTACTATAATATATTAATTTTCTTACTTAGCTATCCAATGATTGGCTGAATGCTTATGCCGGTTAGGGTATACACAAACAAAAATACATTTTGGTAATTATAAAAATAATAATAGGAATCATCCTACTTTGGACCAAGGTCCTTGGTCTTCCACCATATCCACTGTGTATATGAATGTTCAATACAGATGAAAGGAAACAACACTTAATATTGTGCTTATTGTTTTCTACTAAAAGCGAAAAGCGAAAAGAAGTTATGCATGTTGGGAAATCCCGACCTTCTCCTGGTTCCTTTATTTTTCTTATTACCTCTTTCTTTCTTTTCTCTCATTTTCATTTTTTTAATTTTTATTTATTTTTTTACCATTATTTTTTTCAATCTTCACGGCCCAAAATTTCCCAACTTTTTCCCTAGTCGAAAAAGCAGGGGGAGACTCCCCCCATCCCCCCCATGGCGACGGCCATGAAGCCAGGGGATTGTATCAAGAGCGTTTCCCAAGTATAATTATTCCTGATGCTTGAACGATTTCAAGCACCCACAATATTATTTGTGTTTAAATAAACAATTATTAATTTTAGTATTTTTCAATAAATACGCAAACGCACGCCACTGCAGGTGATAAAACGAGAACGGTGATAAAACCTATTGTTTGCGACCCCTTTACACAAAAATAGGGTGGACCTGATAAAGTATTATAAACCGGCCTACACCTGTTGTGGCAAATCATAATGAAATCACACAATTCTGTATGAGCACCCTGTCAGCGTTTTGCATTTATAATAAGCATTTATGACTTCTTGTTATTAGAAAACAGAGTGCAGCCCGCCCAAATTTCGACTTTTGGGGGTTACACTTCACAGGGCGACAACAGTTGATTAACGGATTTTTTTGTCAAACCCTTATCGCATATATACCATCATCCCGTACTTTAAACTCGTAACAAGGGAAAGTTTAATGACGATAGCCACATCATGATGCATTTTAACATGTCGAGGATGATGTTTGGGGACTCTGGTATTTCCTACTTCCTACCAATTATCGTGGACAAGGTTCGCGAGCACATGTCACACTGGTTGATTTGCCAGAATGAAAAATGAAACAATGGTCATTGGAGGTGAACTGTCTGAAACGGAAGAGACCATTTGAGTTTCCCCTTCCAAGAGAGAAACCCATTCAGCTGATTCTTCCCACTCCTCCTACAGGTGGTACAAATCACCGTGGTATACCTGTATGACGCGACAGTAGATACCTATCAACCCACTGACATTGAATACTTTAAGTAGTTTGAATTCCTCAATCCGTTTAGACCCGTTTCCTACAAATTACTATGTGAAATACCATTGAGTGATTTTATTGACGTCCAAAACTGGTTCCGAATGTCCAAAACAGTGTGAAATTGGTGTATAATTTATTTGGTTGCGCTAAATTACCTATGTAAGTAAAAAATAGATGAATTAGTAAACAAAAACCCTAACATTTTTTATAGTTTAGTTGAATTTATACCAGAAAAACTTTTGTTTTATTTCCTCGAATTTTGCGACAGCAAAATATTCAAATACGATCCATGTAGGTGTACTTATTCTTATTCGTATGTATTCGAAATTTATTTTTTTATTTTAATTTGGCAATTACTGAAACTAAGGAGTTTCAACTGATGTTCTGCAAAAAATGTATCGAAAGTTTTTGGGAAGTTACATGCACATAGTTGAAGCCTGCAAAATAATTAGGCATAGTTTTGGTTGAATAATTTGTTGCATGTGCAGGAAATCATCCAATAGAGGCAGTAGACTAATATGAATTGAATTATAAAATAACACTAATTATTTTCGATTAGCATTGATTGTTATTCTCAATCACGAAAATATCGGTACTTTCTCTGCATTCCAACAATGTCGTATAATAACAATCAGTTGGTTAAAGAATTAGATGGGTTTATGAAAGTGCGATAGAAAATGTCGTTATGTAATTTCAAAACAGTCATCATTCTTGTTAAAAAGCAGAACGACCAAGGACAAAATTCATGCAATCATAAAATAGTTTGATATTCCGGAATTGCGATCTCTGTTCACTAAGATAGAAACACAGCTGTAATTTTTTTGAAGAAACAGTCAATAATGATCTACTTCAAATTTATTTTCAAGTCTTCGCCAAATTTTGATAATGTCACCGCCAAAAAACAGAGGTTTAAAGAACAAAGTTGATCCAGTTTTAGTTTTTTAGCTACAGGTAACTCAAAAACAAAGCAGTCTTAGTAAAAGAACTTTTTGATAGAAATTAGGTAATATCAAAATGATGGATAAGTGAAAAGTGTTTCACAGCCGTTCAAATTCATTTGGCTATTTTTTATTTCAAAAGTTTTCTTTCCGTAGCATTTTTATTTTCCCTTGAACCTAGTATAAGAATGCCATGATTATGAATGTCAAATGCTATACACATGTAATAAAAGTGTAACTGTACATGGAAGATATTTGAGAGAAACTTTTAGGGGTTGAAGACCCCCAATAGAAAGTAAAACAATAATTATTTATAGGGTTTTTGTCTGTGTGGTTTTGTGACTTAACCGATTTGGGTACGGTTTTCATTTATATTTTGTGGTAAACTCCACTTGGAATTTATTTCAGTCGGCACACAAATAAAGAAAGTTATGTCAAGAACAAAACACGGTTATTCGGCTGAGACTTTGGTTAACTATATTTGATGTTTGAAAAACGATTTTCTGGCAAAGATATTTAGGTATATCTGAAGAAACCCAAAACTGAAGAAAATGCAAACGAAGTCGCGAGCAATAGCTAGTCGTTTTTCAAAACATTTTTGTTTGAACAAAATTGAAATATTACTAGCGCATTCGATATAAAAGTAAATAAAACTCGTTTAAAATGCAAGAATATAGCATTCATTATATTAGCAAACCCTCTGCGTTTGTACGCCAAAATCACATGCAATAGTTTCTACATTAACTATTAACGAATGAACTAGGTCATTATTTTCTTATAATTGTGGAAATAATAGTAGACATTTTTTGGGAAAAAAAGTTTTTGGCTTTCTACTACTTCATCTTGATACAAAAAAAAAGATGAGGGAATCTTCCAAAGAAAGGAAGGAATTAATCAATTTGAAAATAAGTAACTCTATACATGGATGTCTAGATCATGCAAAGAAGTATCTTTCAGACACAAACTGAAAGAAAGTCCTCCTGAAAGAGCTACTTTCATATAAACATTGAATTACACGAAAGAAAAAAAATCTATCGAAATAAATACTTCTATATGAACACTGAATTATACAGAAGATACTCTACTCAGTTTGTATTTCAAACATTCGTTGTGGAATAAAAATCAGATATCATTCACATGAGTTCTACTTTAAATGAATGGTAACAAATTGCACTTACATGGAACACTGTCATCCTCACTGGTATACATCGATGTTTCGCCTTAAGACACTTGCCCCAAAGCAAGTATCAAGATGGAGTAGTCGAAAGCCAAAAACTTTCTTTCCCAAAAAATTAATCACTCCTAAAAATATAACCCCTTCAATTCAGTAGTAGATATGTTCATTGAAAATTATATTTTTCACTAGCATGAGTACTGGGATTCAAAGAATAATCGAGAACTCTTGGGGTGATACTCGTACAAGGGCCCTATCGGAGATTAGTTCGGAGTTCGGACAAGTGCCAAAGCTACAAGCGACAGTGAATAAATGAAATAGATGCGATAATTATGAAGTGTAGTGTTCAATTATAATTTTGAATTATTAAATGAGTAAAGTTATCAAATTTGAAACTTGCCACACATTTATTAAAGATCCACACATAGACATAAGATTGGTAACATTAATAGTAAAAGAAATAATATTGATATTATTTGATGATGAAGTGCGAGTTGAGTGGTAGTTACATACAAAATTGAAAACAATGGAAATTTGCTACTATATGTTCAAACGTTTTTAAATTCAATTTTCATTTCATAAGGAAATCACTTTGATTGAAAATTTCAGTTTTCGGCATAAAACGTTTTCTTTAAAATCGCTTCATTTTTTGAGTTACAGTTGAAAAACCAAAATGCAGATGAATGTAAACGCGTTTCAAGAATCAAATAGCAAATATAACAGCACTTCCAAGCATTATTATATCATTCAGTGTGAATCTAATTAAATTTGGGTTCTTGGATTTAAATTTGTGGACAAGTATTTTACTTTATTGGGTTGTAATTTGTTTTTCTTCTATCAATACACTGTTTTATTTCTTCCAGAAATAGGTATCTATTTCAAACTTTCATTTTTCGATGCCTACTTACTTGTTTCTGTTAGGATTTTGCATTTAAGCACAACGGCATGACCTTGTTAATTCTGTATAAGCGATTACAAACATAACACAGGATCTCTTAAGAATTTTATTATAAACTTAACCAGAAAAAATAATAGTACATAATGCTTTTTTTATACACAGAACAGAACAGACTACAACTTCTTTTTTTTTATATTACACATAATTGACAGGTTGTGTCTAATAAACCGTCAGATGGTAAAATACATAAAATCGTAACAGTTTCTATTTATATATTTTTTGTTTATTTATTTTGTTTATAGTACATCTTCTTTTCTATTATGAATTGATTCCAAATGACGCAGATATTTCAAAAATTAATTTAATATTATAGAACTTCTAATATGTTCGAAATGGATGGATGTAGGTACGTTTTGTCGAAGTTTAAAATAATCTCTTAGGTATGTTAGTCAAGTGTAACAATACAATTCATTTCGTTACAATCCTACATTGTTTTCACTTTATACCTATACTTTTATTTTATCTCTTCTAGACCGCCATGTTTTATAATAATAGACCCGACCGGTGGACTTTGTCACCCCAATTAAAATACTGAATTGACGCCTATGTAAAAACCCATAGGCGTAACATTTTCTTCTTCTAAGGGAAATATACTTCAAAAACTTGTAATTTTCTAAATTTTCTAAATGAGAGAACGCTGACTGATCATTTAAGAAAAAAGAAATAAATTGAGAAAAAAGTTTTGAAAAAATTATTGTATCTTCCTCAACAAAGGGAAAATATGAAAATTCCTGCAAATGGCCGTCGATGAATATCTCTCAAATACTTTCACCAACAACGCTGGTGTTCCCCAGGGATCCATATTGTCTCCAACCCTCTTTTTACTGTATATCAACGACTTATTTTCACCGGCAGCAGGAGGTTGCATGTCTTAATGAGGATCTAGAAGTGATTTCGGTTTTCTCCAAGAAGTTTAATTTTTCTGAACTGGATATAATAATGCCAGGTCAGACAATTCCGCTTTATGCTTCGATGCGTTTGTTGGGGGGTTAAAATGGACACCAGTATGTCTTGGCACAATCATATCTCTGGAATTGCATAGGCTGCTTCTTAAAAACATGGAACACTGTTCCGAACCAGAAAACTGTACACACCCAAGCAACTTTTGATACTTTATAAAGCTCAGATCAGACCTTCTTTGGCGTATTGTTCTCGCCTATGGAGCTCTACCCTAAGCATATCCTGAACCTGCTGGATTCCATCCAGAAAAGAGCTATCCACCTGATTTGAGACGCGAACATCACTTGCAACCTTGGTAGTCTGGAACATCGAAGAAAGGTTGGAGATTTGTCTCTCTTCTACAAATAATTTCGCGGGGAGTGTTCGAGTGACTTGGCACATTTGATTCCACCAAGAGCGGTATATAAGAAATACCCGACAGATTGTGGCCGCTCATCATTTTGATGTTCAACTCAGTACACCTCGAACTCTACTGTCTAAGAACTCTTTCATTTGGAGAACGGCGTTTATGTGGGATAATAAACTTCATCAGAACGTTTTTCCAAATTGATTTAATCTCCAGCGATTCAAATCCAATGTGAATCACTACTTCCGCACAGGTACCGCTCTAAGGGAGCGCCTTATGTATTTTCCTGTAGTGCATGCGTTTTGTCCTTAAAAAAAAGTGAAACACACTGTTTATGATTGTAATCCAGAATATTTCCTCATTTGTGAAAATCCCCGCAACTTACCAATTTATCTTATTTCAGGAATATTCGTTATGGACGTTTCGGATGGAGATCTCTCAACTTCAGTCGTCAATCTGAAGCAGCACAAAGAAGATAACTCACATCGACCGTTGAGTCACTATGACAATAATCATCTAACGGAAAAGAAAAACTTGCTGTCTTCGAACAACAATGCAAGCATTCAACAAATTCACCAGATTCATCCCGTTGACTCTACTCAGAATTTGGCTCTGAACACTACCGTTCCACAAAATATCGCAGAGCAAAATATAGTTGGAAAACATATGCCAACGAGGAATAGTCTGAAACACAGCCGAATGGTCGTTCTCAACAAAACTTGTCAAACGGGTAAGTTATTTTTATCCAGATGTATACTTCTTCCAATCAGCTGTAACAATCAAATCAAATATATTTACGCTATTGAATTGTGTGCGGAGAGATTGGGAGAATCCAACCTCATACACAAGTCAATAAAAATATTCTCGGACAGTCAAACGGCTTCGCAAGTGCTTGACTCCTACCGAGCAACGTCTAAATTGGTAGCAAATTGCCAAAAACGACTCTCCTCGATAGAAAAACTTTACATATTGTCTCTGGTCTGGATTCCTGGCCATACTGGCCTGAAAGATAATTAAGCTGCTGACTCCTTTGCAAAGGAGGGTGCTGCAAGCAGCTTCATAGGACCAGAACCTGGCATTGGCATCGCTTTAGGCTTTGCCAAACAAAAATTGAACACCTGGCTGGCATGAGGATTCATGGACTTCTGGCAGAATCTTCCAGGATTGGCTCACTCCTTCGAAGCTTGATACCAAACAGTTGTTGGACTACAGTAGGGATGAACTTTGATGTCTATCAGGCCTTCTTACATGTCACTGTCATTTGAATCATCATATGCAGAGACTCGGACTGTGGGAAGACAGTGTGTGTCGCCTCTGTTTGGTAAATGATGAAACAGCAGAGCACATACTTTGTGGCTGCCCCGCTCGGGGACCGAATCACATTTTTAGAGTTTGGTTAAGCCGTACTTTTACCATCTGACCTGAAAGACCACTCACCATACAAACTAATCGGCTTCGTTGAGAAGCTGGGTTTATTTGGTATAGTGTGAAGAGTGTGTCGAATAAACCCACTCACTTTGGACCTAACCTGACCTAACAATCAAATATTTTCTTCGATCCGTGAGAATTTTGTATTCCGGGCATACATGCATATTTTCTGCTTCGAAATGGAAAAAAAATTCAGTACTTACCTTCACAAAAAAAACAGTTGAATGCGGCTATAATTTGAGTTCAAGATCAAAGCACATACCTATTTTGATCAATATGTCATATTCATGAGTACTAAAAGTTTTGTCTGTTTTTATGAGTCTACTTTAAAGTGTAACATCTCAGCGAATACTTATTCAATTCAATCGAAATCAGTGCCATTTGAAACAGTTCACTTTTGCCAACGTAACATAAGTCGATTAATTTCGTCAGTAATAAAAATTGGTTGCTCGTGATTTGATGAAGTCAACGAAGGCCGATTTTGCCTGGTCCAGATTGGCAAAGGTTCTACTGGTGAGATCAAAGTGATTGAAAAGATGGTAGTCGGTTGGCGGAAGGGGTCTGGAGAGTACTGGTGGACGAGGAAGAACTTCAACGCTCGATTCGTTCAATTTTCGGACGGTGATTTGTGAATCGTGCGGACGGGCGTTGTCGTGGAGCAGGATCGGACCTCTTCTGTTGACCAGTGCCGGCTGCTGCTGATAGTTTGGCCCGGTTGCAGAAAGTTATAATGAATCACACCAGCCGCTGATCACTATACAGTAAACACGTTGTCTTTTTTTGGTGGGTTTTTGCTTTTGGGAAGTGCCTGGATGGCTCATCGATGTCCAACCACTGCCCTGAACGTCTCCTGTGTTGTCGTAGAGGATCCAGTTTTAATCACACGAGACAATCCGATCCAAAATAGGATCGTTTCAGTTGCGCAGTAACAAAGAGTAACAGACCTCCCCAATACGTTTTAAACCGTCAAAAACCCATGGGAGCTGACGCCCAGTTCTTCCCCCATCCCACACACCGTTTGTGATGGGTCAGTCCCCAACACGGTCCTCAAATCCTCGTCCTGAATTATTGTAGGTCGACCACTTCGGGGCTCATCTTCGAGGCTAAAATCTCCGAAACGAAATTTCGAAAACCAACGTCGAACAGTGCGTTCATTAACGCTATGTATATTTTGTTAGTATATCTTGGTTCATACGAAAAGACAATGAACTCTGAATCTATGTTTCTTTGAAAAGTCAAAGATTTACATAGATTCTCCCTAAATCTACTTATCTAAATGATGGAATCAAATCAAATATTTTTCAGTGATCATAGCTCCTTAAGACATTTTTTTTTGATAAAACGATACTAGGAGAAACCAAAAATGGCTTGCATTGGTTCAGTCCCGGTAAACCTATCATTGAAACTTATAAATAAATATTGATAAACGTTGTTATGTGGTACTGAACAAATGTTTCTCTACATGACTCAAAATAATCAAGATCGTCCCCTGTTACTGTGACTTACAATGAATCAAGGCACAATTATTTTTCGAAAGATACTCTCTACGGAAGTTGTTTTTGGCTCTAAAAGCATAGTATTGAACACACCTAAATAAATTGTACCTGAAGAACTTGTGATGCACTGTTTGGAATTTTTGGTGTAGTAATGAATATTACTGGAGTTTTATCCCAACGCCAAACCGTTATTTTCAATACCTGGACACGAGTTTCGATCACCAAATGATCATCTTCAAGAGGAAGTTCGTGTTTCGATCACCAAGTGATCATCTTCAATACGTGCGAGGTATTAAAAATATCGGTTTGGTGTTGGGATAAAACTCCAGTAATATTCATACCTGAAGAAGTTACTGGGACACGTGTTGCGGTTTTAGTAAACTGTTGAATGAAAATGTCACGATATTCAATACACCTAATGAAAGCATATTCCTAGCCTTTTGCATATTGCATCATTAGATACGGTTTATAAGTTAGGTTGAAAACTATTTTTCATTTAATTGGACTATATCCTGAAGGAAATTAATGATTATAAACCAAAAATGAAAAAGCTGTAGTACGGCGGTCGAGGGAAATATAATTTAGATTTGAATATTTTGACAGTTCATATTTGAATGATCGCCCTCTTATGAACAGAATTGTCACTTCATTTTACGTTGAAGTGTAACTTTCTGTAAAAGAGAGTAGTGTTGTAAATCATGCCCTAAAGAAAACGCCGGCCGCCACTGGTAGCTATGAACCAGTGACGTGGCTAAGAGCGCGCTCAGTTCGACCGACTTTTTGCGGCTGTTCGCACCGTTTCGAAGGAATTCCGAGGAATGTTCCAGCGCCTTCGATTACCAAATGTAAGCGCCATCCACTCGCCCATCGACATAGCCAGAAAAGTGAGACTCTCTGGAAGGGAGATTGACTGGCAAGCGCGGGTAAAGTACCTCGGCCTTCTAATAGACCGTAGGCTCACTTGGAACCCGCACATTGTGTACGTCAAATCTAGGATCGAGGGTCGGATTGCAATTCTGTACCCTCTGATCAACAAAAAATAAAAAATGAGCTTGAAAAACAAACAAGATTACCATCTACAACACAATGTTCAAGACTGTCATCATGTATGCTTCTAGGCGTCTGGGGACAAGCGTTGAATTATAATATATCCATTCTGGAGGTATTGCAAAATAAACTAATGAGGATGATTGTGAATGCACCTTGGTTCGTGCGGAATGAAGTCATCCGCAGAGATTTGCAGCTGCTTTCCATTCGGCCGTTCATTCAGTCGAGGAATCAGCGAGTTTTTGAAGGTGCGGAAACTCACGAAAATCCGTTAGTTAGGGAAGCTATAGATTATGCTGTAGACGACCCCTCCCGATATAGAAGGCCCCGACACTCTATCGAATGAGGCCCTCATGTCCCCCGTTAACGGACGAATAGCTTTTTCATCCATCCCACCCGTCAGGTAGGGGTATCCCGTGAAGGACGGTACTGATGTCTGAGGACTTCATACCGCCATCCCCTCAGTCATGAACCCATTTGTCCTTCTTCGACAAAAATCAGGCGAAAGGGTAAGGGAGCTAGGTTCCATCCCGATTGAACTGAAGACGTCAGGCCATCGACATAGTCAAGTGGAAGTGACAGTGCAACATACATTTGAATAATAGTTGAAGTTAGTGTTTTGTTATATTAATAGTGAAATAAAGTTGAGTTTGATTATTGTTCGATGTAGTAAATTATCAGGAAACCCACAGGGAAAAACGTAACACTAGGTTCTGGGAAGTAACCTCAGTAGAACTCTTTCCACTGAAAAACATCAACACAATCTTTGATATATGCAAGGCCGGATTTAGTTGGTGAAATTATTTTATTTGCTTACAATAAATTTTTGGAAGGCGACAGAAAAAACTATTTCTTTCATTTGGAAAATAATTAGTAATTAGGGAACCCCACTTCTTCGATGCCTCAAGCCTCCAGACTTCCAAATCCGGCCTTGGACATATAACATATATCTGATCAACAGTCATGAAGAATAAAGTTATTGAAAGATTATACTTTCCGTTATTTTTTTGGAGCAGTGAAGCGGTTAGATAAGATGAGATGCAGTAAGTGCACATGAATAAGATTCGAATAACTACGCATTTCCATACGCCGTTGCATCCTAAATCTTCCGTTCCGCGGTTCTACCTTCGCAAACAACAGAATTGCAACGGACTTTAGAGTAGTGTGAGAAATATGTTTCTCGGTGGAGTTAACAGTACAGATTCCCTTCTCTACATGGACCTAGGAGTAGAAGCGTCCCTTTTTAAAGCAGCACACATACGTCAATGGTATACAAAATCCATTGTACGCTTTCCTAGTTTTCTATATTATTGTTGCAATCCAGTTTGTATGCGATCACAAATGCAATTTTTTATTCTCTTTGCAGTACCTACAACTACCGTGTCGAGTAATTTGAAATACAAGAGTTTAGGAAAGCTACTTCTCATTGGAATTTCGGTACTGAGCGGATTGCAGATAGCTATTTCACTTTGGTTGTTACTGTGGTCACCAAATCTCAGAGCAAGGGATAATCCATACTGGAGTGCAATACCGGTGAGTAATAGTAACAATTTATTGTATAAACAATACATTGGGTAGATCGGACCAGAACCTGACAATATAAAAGGGGGCCTCAATCTGCCTACTCCTAACAGAACGTTCTGCATGTGTGAGTGTACACACATTACGATGAACCTTGAATTATATCCGACAGACAATTGTGCAAGTTTTGTTGCAGTAAAAAATTCTTGCAGATAAGTACTTCTCGTTCGCCCAGCAGAAGGACATTGCTGAAATCAAGCGAGTGATCGCTTACAAATGACTAGATTTGGAGTACTACTTCTCGTCGATGCAGGACAGATCCAATTAAAACGGCAGGGTGTCGGAGAGTCACCGTTGCTTCACCTTATATCTGAAACCTTCTTTCGAGATAGAAACTGTTTGACGCAGTAACGGTTCCATCTCGTGAACAAAGCCTAAGCGCAGAATAAGCATCCCATATATCAAAACTCAACAAAATTCAAAATATTTTTTTTATATTATCGCAAGTTATATTTCAGAATATTGAAAATTTAGATCTTTTATTTTCTCTCACAGTTCAATACTAAAAATTATATTTTTTTAAGTAAAAAGTGGTTGAATTAAAATAGACTTCATAATACCCAAGTACCTACTTGTTTTCAAATTCACCGTCCTAAGATTTTATTTTGATTACTTCATCTACTCGTATATCCTTCTGTAGACCACAGAAGCAATTGTGGATACTAATTTTACATGCTCACTTCATTATTTACTTTTCATTGTGGATCTGCTCGATTTTTTCGAAATAATAACACATTCGTTACGTGTTATGAATCACACGTTAAAAAGTAAGACCTCGTTAGTCCTTAGCTCGACAAGTTTCTCAACTTCTGAGAGTTGTCGTTCGTATGGGGGCACAGCTGATTAACGGAAAAACAGATTTTTAAACAACTATGTAAAATGTGACTATCTTATGATTTCTTTTGACCATTTATTTGTTCAACCCTCGTTCCTGGTAGTATTAAGGTCAAAGTAAACATAACTTGTTAGTTATGGTTACGAGAAAAATATCACTATTCGAAGGTTATATTTTATAATGTCCATTAAAAAATTATTGTCGCTGTAACTGAAGTAATTAACTTTTTCATTAATATCATGTAACATTTGCCAAGTTTTCATTCATTTTTTATTTCAAATATGTTATTTTTTTTTCTAGAATGTAATGATATCGTCTTTGTGAAATGATTGATAGTTTGTTTAATTGACTTTGAATAACGTGAATTTTTTTCATTTGTAGAAATGCTAAAAATACTTTTATGATCATGAACTTGGAATGACACGTTGCAAGGTTATATCTTTATTTTTTTTCAACACGTCCTAGGATTCTTAATTAAAATCTTATTATTACGCCAATATACAGAGCTGATCCCACTAATTCTAACTCGGAAATGATAAGCCTGATAAGGGTTGAATCAGACAAAACGTGTCTGATTAGGGGAGGAATTAAAAATGTATGAAAGAGAAGGATCGACATGATGTTCAAAAATTTATAGAAGCACCCCAAAATTTTTTATGTAAACGACTTGTTCGAAATAAATCCCTTGTTGGTTGAGCGGATGATATTACAGTATTTTTTTGAGGATAAAATTGGTAATTACTGACAAATAAAACAAAATTAAAAGATTGCTTGAAATGCAGGGCCAAATAAACCAAATATTTAGCGATATACATACTTGATTATTTCAATAGATTTGTTGCATTAAATATACTTATTAACATACTGTGACAAATTAAATAATTAACTCTCTCAAACAAATTTATTTCTAACAATATTTCACTAAATTACAAACTATTTTATATTCAACACTTATCAACTAACGCTTAATTTATTTCCACCATTTGAATTTCTTGTTTAGTGGCCCGATTCACTTTCTGAACTCAACTGCCCTCTTGGGAGAAGAAGCCGGGCATATATAGTATAACGGTTCTTTCCAGAAATCTGTAGTCGTTTCGGTATTCAACTAGAGTTTTATACCGGCGGTTGCCGATTGCATTCCTTTTGCGATGATGTCATGTGTTTTTTCGCTGGCCGGCATATCGGTCAGGTGCGGCTTCAGATTCGTTGCAATACAAAATTCTTTCCATATAAAACATGTCTGCTGTTCGATAATCCAAAAAGGCATAGGTTTCAAATAAACGTCTTTGTCTCTTGTAAGGAGTATGAGAAAAAGTATAACCAGCAAACAAATAATTGAACATTCATAACTTGAACATTTATAACCTGAACTATAGTTTTTCCTTTATTTTCCAGGGCATTATTTCCGGATTCCTAGGAATAACCTACCTCACCTGCTGTTTCAAAGAATGCTCTCGAAACAGTAAACTTATTTATTGGCTGAAATTCTTGAAGGTAACTTTGCATGCTCACTTATTTTTAAACAATAAGTAGAAAGAGGGAGAGGAAGCGTAAAAAATAGTCAAGGTTTGGTCTAAGGGAGGAAGGGGAACAAGGTGTGGAGCATCCAGAGTTCCACCAAATGTTCCCCAGATCGTTTCACCCTCATCAAACTTTTAGTTTTCTCTTAATATTGGATATCATATATTTATTCAACTAAATGTAGTAGTTCGATAGGTTTACGTAGAAGTACGAGGTCTGTTAAAAAATAAGGTAAATATCGCACATTCGATTAATGATTTTTATTTTCATGTTGGTACACTTGTCTCGAACATATACTCACAGTTTCAGATGTTTAGCATGTTGAGTTCGTTGGTGAGAGACATAAAAGTTAGAAGTATTTTGCGTGTTCGACGATTTACCTAGTTATCGAAAAAAAAAAAAAAAGATCATAGAGTTTGCAACAAAATTTGTGTAAAAAACGGATTTGAAAAAACACTTTAGAGTCAGAAGAATGTTCACAAGTTGTTCAAGCTTTTCACAGAAGTTCGAGAAGATGTGAATGACGATGCTCGCCCTGAACGCCCCAGCAGCACATCAAAAACCGATGAAAATGTTGAGAAAATTGTTGTGGGGAATCATCGAATCACTATTAGAGAAGTTGCTGAGAAACATCGGTCGACTCATGCCACGGAATTTTTTCGTGTTGCGTGTGGCTGCAAATTCATTTCAAAATTGCTGAATTCTGATAAAAAACCCATCGCATGAGCGAAATTGTTGAACATCGAAACCAAAATCCAATCGACCCTATGGAAGAGTCAAGAAAAGGGCCAAGACAAAAAAAGCTCGCTAGGGTACCGCATTCACTAGATTTGGCCCCTTGCGACTTTTTCCTGTTTCCAAGATTGAAGAGATCGATTGAGGATATGAAAAATGAATCGCTGAGAGATCTCATCAGAACATATCATATTATAGCATATCATATCATATCACACCAGAACTGCTTCGAAGTTTGGAAAAACTCTGGCATAAGTGTATTATATCTGAGAGGACTATTTTGGAAGGGGACAATATAGAAATCAATGAATAAATAAATATTTGAGAAATATAAAAATTCACCTTATTTTTTTACCAGACCTCGTATGCATATTATAATTATAAAACAACATATCCATCTAAATCTACATTTTTATAAACACTCAAAAGTGCAACACTGAGTAAATATTAGATTTGAGAAACAATTACTTGAAATACACAACAGACTTCAAATTAAAAATGTTGAATTGATATATGATATAACAATTCACAACAGAGACAAAAATTAACTTTGAAATGAATAAAAGTTGTGCAGTCATACCCATTCAGAAAGTATTAAGAAAATCTTCAACACTGTAAAAACAGTGTTGCAAGTTTTCTTGAATATTTTACGTTTCCCCCATGCGTTCAACAATAACTGACTATACTGTACAGTTAAACTCAATTTTATTTCACTACTACACTGCCAGTACAACACAAGAAATTCAACTGAACTTCAGACTAATTCTCAAATGTCTATCGCCTTCTATCAAAGTCAAAGTTCAATAGACTTGCCTCATCTTCTATTGGTAGTGTTTATGTATCCTAATGGAAGTCTCTCGAAGCTGATAGGAATCTTTTCGAAGCGACGCGACATCGAAAAACGCGACCTTGGCCAATTCGCAGTCGATTGACAAAGAACAGCGGAGGCCGGCGTTAATTTTGTCACGGGATAATTTACAACAAGTAGATTACCTTTATAAAGGTAAAAGATATTGATTACTTTCAAAGGTACTGGTGAAGATATTGATATATAAATAGTTTTGTTTGCTAACAGCTAACCTACATTTGATCAACGTTAGGTTGATAATACTGAGACTGAGTCATTTCTAACTTGGTTAGCAAAACGCGCGTCGAAAGGCAGTAATTTTGTTCTGGTGAGGGAAAAGCACAGTGTTTTCAATAGATATATTTCTTCATTTGTCAACATCAATTCAACGGTTTCAAAATTTCTTAGTTTTCAATTATCCCAGTTGAATTCAAGTGATTACACTAAACTGTGTTAAATAATATTCATGTATCATAAGTAGAACACAACTCCATACAGGCAGTAAAATTATCAGAAACATTATTACATTAAAACTATAAAATTGTGGTCAAGGTTGTGATTCTATATATTTGATCATCATTTTTCCTCATCTGTTTATTATAATTTCCGTACGCCACTGCGAGAGACAGATTAAGGCAAAAACGTCAGTCATTTCTGAGAATTTGGTGCCTACTATTTTGGAATTATTATTTAACTTATTATATAACTTCTCAGTATTTATATACTTTATTTACTGAATATATTATAAGTCGGTTAATACATGTTTTGAATAATTTGTTTCTACAAGCCTCTATTTAATTTTTTTTTCAGTATATTTCGATAACCGTCAGCGTTATAGCTGTGCTAGCTTCTTTCATCATATTCTTCTTCTCTTTGATGCACCTCATCACTCTGGAATCGGCAGTGTGTTCCCCTCCAGGAAAGCTAGAAACCACTTGCTTATGCCGGTCTAACTCAACAGAGGAAAGTCTTCAGACGGACAGTTACCACTACGTAGACCTCAGCTGTTCAGAGGTGAACAACATTTTGTGGACATTAGTTTTAGTAACGTGTGTTACAAACGCAGCAATTCTGCTGTTCGAAATGGTTTATTTGTACTTACACTGGATAAGTAAGGACATTCACGAGTACTCCAGAGTCCCTACGAAAATAACTGAGCTGAAACTTTACAAATCAAACAGGTAGCAGCTGATCCTAAAACAACACGTTTTTCGTTTTTTTCAATTGATTTTGAACTGAATTTTTACTATTCGGGTTGAGAGATTCATAAAAAACAAACCTTTCTCCGAAAAAGCAGCTCTCTAAGGTGCAATCTAGTTGATATAATTGTCTCTCCAAAGATTAGACAATAAATTATTTTGAATACAGGGTGTTAACTAACAAATAATGTCACGAATTCTATTACGTTGAATGACAGTGAAAATGTTCATGAATGAAGAGTGAGGAATATTTAATCACATAATATAGAAACTGCTCTCACCTCAGCATTCATTTATTAATTTTTCAGTTCTATTTCAAACCCTCAAAGTTACAACTTATGAATGTCCATAAAAGTTGAACACTGGTAACTTCACTTGACAGTGGAGAAACCTTAGCAGAATAACAGACTTGAATTTGAGAAAATTGTGACACATTTTTCGGTGGTATCAACAATACCAAGGGTTTTATACTCCAATAAATCACAGCTGAACTAGTCATTTACTGGCACGTTTTATTGATAATTATTATAGAAGTGTAAATATATAATTAATAAAGATATATTTTATTTAAAAAATGTTTGATTTTAACAAGAGTGTCCCATGAATTAGATTGGTAGCTGAATAGTTTGTCAGCCATAGCATTCTATCATTCGAAGAAATTGTTAGAAAGGTCTTTTATCGATCAATCAGTAAATTTATCGTTTTTTAGAAAAACAAATTAAAAGTAATCAGTAAAAAATTCACTGTATTTCAGGATTATTACACGTCTGACACTTTCTGCCTGTTTGAAGTTCTTACTGTACCATCATTTTATTGTGGAGAAAAACTGTTAATCTGAAAGAAGAGATGAAAATTATCCCCAAAGCAAACTACTATGAAATTTAAAAACAAAATAGAGATTATATAGACATTTGATAGATTTACTAGGAATATGATTATTTATTGATATCTAGTTAGCCTAGACCAGTCCTGGAGATTTTAAACTCTATTACCAACAGTTTTGCTCATTTACACACTTTTACGGAAACATAAGGTAGATTCACCAATGAAGCAAATAACTTGCGACAATGAAAAATATAATAGATTGGTGAACTAATCAGACCTTCAATGTATTCCATGGCTGCATGAAATTTGTTTATCATGTGCACATTGTTTTGAAGGTGATTGACAATGTTTCATGATGAATTTCACTAGTTCGGACTTCCATTGTCTACTATAAAATGATTTTAAATCCCTGAAACAACTGAAAAAGAATAATTAAAAATAAATAGCTGAAAATAACAATTATATTAAGCAAAATGAACCTGAAATGGAATAATAGTGAAATAAACTACAAGTAAAAATAGAACAATTGAATAAATCAAAATTAAGGAATGAATGAATGAAAATAAAAAGTGGAGAGATTCCAAGTCACATTAGTTCACGACGTTTCGATTATTAGTATCTACAATCGTCTTCGGGTGATGACTGGACTGATTCCTCCGAGAGATGACTATTTATAGGTCGTTCGAGTACTTTCACTTATCCCCGCTTTACTGGTTCCGTGGGACATGACCGTTCTGGCGGGAGTTGGCCATTTTTCGCTTGATGATGGGTTTCCATATGTTCCGTATTTCTACGCTGGCTTGGCTGAATACGTTGTTGGACAACATGTATGCAGCTTCCTTGAATTTTCTCCTAAACCAATGTTTCTCTCTGTGCAAGATCTCAGCTTGGGACCACTCGATGTTGTGTTGATGGGTCCAAACATGGTCTGCTATTCCTGATTTGCTGGTTCCCCCTCGCTGTGCGTGTTTCTTGTGCTCGGCAATGCGAACATTCAATGGCCTCTTAGTTTCACCAATATAGGATTTTCCGCACTCACAGGGTATCCGGTAAATGCAATTCTTGGAATCGCAGTCCGCGTTTGGTGACCTGGTTTTCGTGAGGCTGCTACGGATAGTGTTACCGGATTTGAAGTAGGTTCTGATGTTGTACTTGGAACCAATTCTTCTTATCCTCTCCGATAATCCTCTGATGTAGGGAAATGCAAGCACTGGTTGTGAAGGCTTCTCTTCCTTGCGAGGCTCCTGCTGTCTTTTAGCCAAAGTCTTTTCTACCATCGCTTTGGAGTAGCCATTCCGTTGAATATAATTTTTGATGATGTCTAGTTCCTTCTCGAGACCTTCCTTCGTATTACAGAGCCCAAAAGCACGGTCTAATAGAGTCTTGATGATTTCTCTGTTAGTCGATTGATGGTAGTTGGATTCGTGGTTCAGATACTGTCCCGTATGAATGGGTTTTCGGTATACAGATGTTTCCCACTTAGTGTCGGTCCTCTTCACCAAAACGTCTAAGAATAGCAATTCGTTGTGGATTTCCTTCTCCATTGTGAAAGCGATGGAAGGTCTCACGCTGTTGATGTGTTTCAGGAAGGCGTCTAGTTCACGACACCTTCATAATATGGAACCATGGGAATACTGAACTAGACGCCTTCCTGAAACACATCAACAGCGTGAGACCTTCCATCAGTTTCACAATGGAGAAGGAAATCCACAATAATTGCCATTCTTAGACGTTTTGGTGAAGAGGACCGACACTAAGTGGGAAACATCTGTAAACCGAAAACTCACTCATACGGGACAGTAGCTGAATCATGAATCCAACCACTGTCAATCCACCAAAAGAGGAATTATCAAGACTCAGTGGATCGTGCTTTCGGGCTCTGTAATACGAAGGAAGGTCTCGAGAAGGAACTAGACATCAAAAATGATCTTCAACGGAATGGCTACTCCAAAGCGATGGTAGAAAAGACTTTGGCTAGAAGACAGCAGGAGCCTCGCAAGGAAGAGAAGCCGTCACAACCAGTGCTTGCACTTCCCTACATCAGAGGATTATCGGAGAGGATAAGAAGAATTGGTTCCAAGTACAACATCAGAACCTGCTTCAAATCCGGTAACACTATCCGTACCAGCCTCACGAAAACCATGCCACCAAACGCGGACTGCGATTCCAAAAATTGCATTTACCGGATACCCTGTGGGAAAATGCTATATTGGTGAAACTAAGAGGCCATTGAATGTTCGCATTGCCGAGCACAAAAAACACAGCGAGGGGAAACCAGCAAATCAGGAATAGCAGACCATGTTTGGACCCATCAATACAACATCGAGTGGTCCCAAGCTGAGATCTTGCACAGTGAGGAACATTGGTTTAGGAGAAAATTCAAGGAAGCTGCATACATGTTGTCCAACAACGTATTCAGCCAAGCCAGCGTAGAAATACACAACATATGGAAACCTATCATCAAGCGAAAAATGGCCAACTCCCGCCAAAACGGTCATCTCTCACGGAACCAGTGAAGCGGAAAATGGAAAGCGGGGATAAGTGAAAGTACTCGAACGACCTATAAATAGTCATCTCTCGGAGGAATCAGTCCAGTCATCACCCGAAGACGATTGTAGATACAACAATCGAAACGTCGTGAACTAACGTGACTTGGAATCTCTCCACTTTTTATTTTTATTTTCTTTTTTCATTCCTTTATTTTCGTTTATTCAATTGTTCTATTTTTACTCGTAGTTTATTTCACTATTATTTCATTTCAGGTTTATTTTGGTTAATATAATTATTATTTTCAGCTATTCATTTTCAATTCTTCTTTTTTAGTTGTTTCAGGGATTTCAAATCATTTTATAGTAGACAATGGAAGTCCGAACTAGTGAAATTGCACATTGTTTGACGAACAAATTGATTTTACATATGCATTGACAAAAATGGTCCAAAAAAACTGTTCATTCAACACATTATCATTCAATAGCAACTGAATAAGTGAAAAAAAAATGTTTTTGTGGCAAGTCTTTTATAACAAATACCTATTATGTTGAGACAAAATAAATATTATAGAATTGTATCTACATTTGAATATACTTCACACAAGAAAAAAAGGTATTTATTGATAACTCTTTGGAATTGTCATGTTGCTTTCAACCACCTCTTTCCTTTATTATATTCGCATGGCAAGAGTTTTTAGTAGTTGATTGTATTGTTCCAAACGTGAATTTGGTTAATCATCAAGAATTCAATGAAGAAGGAACATTTCACTTGAAAAATCAAACAAGTTATTCATATGTTATTCATCTTTGTATATTTCAGTTTATTAATAATCAATTACAAAATATAAAATACCATTATGGTGAATTATTTGCCCCGAAATGAGCATCTGTATAAATAAAAATTCACAACAAAATAATCAAATGCAAAAATGCAATTATCTCACTATTTCCCATCATGGTATATATGGAAGCTCATGGAACAAGTGTCCCTCAAAAATACTGACTATAAAAATACAATTTTTCAATTAATATAATAACTGTAAATTACAGACACATTTTGTACGTTCTTTTGAAAAATATTTGACCCTTCAGCTATCTTTTTCGAATTAAAATGTCACCTTTACATTCAGAGCAGGCAAACAAGGTGTCAACTCTGAAATTCATTTCAAAAAATTTTTAAAAATCTCCAATAATTCTAAAAATATCTCTCACTATCAAATACACAAAGGCACTAACAATATATGTGAAGATAAATTTTCAAATTGGCAACAGATTTGGCGGAGGTGCCAAGTTATTCGGATACCTCGATTTCAACATTGCACTGAGCCAGTTTGCCCTCTGAGTAGCATCGGACCATACGATGACGTAACCAAAGTAAGGGCAACTTTTGTTTCTGGTGGGATGGCTTTTGGTTTCTATGAAGGTTATTGTCCATCTGAATTGCGGATTCCTTTTCGATTCGTGCCCAAAGTACCAAATGATATCTTCAATATTCCACGAATGCAAAGTTATTTCTCCCTAAAAGATAATTATCAATTGATTCCTTTTTAATTCAAAACTCGATTTGTAACACAAGAGAAAGAAAATCGGAATGCACTGTTCAAATCTTCAAATGTTTGAAAATATCACTTCAAGAATGATCAGATGAAATTCTAGTAATATATTCAAGATTGAGATATAAAAAATAAAAACATTTTGAGGATATCATTTCAACAAGTTCACGCCCGTAACAGTGAAACTGTGTATTTATCATTATTGATAGAATTGGTGGAATCTTTCTATCTCAAAAATCGTTTCAATCTCTCTCGAAAAAAGTTTAGTCGGATGAGAAAAAGTTGAAATATTTAAAGAATGTGTATGTAAACCAGTTTTAGAATCTCTTGAAGCAAAATTTCACTTACAGTCTTGTCTTTGAAGCAAGTTAATTTTCCTTGAGTGAATTGGAATGTCAATAACTTGAACAGTCTCGATTTACTGTCAGCGAACCTCATTTCTCCAGAAATCGGGATCGGTTTTTCCAAGATGAACTCCCAATATTTGGACAGCGCTGCCAAAGTTAGGTAGTTATTTTTCCTGTCTTGCTCGTCCCAGTAACCCCATTTCAAGACAACGTCCAAAACCTACAAAAATTAATAAACGAAGTGAGATTGATAAAAGTTTTCAATAAATTATTCGAACCTTCTCTTCATGGTGTATAGGCCTTATCAATTTGTCGTTCAAAACTATTTCTTCAAGCACCAGCTCGTGTATCGGCAGATTAATGTGTTGATTCAATTCCATGCAAACTTCGTAAGCGGTTTTATTTGGACCAACGGATACATTGAAAGACTTTCCCTCTTTGTTATGAAGGTAAATCCAGATTCTCAAGTCTCCGGCACTTTTTTTAGTGGGTTGTCCTTGAGGGGACTGGGAATATTTTTCCAGAACTCTCAACATATGCTTCTCTCTTTCCAGTTCGCCCGGATCTTCAGGGAAAATGTATCGATAAAATTTTATCAGGTGTCCCACAACTTCAGTATCCCGTTGATGGTTTCGGCTTGAATTTGACATCCCGTCTCTATCCTGCAGGTTGTAAAAATACATATTTGTTATTCAGTTATTCATATTTGAATTAAATTATTATTTTTACCTCAAAATGCATTAAAGTTGGTCCCCAAATAGAACACAAATTATCAATAGTCATTAAATTTTTTGAGCTTTGGGAACTAATAAAATGCAAATGTCCCAGCAATTTTCTAGCTGTGTTATATGATACTTGGGGTAGTTGTTCTAGAGCTGCCCTGTACATCCTGATCCTTTCATCTTTGTCATTGTGCTCTGCAAAAAAATGATACTTGAAAAATTGTATGATGTAACTGAAAAATATCATATTGAGAGATTGGTCAAGGTTTTGTTTGTTGAACAAAATTTCTATAGTCCATACAGATCTGTTCACCTCATACTTCCAACAGAAAACAACCTCTGTAGAGATTGAGGTGGAGAAAGTGACAAAATGGTATGACCCAAGGTTAAATCTTGGGGGTCTCTGTTGTTGTTTTCTTCATCTGTCAATAATTTTCGTGATTAAGCTAAACCATGTAAAAATGTATAGTGTTTTGCAAATGCAGATAAAGTATAGTAATCAATAACTGATTTGAGTACAATGTACTCGACTTGAAGCAAAATAAAGTTTGGTCTTCATTTACCTATTTCAATTATAAAATAATCTGCTGTGAAATTGCCCGAAAAATCATTATGATAAACTATTATTTTATAAATCATATGCGAATGTGAGGCACCCAGCAAGTGACCTGATTGTTGGAATGGATACCATGAAAAAGCTGAGAGAAAAACGCAATAAGTCCATGAGGCTGCAGCGTTTTCCGACGACTTGGAAGAAAAAGACAAGTCGTATGGCTCCCAAGGAATAGAAAACATAAATAAATAAAATAATAAATATATTCCACTTACTTGAAACTTCATAAAGATACTGACGTTGGTTACTACCCAAAAGAGGTTCTGGTAAATCTCTGAAGAACCGTTTTATAGCCATTGCGACATCATGTTCGGTGAACTGATCACTCGTTAATTGCACTGCAAATGCATCTTTCGCAAATTTTGACAGCAGTTCGGACACAGATGACCCAGAACCAGAACGCCTGTAAATGCCCTCAGTCATACTTCCTGAAAAGTATTGATGATGTAGAAAATAACATAATGTATATTTTATATTACATCAAACATTAATATTAAAAATTTTTGAACTTTTATAACACGACCTTATCAAGTACACCGATAAAAAAAGCCCCACGAATCGAAAACTGTTTTGGAAAATTTTCGAAAACATTTTATGCAGTCTTCAATGAAGATACAAGTCAAGTAAAATATTGTTAATTAGTAATTATCTAGGTTTTACAGTAATTCACTTGAAGATTTTTTCCTATGGTAATCAATTTTTTATAGTATTCAGAATACACCCTAATTTTATAAATTTTTAAATTAAAATTATAAATAATAGAAATGGAGTTTTGGGGGACGGACTTTTCTTGGAAATATCCTCCTTTTTAAGGATCTTCCTAAATTCCCATTTTTTTTTATCTTGATTTTTTTATAACTTTTGCAATTTTTCATGTTCTAAAAAACGGTTTTAGCACATTTTTCTAGATATCATTCCGGATCGAATGAGGCATTGCATGTATTTTTCCGACCTTTATCTCTACTTTTCACCATTTACACAACTTGTGAACTAGACTACCTTTTCTTCATTCATACAATTTTAGTTTAAGTAAAAGTAAATGTGAAGTTTGGTGTATGAGTCAGCCAGAAATGTGTCATTTCAGAAATTACAAACAGGGCGAGTAAAATATAGTCATAATGATGCAAAATTCTTTTTGACCCAAGATGAGGAAACTTCATAAAATATCCATTTTTGAAAAGGTGTTTTGTGTCTAAAACTAATACACATTAATGTTAAGAAAATCATCCATATGAAAAGAGCCAAGTTTTCTAATAAAACTAGATAAACTTTTCATTGGGTTAAACTCCATTCTTAGATTTTCGTTAAAATTAAATTCGTTATCCATTGAATGCAGACTTTACTGATGTATCTGTAAACTTCTTTGTCTCAATTATAACATGTTTTGCTTTTAAATAGAAACGTACCTTTCAAAAATTATATTTTATGAAAATACCTTGTACAGAGTCGAAAACAAATAAACTTTTTATGAGACCAAATTTGAATAATTCCATATGGATTCTGTAGAAAAAACACATTAAATATAGCACTACTTGAATAATGAAAATGTATCTGGAATCAGGCATTGCCAAAACTACAAAAAATTCAAATTTGACAGATATTGAGAATATCTTGACTCCGATTTCATTGATATTTTTCATCTTGATCAAATCCCAAATTGATACCAAAGTTGAATTTCATTTGAATCCATTAATAAAAAACATCCCATATGATGCAGGCTTTACTAGTCATACTGTATACTTGAGTAGAATCGGAGAGAACATTCTTATGCCTATCAATTCTTCTAATATCACCCAGTATATGACTGGTAAACATAATGATTATTCCATATGTGGACAGGGTCATATTTGTCTCACCACAAAGTTCATAATCAAATAAATACTTCTTCAAAATTAACTGTCAAAAACGTTGTGCCCACCATTCCTGGATTCAGCATTGCAAGATTGCAGAAAAACAAGATACATACCATGTGTGTAAACAAAATTGATACATTTTTCCACAATAACGGGAACGTCATTTTTGGTGAGCTGTTGCTGATCTAAATTGGCACCATTATTATGAGCTTCTAACTTAACTATGTGACACCAGACCTGCAATGAAGTATTCTCAACTTAAAATTTAACACATACAAAAATTCAGCACGTCAAAATAATGATTAATTGTCAAAAATCATTTATGAATAAAAGTAATGGGATGTAGGTTATCCATGATAATAAAATAATTTTCACACTAATAACTTTACAAGAGATGCGTTTCGCTACACAGTAGCTTCCTCAGTCAAACTGGTACATTGAATTATTCTACAATGCATTTTATAGAACATTAGTTACAGAACTCAACTGAATAATATGGGAGTTCTAGATTAATAGGTAGACATTCAAAGACAGTAGATAGTTCGGTTGACGTGAGTGGATTGTACATTCATTCAGTCTATCGCTAGATGAAATGGTGGTTTGAGCCCAGAAGCCGGATGATAGATTTTTCCCTGCCTACCGTCCAACCCGCGCTAGGAATCGCACGTTAAAAGCTAAGACCTCGTTTATCCTTAGCTCACACAAGTTTCGACTTTTAAGGGTTGTTGTTCGATAAAACAGATAACAGATTCCAACAATATTAATTCTAGGTACGCAGATGAAATTTAAACATTTAATGATTGATGACCATCAATTCTCACAATTTTGGTCTCTCTCCTAAAAGATGTGGTGCTAATGGCACCAGATATAGTCAGGCAAGCATGTCTCTGTACACCAGAGACCTCTGCCTCAGCCGTTTGCCGTAAGGCATTCTGCCACTAGGCAATTGCTTTATTTGATCATTGGTTTGATAATCATCACATATATTCCATGGAATTGTTTTCCAAAAATCTTTTGATATGTTTACGGTACAGCCTGGCTTTGTGTGAAATTTTTCCAAGTAAGCATTCCAGAGGGCTTTTTTATCAATGATGATAATATCTAGACATTTCACCTCCGTCGGAAATGGATTAACCTCACCATTGAGGGAAAATGGAGTCGAATCGTTTAGATTTCCCTTCCTGGTGAGGTTTCCACACTTCCTCTGGCAACCTTTCCCAACGTGTTTCTTGCCAATATGATAAGATCATCTGCAAAAGCCTAGAGATCTACTTCTGTTAAGTTTGATGTGTACATAAATATTAGTTCACATTTTTTTAGGTGAATTTTACTGTAAGGGGTTTTTCCTGTGAATGAATAAAAAAATAAATCAAGTAGACTATCCATCAGGAGTGACCATAGAAAGAGAGGATATAACCCAGCCCTGATGGCAGCTCCTGTTGACCCTGAACCTAATGACCTCATCATGCCCTTTTGGGGCATGGCACAGTCAGCCAGTTATGACAGATTCTATGCCTTCTTTTGCCGAAGCTGATCGTTTAGTTTTCATGTAGAGGCATACAAGATGAAGAAAAATATCATAGTGTTGCCTCTGCTTTGACTACAAACTTTTTAATACTCACCTTCGTCTCTCTAGATGTCCACATTCGCAAATATAATACTAGATCTGGACAGTCAATCAGCATATTAGGCCCCCTGTCATTCGTTCTAGGATTATTGTCGTTTTCTACATAAGGCTGGAGAAGAATACATCTTGCTTTCCTTAAATCTTTCTTTTTAACTGACTGCCCGTCTATTGCATATCGAAATTCTCTATGAGTCAGAATGATCCAAGCTCCCACCCATTTTCCACTGACACCTGAAAGATTTTAAAAGTTATTCCAAGAACTTCAAAGCAAGGGACAATCTATTTAATATATTATATAACTTCTAAAAAGTGGATTTCAATAATTTTAAGGTTTGCTTTACATTCAAGTAATAAAATATGTTGTGGGAAAAAGGCTCATTTTGAAGTAAATTACAATTTCAATGGCTGAAGGACTTCGGTCGATGGCTCTTTGGTATTCACCAATAAATGACATTTATTATTATTATTTAACCATTTGGAAAATGATATGAGAAAGGGCTGCATGAAATATATCGCACAATAAATGAACTATTTACAGTGTTTAATTGTGTAGTTGTCATTTATTACCAATTTAACAAATGTTTGACAAGAAGTATGGTATTTACTACATGTTTATGAGCTATGTTGATTTTCAATTTGTTTTAGAGGAAATTATTTTCTTTTAAATTGGAAAGAAAATAATTATAGAACAGAAAACAACTCTTTGGCTTTCTACATTTCTACCATTGAAAAAAAAATGGGGAAAACTTTCAAAGGAAGATAAAGAAACATCAGGATAATCACTTTTTGTCATGAATTCTTCATCTTGTCAAGTTATCCAAAATGGTGATGATGAGAAAGTAAGACAAGTGTCTTATCCCAAAACTTCGAAGTAAACCAGAAATTTGATAGCTTTCCGTGTAAGTAACATTTTATACCAACATTTTTTCATACATTACTGTTTCATTTATATTACAAATGTTTGGAGTACTAACTGAATAATAAAAAGAGATTTCCATGTAATTCGATGTACATATTATTAAAATATTTTTTCTTCTAGTAAATCTTCTGTGCATGATTTACACATCTTTGGAATGAGCTCTTATTGTAGTTATTTTTTTTCTTTCTTCCTTTCTTTGGAAGTTCCCCACATTTTTGTTTGATGATAGAGAAGTATTTTTTCATTTCACACATTCAAATGCCTAACAAAGTGTGTTATATGTTCTCTCATCATCGGAACCGCTAGATCAACTGATATACAGAAAAGGAAATATTGGCTTGTCATTTTCACGCGGTAGCCATTATTATCGTCTTTTTGTAACTATAAATTATAATGAAATGAACGATAATAAATTGTGGAATACTATCACTAAAGATCATTAAAAAATTACTAAATTGCAGATGTAATACAATAATATTCAAAGAAGATTCTATTTGCTTGTAATGGTCTGAAAATTGTGTAATCTAATCATTTCCTTGCATTCAAACTTATACAGACTTGAAATCGAACTTTATGAAGAAAACTACCTATATCTGAAACAGCTACGAGGCAATATACTTCATATTTATTATATAAATATTCTGAAAGGAAATACCTTCTCGAACATACGCCCATCCCATTCGTGAAAAGTTTGTGGTCACTTTGCTGGAAAACCGGTTGGTCAAAGATTCGGCAATCAGCTGGGCCCATACTCTTCTCTCAGAAATATTCCTAGTGCCATAGACATGGCCACCGCGGCTTTTCCCTGTTGTGTTCAACTCAAAACAATAAAGGTCATCATTGTCATACCTAAAATAGGAAACTTCATAGAATTGAGAGACAAATATGTATTACGAATTTATGATACTGAAAAAAAAATGAATGCAGAAACAATCCTTGGTATATTATATGGCAAAAATGTATTTGCACCAACTATAATTGACAAGTCTCATCACACAATGTATTTTTGTAATAAACAGCTGGGTATTTATTCATTTATGTATATACACAGGCAAGTCTAATTCAGATATAAGAAGTACATGTAGTACTTAATGCAATACAGTGCAGTGAAAGTAAATTATAAGAATAATACAATTTCAAAGTAGATTATTTAAGAAATTTGAAATGTATAACAACACTAGACACAATACAATAACACAAGCAGATAATATTAGATGGTTAGGTGAAGAATATTGTTTTTAAAGCGGGAAACTGATATATTAAAGATTTGAAAGTTATTTTTAAAGAGTTAGGCAATCAAACAGTTCTGGGAATAAAGCTGTTGTATGAATAATTGAATTGAATTGATGAAATTTAAAAGCATGTCTTATGTCAGACAAAAATCTGGGGAAACACACAACTATTTTGGGTGGACTAAATTGGAGCTGAAAGATCGTATTCATTGGATATAATAAAAAGAACAGATTAGAAGATAGCTGAAAATAATGAGGATCTTTATTATATCTTATAGTGAGGATTCATCGATATGATATATCGCATGTTTTTTCAATTTTGAATTATAGTGAGAGTAGAGATAAAATATTTGTTTTCCATCACAACTGATCAGTTATCACATTACGAAATATGTCTGAAATAAAATTTAAGTAAATATAGGAGATCATCTTGATCCAGATAATAACAATAACATAACAAATAAATGACATATTTATTAATTACTAACACTTTACTATGAGATTTCAATAAAAAAAATTACAAAACTGCAAAAAGTGTTTTTCTATACAATAATTTATATGGATGTGTTTAATATGTACCGTATTGAACAGACTCAAACACAAAAATATATATTCTATAAAGCAGGCAGATAGCATGAAAAACTCTGAAACTCTTGAATTGAAAAAGTGGAAATCAAATTCTGAATTTTCCATTATGATATATATAATAGGGGTGCCCAAGTGGGGATTTTGGGATTTACTAAAGCGCAGCAGATTAATATACAGGGGGATACCTTGTACCTGGTTAAGTACCTCCACCAAATATGAGTCCCATATATAAGGCCGCCTGTGAGGGATAAAGGATCAGATTAGTAAAAAAAATTAATCATCAGAAATTCTCGAGCGCGTCAGATTAAGTTAGGGTGAGTTAATTACCTGCTAAAAATTATATATTCCAGTAATCTGACAATTTGAGAGTAACGTAAAGAAAGGGGAGGGCAGCAAAGTTGTAAAAAAATAACGTCATTTCGACATTCTCGAGCGTAGCTAATTTTTTTTTTATTTTGAAGGAAATAATTCAAGGGTAACGAGAAACATATAATCTGACGATTTCCGCATGCCAAAATAACAAAAATTCGTCGTTAAAGTTTAATGTGTGCAGCTGTGTGATACCTATATTTCCCTCACTCAGTTTCTATTTCTCTATTATCTATTCACTTTTTCCCATCTATTACCCTCCCACTCCATCCCCACTCTGTTGCCATGACGCCATCACAGCTGATCACAGAGATTATGATGATTAATTAATCAATTAATTGATGGATTTAGCCGTTACTACGTGGTGGGAAATCATAATGAAGAAAAGAGAAATTAAACTTTCTATGTTTTTTACCACTTTTATTTGTAACTAACATTACTGCAGTTTCGTCCTATAAGGACATTTTCAAACTTATATATTGTATAAGTTTGAAAATGTCCTTATGGAGGAAAGTTTCAGTTCTCTTTTCTTCAATAATTAATCAATTGATTATAAAAAATTTAATTTTTTTGAGCATTTTTGAAAAATTATTTTCTTTTAAATACAAGTATTCTACTCAAAAAACATACACTTATTTATTTGCATGCTATTTCCTGAGTTTTTCAATTAATTAAGTTGAATAAATTGAAAATTAAAAAAAAAAAATTTTTGTCAGATTAAGCGAATCCTTCTAGTTAATCGTCAGATTATGAGACAGCATGTCTAAAACATAAAGATGAACCATATATATCTTCATCTGATGCGCTTGAGTAAATGGCGAATTTTTTTTTCACAATATAATAATGGTCGCTGTTTGCGTCAGATCAAAATCGTCAGATTATTGAATGAGAGCTTTTTTTTGTTGCACTTAACACCCCCTTAGAAAATCTGACACACTCAATTAAATTTTTTATTTTCACTTTTAAGCCTTACGTACAACCATCCACATCAGTCAAACAATCAGATTAACATACCAACATTATTAAAAATACGTAGGACATTGATGCTATCAATATCTGACGCGCTCGAGTATGTCCATGCCACAGTATTTTTTTAAATATTTAAAAATCTATAGCCATTTCCCCCACCGATGAAAAAGTATATATTATATAACATTTTTTTCTTCTTATCATCTAAGCTTTGCAACCTAATATGTCTCAATGACGCTCCAGTAAATCCCCATTTTGCATCGTGGGCTCCCCTGTTAATACATTCCCAGAACTGTTTTTGATTATTTATCTAATCTAATCTTACTTTCAAAATGATACAATACTATAAACGAGATTTTAAACTGAGGTACAGCATTGAAAATCTTATGAATATCAAGGAAAACTTAAATAAACATCACAATCACACAGATATGCATAATTACAATACAAAAAAAAGACAGAGAGGCATCCAAAACATATTTTTGAACAGAAAGTCTGTCTACTAGGTAGTTTCAGAAGTTTTGTTCGTTTTAACCTCTTGTATTCTTGTAGCTCCATATCTCAATAAATATTTATTCTACTACGTCATAGTTTGTTTGAATTGATTGCCTGATGTAAAAATTTCAAAGTAGTAGTACTTTATATTATTCAGTTAGATATGGATATATTTGCTATTGCTTATTCCATTTTAAGCTTTCAACTTATGAAATGATTATTTTAAATTGTGAACTGATTTCAGATATTCTCCAATAACATATCTACGAGGTCCGGCTATTAAATAACGAGACTGCGCACCTTGAGGAGTGGGGGAAAGAAAGAGTAGTGCGTTGAGTATCTGGAAATTTTCTTTTTTCTTTCTCGTGTTGAAAACCATGTGTGAAAAAAAAACAGGAGCAACGTATCAATCTCAAATTTCTCCTTAAATTGAAAAAACTCCGACTGAGTGCTATGAATTGTTGTAAGAGGCATATGGGGACAATTCTCTATCTCGTGCGCGTGTTTCTGAGTGGCTTAAGCGCTTCAGCGAGGGCCGAGAGAGCATTGAAGATGACCAGCGCCCAGGTCGCCCTGTCACTGTTTCAACTCCGGAAACAGTGACCAAAATCAACCAAATTGTACATGCAGATCGTCGAATGAGCATCCAGATGATTGCTGAGGCTGTAAACGCCGATAAAGAAAAGGTTATAAAAATTTTATACAAGGAATTACACATGACAAAAGTCTGTGAAGTTGGTACCAAAAATCCTGACTCCTGATCAAAAGCTCTTGCGTCAACAGGTCTTCTCAGATTTCCTTGAAAGGTTAGAAGAAGATCCCGGACTGATGAAAAACATTGTTACTTGCGACAAAACGAGGATTTTTCAATACGACATTGAAAAAAAAGCGGCAATTGATGCATTGGAATTTGCCTGAATCGCCCAGAATAAAATAAGCAAGGATGTCCAAATCAAAATTCAAGGCAAAGTTGATCGTTTTTTCGACATTAACGGTAACGTGATGACTGAATGGGTTCCAGAGGATCAGACTGTCAACCAGACTTACTATTTGTTAGTTTTGACAACACTGCGAGAACGAGTTCGTAAGAAACGGCCCGAGTTGTGGAAGAACAACTCGTGGATTTTGCACCAGGACAACGCACCTGCTCTTAATTCGCTATCTGTGAAGAGGTATTTGGCCGATAAACGCACTCCAGTGCTCGAACAGGCGCCGTACTCGCCAGATTTGGCACTGTGCGACTTTCTTTGTTTCCGAAGATACAATCTGCTTTGAAACGGCCCCGATTTTTGAGTCGATGGAAGCGGTAAAGCAAAAAACGGTAGAGCTCCTAAAGACCCTCACCAAAGAAGACTTCTAGCACAGCTTCGATCAATGGTAAAAACGTATGGAAAGGTTTGTGGCAAGGGAAGGGGAGTATATTGAAGGGGAGCATTCGAATGTAGAATAATTTTTATAATAAAACCCTTTTTCGTAACCAGTCTTGTTATTTAATAGCTGGACCTCGTATAAACTTTGTGTTTATGAAAATTAATAATAATAATTCTGGATTTTTCATTTCATTTTGATTAGTTGGATAAATTTTGTGTAGCTAATGCAAAATTTCACCAAAATTGGGATTCTCTTCTAAAACTTAACCCCTTTCAATCTGATTACATACCTGTAATTGTACTTTTTATCTTGAAGAATCTGAATGCTCAGAATATTCTGAGACGGAAAGTTTTCCTTCAAATTTTGGCAAGAATTATCGGAGTAGCACATCAGACTCGAGTTCTCCAAAACGCACCATCTACCACTATATTCGCCGAACAAGTCTTCCACTGGTCCGTTCTGTACTTTATACAACATACCTTTTTTCTGAACGCACTTATTCAGACCGATCGCCGGCCTTTCGAGGATGTTATCCTTATTTTTTACACCCCTAACGACATCTGGAGCTTTCTCTATGGCCTCCTTGACATGCTTGAACCAACTCAATTTTTTGTTTTCGACAGGAGCTTCCTTCACTACTGTATCTTCCGTAAACCAGTTGGATCTGGACTTCGGCGTGGATTTTTCCGGTTCGGGGTCTTCCTCCGGAAGGGAGTCGGATCTCATGGGTGGCGTGGGTGGACTGAGAACATCTTCACTCTCAGATTCATTGGAAATACTCCACTCGTCGAAGGTGTGGGCATTGGAGATGTTTCCGTAAAGGTCGCCCTGGAGAAGTTCTTCCAGTAACTTCAGGTCGCTATTGAATGTATAAGGAGCTGAAAGAAATCGGACTATTGGTATTTTTCAATAAAAGATATACCGAGTGACAATGAAGTCATTGTACACTGCGCCATTCAGTTGTTTGAATTCGAAATGAATGTAATATAATAATAATAACATTTATTTGGTAAATAGGATACCACTTTTATTTGAAACTAACGTTACTGCAGTTTTGTCCTATACGGACATTTTCAAACTTATACAGTAAACTTTTTATTGCAGTAACGTTAGTTACAAATAAAAGTTGTAAGAAACAAGAAAGTTTCATTTCGATTTTCTTCAGTAAAAAATAATTAATATTCCAAAAATCATGCCTCATCATTTCATTAGTAATAAATTCAGTTACATTCCTCTATTTTGTAGTTGTGCCTGTTTGTTGAAGTTGAAGGAGAATTAAAGTAATTAAAGCACAATAATCAAAGTGTGGTTGTATAATTGTTTCATAAACTAATATCTTTGTGTTTAATGACAGATGCCTTGAAATTCTAAAGTAAAAATATAGTTTTTTTGTTCAATTCTCTAGTGTATGTATTGAAATTGTTCTTCAAATGTGAGACTGCAGTCTAATTGGAACCCTAGGCATCTTACAGTATTATCCATTTTTATATTTTCTTAATTAATAGAAATATTTATCCGGTTTATAGGGATTTTTTATATTTGTATTTTAAAATGAGGATCATGGCAGTAGTTTAACTCACATTCAGTTTCAATTTGTCAATTTTATTATTTCTGTCAACTTTTTGCAATATCACATTCATTTTCTGTACAGCAACGTCTAGGCTAACATCACTACAAACTAATAGAGTATCGTCTGCAAATAAATTGATAAATTCACAATCACCATGTATATTAATATCATTTAAATATATAATGAATAATAAGGGGCCTAAAACACTACCCTGGAGTACTCCTTTATCGTTTAAGATTTCATTTGAAATTGAGCCATCGATTCCTATTCTTTGTTTTCTGCCTTCAAGTATAATATAGTTTATTTGAACCGATATTTTTAATTATAAAAACAAACGAAAACCTTTTCTGGTTTATCCATAAATGTACCCAATTCGAAGAGGAGAGGATAAAAGTTACAGAACCTTAACCTACTTAGGCCAACGCACTACAAATATTTCAGATTTTCTGCACAACAAAGATGTAAATATTGCTTTCAAAACCAACAACTTAGGCATGCACATTGAGAAAAACGAAGATAAAAGTTCAGTTTCAGAAAAATCAGGAGTGTATAAATTATCATGTGGGTCATGTTAGATGTTTTATATAGGTCAAACTGGAAGAACGTTCAAAGCCCGCATAAAGGAACACAACAATAGTTTCCAGAAGAGAAAAATAACTTCCACATATGCAACTCATTTAATCACAGAGGGACATGAGTTCAACCATGAATCTATATATTTCTAGGTAGGAATAGTTATGTATATTTACAGTACTTTCCAAAAATGTAATTTATTCATATAGTTAATGAATCCATACCCGACCTTTTCAGGTAGATTCATTCATTAGAAAATAGGTAGGC
Organism: Leptinotarsa decemlineata; assembly: GCF_025532065.1. Lineage (NCBI taxonomy): Eukaryota > Metazoa > Arthropoda > Insecta > Coleoptera > Chrysomelidae > Leptinotarsa > Leptinotarsa decemlineata. Next base: position 8,824,086 of record NW_027412573.1, on the reverse strand, counting down.
ATACAAGTAGGTTAATATGTTAGAGTATAAAATATTTGTAATTTACAAGTAACTTTTGGTTTACACTTGAGAAAGCTATTGTATAACGAAACACACGTCTTGTAAAACCCTTTATAGTGAAAATCATACAATGAACTGTATCAAGTATCGGCCAGTTCTATTCAATTAAGTTGACTTCAGTTTAGCAGTTTTTGTTATATAAAAACTCTATTTCAAGTTAGAACAAAAACATACAATAAACCTTTGCCACACTGTTAGGAGGACACACAAAAAGCATAACATAGCCTAGCTAACTTCACACATAATGAATTTATATGGCCATTTCATTTCAGGTTATTTTCAATAACAAGTCCAAGTATGTTAGTGTTTTGTGTACAACCAATTAAGGTGATATTTAAGGTGATATGATAAAGATGTTGAGTGTTAGACTGGCTTGTTGCAAACTTTGTTATATCTGTTTTGTCAACATAGACTTTCACAGATTCCAATAGGATTTTTGATATCGATGCAACATGGTTTCTGATTAAAAAAATTAACTCAAACTACGTTACTAAGTGTACATGAACAAATGCTCCGCTGCAATTCTGTGTTATTTAAGTAGAGCCATCATATATTTTTTGTTATTTGAAATGTAAAATTATTATTTGCATTTTACAAGAGTTTATTCAATTTACTTTTGGTGAAATATTTTTTCATTAAGTTGAATTGAATTAAAAATTTCCTTGTTGTTGATTAAATGAATTGAGTGTGATTGGGGGGGGGGCAGTTTGCAATTTACAACCCCGTTCCCGTAGAAATGCTCTCACCTATAACTAACTTTATTTGTTCCAATCATTTGAAGTCGGAATATTCACTAGCTATCAGTGAAAAAACATTCTAAGTATAAGTTATGACTTTGAAAGTCACTTCCTTTGAAGTTTCAACAGCTTTCAATGTGTGCCTGAATCAGAGCTACCTACAGTTCAACAACAAATTCTATAAACATGATTCAGGTTTACCAATGGGCTCACCCCTTAGTCCACTTTTAGCAGACATATTTATGAACAACTTGGAGACCACGATAGTAAACTCCGACCTGGGTAAAAAACATATTCATTTTTGGTACAGATATGTAGACGATATTCTTGCCCGTTTCAGAGGTACTACACGACAGCTGAACCAATTTATGACATTCGTGAACAATCTCAATAGCAACATTCAGTTCACACTCGAAACAGAGATAGAGAAACAAATAAATTCCTTAGACCTGGCCATTACACACAATCAGAATAAATTCGAGTTCAATGTTTTCAGAAAACCTAGCTATACAGACATCATCGTCCCAAGCGATTCTTTCCATCGAGACAGTCATAAATTAGCAGCCTACAATTCAATGCTGCACAGAGCATTCTCACTGCCTTTGTCTGCAGACAATCTAGCTAGGGAAATTGATACAATTACACAGATAGGTGATAATAACGGTTTCAACGCAGATACTATCCAGAAGTTAATCAGGAAACAAAGCCGGAAATTCACTTTCAGACTAATATATCCTCAGGTCAAACAACCAGAAATCAAGAAATAGGTAACGCTAACATATTTTGGAAAAAGAACAGAAATGATCGCAGGTTTTTTCAGAAAAAAAAATGTGGAAGTAGCATTCAGATCACATGCCAGGTTATCTCATTTCCTTTTCAATGCTAAAGATAAGGTCGACAAGTTGGAAAAATCTAGAGTTTATAAGCTTAAGTGTCCGGAGTGTAATAGTGTTTATGTGGGACAATGCGGACGAAATTTCCAAAAACGGTATGCTGAACATGAGAGGTCCTTCAGACTAGGAAAAAATGGTTCGACGTTTTCAAACCATTCCTTGGCATGCAACCACAAGTTTCCGAATCTAAACGATACGGAAATTCTGCACTATGCAAGGAAGGGTTGCAAACTCAATTATTTAGAATCCTTGGAAATTCACAAGCATAAACATTGCAGGTGCGACCTGTTAAATGACCAAATCGATTTAATTTACTCTCCGGTTTTTAAATGGGCACATGCGCATTGTGAACTGTAAATTCAGGTACCTGAATATATACCTGAATATATATACCTAATATATACCTGAATGGTATATATTAGCGAAAGTAATGAATCATTGTTAGTTTATTGTTTAACTTTGAGAATGTTCATAAAAGACGAAACTGCAGTAACGTTAGTTACAAGTAAAAGTGGTAAAAAACATAGACATTTTCATTTCTCTTTTCACTTTGTAAGTAGTGAATTTAAAGGAAATGGTTCTTATACCGTCTTTACTTCCCGAATTCCTACTTTCCGGTAGTGAGGGAGAGAGATCTCAGAAATCCTATTATACTGCAGCTTCTATTGAATATCTGACAAGCTTTTATTGATTTCATATAACGGTTCATGTAATCCATGTTCTGATAATGATTAATATTTACTTGTTGTCACTTGTTTCCAACACTGGGAAATTATGATGCAGTCACATATGGCTGGTAATGTTTTTTTAATGATAATATTGCTTGATATTCAAACAGAAACAAGTACATATATAAATATGGAGGACTAGTTCAAATCTGATGATATGAATCTAATTGGTATATCAATATATTTTTGGTATCATGCATAGTTAACTATCATATAATTTCCTTCGCTCTATGGAAAAAATCATTTTCATCATTTCACAGTTTTGAATTTTAATTTACAGTTAAAATAGATTTGAAAAAATATAATCTGGTAGGTTCCATCCAATCTCAAATAGTTCCACATTAAATTCTTATTTCATTATTTCCAAGAAAACGGCAGACAACAACAATAATAAAGTTATTTTGTTCAATCAGTTAATCAGAAAAAATCAAATATCAATTCTTTCCTGCACGCCATTCTTATACTCTTAAACCTATTTAAAACAATTATGCATCCAATGTCATAAACATCCAATTCGAATTTAATGAAGCATGCACAATTGAGGAAGATCAAAGTTTCATCCAAAAATAAAATACACGGAATTTCCTTCCTTAGAGAATGGTGGTTAGAAATGATTCATATCCAATGTGAGGAATGACGTCTTAATTCGTTATTTCTGTGAGTCACATTATTCAATATGTCACTTCCCAGTACCTTCGAAAATAACTTAAATGAAGACTTGATAACATAAAGACTATATTGTATAAAAAATCATAAAAATTAATAGAAACCCCAAAGGGAAATCTACAGATTTTACATTGTCTACTAGGTTTATTCACGATAGATAGTACCCAATAATTTCGAGTTGAGGTTAGCAATTTTTTTTTGAAATTACAATATGGAATCTATGAAATAACGTTCCTTTTTGAAAAAATAGGATAAAAGAAAGTTTTGAAACTTTGAATCCCCAGTATCTCAGTAAAATTACAGTGAACAGTGAAAAACGTTATTATTCAAAATCTTCAGAGAAAAATTACTTTTTTTGAAAAAACTGTTTTTAAAATTTGTTTTATAATTTTTTTGTGGCATAACTCACTCAAATCGCTTCATATATTTATAAAGAGATTTTCAAGGAAAATCGAGTGTAAAATAAAATATGTGTGTTCCATTTAAAAAATCGAGAAATTTTTGTGGCATACCAGTATTACAAAACAAATTTTGGATGAAATTGAAATTTTTCATTGAAAATTTTTGGAATAACTTCAGAACGGTTCGGTATATAATCATACAATTATACATTTCTCGAAGTACTTTTCTGACGAAATCTAATTAAAGAAAACAGAATATGTCATTCCATAAAAAAAACTGACTTCGATACATAAAACTTCTATTCGGTGTCTGGTATATTAGAGAATATTTCAAAATAGACTGATGGAAATAATATCTAGAACTTTTACATGAAACAAGTAGCAAAGAATTTCCTATATAAAAAAGTACTAAACTTTTCTGGATCTAGACTCAAGTTGATCTAGTTTCATTTGTAATTTATATGGGTCTTTAAATGATGAAATCTCTCATATCAGCAAACAATAAACAATCACTTGCACCATCTTATTCAGAAATAAAAACAATATAGATCTAACAAAAATATTCACTTTGGTTGTAGAAGGAAACAACTTTTTTTAATGGACTACCTGTAAATTTTTGTACAATGTATGGAGAGTAGGGTTCAATGGAATAAAATAGAAATGTTCAAAACTCGCAGCTGTCAACATTGTATTGCGAATCTATGGAAGTGTTTTATGGAACATTACGTTTATTTATTTTTATTCAAAGAGCATACAAGAATTTGGATATAGTCTATACGAAGTCAATTCAAACAACTAACAGGGTCTGATAAAAAATTTACTAGTTAATCTAATATATAAAAATGGATGTTTGTTTGTTGGTTGGTTGGTTGGTAAGTGATAAACTTCTACATCGCTCAACCGATCGTGATGAAACTTAACATGCATAAGTAATTTTTCATAGAGAAGGTTTTTAGGCTATCAATTTTTTTCTAACTCGCCACTAGGTGGCGATGTAAAACAATTTTTTGAAAGCACTGTTACGATTATGTGCGATTAGCTACCTGAATGTGTGTCCAAGGAGGATTGGCAGAAGTCAAAAGTCCATAATCTGTCATTTGAAAGATTCTTCACCACCGTTTGTATTGAGTGAGTTTCTCAACGCTTCTTCACTGACATAAGTTCGCCAACGCAAGTGGATGGCATCTTCAGGACTACAAATATTCTTTGCACTCTTCAAAAGTACAAAAAGTCTGTGTACCATAATTGATAATAAATTGCGTGAAATGATTTGAAAATAATATCAGTTTTATTTTTCTATTTATTCACAGATATTTCTACGTAATACGAGACATGTTCAGAATATACCGAAAATTTTCTTTAAAGAAAGGCCAGTCCCCATTAGATATTATCCGCTTCAGCCAGGGCTTTCGATCCTCAAAACACTTCTCAAACTCAATCTTTGGGATAACTGTAGCTCTTTCTGCGATACGCTTTTAGCTCTTTCTGCGATACGATTTGAATATCATATATGCTTGTAAAGTAATGGACATTTAAAGTTCTTTTCATTTTTAGACATAGGAAAAAATCACACGGAACCATGTTTGGCATAAATGAAGGATGGGGCACTGTTACCGAATTGTTTTTTAACAAAAGTTGACAAACAAGCAATGAAGTGTGAGCAGGTGCATTATAGTGGGGCATAAGCTATGAATTATTTTTTCACAAATCCCGGCGTTTTTTCGGATTGCTTCACGCAAATGGCGTTGAACTTGTAGGTAGTACTTCTTATTGACCGTTTGATCACGTGGCAAGAATTCATGATGCTCTATGCCATTGATGACAAATAATACACTGAGCCTAACCGTCAGGTGTGACAGTAGTAATCTTTTTTAAAAGTACTTTATAATGAAATGGTAAAATGAAAGACAGCAGAAGTAATATTATGAATATTTTTGATGAAAAGCGGTTAATTTCTCTCAATAAATAAAAACTTGAGACTTATGTCTAAAAGATCTGTACTATTTCTGATGTTCTGGTCATCTGCTTTTTTGGTAAGGTACAAATTTGATACTTTCATATAAAAATAGACACATCAAGTATTTTTTTCTGTTTGAGGCTAGTTTTGATTGGTAAACTAAAGATTTTACGCAGACACCATTTTTGAAAGAAGAAAATGTCATTCGTATCAATGGACATTTCCCAGAATAAAATACCATACCTTAAACAAATTTGAACATTTGCTTCATAAACAGGAATTGCTGCCTCCTCAGATATGTTTTGAAACAATATTCCAAAAATAACAAAGCCTGTCACATCTAAAGCAGCCAATACTTGGAAAACTTTTTATACAGATCAATCTCCCCGCAACAGATTGTCCCCAAATGATGCAATATTGTAATTCAGTATGATACAATGACAAATACTACCACAGAATAAATACCATACATTAAACGATAATTAAATAACTAAGTGATAAGAACAATAAAATAAATGTGGAATCAAAATAAAATTGTGGAAAATACATCTAAATCAATAGGACAATTTAACACTGTACCTGTGAGTAATTAAAAAAATCAAAACAAAAAATTGCTTGAATCCGCTAGCTTTCAGAAGTTAATGATGATTTATTGTTAAATGTGGTAGATGGTAATTGCGAACATAGAACGCTAAACATCTAAATGTGGCGTAAAAATACTTCTTGAAACACTTAAATTTTATCCGGTGGCTGGATTTAGGGAACGTGTGTATAAAGTTGCGTCAAGAGCTTTTGACAAATCAAAGGTGAATGGGTTAAAACATTATGTACCTATTAATAATCATAGACTATATAGTCCATAGGCATATATCTATAAAATCAACTGAAAAAATTGTATGAGATCTACAAATTTTCTTTTCTGTACAAACCATAAATCAACTCAAAATTAAAATCTATATTAAGTAACTTACCACTTGTTTCTTCTTTGTTTAATGGGTCGAACTGTAGTATGACACTCTCGGAAGGCCTCGGAGGTCTTCGCGGGGGTCTTTGTGGGATAACTTCATGATTTTCATACAAACTGTTCTTTCTAACCATTGAACTAATAACACTAACATTGGAATTGAGATCAACATCGGTTTTAATATCAGACACATTACCATCCGTTTGCGCTATCTCCTCCTCAATATTATTGTAAATATTTGCATTCTGGTTCTCTTTACTGGGAACTGGATCATAGAATTTCCAAGAACCTGACCGAGACAAACATTCCGTCTGCTCGGTAGAATTACTGCCAGAGGTAGAATCGCTCTTGTTAGGAAATAATGGGAAAATACTCTCGTAAACATCCGGTCTCGATGTTGTCTTTGCAGAGTGACCAGAAGTGCTGCTGGATGCTAATGATAGGGGAGCATCATAGATCGATTCGTCCGGAAGAGGTGGAGGAGGGTGAGACGGCGGAGGCAACTCGATGGAGCCCTCAGAAGACTCCGAAGAACTATCATCCACATTATTGTATATGTTCTCGGTTCGAGCAAAAGGAGAATTGAATGTGATAGAATTGAATATATTAATGGTGTCTTCTTCATTTTTGGTATCTGTCTCGTCCGGATTATTCTGTTCCTGCGAAGCTGAAATGAAAATATATCATTTCCACATAGACAATACAAATTGTATAAGAATGGTGTATACAAGAATTAAAAACAATAAATAAACCAGATAAAACATAACTAAAAATTTCAATTTTGCGTCTACACAACCGTAAATGTAAGGAAACGATAAGATAATTTCCAGCAAATAGAACAACTTCTAAATTTAATTGCATTTGCAATTTACAGTTTTTTTTTTAATAAATAGTCTCATATCTGATAATGCTAACTTGGTTAGGGAACTGGTTGGTTAGGGTACTGAATGGACCCATGTGGCACAAATAAAGGTATTTGTGCCTAAAAGCTTTGAATTTATTCTAGGGATTTCCTTATTTGAGGAAAAATTGAATGTTGATTCCTACCTGAACTAAAACGTCTCGTTATTCTTCGCACACTCTGTCGAGTTCCTTCAATAACTGCCTTTTTTCTGCCATGAACAAGTTGACTAATATCTTCTGCCAGTTGCTTTGAAGCAGAACTCACTCGTTTGGTTAAAGTATTGGTATTTTCTTCTATCTGAGTAGGTGCGTCCTCAGATATCTTCTTCAAATTAGGGTTAATATTTCTTCTAGGAGTTGGAATGGGTTTCTTGGTTTCTTTTGAATTCGATCGTAAACGTGGTACAGGGCTTTCCATTTCTCATATCTCGCTCAAGGACTTAGCATCTCAGGGATGAAGTGTAGGTTGTTTCCTCTGAATGTGGCAATCTACTGACAAACACATGAACTATGAACGAATTGAAACGTATACTAAATATAGTGCAACTTTATGAGCACTATCACAGCTTATCGCTTTCATTGTGACTCATCATCACAATCACAATTTTGCATTGTTTATTGTTTTGACTTTTATTGGGAGTGGCTAGTATGACGTTAAACGGGAAAAAAGCTACATTCGACTGACCGGCCTTACTATTCTGTGGTGGTCGGTTAACTCACCGACAGATCAGATATCGTTGACTTTTAAGAAAATCAGACAAAAGTAAATAAGCCAGGGCGTTATTTCTTGAATGCAAAAAACTTTTGGACAAGAGAGTGAGAACAAAATGTGGGCTGGTGGATCGTGGTCAAATGTAATTTTGATTACAACGTTTCGTTTGCTACTGCGGCAGACATAATCAGTGGTACGTGCGTTGACTACGAGGATGAAGGTTATATCTCGAAGTCTCAGCACAACAACAGCCAGTCGTTCTTGCTAATATAATGTATGGTAATATCCAAATATGTCCACTGAGTATTTCATGCTACGTATTATTCTGCATAAAATTTAATTGGATCTTTAGTGTTCAATGTTTTCAACCTGTGAAAGTGTTTGAACACAATGTGATATATTTATTCAGTATTGTTTCATAGCCATGTGGAATATTTGTTATTAACATATTCTCAATCTATAAAAAAGATGTAAAACAATTCGAATGCTACCTGAACATTCACCTCAATATACATTCTGAATATTGGTTTTTTGTTACTTTTAGCTTTCGTACTAAATATTTATATTGGTTCACTTGATATCCAGGATGGAATAATTACGATCAAACTGTTCTATGCCACTATGTATACAACTATGAAATACTAGAAATACCGCGTGTTTCTTATTTCACCAGATAAATTTCATCAAATTATCGCAAAAGCTGACAAATCGATCTCTGAAGTTTTGGATGAATCTGTTCATTATTTTCAGTAAAAAAAGGAACAGTGACCAGATTTGCTTTAGGTTTTAAAAAACAAAGAATATCTTTGAACAAAATTTCGAAAAGAACAAAAGAAAACTATTGTAAAATAACTATATTTGTACAGGTATATTTCTTTTTTTTACTTCATCACACAAAATATTTAATTTATCTTGTGATGATCTGACTCTTATAGATTCATGATATAAGTTCATCAGATGTTGTCAATGTATTTTGAACAGGTGCCAATAATTGTTCAAGTATATCGCACTCTTCATTTGTTGTTATGCTTTCCAAAATTGATTTCATACTTTTCAATATGGCTTCTTTACGATCTTCAACACTAGGAGAAGTCAAAAAACTGTGTTCAACTTCCTTTTGATTACCTCCAAATTCTTCATAAATAACTAAACTCTGGGATTCAGCAACTGGCCATTTTTCGAATTCAGTAGCCTGTTCTTCCGTGTTGATCTCATCAGTAGCCTGTTCTTCGGTGTTGATCTCTTCAGTAGCTTGTTCTTCGGTCCTGATCTCTTCACTCGCCCTCAAATGCTGACATAACAGATGGATGTGTTTGCACATGTTCCATTTTATAGAAGAATCTATACATGAACAAATGTATTTATGTATGCAAGTTTCGCAGTCGTGGCACTTGTAATCACAAGAACAGCTCTTTCTAGAAAGTTCAATCCGGTATAATTCCACACCATCCGACGAAAGTACAGACCAATAAGTAGCATCTCTTTGCATAATCTGAATTTTTTTAGCAACGAGTTCTTCTATGTTTTTGTGTCTTTTTTGTAAATCTTTCAGCTTGCTACATAACTTTCCTGAAAATGAAAAAACTATACCAAAGTAATTTAATTGCAAAAAACATTTTTGTGACTCGAGTTCTCAATCAAAATATTAGAAATTTACAAGAAAAAAATTAGATACGAGAGAAACAGACCCTCTGAAACAATACGGGGCATCACAAAAGGCCTAACAAAATTTTATCCCCAAAATTAAAAATTAGATTCATCTTCACAACTGATTATAATAGAAGCCACTAAAGCAAAGAAGAAGCTGACCGAAGCACTCTTCTTGGAACACTGAAAGTCCTCCAACGTTATTTTTTGTTTCAGATAAACTGTCCTATATCCATAATATTAACACTTAGAGATCTGTTAACAAATCAACTACTGAAAGTCAAAGTTGCTTATGCCAATAATGGCCAAACACATCTAAAATATCACTGCAACAGCACAGCTGCATCTTTGAATTTGGCCTCATCTCACTCCTAAACTATAAAAATGAACTTCAATCACCGGACACCAATTCTATCACTGTTTATATGTTTATAAAGAAACAGTTCTTTAAAAACCCATGTACTTATTTAGGAGTAATGTTATGTATGTAATAAAATAGCTAGGAACATCATGTATGTGCAAATATTCACATTCAAAATAGGCATATTCACACCTAAAAAAATAAAATACATACTTCAAAATGAATCTGGGTTATCACTCAATAGGTTTTTGCTTCAGCAACAAAGCACAAGATTGTATAGCAACTGGCAAAAAATCTAGAACAGTCCAGAAAACATGGAAATCTTATTGAAAGATATTAGGTGCCTCTTTACATTTCCTGGCACATTGACAAATCTATTAAACCACTTTATCCTTAAATCAATTTGAATTTTATTTATAAGTAATTATCAGTTAAGTATTTATGATCAGTAGATCCTAGATTGATGTCCTATTGGGTCATAAGACATTTGGTTCACAGTAAAGAGCATTATCTTTAGTTATTTAAAAAATGATTTATATTATATGTGGCTCAATTTCAAAAGAAACGACTACAAATCATCACTGTTTAAAAGTAAAAATGATGGATTTGCCAAATCCTTTTGAAGTGGTTATCAAGTTTCATAACTGACCTCAAACAAAACTATGAAAGTTATATGAAAAGGAGTTTCTAAGATTTACTACTTTACTGTATTTATAAATGTTATCCTGAGTTTTTTAATTGTTACCTTTTGTTATTTGTTCATAGCAGTACTGTGTTAGATATTAAACATTCAATAAGATGTTTTGAATAATACTGCTTCAAAGTTAATAAGTTGTACTGTGCTATCAAGTAATAAAATGGATAGAATTAACTTCCTATAAATTATTAATAATGTTAAAGTGAAATGCTCAAAATTGTTGAGATGGTTTTTTATTGTTGAGTATCATGGAAGTAAATAAAATAGACATGCATCAAAGGAACAAAGGCTGAAATAAAGATATCAATATTTGAACTGTAGTAGAACCTTAAAAGGCATCTGCAAAATTTATAATCACCTTTATTTGAAATCAAGAGTTGCTCAAACAGTTTCTCCCGCATTAATCTCATAATAGCGTGGATTACTTTATCAGGTCGCTTCGCAGTGTGGCCTTTCATATAAATATACTCAAGAGTCATATGCATCCTCTCCAGGTGCATGTTAGTGTTCAACCCAGCCCGGAGACGAAAACAATTTGCCCAACACTTTCGAGTAGGGGCATAGAATACTTTGAACCATTCTCCGAATTCCTTTAGTTCAGGGTCACAAAGATCATTCATCCATTTTTCCAGCATGTCTTCGAAAATGATTGGGTCTTGCTCTTCCATTAAAATTTTCAATGTCTTTGTGGCATAATCTTGACTTTGAGGGTCTGATATTTTGTTTTGAATATTTTTATTCCAATCTTCGGTAACATGCCACGTGCAGAAGAACCTTGAATTCACAGGACCCATAACTGCTTTCCAACCATCATAATAACTGTCGCCCATCTCAGACATGAAGACAGTTGGGGTTACTTGTGAATCACCCAAATCACTCTTCAAAATTTCAAAAATCAATCTGCAAATTGCGGCATCACTTCTGTTTGTAAATGCAAATAAACAAGGAAAACCTTCACCCCCTTCATACGGAACCATCACTGTTATCAATTCAAAATCAAGCGGATTCAATCTGCGAGTGCTATCAACACAGACACAATAGTTTCCATATTTTTTGAACACATTCAGCTGGGCTTCGTTCATAATTATCAGAAGGAAATCTTGAGGTTCTATCACGTCACTGTATATATCACTTTCTTCTCCTTGTCCCTTATAAAATCTAACAACAGAATAATATGACTTCTGTCTGGCTTTTTCAACCCATGCTGCAACACTACTGCAATTATTTGAGTGTCTAACGCAGTCTTTGCTCAAATTATATTTACGTTCAATGTTGAATAAATCTTGTCTAGTTAATAAATGAAGTCTATCTAAGTTTTCAACAACAACATTATCTCTAACATCATTCAAGACTTCGTCAAATGGGATTTTTTGTTTCAGTTTCTCTGCTAAATTATCTTGTGTTTTTTTAGAGAGCGGTATTTTTTCCAATTCCATTTTGTGACCTAAATGTTGCCTCACAAATTTCACAGATACCTCCCCAGTAACCTTAGAAATTATAATATTCATTTTTGAGGGACAGTGGGTATTTATCTTGATACTTCCTGTGAGTTTCAATCGCCTTATGTTATTTCCACTTTTTTTGTAGAATCCATCACGATGACAGTGGTAGTACTGGAGGATGTTAGTATCAGTTTGTTTACGGGACTGCTGCAAAACATACTTGGAAACATCAGATTTTTCTATACCTTCCTTCCAAGATTCAAATTCTTCAGTATTTTTGAATTTCAGTTTCTCCACAGACAATTCTATTCCATGGCAACTATTATAATGTTCCAATAAGATAGTTTTGAGCGGACTGGTGTAACTACACATACAACAATGTATAGGTTGTGTTGTATTAGAAGTAGTATTATTATTTTTCCTATGAAAGGAAATGTGACGATTTAAATTGAACTTTTTTGAAAATTTCCTTGAGCATATGTCACATGCATATTCTTTTTGATTTATATTTTTCTTTTGTTCATGAACACTGAGAATGTGTCTTTGGAGATTTGACTTCCATGTAAAACTCTTCCCACAACATTCACATACTACTTTTTCAGGTACCCGTCTATTTTTAATCATTCTGAAAATGAAAGAATTATGGATGAATTTTCACTTGTATAAACGCAATTTTATCAAAATTACATTTCATCACTGAAATGGAAAATATAAATATTTCTCTACTATTGTGCTACTAATAGAAGAAAGATTGATCCCATTTCTTATTGACATTTTACAAATATCTGAAACGCTGTTGTTTATGCTCAAAAAATAATTTTAACAAATCACAAAACAGCCACACACTGTTTTGTGTAACAAATGAGCCTTTTTCCTGAGAATAGTACAGCAAACGTGTCACGAGAGGCAGCACTAGTAGTAGGGACAAACATAAATTATTCACATGTAAAATAGTGTTATTTACGTAATATTAATTTATTATTTACAAATATAAATAAGATATAAAAAATTATTTTGTGCTAGTATGTCAACAAAGCATTGCTGTTTTGCGAATTGTACGTTGGATAATCAATACCCGGAAGAAAACGTTGTTTTATATACCATTTATAAAACCTCATATTAATGAGGTTAGATGTTAGAAATGGATACATGCTTCGAGGAGAATGAATTTAACAGTTCAGAAAATGAATAAATATTCATATGTATGCTCTAAACATGAAATGAACAGTACATTTTTCATCGTTAATTACCATTGATTAGAATGAGATATAACATCAATCGTTTATTAAATCATATTCATTTATTATATTTAATTAAATTTATTTCATTAACATCTATATTTGATTCATATTTCACTCGGAAATAAATCTGAAATTCATTATTATTTTAAATTTCTTTAATTACAATTTGAATCTACCGCTACTCTTTTACTAGAGTCTGTATACTAACCTGTCTATTAATTCACTTTTTTCCAGTTACCTTTAAATTACGGCAAGCCTGCCAACGTTTTAATGTTACAACATTGTTATCCTTTACAGTTGCAAATTTTAGTTTTGCTCCAGAGTTAATTTCTTCTGTTAAAAACATTCTTTTTGAATGAATCAAAACAATTTTATCAAAACAACGATTAAAATAAAATAAAAACAACAATAAAAATTAATTGGCGCTCCGGGGCGACATCATTGATTCCAGTGGCGCATTTGCTCTTTCAGCTGCAGGAAAACCCGGAAAAACCTACAGCACCACATCATTTGAAGATCTTGATCTAACAATGTCCTCTCTTATAAAACAAAATGTAAGGTGTTTCCAGAGGCTTCAATAAATTCAATGCATCACCAGAACACTTCGTGACACGACTATCGTCAAACTTAAACCAGTCCGTTTCTTCTTTGACCAAGGTGTAATAATGACCAAATTCAACGCCAGAACCACAGTGAACAATGACTGCATGAATATTATAATAGTGGTCTGCTAGGTTGAAATGTTCATCTATCTCGAACCTTCCAAAGAGTTTCTTGTTTCCGTTAGAGGTTGAGTCTTGTTTGAAAATCATCAGTGTTATTATTAGATTGACTGGAGCCTCAGCTATACTTGTTTCCTTATAACAGTCAGTTAGTTTGGCGCATGTTTGACAATACAGTCGATCATCACCTGTTAAAAATTCCATTTTCAGATGATTTAACAATAAGCTTTGCACGGACTGGTTATTATTCGTATTAGGAAAAGCTAGATGAATAATTGTACTTTACCATATGTTTATATGAGTATTAGGCAGTGTTTTTCCCTACCGAACTACTAGCGCTGCTAGTGAGTGATTTTTCGTACTTCAGGAAAAAGGTTCATTGTGTCTAAAAAGATTGTGCAATTGACAGAAAATTATGACTTTTGAATGAGTCGCACACAAAGCTACGCACCGAGAGGTTGGCAACAATAGTTAATCTTAAAAGTGATAGTTGACCACGGAACGAATACTAGATTTAGTTCTGTGTATTGGCACGTGCAGGCCTGTATATGCAATTCAAACACGAAACAAATTATTTAATTCTTATATTTTTGAAAACAGGATATCTCTAATAACACAGAATATAGCTCAAGTGAGTTATATTAGCGCAAAAAAAAGGGCTCTAGCTCTTAAAAATTGCTTGAGAGCTTGCAGGTCCTGAATAACGGGTATATGAGTTTGCGACCGTTTCTAGATTGTTCTTCAGATTTAAGAACCTAAAAACCTTAAAGTATGCATCCTACGGAAAATATTCTCCCTAATATAACATTATTTGCAGAACATTAAGTTCTGCGTCGAATGGCATTTGAAACATGGTTATCGGTTTAGCCGCCAGTCAAAAATAGATGCGTACTTTTCGTCAAAAACATTTCGAGATTTTTAGACTCTTAAATCTGAAGCACAATCTAAAACCGCCGCTAACTCATATACCCGTTTTTACGAACCCCAGGACGGATCAAAACAATTTCTAGCTCTCGAGTAATTTTTAGGGACTAGAGCTCTAATTTGCATGAAATACTAATTCAGACACGCATATTAATAAGTTAAATGGAATGTATCTGTTGAAATCTGTTTTTTCGTTAACCAGCTGTCGCCCCCCTACGAACGACAACTCTCCAAAAGTCGAAACTTGTGCGAGTTAGGTCTTTGTTTTTAACGTGTGATTCCTAACACAGGTTGGACGATAGGAAGTGAAAATCGATCGTTCGGCCTTGCGGTTCGAACCACCGGTTCACACAGCGGTTGATTGAGTTAATGAAGCAAATCACCCACGTCAACCCACCAGGCTACCGTCCCATATGTATATGTGAGGCTTTTGTGAAATGTACAAATATCTGTGGTATTTATATAAAACTAACTTTCTATAAGAAAATTTAACCAGGTTGCTTCAGTTACTAATGTTATACATCGTTCTGAACAATTTTTTCGTAGAGTTCATTGAAGTCACATTTATTTATTATTGTAGGTATTTTTGAAATCCAAAAGAGGGATCTGTTGTGTGTTCACAATGTGAACATTTCATCTAACTGTACACTGTAGAATTTGGTAAATTCCAAATTTATCTGAAGAAATTACCGAAATACCTTATCATGATGTTGATATAGAGGTATCTTGGTGTGTTATTTATTTTACACAAAATTGAATTGGATCTTTTTTGCAACATTCGCAAACATTTTGTGCGTTCGAACAAGCATGGTCGTGTCTGAAGTCCAAATGAAGCGAAAGTGTTTTCAGATTACAAAAATACTTCATAACATCTTTTACTCTCGATATGGGAAGACGTTGCGTTGATACGATATGAAATATAAAGATTACGCTGGCTTTAATTATCTCGAAAAATCACCTATCCTTTTTATATATTCTTCACAATGATTTACTGAGCCCTCGATAGTTTATTCAAGGGTACATCCGTGCAGGGTATTTATTTTATGAAATACCATAGGCTCTAGTAATCCACATGGTATACTCCGAGGAAGTTTATTGAAATTGGACACTGCTTTATAAGGAGGTGACTTTCACAGACAAGTTTTGTCTTTCTTCAAAATGCCGTTCATCTAGCCTGTAAGAATATTCTGTTCTCCTAAAAGTTGTGGAAAAGTTTTTTATTGTTCAACTGTGTCATCAAACATTTTTGGCCTGCAAAAGACTAGAAGACAAACATTATAATCGCCAGAAATCTCATACTGGGAGTCAAATATATTAAAATATGTACTCAAGTTCAAATACTGGAAAGCAGGAAAGTATGAGACATCAAGTATAAATAAGACCTACACTTGCAGTTAAAAAAAAGATAGTTGCTACCCACCCATCACTGTTTTCTGAGAAAATGTTGAAAAAAATGTTAAAAGAAAATTTCTGATAGAGGGACCAAAAAAAATAATGCATCTTCATTCAAGCAGATTTTTTTTCCAATATTTTATTTTTTATCAAATCAATTACTTCCATATCTGTCAAAACATTGAATATTTCTATAACATTTTCATCAGATGAACTAAGACTTACTGCTTCTTTCTGAATTATGCTTCCCCTAAATCTATTTTTTTGGCTTTCCATGAATGAATAAAAATCTTCCTTTGGAAGTTCTCGTATCACTTCTATGAAAGAACTGTATTTCTGAAAAATTTCTGGGAGGCTTGGTGTATCTGCTTTTCCTGCAGCTTCGGTGTTAAATTTTGCTTTTTTTGCTTGCAACTCTTTTCTTTGGCAAGAACTTTTGCAACTATTTATCATATCTAAGAAAACAGAGCTTCCATTAGCCTGTAGGATTATATCTTCCATGTTTGGATTCAGTAATAGGTTATTAACAGTTGAATTAGACGATTCGCTGATTTGTTTAACAAAAAATTGTACTACAGCCTCTTTTAATCTCTCCTCATCATCTTGGGGCAATGGTAACCAAACGTTGATGGAAATGCTGGTTTCTAAGTTTTCAACATAGTGCCACCATTTATTTGGTACTAACAGGACATCTCCAGGAGTCAATACAACTTTTTTACATTTACCACTTATGCTTCTGAAATTTTCGAGGTTAGGACTGAAAAAATTCAGTTTGGAATACACACTTGATTCCTCATAGGGAATTCTCGAAGGCCTGAGATTTTCTTCTGGAGAAAAAAGCATCCACAACTTCTTACCATATATCTGGTAGACTAAATTGCAACCATAACTATCATAATGACACGGAGTATGTGCCCCCTTAGACCCTATCCATATTGTACAATCTTCTGACTTTATTTCAGGAAAACCAAGCGGATCCCAATGTATTTCATTTCTTAGATCATTTACTTCTTTCAAACAATCATTCAAATATTTATAGTCAAAGTAAAACCATTCTGTACTATTCGTCAAACTCTGCTCTATAAAGAAATCAAAAGTTTCATTGAACAACTTTGATTTTCGTTCCCACTGGGGTTCCACCGTGCTTTGATACAACCCCGAACGGAAGGTCATTTTTTCATTACCAATATTTTTTTTCCAATCTTCTAGAGACCAATTTAGTAAAGCCCATTTCATATAATTTTTGAAGACTAGTGGATGTTTTGAATTCAATATGAGATATTTTATATCACTTTTAAATTTATCGCTCATTGGATCTATTTAATATCTTGAAAATAGTTTCTGACTCTCACTCCTCCAAATATTTCCTAAAAAATAACTTAATCGGCCAATGAAAGAAAGAAATATGAAGCACTTTCTTTTGGATAATGACTGATTGATAACATGAAAAACTGATTATTGATATCAGCAATTGTCACTGTCACGAAATTTAATTATTGAACAAAACACCCTGTTTACGAATTATGTTCTCGAATGATGTTAACTAATTGACGATGGGGGACTTCTCCACATTGTCGCCAATATTGATTTTACATTATGAAACTGGGGAAAACTTATTATTTAAGTTGTAGCCTTATTAGGTAGTAATACACCCTATTATTGATATTTTTCAATGGAAATATTTCTTGATCCCAATAATATTTGAAATATATTGTTTTCGAACAGGGAATAGATCGTTTTCACTTGAAAGAGAGGAGGGATTTTATATTATAATGTTGGCTACTGTTTCTGTCTCTCAGATATAATGTCAAATTGTTATACATTTAATTATTCTAACGTTCAACCAAATAGTAACAGTTATGTCGTTCCAAAACTACGAATGGAAATTTGAAAATGTAACTCAGATTTTTCTTTTACATTTGTTATTAAAAATATTACCAGTAATACAATACCAAATGCTTCCTTTTTTTGTCAAGTAAAATAGGGTCTATTTAATTTCATTTTTTTTATTTCCTGTCAACGGCATTGACTGCTTGGCCGTGAGCCTCGTGTCCTGGGTAGGCAATGTTAAAACTCCCCGAGCCACCCAAAGATATTTACTATACTAAGATATATACTATATATACTTACTCGCCACCTAGGAGCTTCATGTCTATTTACAGTCCGTCAGTCATGTAACGTTGCAGAATCATCCCAACTTCTAGTGCATTTATTCTATTGAAGATAATGGCAACCATACTCTTGACTTCAAAAATACTTTCTTGTATCATAAACCTACATTAGTGAATTTACATTGTAATTGACTGAAAATTGTCATTCGTTAAAACAAAAAAGATGGCTGCGTTTACTCCTGAAGATGAATTTCAATTCTGGTTATAGGGAAAAGTAATAAAAACAACATTGTTTTGAAACTCTTCAAATATTATTACGCTAGAGAAAAAATTTAATAGAACTATTTAAATCAGTTCATTAGTATATAAGTATACTGTGTCATTAGTTTCTAATGAGGCACAAAAATTCAATATCGGAAACATTTGATGTCCTGTGTTTCAGGTGGAAAAATAAAATATGAAGTGGCAACTGGCAACCCGTGTCTGGAATTCATTCCATAAGAGCTATATTCGAGTTGACGCCCGATCGAGTAGAAAGTGCCACAAAACACTTCCACTCTCAATGTTTTGTGGACAAAGCTTGTTATGTTGACATAGTGTCTATGAACCTAATAAATCTTGACCATTGTCTAAGGATCCTTAGACAATGTATTGACATATTATTCCTAAAATAACCTGCATATAAGCGAACAGGCCTTTTAATATGGTTGCCAGGATGCCAGTAACAACCATATTCAAAGCAATAAGGTTAATGGAATATTATGACATTGACGTAAGAAGCACTACTCGCCCGATCGGGCGTCAACTCGAAAGTAGCTAAGCTTTAGCTTAAGTTTTAACTTAACCTAAATATCGAATTATATTCAACAAAATATTTGATTATGTATCACAATGTATATTTCTCAAAGATGTAATCTAAATAATGATGACAGGAAAATTGGAAAAAAGAATATCTCTGGAACTGAAAGAATCTTTACTGAAAGTCAATAAACATTATATGAATTTGGGATGTAATTTAGAAGATTTAGAGAAACAATGCACCTTCAAGGGCCTTTTCAGTATAAGCAAAACTACCCTTTTTTTTATACCAATATTTATGTCTTTTCTGTTATATGAATTGGACTACTTTGTTGTTGGTTTCAACTATCTACTAGGAGTAAGATGCATTGTCCCTAACAATTATTTTATATGGGAGGCTACACGTCCCATAACAGACTGTAATTTCTGTTCTAATACACTCGAACCTATTATATTATCAAATATTACTAAAAATGATTTCCTGCCATATGCATACAGCTCGAAGCCTATTGTTATAAAACGAGCATTCTTACACTGGCCTGCCATACAGATTTTTACCCTTGAATATTTTCAAAACTTGTATAGAAAAACAGAAGACTCGTTCAAGAGTGTAGATGAGGAATGTCAGTTCTTACACTTCAAATCTGATTTTATGTCGTTGAGAGATGTTCTATCTATGAGTAAAGAAAGATCTAAAAATAGCCCATCAGAGAAATCCTGGTATGTTGGTTGGTAGGTATTCCAAAATATACAATCTGTTGAATAATTTTACCGTGACTGGAGTAATCTGCGCCAAAACTCTTTTACAGGTTTATTGGTCGTAGTATGTAGATTTTTATACCAGACATTTTGTCTACTACTTCAGTAGACATGTAGTTTACCTTAAAAGTCAAGCATAGTGATAAAGGAAAGGTCAGTCAAGCCGACCTGGAATTAGTTCAGAAATCTTATGAAGCGTGTAAAACAATAAAAATATTCTTCTGTGAAAAATATTCATTAAATTAAGAGATTCCTTTTACATATATATTAAAAGGTGTCTATATACATTTTCAGGGGAAATTGCCATCCAGTTGTTTTGGAAAAAATGAGAAAACACTACCCTAAACCACATTTTTTACCAGATGACTGCGAAATCCCTTCAAAAGAATATGTATTCATGGGATACGATGATGGTGCTACTATGCATGTAAGTTTATTAAATGTTTGTTTCTATGAATGAAA
Source organism: Leptinotarsa decemlineata (assembly GCF_025532065.1). Taxonomy (NCBI): domain Eukaryota; kingdom Metazoa; phylum Arthropoda; class Insecta; order Coleoptera; family Chrysomelidae; genus Leptinotarsa; species Leptinotarsa decemlineata. The sequence continues at coordinate 8,803,509 of NW_027412573.1, read as the reverse complement.
TGATCTCAAGTAATGATGTAATTACAACAAAAACATTTTACCTATACAGAAAATTTGTTAGTTAGTGGCCCCATGAATATTCTAAACAGTCAAGAATTTAAAATTTTTATTTCCAAATTCTCAGCTGGACTTCATAAATCGTCTTATGTGGCAGGCCCAATTGAAGGGATCCAAGGTTTGGAATCTGCATCCACCGCCAGAATGTGAAAGCATTTGTAAACCTTTCTCTTTCATGGTAGAACCTGGAGATGCAGGTTAGTATGCATTTTCAAAATTTTACAATTGAATCAAATTTTTAAGTGTAGCCATCATTGAAACAATAAAACTCACGATGATTGGATCTAACGATAATACTTTTCTCGTAAACAAAACTGTGATACTTGTTTTTCAACGCACGTTGCGCCAATCAAGTTGGCATCATCAGAAGATGATTTAGACCTTTTAGATCATCTGATGAAGCCAATACAAAACAACCCCTGTTCTCAAACACTAGAACTGCTACTCTTTTCGACGCGTGTCGAGGTAGTCTACTTCATCTCCTGAAGACTACAACTTGATACTGTCATTGGTTTCAGGGGAGTGTTGAAAGTCACAGTAAAAATGTACATTTATACAAATTTCTCAAAAAAGATTGAATATTGTTAATTTTATGAAGATTGATGTTAGCAATATGAGGTCAGTAGTTTTAAAATGAGGGTTGGGGAATATAACATTTCAGAAATTTCAATGAGGGATAACTTTTTTGAGGATATTTGAAATGCTTTAGAAAATCTATAAGTTTAGAGAATTATAATTTCCGATGATGGTATGTTAAAACATACTCATCGATAAAAATTATTAGAAAATAAATTAGAAAATTTGAAAGTTTAACTCTTCCTTCAGAAAAAAATGCGAATTTTCGCAAAAGATGGTTCTGTACTTTCGAGAATTATAATTCCCGATGATAGTATGTACTACTCAATAATGATGTATATTTATTTAATGAATGGGAATGAGAATGGGCAAATTTTCTAATCTCTTTGTCAAATGAATTGAAAATCAAGGACAATGCAAAGATATTTCACCTCCTTTGCAAATAGAATGATCTCACCATTGAGGAAAAGTGGCGTTAAATTGTTCAGTTTTATCCTCCTGGTGAAGGGGATTATCACAGTTTTGCTTGGGTTAACAGTCATCTGCTCGCTCAGGCACCAACTGTGAACAACGTCCATTGTGCTTTGGAGGATATCACAAGCTACTCTTCCCGTCATGGACCTTGTCAAGATGACAAGGTCATTTGCATAAGCTTGCGTTTTGCTCATCAAGTTAGCATCATCAGGAGATGAATAAAACTCATCTGATGATATATACATTAACGAGTCCATATTGTTAATATATCTGTAAAATTATTGCATAATCTTCAATAATTTTCACAATGATTTTCAATACCCCTATCACTATAATTAGTTTTGAATATAACTTTCCTTCATAAGATATCACAAGGAATTGTCCCTGAAATTAATGATAGCACATGAAAAACACCTGTAAAACATTACTAACACAAAAGTTTTTCACTATCCAATTTACAGTATGCTTGATAGAAAATATGTGCAACCATGTGTATTTATATACGAGTTATTAAAAAAAATATATATATAACCCCTTCAATTCGAGTTATTAATATTTTCACTCTTCGAATCTAGTTCTTGTGGACACTAGGATTTGGTACCATGGGACCACAATTAATCCAGGAGAATTCAGCCTTTCTGTACAATCAGAATATGGATAAACGAAACATTTTTGCCCCAACTTATGCCATCTGAGACCAAAATGTTGCCAAATATTAGTTTAAGTATTGAAAATGTTACCAATACAAAGTAGAAAATTCATGATTATAACCAAATTTATTTTTACAAATGATTATTTATCACTATCTCATAAACTAAATTAGCTGATATGATGTACCAGTGATGTCGCGATAAGTTTAAAAAAATCAGAATACAAGTCAACAGCAATTGTTACAAATCTGTTTCTCTAGTCTTTCTTTCTGGAAAAATCATTGAAATTTTAGAATCTGTTAAGGTGTGGAGTCAAAAACTATTATTATTGGTTTTTCATCTCCATTTGATTACTGGAAGAATGATGATTTCGTGTAGATTATTTTATTTTCAGCTGTATGTTCATAGTGTCCAGCATATCATCTAACTCACTTTATGATTATGGAAACATTACTATTAATCTGCTTGTACTCTTACTATTTACAGACAATAATAAAAAATGAGTATTTTCTAGTCTAGGACAAGGTTTGAAATAAGCTCCTTGAAGTATACATTCATGAACGTATGAACTGCCTGATTGTCATTTTGCAAAATGTGTGCATTCAACTGTATTCACCAATGTTTTCATTGCCTCTTTCACTTTCAACACAGCATATGTCACGAAAGACTTACTATTTTTTCTAAAAGAATTATTAGTATTCAACTTCAGCGAAGAAATGGGCATCGTAAAACGATAAATTCTCTTCAAATTCTCGTTGGTACACCTACTTCCTTTCTCGTGCAAACTTTTTGAGTTGTTTTCAAAGGGAGTAGTAAGAAAGTTCAAAAAAATCCTACGGAAGTCATGATAAAATAATGTTTACCAAACAACGTAGCCCATGACAGCGTTGGTGTTTGTGAACAAGTGTGACGTCACCCTTTTGTCACGTGATTTGAGAGTTGTTCACTTGAATTTGATTTATCAAATAAAAATTAAGTTCCCAATGATAATGAAAAATATCGTGTTTTTTTGGATTTCTGTTATAAAATTGGGGTAATATTAAAGTCTCATTTCAATGTAGTCATCATCTCTATCACAGATACTCCATAAAATATATTTGATAGTATAGTAACTACTTGATATGTTTTTCAAAGCTAAACATATATTTTTTTTACTCTTGAAACTTTTTCGATTGTTGTCTTGAGTTTGAAAATTGGAGGTTTATTCGGAGGTTATCGGTTTATTTTTCAACTGTGAGTTGACTATAGTCTAAGTAGTATCAGTGTTATTGGGAATTATTACATCCAGATAACTGCTAAGATTGGTGCCCTGGTTCTCGACATTTTATGAAAAACCGCATTTGTAATTTGATGATATAGAAGACTTGAAGATCTATCTGTATTTTTTGAAATATTGCATTTGATGATGACGAAAGTCAATAAACGCCACACTTTTAGAAATGTCTTTCCAAATAGTTGCAACAACCTGTTTATGCTGTGCCATTTTTTTTATTCCTATAATATATTCATGAGTTGGATGGGTATCTTCGCTTATTGTTTCTCATTTAATTGTAATAGGAACTTTCCTAGGCTTTATATTATTTATTATATATTTACTAATTTATAGCTTTTTTATTAGAACTTTTTTTTCAATTCAAGATTATAGTTACCATCTTTTATTTATAAAATTAATGCCATGCTGTGCCATACAAACGTTGTTATGCCTTAAAATTTCGCATTTCATTATGCCTAATAAATGGTTGAAAAATTTGTGTTTTTTAGTTTTGTTTATGAAGCCTTTGATCTGTGAGAAATAACACCGTTTCCAGTTGATGTTTGTTTTGAAGATTTAACGTCCTAAACAACATGACAAAATTTAAGAAATTGTCCGTTAGTAATACACTTATTTAGCTCATCGCTGCACGCCAGTCGATCACATATTCTATTCCAGTCACTTTACAGTTGTTGTCAAAAAACTACGTACTCTGTTTGCCATCTTCAAGAAAGAATTCCAGGGATATAATTACGTGCGTACGAAGTAAAACTACCTTCTTCGAGACTTTGTGCCTGCACCGCTGGGGACCCAATCAGGTTTTTAGAGTTCGGCAGAGCCGTACTCTTACCATCTGACCTGAAAGACCACTCACCATACTCACTAATTGGCTTCGTTGAGAAGCTGGGTTTATTTGGTCGAGTGTGAATATGTTTGAGCCACAATAAACCCTTGCAGGTTGCGGTGGAGTGTCGAATAGACCTACTCACTTTGGACCTAACGTAACCTAACATTCTTCGAGATTACTTTCTGAAATTTTGATAGAATCATCAGCATTAGATGAAGTTATTTTGTGGAATCTAGTCTTTTGCTTTTGGTAATGTGAATGGTTTTGTAATCTATCATTTTCAAGTTTTAAGAAATGCTAATGTAATATAATTTACAGCTCAGTGTCACTGTTTTTCGAGTTTGAAAGCCGTGGATTTTTGAAGTTTCTTCCAGACGTTTCGCTTGCGCGAGTGGCTAGCTTCTTCAGAAGCTAGTCATGGTTTGCTGTTCGATGACTAACTTTTAGGCTTCGTAAAGCGTATTTATGCCTTGTCAGGTAATCCGTTGTATCTGTACCTGTATTTGTACCTGTACTCGTGCCTGCACTTGAACCTGGAACATTAACAATCTCGCTGCCTGTTGTCCTGTTCGTTATTATCGAATTCCTTAAAATGGAGTTCCATATTTGATTGAAGTTCACCGCTTCTCCTTTTCTGTTGAAATTCTCCATGTGTTTGTGGATCTTTATTGCCTCCCGTACCAGTCGGCTATGGTATCCCTGGTTGGGAGCAATTAGTTCTGCGTTTTCAAACAAAATTCTGTGGTCTCCTTCACTAAGTGCGTGTTCTGCCACAGCTGACTTGTCCGTTTGGCCTAGTCTGCAGTTCCTTTTATGCTATTTTAATCTTGTTCCCATGGATCGTTTGGTGGTTCCGGTATATACCTTCCCACAAGTGCACGGTATAGACCCCTGCTGCTGATAATGGGTCTCTTCTGTCTTTAGCCGACCTGAGGCTTTGTTGTATCTTCCTCGTGGGTTTGAAGACTGTTTCGATGTCGTGTTTATCCAATAGTTTTCCAATTCTGTCCGCGATCCTAGGGATATGCGCGTGCAACCATCTGATACTTTTTAGCTTTTTAAACCGTGATGCTCTTCGGTTACATGGCTTTCCTGATCTCGGAGGCACTGTATCCATTCGATCTCAAGGTCACTTCAAGGTATTTCAGTTCCCTCTCCAGATGTTCTGGTTCACATATTCTCCGAGTCCGTTCCGTTAGAGTGGAGATGACTTCTCTCTTTTGGCTAGGATGGTGGTTCGATAGTGCGTGCAAGTATCTATCTGTGTGTGTGGGTTTTCGATACACTTTGTGGATTAGTCTGGTACCACATCGTTCTACAAGTACATCCAGGAAAGCTATCTGTTGGTCCTGCTCAATCTCCATGGTGAATTTTATGCTAGGGTGGTTTAGGAAACGGTTCAGGGCGTCTCTTCCATGTTTCCAGACGAAGGTGTCATCCATGTAACGTAGCCACAAGATCGACTCGCGCCAGCGAAGAAATTCCAAAAATCCACGGCTTTCAAACTTGAAAAACAGTGACACTGAAAACCTCAGCCGCGAAAGTCAAAACATTTTGTCATGATTTACAGATTTAAAAAAAGAATATTCATTATGAAAGTTTGGTTTTGCAACGAAGCCGTGTGTTTAGTTTTGCGATAGTAAGTAATCTATCTGGTTCTGTAGGAAGAGTAATGTGATTTATAACCAGTACGCCATAATGCATATTATAAATAGTGTATGTTTTGCCGCCATATCTATCTTGAGGTAAGACCAATAGTTGTTACAGTTTTTGATGTGAATATAGCAATTTCGTCTGAATATATTTCCCTTAGTTCGCTTACTTTTTGAAGCGGTAACGACCACCCTTAAGGTTTCAAGAGATGATGGAGAGGAAAACACTACTTCGATAAATATTTTTTATTAGAAAGATAAATGACACAAACTTCAAACTGGTACAAAAAATAAGATTATAATACATATTTATCTACGCTCATTTTTGCAGTTAATAAATATATGTGTAGCGTGTTTGAAGGGCTCACTAATTGATCTAACTTCAAATCGACTACAAGTTTCGAGTGGAATGAAGATTGCAACTTTTCACAGTTTTTTTTTTCGTGTGCGCTTTTTTGTCAGCTATAATTTTTTTTGAATCCCGACAAACTACACAATGTAACATGTAGAAAAATAATACCTTTCCAGGTCATTTTAAAAAAACTGAATTTGTTATTGGTGCGAAGAGATGTTTCAAATATCAATGCAACTGTCAACACTTTAACGAGGTTCCATGAGAACAGTCAAATGAAATAATTTTATTCAGTTGTACAGTTTTGAATAATGTGTGTTGTTTACATTTTCAGGTTATTCTAAAAAAATCGCAATTCTCGAAACTTCGAAACTAAGTAGTTGTTTGGAATATATTTTGCAGTTTGCTAACTTTCAAATTTTAACAAACTTGTCAACAATGCCGATAAAAAGCTATAAACTTCTAATCATTAACAATATATATATTGCCGATATATAATAATATTTTAAAACCTACTTTAATAAAACCTGAAAATGAATTACTTCAACTACCAGCGATGGGGAGAGCTGGTATATGGCACCGACTTTAGGAGGGGGACACCACGAAACAAAGAGAAAAAGAAGATCTACCAGCGATCATCGACTTCTTCATTTCTTCAGTGAATTCTATCACAATACCTATGCTTATCTATCATAATCTAACTTGCAATACTTCCGAATACAAATCTTTAACCGATCTCAATGATTTGAAAAAAATATCGAACAGGTATAACATGTATCTCCATCACACTTCTGAAGCAATTCATTTTCTGTAGATATACAAGATGGTAACTTTTTTCAATCCCCATCATCGGAATCGTAATCTGAGATAATTAGTGAAACTTCGGCGGATAATGGAAATTCAGAAAACAAACAAAAAACGAACAGTACAAAAACCGAGGCTGACTCGTCAGAAATGCCAATCTGAAAAAAATTAATGACTGTTTCAACTGGTCAATGCCTCCTGGTCATCCTCATATGTTTGAGAGGGATCAAAATGGATGAAGCCTTCTGAAATGAACTTCGTAATGCTGTATTCCATATACACGAGATAATTAACTAACGAAAGAGAGGAGAAATATGCAGGTCCGTATTCGAAATTTGTTATCTGGTGGGGGCCTTGAAACGTCATGTGAAAATTTTACGCATTGGTGTTCTAGACCATTTTTAATTAAAAACATGAGTAGGAACTTCTCGTTGATATGATTTCAAGTCAGATTAAAATATCTTCAAGTGACCAATCCTATTAAAAATAAAAAAAGATTTCAGTCATGACAGACAATTTGTTCGAGTTAGGTATTTCTCCTTGATAACATAAAGACTGATATTGAACACCACCAACTCTCCAGATAGGAGGGAATCTGAATTGAAGCTAATACCGTCAGCTAGGTTTATTTGGCATTCGTAATACTGACGAATTTCGGGTTCAGTGTTAGTTTTTTGGGAAACAACAACGGGAAATTTGTAAAATGACATGAACGTTTCCTTTGAACAAATAAGAAGAGAATTGCTATTTGATAATGAAATAACTTCATCGTTCAAAATATTTTTCTGACTTTTTCAATGAAATTGTGATTGCGATCTTTAACATAAAATCACATCTGGATGTTATGTTTGAAGAAATCGAGAACATAATTTTTTCGAATTTTTTGATGCATCCAGTTTTAGTATCTATATTTTTAAAATATCGTCATAACAAAATAAACTCTTCAACTGAATTTCCTTTTAAAATTGGGACGGTTGAATATATCACTTTTTGATATTATTTTTGTACCGCTTCGGTATTTTCTAAGTTACTATTATAATTTCCATATTTCCATTTGTTTGTATTTTGGAATATCTATTATCCTCGATGAAAGAAATATTGCTTTCTGTGACTTAATTTATGCGATAAGCGATTACCTCAGTTGAAAAAGGTTTGTAATAAGATTCCATCTTGTAGGGATATGTTATTGCTTTTCATTTGTAAATAACGGCCAACATGAATCTATACACACAAATGTTAAAATATAATAAAATATATAAACTAGATACAGATTGAGATGTTTGTCAGAATCACTATAACTTCTCATTCTGTAAACGCATTATTTCTAAAATCCGTGAACTTTGAATTTTCTAAGGGAATATGCAGAAGATAGATAAGTATAACTTTGGATCAAATATCCCCTTCTATATTTACTATGCTAATGTGAATTGTTTAAATACTTAAAAATAATTATATGTACTTGTGAAGCAAGTTCCAACTCAAAATACCTAGAGGTAAATTCTCTTTTATACATACACTGTTTTTTTTTATTTTTTCATGAATAAAATCATATTTGATATGTATGAGATTGTCAATTTGAGTTAGCAAAAATTGAGCAATAGCTTCTATTAGGTATTATGTAACATTCTTCAACTCAATATATTTCGACAGGAACGTAAATTTTAACTGCCAGTGACCTACCAAAGAATTCCGAAAGAAAATTGTCAGTAATTTTTTTTTGCATTGTTAGATCCTAATTCGATTGGGCTATTACTACTATTTCTCAATGGAGACTGACTACTCACACGAACTATCCTTATCTATATTCTGATATTTCCGGCTCAGAGAAAATTTCATGAACTAAACACTAAAGCAACTCTATTTATTGGAGTATAAACTAATTTTAAGCTGTCCCATTGCTTTGTAGTAACGTAGTATTTTTCATGTATCATCATGAATATAAATGTATTCTGTAAATGGCGACGTTGAGCCAGATTAAGCTCCTTTGACTCTATTAACTATTCTACCTACCAGATGGTCCTAACAGAGCTTAAGGAGAGTAACTACTTTGTCCAAGTCACTGAAAACATTATCAGTGTGTTACAATTTCCTCTCAACTTGAGACCATGATATTTTCATATTTGTACCTACTCTAGAACCACTCCTTTCCCGGAGTTTAGTCCAAGGTGTCTACGCAGTGGTTAAGCTATTCTATCACTTACTCGCTATTCGAATAAGGGATGGATTATTGAAGAAGTGTTAAAATTTACGTAAAATCAACTTCATTGCTTTTGTATGCCTCATCACAACCTAACATCACAGAAACCAATTGTTTTTTAATATCATTCAAGTATCAATATCTGAAGTTCATGAAATTATATATTAAGATAATTTTTGATTGTTTTAATCAGATTAATGAAAGAAACTCACCTAATTTTTTAATTGACATATTACGGAGTTTGAAATTTTGAATAATAATATAAAAAATTGTTTAACGCATTCTATATTCTAGCAATAAAAGCAGAATAAATTTCGAAATTGAGGTTGGTTACGAGAGGTCAACATAATGCGACCTATAAATGCACTCTGGTGTTCCACTTCTCCAACCCTTTTATGTATAATTTTGAGCGCCTACAAATTTTTAGGAATTTGAACGATATGGATTTGTTCACAAAAGTTACTCATTTTTATTAATAATGTTATGTAGGTACTGATTTTTTGCGCATTTTCTGTAATGGCGGTTTCGCGCGTACCTAGTTCCCGCGTGATTTGGATGATATGAAGAATCGCACGTCAAAACAATAGAACCTCGTTAAATCAAGACCAATATTACCGTGTTCAAAGCCGTCGTAAAAACAATAACCTCTTTCTTGACACACCCTGTATACCCATATTGTTCTCATTCCAAGCTCGACTTTGCGAGCGATAGCGTCGCATATCTTCCAACTTATCATGTTGAATGCGGTCGACTCTCGTTATCAACAACGCCGCAACCAACCGAACTAGCAATACCCATATCTACCAACTATTCACATTCACTTTCAATATCCCTCGCTAGCGACGAGATTATACTCAAATGCTACCACACCAAACGTCCCTACTATGTCTAGTCTGTCTGTCTATACTATGTCTAGTCTATCTGCCTGAACCGACGTAACTTCTAGTAGGAGTTACCCCAGTTCAGGCAGACTGTGACATCATCACACCAGCCAGGTTGCCTTTCAGCTCGCCATACAAGGCAGATAGATCACCCAGTTAACCAGAGTACACCAAATTGCCATGTGGTGCCCTGACACCCAGCGGTGAACAAATCGGAGTGTACCAAATTGTCACGCAGCGTCCTCAAATTGTCACGCAGCTTGCCAGCTAATCAGAGCACACGCTTCTGCATCTCAGAAAATCGTGGCGAGAGATTTGAATTTTCTGTGGACATAAAGAATTCAAACAGATGACCAGGCGTATCCCTCAACGAGACAGACCACCCAGTCACGTCGCGCAAGATCGGAGAATTGATCGCTGGTCATCGGCGTGATAGGCTATGTCCTTAGACTCGACACCAACGTGAGATATTGGAAGTAATTGTGAAATAATGATAGTGATAATCTGATGTCATCGGTTTGTACCTCGAGATCTAGAATTGGTCCTCGAATTGGGTTCTCGATTCAGTCATTGAATCGCTCTTCGAATTAGTTTTAGTCCCGATTTGAAGGTACATCAACACATGTGGCGCCTTTCAATGCTGTGTGCCAGATCTTTGGTAAATATGTTCACTCTTCCTTTGTGTTGAAGTTCTCTTGGAGTTTGTGTATTTTTATGGCTTCTAAAATATCCAACAGAAGGGAAGAGAGAACATATCTACCAAAGATTTGGCACACAGCTTTGAAAGGCAGGAAGTAAACATGAACCCAGAAAGTGCGCGAAAAATCAGCACTATAAATGACTTGGCAGAAATGAGAGCGTCAGTTTCAGTTGATACGTCAAGAAGAGTACTTCGACCACGCCACTGAAGATGACTACCGCAGTTGCAGTTGAAACATTTGGCGATTGTAACCAAAGAAGACCACGGCAAAACCCGGAAACAACCAAAACAAAGAAATGAAGAGTTTATAAAAAAAAACTGCCTCAACTTGGTGTTAATCTTTGTCAAATAGTGTTGATTCCATTTCTTCTTTGAACTTTTTTCAAAGAAATTAAATTCTTGGATTTGATAATTTAACAAAAATTGTGACTTAAAAAAGCTATTTCAAAAAATTAAGCTGAATATATTAGGATTGCATGTTGTTTGATGCTATATATTGAATGAAATATTCAAAAATATTCAAATCTGAAGAGAAAAGCAAGATAAGTCAATGTCCACATTTCATTACAAAAACCACGAGTTGATTTTCAGTCAAATAGCAAGAAACGTGGACAAAACACCTTTTGTCAAACTTTATTTTGTCTTTCATAACACTTAGTATAAATTGAAATTATAAATATCAGAATCAATGGGAATTTCAGAATATATTGAATAATTTTTGTTCACAAACGGATATTGCACGTTCATAAACAAAATAGTAGTCTTGAAGCAAATAGATAGTTACAATACCAAAATGGGGAATGTTCCTCCTGACGAAAATCAAGTAGTTTTCATAAAAGAGCTCTAAAACAACGCATTTTAAACTTATCATTGCAATCTTTCAATTTAAAAAATTATTTAAATACTTAAAAAAGAGGAATGAAATGATGCATTCAAAATTTGAAGGGATTCGTTTCTATTTCACCATTTGGCAACATCGGTTATAGCTAATAAAGGACAATGAATCTGTTACCTGTATCAGACAAACAAAGATGACATAATTCAGAGGCGTGCTGTTCGGTTTACTTATGTTCCGAGTTCCGAGACATTCTGTGACATATGACATGTTGTGCACCTAAACTATCTTCCCCTATATAAATAAATAACAAAACAACTGCTGTTTATGTGGCTGGTGTAGGTGGTATTGAACTATAATTTATATTTTGCCTTAATTGTTGATTTATAAAGATAATTTTCCTTTTTTAAAGTAGAATATCTAGGTACGTATAAATTATTTCAACTTGATATAGGCGCTGTTGCCAATATGTGAATTAGAAACAAATCCCTTTAAAAATTTAAACCCAATATTTGAAACATCAATTTGAATACTTTTCGAAGAGAATTTGAAAAACTCATGAATTACACTCAACTTTATTTTGTTCAAACTTGCATTTGATGTAATAACCCAAATTGAGGAACATTCCCCATTATAATAAAGGAAACAATCAATGAAATTTAAATGAAAGCAGTCTTAATTTCTTATCGAATATTTTGAATTGCTTATAAAAAGTTTCAACAAAGTCAAATTTGAACATACGCAATCTCCCCAAGCCTCATTTATCAACTCTTCATTTTTTCAGATTTGGAAGTCAGAAACAAAAAATTCAAAAAACATTGATAAATTAAGTAAGATTTCATTGTATTGCATCCCCAACGTTTCTCTTTCTCAGGGGTTACTGCTGAGCATGCAAAAAAAACTGGTTATACGAGGGATGTTCACAGAGTAATTATGAGAATGCTCTACAAAAAAAAAATCGAACAAATTGTCATAATTTCTTTTTAAAAGGATGGTATCCAAAGCAATATGTTCTTTTTCTTTAAGATTTTGGTTGCTTCCGATAAATCTAAGGACTCTGGATGAAGTCTGTCTTGGTTTATTTTTAATTTGGTCGAGTTCAATCACATTTGTTTCTTTTTAATATTTTTCGGAAGTAATCGGAATTTTCCATTTATTGAAGCAAGGTTTTTAATTGTTCCATGCGGGTCCTCTTTTCGTGGACAGACAGTATAAGAATATATTTTACTGTATGTAGTTGTTTCATTCAGTTTGTCATTACTTCTTCAGTAATGAATATTACTGGAGTTTTTTCCCAACACTAAACCGTTATTTCAACACCTCGACACGTGTTTCGATAAAAACTCCAGTAATCTTCATTACTACACCAAAGGTTCCAAACAGGTCTTCAGTAGTAGGCGTTTCTCTCGTAAGCCAGCGTTATTTGGGTTTCTTCAAAATGAATTCTGTTAATTTCAAGAAGGTAACATAATTCACTATACCACTATTTAGTATCTTCAATACTTCAGCTACCTGCTTCAATTATGAAAAGCCAGCCTGTTAATTAGCTAGCTAAAGGTACCAAGTACCTGTTTAGAATATAATTTCACGAAGACAAACCACTTTCAGTCACATGTTCAGCAGTGGCATAATTTTGACAAGAAACTTCGGAAAATCATATAGTGCATTCCCAAAAATTGAGGTAATTTTTCATTTGTCTTTCAACAACAGAGAATTAGGAGAAAAATATAAATGCTGTGTTCTTGAAGCGTCTGAGTTTCTTGGTTCAAAAATCTTATGGTTTTATGATTTTAGTGAACATCTATTGAAATTTGAGCCTATATAGTGTCCTAACTTTTGATAGCGTCTATCATAAACATTCCAAGAGCAAGTCTGGTTTCAACTCTTCCAAAAAGACGGTATTTTTCAATCAATACTCACAGTATCTGGTACAAGGTGATAATTTGATACAGTTTTTTCCCCAAATTATCCTCAAGATCCTTCAATATGCTCTCCATATTACACCAAATCAAAGATGAAAACTTACCGCTCGTGCATCACATTTTCACACTCAACTTAGGTTCAAATTTTGATTGCGCTTGTATACTGGAACGGCAATTTTTTTTAAATTCTAAACATCAAAAACCAAAATGGAGGCTATGATTCGAAATCGTCTTCTTTCAGTGCGAGAGGTACGGACTTTTCGTAGACAGTACCTCGACGTTTCGGCGAAATTGGAGGGCTTCCTTGAGGGGTGGATGGCGCTGTTAGAGTTCCTGAACTTCCCATAGATGACAAGTCTACGCGTGAACTTGACCTCGAAGGTGGAGCAGATCCTGAAACATGATTGAACATTTAGAAATACAGTTATTTATAGATTAACTCGAATGCTGCGTCGAAAACTTGCCAAACACCATGTCATTTACATTTGGGTTGGATATGTCGGCCCCCAAAAGTGAAAACTTGTGTGAACTAAGGAGTAAGGAAGTCTTACCTTTTAAGGTTCGATTGCTAGCACTAATCAGACGATACGTATTGAATACTCTTCATCGTCCCAGAGTAAGAATCGATCCCGCATCCAGAATAACGGTTCATTCAATTAGAAGAACGAACCTCTTACGATAACCAACCAGCTACGTCTGAACTGTGTTCACACAGTATCTCTCGTAGAACCTGTTTTATAATATACTAGCTAGGGTAAAAAAATAATAACTTACTCATTGTAGAACAATAATACAAATAATATTAATCCCTCAATGCTATAGTGTATACAATATTTTTCGTTAGTCCATGTGGGCAAACTGGATGGTTTGTCCACTCGAGACCATTGTCCGTGAGAAAAACATGGTGTGCTGAAATCCAAGCCACAAACGGATATTATTTCACCTTGGAATTTGCTGGTTTCGATAACGTTTTTCATAAATTTTTCAATTACCAATTGCGTGTTGTTGCACAGCCGTGGTTGATTCAAATTACGGAGCGATGCAACCTTCAGTTGTAAATTATGCGGTGACATGCCTAGCAAGTCCAATGGGTTCAAAAACTCTGTTGGATAATTCACAGCTTCGATGGCATCGCAAACTGTCTCGACTGATAAACAATAAAAGTGACCGTAAACTGTGTAGGGAGTGAGAGAGACAGGAGACCGGGTTTGTTCTCATCCCTACTCTGTGCTGTTTACTGGGTGAGAAGTGACACCGGTTATGCAAAAATTAATTGCCATCTCCAAGGCAAAGTTTCTCGATTATTGGAACTACTTATATTCATAACAATTTTGTCCCTCAGAGCATTTTCTTCTGCACTCATCAGGATCCTGCAATAAATATTTCTTCTGGAGATGCCATTAACGTCAAAAATATTAGAGTTTTGGGCCTTCATATTGACGACTGCCTTACCTGGAACAACCATTGCCGAATGCTGATATCCAAACTCAATTCTTTCTCGAATCAATTTAGAAATCTGAAATCGATCTTCAGTAATGATCAACTGATGAGATTATGTTATGCTCAGATAAGTTCAACTTAGAACACCTCGAACTTCACCGTTTAAGAACTCTTTCATCTGGAGAACGGCATTTATGTGGAATGAACTTCCTGAGAACGCTTTTCCAAATGTATTTAATCTTCAGCGATTCAAATTCTTAAAGATTTTCCTGTAGTACATATAGTTGAGTTCACTGAAAGTACTATCTATGGTCTACTTCCGGTCGATCACATCATTGTTTACCAATAATATATCAAAATATGTTCCAGATTTAAAACTGGGAATTCTCTTGATTGATTACGTTTGGTCGTGGTATTTACATATAAAAAATCACCAGTTTCGAGACTTTCATGCTCTTCAACTTTTCCCTAATGGCTTGTGTGATACTATACCTGTATAGCTACGAAGTCCTGCCGGACCAGATCGAGGCCTGCTGCTGCTTGTGCTTGAGGTGCTATTTGTGCTGGTTGTGCTCGGACTCCTCCTCATTTCGGATTGCGACCTACTGCTTCTTCTCCTCGTGCGCTTCTGTGTACTTCCCGATCTGCACACCCCCGTGGGGCACTGTTCACCTAAGGCACATCTTCCTTCACAAATTGTTCGAGACTGCAACAGTTCCTCGTAGTTATTGAGCATAAGAGCGCACTGTTCCTGATCCTTGTAGATTAAGGCAAGACTCGGGTAGCGTTCCTTTAGACGCCTTCTTTCCTGTAAATATATTTATAGTCTATTTCAAAAGAGTGTAGAGTAATAAAATCTCATTAAGTATTCAAAAGCGCTACAGGGTGATCCGTCAATAAATTCTGTCACTTCCCTAGTCCGCATTGCAAAATTATGTCGTTTCATAAAGAGCAGGTAGGTATCACCCTGTTTTAAGGGATTTGTCCATTGTTATCGACGGATAAATACTGAGCCAGAGGCGCGCTAGTGGGATAATTGCCAAAAGAATATGCATTCATAAAAATTATATTAAAGGAAATAAAAATTTAATACAGCAGAACAGTGTTATTAAAAAAATATAAAATGTAACAATAAAATATATACGAACCGAAATCGGGAAATACTCACAAACACACACGAACGAACTTTACGTAATGAAACACTTGTGGGGACTTTAAATCAATTTATTCACAAAAACGACAAGAACTTTACTGGATACGTTATTACAATTTGACACTTGAACAATACTAAAACTGTGAACTTCCCTTAACGTTTAACAACACTCTATTTATACCCTAATTGAATGTTCTAGAGATTACTAGGTACAATTTTCGAGAACCTTCCGAGAAAATAATTATTCAGACTACCCTTAATTCTAAACCCTAACCTAAGCAAAAGTGTCACTGTCACTGATACACTGGTCTCTGTCCAGATTGCTTATCCCGCTACAGTATATTTACAATTCAATTAAATTATTCTACATCAGTATAGTCTTCATCCGAAGAACTGTCATCATCCCCTGGTGTTATAATTATAGGGTCAACCACCTGATCGACCAAGTTGTCCAGTTCCCACATTTTATCTTCCTCTTTTAAAACATGCTGGATTGCTTTTTGCCAGTTTTCTGATGTGATTTCCATAATGGCTTGATCAAACAATACCTTGACATCTTTCATTTTAAATGTGGTATTGTGCCTTGCAACATATCCTTTAACTTGTGCCCATATAAGTTCTATAGGATTTAATTCGCAATGATATGGCGGTAGGCGCAGCACAGTTACTTTATACTTTTCTGCTACATCTTCTACGGCATATTTCATGAAGCGAGATTTATGTTGTTTTACTATGGCTAGTAGTTCCTTCTTTACTGAATTCGTCTCAAACTGAATACCTTTATTTGACAGCCAGTTAATAATTTCTTGCTTTCTCCAAGCTGAAGTTGGTACCTTCTCTAAGCGCCTTGAATGGTAGCTTGCATTATCCATAACCACGACCGAATCAGCTGAAAGAAATTTTAACATTTCCCCGAAGTAGTCTTCGAAGACATCCGAATTCATGTCCTCATGATAATCTCCCGTCCGGCACGACTCAAAGCTTAACAAACCTTCTTTTAAAAATCCGTCTTCGCTTCCAATGTGAGCAATTATAAGCCTCTTCCCTTTTCCCGAAGGCACTTTAATACCCGTCGAAAGGCCTTCTATGAAAGCTTGGCGAGAACTTGTTATATTTTTATCTTGCCACATTTTTTTGACTATATAACCTTCGTTTATCCACGTCTCATCAAGATAAAAAATTTTCTTTTGCTCTCTGCGGTACTGCTTTATAGTTGTCAAATATTTTCGTCTCCAGCAAACAATTTCATCACTTTCCAGTAATAGTGCCTTTCGATTGTGCTTTTCCCAGGCAAAATTCATACTTTTTAAAGTTTTCCATAAAAGTTTTCTGGATATCAAAGGAATATCGTTATCTTGGCTTATCTCGATAAATATTTTTTCAAGAGTGGGTATTTCCTTTTTAAAATAAAACGAATGAACTTTTCTTCGAATGTCACATTTGGTGTCTTCATCTAAGATTTTTATTGGTCTTCCTGATTTTCTCTTGCATGGACTTACCTGGCCTGATATCTTTCTTTCTCGCAATAATTTAAAAATCGTGGACTGTCCAATTCCAGTCATTCGGGCACATCGCTCAACACTTTCTTGCACAGACAACTAGGGTGATCGTGTTTTATGCAATCATATACATTTAAAATTATAACTTTTTCGCAAACAGATAGCGGAGAATTTTTTACACTTCTTTTCTTTGGAGTAAATGTCCCCATTTTATAACTTTTTCACTATTTCTATATCACAATATCACTGTACGTTTAATTGGTGTAGTAACAATTACTATTATAACTCGAATGTTTAAGACACCATTACAATATATTTGAACCCTTTTTCTTAATTACCTGGGTTTAATAGGTATTGCATGATTGGTGGGCAGGGTCAAAAAGGGATTATTATAATGACATGGCACCTCGGAACTAAGTGTTAACCCTTTTTTGAGAAATCATGCTCAAGTATATGAACCCAAATTTCATATTAAATAAGTTTACAAGAACCACTAAAATTAATCTTAATCTTTTTTTAAGAAATTTTACTTACCTAAATACATGTAGGTACTTAGTTTTAGACCAAATTACTTCCCAAAAATGGCCTTTTATTATTATCTATGTCTGTAATTTTTAATTTACTTTAATTATTAAGTTTAATAATCCTAAGATTTGCCTACGCCCATGGACGACAACGAAATTCAGGCAAATTTTATGACACTTCATGATTTATTACTCTACACTCTTTTGAAATAGACTATAGATGTGAAGTTTATAAATGGACGAGGTTTTCAAAACCTTCACCTGCAGACTATGAACATGTTTTCTTAAAGGAATGGAGAGAACAGTGAAACAAGAGGGGTGTCTGTAAGAGGTCTTCTCTTGTGACACTTTCTCAGATTAGTAACTATATGATGGATAAGATGCAAAAATGGTAAACTGATTGAAACATTTGCCGGGACCAGGTGGCATTTATCCAATATTTTTCAAGAGGGACCGGAACTTCATATTCCACGAACTGCCTGTGAACTTCAGAGCAACCGTCATTCAGAGAACTGTAAATATCGTACAGAACTAGGCAAAAGTATTGAGACTTGGGGACGTATGATTGGCTAATAGACCACTGCATCTAAACTCTAGACCAGGGGCCAGCAAATAGTTTTAGGTGGGGTCCAGATACTGTGAGAAAATTTTAACGAGGTCCAGAAAAAAACAACTCATGATATTTAAGTGCTTCCTATGTATTATTTTGGTTTCAAATCAAATTCTGAATTGTAAAACGCAAGGCCTGAAGTAAATGTGAGAAACTACACAGAGGGTCTTGAGCCATTTTTTTATAGTTTGGTTTTCGAGAGGAACAGAAAATTCGAAGTCTGTCTTCTAGGTGTGCGTTCGTTAATCTCGAACGATATTTGTTTTTCAAAAAATTCATGTTTGCGAAAGTGTTTCTTACAATTTTCATATTTTTCTGGGATATTCTTGGTCCAAAATTGTTCAGTGGATACCGTTTATAAATTTGTAAATCAATTATCTATATTTGAAGTGATGGCTTTGACAGATTGAACAACTTGGCAGCCACATCTGTCCATTCTGCCGCTAATTCAACTTCAGATGGCGATTTAGGTTAGAAACGGAGGTAGCTTGCCCATCTCTGCAAAGTCTTGGAATTTTGTAGCAAATTCGTTCCTAAGATCGGTCAGAAATTTTTTAAACACTGCAATGTTTTCTTCAAAGTTCTAATCATATTCAAGAACTGTCGGAAAATGAATAAATTCTTGTCTTGCAATATCTTTTTCAAAGATATTCAGCTTGCGACGAAAAACAGACACGCTTTGTATCATATCACATATTAATTTTCCATTTTCTTGTAACTCTTAAGTTCAAAAATATTATTTCAATTAATGAAGGTATAGTATGGTATGTATGAAAGTATAGTATACCCTCTCATATTCAAGTAGGATAGAGTCAGAATCTACGTATCAATTTATACTTGTATTGGCAGTCCGAGGTTCGATCTTTCGCGGTCCGCAAACGGACCGCGAAATTGTTGTTACTATTGCTGTGATAAGTTGAAGAAGAAAACACAGAATGATAATTACTCGGTTTTATTTAGTTGCAAGGTAAAACTTAACGACAGAAATGATGACAAAGAAAACTTAACTTAAGTATCTAAGTTTAAGCATATAAATAACTAACAAATAATTGAAATGATTCACAGTAAAACAAAAACACTAATGAGATTTATGTAGTTGTGATTTTCCACCGACAATACTTTGTAGTTGTGGATCAATTTTACTTGTACCAATTATCGAAAGAGATTTAAGATGCTCATCGGTTAATTGAGATCTGTAAACATTCTTTGTGTACTTCATCTTGGAAAACGTTTTCTCACATAAGTATTACCAAAAACAGAAAACAACCCACGAGCAAATTTATGCAAATTATCAAATTGTTCCAGTGGAAGACTCTTATAAAATTCCAACAAAGATGAATTTTGATATTTGTTCTTAAGCATATCACTGCACCGTAAATCAATAATTTCCATTTGGACTTCCGGAGCCAGGGTTTCAATGTCAGAATCAAAAGGATTTTGAAAAAGCTTAATTTCATTCGCAATGACATCAAAATCTGAAAAACGAGTATCAAAATTTCTCTTCAAAGCACTCAAAGTTTCGATGGCAAAATTGACGGGAAATTCAGTCTCTGTAGTGTGGCTGAATATTTCACATGTTTCAAAATGTGCGAAACATTTTTTACGTAATTGCCATTGAAATAGTATTATTTTCTGCCTGAAGGATTTGATATTCGTGTATAAATCAAGGAGAAGCTGATTTTCTCTTTGCAATCTCAAATTCAGTTCGTTCATATGATTTGTCAAATCGACATAGAAGGCTAACTTCCACATCCATTCACTATTTTCTAAATCGGCAAAAAGGGCGCTGCTTCTCATTTAAAAAAATTTCGATCTCTGCTCGAAGTTCAAAAAAGCGCTTAAGGACTTTTTAGCAACTAAGCCAGCGTACGGCAGTATGATATGGTAAATCATTTTCTCCAATCTGTTGAATAAACTCGCGGAATTGTCGGTGATTCAGCCCAGTGGATCTGATGAAGTTAACAACTGATATGACTGGTTTTAGAACTTCAGACATATCCAAACATTTTCCGCACAAGGACTGTTGATGAATGACACAATGTAAGACTAATGGTTTTGAACCACCATCATTTTCTACAGCCTTTGAGACAAATGCAAACCACTCCTCTTTATTTTTACCATACATATTTTTGCCTCCATCAGTTGTTATAGATTTCAAATTTCTTCATCGAAGGTTCTTTTTGTTGATGGCATTTTCAACTCCCTTAAAAATATCTGCCCCAGTTGTCGTGCCGTGAATACTATCAATATCAAGACGTTCTTCATACACTTCATAGCTTTTATCTACTCCGCGAATGAAAATAAACACCTGAGCAGTATCTGATACATCCTTTGACTCATCCAATTCTAGAGAAAACCACTCATGATGTCCATTTTTGTCAGACAGTTGAGATGATATATTTTCTGCGATGTCTTGCACCCTCCGAGCCACGGTGTTTGCTGACAAACTGACACTTTTAAATAAATTTACCTTTTCGGGGCATATTTCTTCGGCTACTGCAATCAAGCATTCTTTTATCATTTCTCCATCAGTGAATGGTTTGCCACGTTTTCCGATTTCAAGAGCCACACGAAAGCTGGCGCGAGTTGCAGACTCTTGTTCAGTATTCGCTTTGGTAAACAGAGATTGCTGCGATTGGAGTCCGCGTTTCAAAGCTTCAAATTTTTCCTTCCGCAAACTTCCTGTATACTTGGAGTAACTTTGAAGATGTTTCGATTCATAGTGTCGTTAAATGTTATAGTCTTTGAGAACAGCTATGGTTTCATTACAAATTAAACATAGCGCCTTATTACTGGACTCAATCACAAAATACTGAAAGTTCCATTTTTCTTGGAACGTTCTGCATTCACTGTCGATTTTTCGCTTCTTTTCCATACTAACAAATCACACATAAAAACGATTAGTCAAATCAAAATACTTTTATTGACGGGTGTTACTTTATTTCACAATGGACAGTTTCGCTTACTTCGCTTCCCTACGCAGACTAACTCGCAGTTGCGCCGCTAGCCTTTTTATATGCAATTATTACTGTCATCTCAAGGTGATCGGAATACACTAGCTAGAACCAGAACTTTCTCGAACCAACGCGGTAATTCCAAATATTTAATTACGCCTAATGCCACCTAGCGGGTAGCTGAACTGGATAGTACATAGTACCACTACTCGCCACTAGATGTCGGTAAGTGTCACAATACACAATAATAATTGAAATGCAGAAAAAGGGTAAGTTTGCTTAGGTCACTCACTTTGCGACTATCCTAGTCTAGAAATATAGTTAAGGGCAGAAACTGGCCCTTGGAACAAACTGAAAAAATCATTATGGCCCGAAGGCTTCAAAGTTTGGAGACCCCTGGTCTAGACCAATATACGAAAATGGCAGGTATGTTACCAGAAGACAACAGATTGATATACATGACCATTATGGGAGAAACAAAATTGGTAGTGTTATGGGCGAGTTACTACGTTGTCTGAAGCATGATGGAAATAAAATTCTGGGCTTTGCTAACGAGTCATCCTAATCCAGGCCAAATATATTAAGATAGTCAAGGGACATATGCAGTGGATTCTGCATACTAAAACAAAATTAGTCGTGGAAGAATAACTAGATAAGATGGACTAGGATCGAGGTGATCTGATACAACTGTCGGTATGGTTGAATATCTGTGAGTAATACTAGATTCCAAAGAAATATAGAACCAACATTTATACGGGATAAAAAGAAATACGGAGTTAGCACTGATGCTAGTAAGACGTACTTACCAGAAGACAGGTGGGCTGAAATCAGACATGATGGTGGTTACCATGATACTATATGCTTCTTTGCTTTGGTGGCCGAAAATGAATAAAGCTACTACAATTAACAAATAAGGCAAAGTGTGAAGACTTGCTTGTGTGGAAATAATGGGAGAAATGAAAGCTAGACTAACAGCAGCATTGGAGACACTCTTGAATCACACCAGCCGCTGACCACTATAGTAACGATGGTCTTCATTTTGGTGGGTTTTCGCCTTTGGAAAGTGCTTGGGTTTCCAACCACTGAGCACCGTTTCGGATAACATATGAACGCTATCGTAAAATATTGACTTTCTCAAATTTTGAGTAGAATTTTATTTTTCCTTTATTATGGTCTTGAATTGTGTTCATCCTAAATATTCGAATCTGAATACTGGCTGAATTTTCAGTTATCAAAAAAGTATTCAACGTATGGAATGTGAAAATACAGTTTTCGCGTTTACCCCTGGCTCTTATTAAATTTGCAAAACCCAACGGCGATTATTTAATTATGGTAACTTCCCTCGATGTTCAATATCGCGTGTACGAAAACTCTGTTTCATGTCAATCAGATTTCCATTCGAAGTAGATTAACTAACCTGAAGTTTCTTTATTCGGATTGACTCACACATACAGGGGAGAGAAAATATTTTACTGACTAGAAGGTATATCAAAATACACCATACGCCAACTAATCTGTCCAACAAAACATATCATATTTATGCCACAAATATCACGACGAAAAGCAATATACCGCTTTCAAACATTCTTGGGGATTGGCAGAATATTTATCGAAATATTCCTCCACGAGAAGCTTGGTTAGCAAAATACAACGAAAAATCATAAGTAAAATTTACCTCCTGGAAAAGTTGCATTGAGTTGTTTTCATTAGCCTTTAAAATCTTGCTATCAATAAGTTTCAAAGAAATATTCCTGAGGCAAGAAGGCCTTGGCCAGCAAAATACAATTGAGTATATTCTAACCTCGAAAACGCCAACTGATTGGTATCGTTAAAATCTGGTTATCATTTATGATTAAATGTACTTTTATTATTATTATTTCCCCAAAGGTTGACCTCGACGGGCCTTGTTCTCGAGGCCCCGATATATTCGAGGAAGCGTGCCAGCATCATCAATCAAAGATCATTCCCCACCCCGCGGTGTACTTCTGTGATCGTGGAGTCCAAGAATCATATGCCTTGAGCAGGAGTATTGAGATAAGAATGACCGGCCAAGATTCCTGCATTAGTGCGACAAGCTGGCAAGATCTTGAGATTCGAGATTCAGCTCTGCCGCCAAAGATGATATACATAATCTCTAAGAATTTGGGTGGAAAAGGCGGTATGTTCCGGATGTGTTCCACACCACAGAGTATGCATTCTCGCCATGTACCCTATTTGCGCGAACTTGTTACTCTTATAGCAATACATGAGGCTATCCCTTAACTAAAGCGTCCACTCTAGCGTATATTGTCATTGCCAGAGTTCATATCGGTGAGCAAGTCATCGTTAGGGGCCCCACCTCTGCCTCTGACCAAGCGGATCGCATTCTAGGAACCGAGTCTTGGATCTACTGGATGGTAGACCCAAGGAGGGAGAGTATTGTTCTTCTTTGCGAATCTTCCAGAGCTGCCGGTCCGGATTGCACCAGCTGTTGGGATGTGGTAGCGTGACTCAGTAAAGACCTCAGGTGTTAGGTAGGCATCCTTGCTTATTTATTATTATTATTATGAATATATTTCGTGACTTACCTCTAACAATCGAGTACATTCAAATTCTTCTAACTGCTTTTGAAATCCCAAATTCGGGTTAGCAACGGATCTTCCAGCTCGGACAACTTTGAGAGCTTCCTTCCAGTTCAAAGTGGTAACACTCATTATGTAAGCCACTGCTACTGTTACGCTTCTAGACATTCCGGCCAAACTAAAAAAATTAGATGAGTTTACCTTAACATTCTCTATAAGTGGTGAAAATTGGGTACACAGGTACCAAATTATTATTTAGTTTAAGATGACAGGCGTCACACTTTGATCAAGTACCTTTCCTGTGATATATCTTCGCCATCTGTATTGTTTCGTTTTTCCCGTAGGTTCGACAATAATTGACCACACTGTACAATTAGACTCAACTTTATTTTACCACCACACTGTCAATACAACACAAAATCTTTAACTGAACTTCAGACTAATACTCAAATGTCTATCGCCTCATCGCTCTAGCCCAATCTGAGTAGACAACTAACATTAATAAGGCTCTTTCATCTCCATACTATTCCGTTTTCGGTGTGCTTCAGGGTAACGTTCATGTACCTATCTTACTCTCAATTCATTTAAATGATACAGACTAGGTCCATGGATGTGACAGAGTTTGTTCTGATATACAAAAACGTCAAATTGTTTATTCTCTCCCATGGCGAAAGTTTAGAGCTCTTTTCATCTTAAAAATAAATAACATTTTGTAAAGCTGGAACCATCTTTGATAATACATTTTATCTGTTTGTTATTCCTGCTACCCTCGTAACAAACCCCCAATGTCGGATTGATTGCCTCGAAATGACCACCGCTTTCAAAAATGGGTACATTGACCTTGACTTTCGGTCGGCGATTTTATCTCCAAATATAAAAGTTGTTGGCCCTCCCGTTTTGCATGCGGTGTTTTATTCAATACAATGAAATCAGTTATTTCTACTTTGCAGGATCAATACTTTCTTGGAATAGTATAACGACTGAACCAATTTTGTCGTATTTCACTTTGGTGTATAGTCTATCCATTCCCAATTGGAACGGCAATAAAAATAAGAGTACAGTCATACACATTTCTTGCCTGTGGCCCTTAGTTGCCCAGATAGTTAGTAAACGTGCTATCAAATGTAGTTGAGGAATAAAGGCTTGACTAGCTGGACTGGATGAATACTAATTTTTTGTCGGTTTCACAATATTTCTTTATCAGTGCCGTATGTTCGTGGGGTTAGGTGAGGTAGTGAGTGGTTTTGTAAACCGATTTTTGAAAACTTTTTCTAGAGATCAATTACCTTAACACCAAACTGATATTTTTGCACTCGACGCGCGTTTCGCTAAAAAAATCTGTTTTCCGTTAATCTTCGTATCTTCTCCTGAAGATGCTAACAAGGTTAGCGGAAGCAAATTGATACTGAATCTGAAGACAAGGGTTAGCTGTTTATATACCTAAAGTTTTTTGGTCCGATGTGGACTTTGTTTGTTAAATGATGATTATTCTAATTGATTTTTCGGTAATTAACTAGTGAAACCACTAGCTAATTACCAAACAATTTGTCAACAATAGATTAAAAAGCGGACAAATTAATTTGCAGGTAGTGGTTCCACTAGTTAATTACCAAAAAATCTATTGGGATAATCATCATTTAACAAACAAAGTCCACATCGGACCAAAAAACTTTAGGTATATAAACAGCTAACCCTTGTCTTTAGATTTAGTATCAATTTGCTTCTCCTGAAGATGCTAACCTTGTTAGCGAAACTCGCGTCGAGTGCAAAAATATCAGTTTGGTGTTGGGATAATTGATCTCTAGAAAAAGTGAGGAATCTGTGTCAATCGACAGGGATCCGGAATTTGAAAATAAGGACTTACATGTTCAAGTTCAGCGAGTAATTTTAAATATTCATGAATGCTTGAAGAAGGAAAACTGTCACACTTCACAGAATGCTATTGTGAATAGAATATGCGAGTTAACGAAACTATCTCGTTCAACAATTCTTCGAGTCATTGAAATAGGGGATGCCATTGACCATGCAATGCAAATTTTGTTGGCTTCTATTATTTTGTAAATATATGTTTGACGAGAATTCTGTGTGATTATTTGTGTTTTTATTGTATTTTAGAGTTTTCGACTCGGAAATCAACTACCTTAAATTTCGAAGTTTTTCATAATTACCCATGGTGGAAAAATTCAGTTGAGATAACTTTTTCATGGGGTGATCAATTGCTATGATTGTGAGAATAAGTAACTGAAAAACTACCACTGAAAAATGATATGCCGACGCCTATGTCGAGGCGGGAATTCCTTATCTGTGATATTCCAATTGGTGTTGGAAATACTATAGATAATGTAGGGAAATCGGGTGAATTGTACGCGTCGGATATTTGTACGAACTATTGTAAGGCAAGAGTAGTAAACATAAACATAACATTATCCGTAAACATGAAGGTCTGTAGGTGATCTACTTGAATAATTTCAGCATGGTCCTGCTGCTAGATGAACGAGAAACATCTGCGAGACTAGCCTTTGTGAGGAATGTTGCATAAATGTCTGTCGGATATAATTCAATATCCAGTTCAGTTCAAGCAAGGTAACAAGAATGCATGATAATTAAATTAACAATAATTTATAAGTTTGGTTTTGTCGACTTAGCATGTAGTGGTGTCTGGAACAGCGAATGTAACTCTTTCCCTGAGTGATGCTGGGTCAGGGAATTCGGGTTCATAACTTACTCGTAGTAAATAACAGAGGTGAAATTTCACTTACATGGAACACTGTCATCCTCACTGGTGGACATACGATGTTTCGGTACAAGTAAGATACTTGCCGTACGGCCTCTACAGCACCAATTTGGATAAGATTTTGAGACAGTACGTAATGACATTCATTCTCTTATTTGAATAAATCCCAGCCATTGGAATCTTGTCTGAATTGAAAAGGGTATATATAAACTATTATACCTTTTAGTACTTGTGTTCAATCTAATGAGCATGAAGATCTTCTTTCCTGGATTTGCTCTGTATTTTATTCTGGTGAAAATAAATCATAGCGTCATATGGGACGCCATACGTAGTATTGCCCCAAATCTGTGTATTATTACCCCTCTCGAATTTTTATGGTGAAGAACATTACCTACTTATCAGAGAAGATCAAGAGTTAGGAGTTAGGACCTACCAAGTCAGAAGATCGTCATAAGTTACTAGTAGAAGTTCGAGGTGGACCTTTCACGGAAGTGTTTTTTTAGGATTTAGTTACAGGACGTTCTGATATGTAATAAACTGTGACCAGATATTAGATTAGATTGTCGGGGAGCTAACCCATGGCCTGATTCACTGCAACCTTTTCAGATCTATTGTGATGCTCCTTGGTTGTTAGAGCTCATTGTCTAGCTTGATCTCTTTGATGAAACTCCATAGCCTTGACACTGACCCTTACATATAGCTGGCAGCCTCTGGTTTTTATTTCCCGCATTTTGAGCCGGCTATGCCCCGTTAGTAGATCAACCACTACCCTTACAACCTTACGGTTGTAGTTTAGCAGGTCTTCCGTGAATCTGGGCGATGGTTTCTTTAAGAACTCTTTGCATCGACCATAACAGCAACTCTAATGCTAGTGCTAGTGAAGAAAATGTTACGGAAATTAGAATAAAGAGAACTGAACTGGAAATAAAAAAATAAAGATTAGAACAAGAATAATCCCAAACGGACAATCAAAAGAAAAGATGTAATAGTACCTCAGTTAATGAATATTGTAAAGAACTTTGAGCTAATTGCGAATCCACAATGATCCAACCAAACAAGATGTCATGTATTATTCTATAAATTTGGATGTGGCAAGGAGGTTTGGTTTTTTAGCAGCCATTTTCAGGTTTGTTGGTGGTGGTCTTTTACTTTTCGTCTACAACTGCAGGAGGCATTCTCACAGATAATGGGGTAACGGGTGAAGGGCTTATAGCTCATACTTAGTATAATTAGAGCATTCTGTACGTTGTCTCTTCACCTTTGATGATGTCTAACGCAGTCGTAGAAGTAACTTTTGGCACAAAAACTTGCAGACCACGGCCAACAAACCCGAAAAATAGCTTTGACATATTTACCTGTGGACGTAAAAGTTAACAAGCATTTGTTTTGTTATGGTGGATGACGAAAAAGGTGCAGTGGAAAGAGCAGTGTTACCGGTTTTATATGTGACTTTTGCAAACCATACTATTGGTGTCTTGCTTCAATTTTTTCTGACATATGTATATTTAAATACTTTCAAAAATGGTCTAAATACCACATGCACAATCGATTTGTCTCCAATATACCTACTTTCAAAGCTAATTATGTTGGAATTTACCGATACAGTGTCCTTTTACAATTATGTGCGTAATCTTACCCCGATTGCCCCGATGTAATGATTGCAATAAAATTGGTACTTTAGCTGGCGTCACTTGACGAAGCAAAATTATATTGTTATGTTCAGTGTTTGAAGAATATTAAATTATATTAGATTGATGTATCAGGGGATTTACACTTGACATATTTTCTATTCAAGCAGATACAAACAAATAACAGCTGGATTTCCTTCGAATTGAAATACTTGATTTCATAGAAAAGAAACTAATGAAACAGATATATTATGTAGTCTGATTGAAAAAAAAACTATTAACAAACATTTCTCAAAAAACCATAGACAGCCATGAATATATCCACATTATAGAATATCTTCGGCAATTCTCAACTAATGTAAGTTTTACATATTGTAGTCAAAATAGTGAATAATTGTAACCACTTTCAAATTAAATTTTTCGAGCAATCAGTTTGTAAATGTACAATGACACTCGAAATGTCTGTTTTTTAAATAACCTACGCCCATTATGTTTGGAGGATACCCGTTATTCTCAGTTATTTTTTGAATAATTATTTTCTCGATATTGTTGTTGATTATCCCCTGAAAAAAAATGATGTCGGCCGACGCTGGTCTTCGCCAATCGACTGCGACTTAGTCAAGGTCGCTCTTAGCACCACTTGTGTTTCTCCCGATCTTTCTAGAATGCCGCGACTGTTCGAGATCTGTTCCACCGGTTTCCAGTTCGGTCGAGTTATATAAGCATTACCGCCCCGTGGGAGAGAGTCTAGTTCGGAAAGTGTAGTGCGAAGTGAGCTGATGAGGTGATAGATATTTGAGCATTTGCCTGAAGTTCAGTTAGAGTTATTGTACTGTGGTAGCCAAATACAGTTGAGTTCAATTGTTCAGTGTTGGCGAACCCACGAGGAAAATGTATCGTATTATATCTTTCCAGTTAACGGTTGAGAAATGTAATCCCGTCATTTTCTGTTTTCAACCATGGTGTGATATATCTGAAGGTGATAATATTTCACCTATGTCCAGGAATGGTAACTCTTCTTTATTTTCAATTTCATATGTGAATATTATATTTGGAGATCTGTTATTGACACAAATTCTTCTACCTTTTTCCTTTTTATCTCGAAAATGGAAACTATCCAAATATTGAATACTAGTCCATGGAAAGTAATTTAATTCTTCTCTCTCACTTTCACTTCATATGTGCTCAAAACAGATTAGTCATGAAAGAAGGCAAGGGGTTTTCCATGCTGCTTGTAGAAACATTTAGCCAACTGGCAGCAGTTCTGTTCCATGCAAATTTGTGAGAGATGAATATTCTCTTCGAATACCCCCCCACAGGGCTGATTTATTTTTAAATGATCCTTCAGCTATTCGATTATTTTTTATATGGGGACACTTAAACTAATGTAGATACATCAAAATATACTAAAATCTCATCATCCAGCAACCTTACAACCATGTCAACACCTACCAGATTCTTGTAAAGTCAATTTCGATCAAATTATTCGATCAAATCATCCTAGGCTTTAGGTTATACCTTGGATGAAGTAACAAACAGGTAGAGTACTACTGGAAAAAACAAACTTCAAACACGTGTATCTTTCTAACGAAATATCGCACACTCCCACCTAGGGGGACAACCTACATATAAAAAAACATAAGGGTCCAATAGGGTCATAGGAAATTGACTCAATGTCAACTCTCGACTCTATGTTGATCACTTTTGAACTTTATATGTCGCAAATAATTATTTATTATCAATTACATTTAATTTGAAATTGAATCATTCTTACCAGTGAATCAGAACGTTTCCATCGCGAAGCCTGGCAGCATGGATAAAATCGTTGCAGAGGGAGAAGTACTGAGTTAAGTTTTGATCAGGAGTGTCAGATGCGCTAACACATAGGTAGTGTTTATCCTGAAAACAAAACATCTTGTATTGTTGTTGCTTTCTATCTGTATGAAAAAGTTTATGGAAATCTCTATGGTTTGCCACTTTCTTGAGTGCTATGTCCATGGACTCGTGTTTCGGGGTTTTGTCACGCAGGTAGCTATAGCTACCTCAGTGGTGATGTTAGTAGTATTCTTGTGAACACTAGATCTATTAACTGAAATCACACAGAGTCAGATACTATACATGCAATAAGCATATATACAGATGGCTCAAAAACCAGAGAAGGCTCACGATCTGGAGTGGACTCCAGATTACTAGGCCTAAGGAATAAGTGGGGAATGGGAAAAATACCAGCGTGGTTCAAACAGAACTGGCTGGTATCTCAATCGCCACAAAAGAAATAATCAGGAAAGGAATTTCTGGCAAAAACATAACAATCTGCACTGTTAGCAGACAAGCTATATTAGTCTTGAACAGAAAACGTGTTACCTCGGGGCTAGTACTAAAGTGCCACCAAGATTTAGCCAAAGCCTCGGTAGATAAGTAAAGGTAATCGCATTGCCGACTCTTTAGCCAAGGAAGCGGCTGGACTAAGAATTTCAGGATCCGGTGGCACCCACGGCCTGATGACTTCGACAATTGCAAAACTAGCCAAACGTCACACCCATGCTAAAGCCCTAAAGAGATGGGATGACATCAAAGAATTCAATCTTGCCAGGATCACCCTAGACGACCCTGGGGAGCTGGCGCCAAAGAATTTCTGACTGGCCACTGTCGGCTTAGGAAACACCTCCACAATATGGAGCTAGTGGACACACCTCTATGCAGGATGTGTGAACAAGAAGATGAAACTGTCCTATGCGAATGTCCAGAGTTATCGTTAATAAGAGTGTGTATTCGACGAGTCTTGGCCTACACCTGCCGATATAAAGGAGATGTCTCCCAGAGACCTGTCCACCTTTCTGGAAAGGACAGGATGGACGATGACCTAGGAGGACAACGCCTTGGAAAGTGCGCTGGGCCTACACTGACCTTCCCTACTCTACAGATACAGATAACTGAAATTACAAATGTGCAGCTGGCTTCTGCTGATCGCTCCGTGCATTTGTAGTTCTTTTGACAACCAAGTGTTGTCCATCCTTGCACTTGGCTGCACCACACTGATGCTGGGCCAAAAGCCCGAAAATCGTGTCTATAGTTTGCCACTAACTGAAAGGAGATATTGAAGTAAATTTTTTTGAAAGTACTTTCAAGTTGTTAATTTGTGAAAAACATCACAGAAACTAACAATATGATAAATGTATTTTTTATCATCACAAAGATTAAATTGTACCCTGAAATGGAATTCAGTTAGATTTTCAATGTCCGTAACTGCGAATGAGTGCGAAGTGAAAAAGTCTGATAATATTTCCAGAGCGCCGAAAATGAAGAGCCAAACGTGTTCCATAAAAAATTTATGAATTTATCGGTGAAAGTAGAGCTGTTCTCAGAAATCATACGTGATAGGATAAATGGAATATCCGGGCGTGAAACTATTGTCTCAATAAAAGCTGTACTCACCGAATGTATTCTTCTTGCAGTGTCGTGTATTGCTAGAATGTGGGTTATACCGTATTTTTGAAGCTGTGTAGCGTCCTTGGAATCTCTGTAATTTCCAACGTAGAGTCCAGGCAAAACCTAGAAGAAAGTTAGGTTAGGTTAAGTTAGGAATTTCAATTTTCATGAGTCACTTTGATTTGTGGTGTACGTGAATATTTACAGCTTCTAAGGTATTTCAGTGAATAAAAAATAAAAGATAGGAATAGAAAATCACTTTATTAACAACTTCTTTCACATGAAAAGTGAGGTATAGTCGAAGTAAACGGTATTTTGCATATTTAAAGGTTTCAGCGCTCTCAAGGGCCAAAAAAACCAATATATAGAAATGAAGCCACTGTCAACTAGTCCACGTGGACTGAAGAATTGGCGGTTCGTATTGGATAATTTTTACTAACCTAGTTTTATGATTGGCTGGAGAGTCATAAAATTTGAATGTTGAAATTCGATATTGGTGCAGTTATAATAACTTAAAAGTTTTGTTATCTGTTTAAAATGTGGTGTCCTTGGACAAGTACTAATAGTAATAACGAGTGTGATAACAACAGATAGACTTTTTCCAGTGTAGTGATTCCGATAACGATGGTGAACAATGCGAAAAAGAGTTACCAGTTAATAAGATTCGGATGCATTTGAATATTGAAACACAGAGAGTATGTTTCAACGTATATAAAAACCTACATCTCAAGTTTGGTTCCGAGGAAAACAAACTATTACAGCCGACCTGGCGGTTGGTAGCCAGGTGGTTCGACGTGGGTGCTTTGTTCACTCACTCAAATTGACTGCCTTGTTGGTCGGTGGTTCAAGCCCTAGTCTAAACGATCGATTTTCATTTGCTATAGTCCAACCCGTGTTAGGAATCACACGTTAAAAGGTAAGACCTCGTTAATCCTTAGCTCGCACAAGTTTAGACTTCTGAGGGTTGTCGTTCGTAGGGGTGCGACAGCTGGTTAACGGAAAAACAGATTTTAAAACAGATTTTAAACATCGGATTTGACCGAAATTCCTTTCTCAACTATACGTAAAATAGTCAAAAACAAATCTTATGAACGCAAGACAAGGTGTGATACAGGATTACCAAAACTTTCAAATGTTCATGTAATAAAATCATTGAAAAAACAATATACGACTGTTACGAAAGCAATTAGTTTCCTACAACTGAAATCATAAGGAAGAAGTTGATACTTTCGGCCATAACGTGAGCTACTGTGGCAAAAATTTTCAGAATTGAATGAAGAAACTAGGATTTAGATTTAAAATAATAAACAAACGTCAAGCAGTTATGGAAAGCAGAAGAATAGTGGAATTGCGCAACAAATACTTACAACAAATAACTAAATATAGACAAGAACAACGGCAAATTTTTTATTTGGACGAAACTTGCTATGACACGACACAGTTACGAAAGGGTGGACTGATGATTCGAGAATGTGTACGCCTAACATGCCTGCAATCAAAATTTGATTAGAAGGTAATAGAGATAATTGAAGAAGAAGTATCTAATATTATAGAAAAGGATTAAAAAAGTAAGTAATTTTAGTTGAAAAAGACTATATGGAGATTGGACACTTCCATATTAATGGTAAAAATAAATTCATTGTTTACTTGAACTACATACTCTTAATACTACACAATGTTGGGATTGAAGATAGAAGATGGATTTTTAGTACAAGCTCTTCGACTATTTCGACTATTACTATTGCGACTATTAATATTATGAATTATGTCTTTCAACTTTCAAGCAAAATTAAAATAATCCTGATACCACATTATAATATTACCGCTTTGCATTTGACTCAGATTTGATCGCCTTTTTGGTTTGTAGTCGAAATTACGACTTTAAATTCGAAATTTCCGAGAAACAAATTATAAAAATATGTGGCCCTTCTACGCTTCATTAGTCATACATTTTGTTATTCGTTGTTTGTAGAAACATAACTGACTTCAGAAACTATGATATGCAAAACATGCAATTACTAACGGAGAGTGAAGATTCATTAAAATTAGGAAAGCTGTGCACGTATACACATTCAAAGAATTTCATTTATAATAACTTGTCGCAGTAATAATGTGGGTTTCATTTATATGCAAGTTTATCGAGGGAAACGTGTAGATTTTCCGTTTACCAAAAGTAAACGAAATCAAATTGAAACGGGTATATTTTTAAGAGAAAATAGTTTTTGTAAAAGAAAGGTAATGACTTTCCACTTCTCCATTTTTATACAGAAAAATGAGATAACCTTTCAAAAAAAAATTCAATTATGCGAAATGTTAACTTCAACGAAAATATAGTTGCAAAAAACGGCCCCAAATTTGGATACCTAGAACTTCAAGGAAGAGACAGTACGAACCCTGCAGCAGAACTCAATGAAATGGAAACAGATTTTCATCAAGATCACGAGCAGGACGATTCAATCATTGATAATGAATCGACAGAAAATCCATCCAGTATTCAACTTCGAAATCGAGCCTCCATCAATATACCATTGAGATATCGTGAAAATTATGACATAGCAATGGCAGCTGTTATCGATGAACCAAAAACGTATTCTGAAGCAATGTCTAGTGCTTTCAAAACAGAATGGAAAAGAGCTATGGAAGAAGAAATGGCCTCATTGGAACAAAACAACACCTGGTGTCTTGAGAAACTGCCCACAGATCAAACAGCTATTGGTTGCAAATGGGTTTATAGAGTCAAATATAAACCAGACGGCACTATTCTCAGATTCAAAGCAAGATTGTGCGCTAACGGTTATTCACAAACAGCTGGAATCGACTACCACGAAACGTTTTCTCCTGTGATTAGATATGACTCAATACGAATTCTTCTTGCACTGGCGGCAGCTGAAAACATGGAAATTAAACAATTCGATGTTAAGACGGCATTTTTAAATGGAGATCTTCAAGACGAAATTTACATGTGTCAACCAGAAGGATTTGAAAGTAGTGACCCTTCCTTGGTCTGCAAGCTAATTAAAAGCCTGTATGGTCTGAAGCAGAGTCCACGTTGCTGGAATCAAAAATTTGTAAAATTTATGACCAAATTCTCGTTTGCACAACTGAATGCAGATAAATGTGTTTTTCGAGCAAAGTTTCAAGGAGAAGAGATATATATTGCTCTTTACGTAGACGACGGACTGTTCTTATCGAAGCCAACTGAAATTATTGATATGGTATTGAAGGAACTTGCATTACAATTCAAAATAACTACCGGAAATGGAAATTACTTTGTGGGAATTGAAATATATCGAGAAAGAGAACTAAACCAGATTTTCGTAACCCAGCAGGGATATTTATCAAGGATCCAGGATAAGTTTAATATGTTCGACTGCAATCCGAATTCAACACCAGCAGATCCAAATGTAGTCCAGGAAATGGGACAACGCACGACTAGTGAAGAACAGGAAATGGAATCTATACCCTACAGAGAAGCAGTAGGATCTTTAATATTTTTGGCAACTGTAACAAGGCCAGACATTATGTATGTAGTAAGTCAAGTGAGCAGATTCTTGTCAAAGCCAAGAAAGGTACATTGGGTTGCTGTTAAACGAATATTTAGATATTTGAAAGGAAGTCGTGATGTTGGTATCAAATATGGAACAGAAAGAATGAACTTGCAAGCCTTTTCTGATGCAGATTTTGCCGGGGACATTGATACTCGCAAATCAACAACTGGCTACGCAACTATGATGAATGGAGGTATCGTAACATGGTCTTCACATCAACAAAAATGTGTATCGAGATCAA
This sequence comes from Leptinotarsa decemlineata, assembly GCF_025532065.1. Taxonomy (NCBI): domain Eukaryota; kingdom Metazoa; phylum Arthropoda; class Insecta; order Coleoptera; family Chrysomelidae; genus Leptinotarsa; species Leptinotarsa decemlineata. Next base: position 8,767,989 of record NW_027412573.1, on the reverse strand, counting down.
CAACCGAATCAGAATACATAGCAGTGTCTGATGCCGCTCAAGAAATTGTTTGGATACGTTCATTTATACATGAATTGAAAATTGTAGTAGAAGAATCGACAATATTGTTCGTCGATAATCAAGGTGCTATTAGTTTGGTTAAAAATCAAGAACATCACAGGAAAACCAAACATATCGACATAAAATTTCATTACATAAGGGAACAAGTAGAGAATGGATTGCTATCTCTATCGTATGTCTGTTCAGAGGAACAACTTGCAGACATGTTCACCAAGCCACTTCCAAGAATGAAATTTATAAAAAATAGAAATGCATTATTCATCTCTGCAAGAACGTGAACAAAGAGTGGGAGTATTGGAAAACAGCTTTGTTCACTCTGTGTATTATTTCATTTTGTTTTTCTTTTATGACTCATTGTAATATGTCTTATGTTTTCATAGAAACGATAAGTTATTGATTAAACAAAAAATAATAAAACAAGAAGTTTGAGAATGAGTTTCAACTGATTTTTCAATTGCAAAACTTTTGTATTTCTGCTAAATCCAAAAGAACTCGCACCAGTATTTTGCAGATTTTTCAACCTATTTATAAGAAAGGGGTTTTTCCTTCTTGTTGAAAGATTACTCGCGTTCAGCCTATTCCCAAAAAGGACAAGAAAAATCTTCCAAAAGACTAGATACCAGTCACTTTGCTATCAGTGATATCAAAAATCATGGAGAAAGTCGTAAACCATCATATCCTCAAATATTTGGAAGGCTTCAACATCTTGAGCGACTTTCTATCGTCTGTTACCCATATCTGGAATTACGCAATCGAGGAACATGGAGAATCAAGAGCTGTTGCGCTTGATATTTCTGAGATCTTTGTCCGCGTGCGGCATGAGGGTTTGCTGGTCGAGCTTCGGTGCTATGGCTTGTCGTATCATTTCTGTGTATGGCTCTTCAGCTTCCTGAAAGAACGTTCCCTGCAAGTGGCCGTTGATGGATATATCTCCATTTAGATTCCAGGACATCGGCTACGGAGGCACATCTTCACCAGCAGCAGGAGGATGCATGTCTTGATGAGGATTTAGAAGTGATTTCGAATTGGGTTGAAAGTAACCAGGTTCAATTCAATACCACAAAACCCAGGCATCGGTTTTCTTCAAGAAGATAAATGACTCCAAACCGGATTTAATAATGTCAGGTCAGATAATTCCGCTTTCTGCTTCGATAAGTTTGTTGAGGATTAAAATGGACACCAATATGTCTTGGCACAATCATGGCGCTGGAATTGCAAAGGCTGCTTCTCAAAAGCTTGGAACTACGGTTCGAACCAGAAAAATATACTTTCCCAGCAACTTTTGATGCTTTGTAAAGCTCAGATCATACCTTTTTTGGAGTATTATTCACATGTATGGAGCTCTGCCCCCAAACATACCCTGAAGTTGCTGGATTCCATCCAGAAAAGAGCCATCCGCCTGATTAGAGACGCGGACATCACGTGCAACCTTGATAGCCTGGAACATCGAAGAAAGAAGTATTTTTGTCTAAACCGACGTGTTCACGGAGTCTTACTTCGAAATTTCTACCGGTCTGACCTGTGTACGAACATCTACAAGAAAGAAACACGGTCTCCCGATCGTGAGTCTGGGGGAACTACCACCGCGGCTAATTCCACAACTATTACAAGCAACATCAGATTTGACCGAAATTCCTTTCTCAACTATACGTAAAATAGTCAAAAACAAACCTTATGAACGCAAGACGCGATGTAGTAAAATCATTGAAAAAATGAATATACGATTGTTACAAAAGTAATCAGATTCCCACAACTCTTCAGAATTGGATAAAGAAACTAGAATTTAGATTTAAAAAGCTGAAGAATAGTGGAATTGCGTAACAAATACTTAGAACAAATAACTAAATATAGACAAGAACAACAGCAAATTTTCTATTTGGACGAAACTTGGTATGACACTCACGACACAGTTACGAAAGGGTGGACTGATGTTTCGAGAATGTGTACGCCTAACATGCCTGCAAACAAAGGATCGCGACTAATCATTGTGCATTGGGATTCTCCCAATCTGGTCTGTAACATTTCTAACATAGGGGAGAAAAGCTTTTCTCTTGACTAGACTTGCTGGAGTTACTTTGGCGTTCCCTCTCCTGGATCGTTAATAAATTAATCGGTAACCTATATTCAATTTTATATGGCATTTTTGAGGATCATATACCCAAATTCAAAAATTTTAGTCATGTTTATCCTAAATAGTTTCATTCTTATATCATAAAGAACATTAAACAGAAGGCTAAATTCAGAAAAAAAATCAGGAAATTTAGACGCACATGATAACTATCTTGCAAACATACAAACAATGTCATCTAGAGATCCTAGCAGATTCTGGTAATATGTTCACTCTAAGAATAACAGCACAAGAATACCAGGATCAGTAACCTACTTAGGAAATAAACTCGAGAATCCTCAAGATATTGTTGATGCCTTCAATAATTTTTTCAGTGAGGTGTATTCAAAATCTGGCTCGCTTTTGAACAAAGTTGGTACAGTAAATAATAATGTTCATATTTATTTTTACCCCGTTCAAGAAAATGAAGTTATATCTGCAACTAAAAAACTAAAGGACAAACTGACATCAGGCCCAGATATGATCCCATTATTTTTGTTGAAGGATTGTGCTGGAGCATTGGCAAAACCTTTAACGATAATTTTTAATTCATGTCTAATATCTGGAACATTCCCAGATATTTGAAAATTAGCTAAAGTATGTCCTGTATACAAAATTAGTGAAAAATCAAATATAGAGAATTACAGGCCCATATCTATTTCATCTATCTTTTCTAAAAATTTTGAGATTATTTTATATAATCGCATATATGCTTCTTTTCAACGGCAACTATCTCAACATCAACATGGATTTTTTACTAAGCGTTCTACTGTTACAAATCTAGTCATTATTACTCAATTTATTTCCGAGACATTAGATAACAATGGCCAAGTTGATGTTATATACATGAATTTCTCTAAAGCATTTGATAAAATTGATTATGGAGTCTTGCTCAATAAACTGATGAGTTTTGGTTTTTCAAATACTGCCTGTCAACTGATGCAATCCTATCTGTCATGTAGGAAACAATTCGTTTCCTATAACGCTTATAAATCTAGAACATATATAGCTTCTTCTGGTGTCCATCAGGGTTCCAACCTAGATCCTCTTTTGTTTTTCATCAACATGAAAAAACTGTTTTTCGAGCCTGTCACGATAGTGTAACTAATAAATGTATAACTCCGACTACATCATTATATAACTGTAACAGGGCCCTGAAGAAGAATTTAATTAAATTCGAAACGTCGGTAAGAATACAATTGTTTTTTAAAGAAAAAACTGATCCTGTTACCCAACCAACCAACCAAAAATTATTGGATCACTTAATTAGTTTACTTTGTTTTTATTGTTTATTAATGACTTATGTGAACGTTTAGCTTGTGAGCGGTTATGCTTCGCGGATGACTTAAAATTATTTTCTATAATTAAGGAAGTAGGTGATTGTGTAAATCTTCAATCTCAAGTAGAATTTCTTGTTGCTTGGTGTAGCAATAATAAATTGAAACTCAATGTGGAGAAATGTAAAGAAGTGAGTTATAGTCGAAAAAAAGACGTTTATACATTCCCGTATGTAATACAGGATTCAGATCTGCTGAGATGTAATGAGATCAAAGACCTAGGGATAATATTCGATCATAAATTAACATTTGGTAGACATATTTTACAATAAGTTTCAGAATCTCTCAGAGCTTATGGTTTCATTGTTAGAAATTGCAGAAACTTTCATAATATTAAAGCCATGAAGCTGTTGTATTTCACCTACGTACGTTCGAAGATAGAATATGCAAGTATCGTCTGGAGTCCATTCTATGAGAATCATAACAAAGCCGGTGAAAGAGTTCAAAGAAAGTTTTGTGAATTTCTGATTTTCAGAATAGATGGTCCTTACCCTGAGAGAGGTATCAGTAATGATGTCATATATGAACGTTTGGAAATTTTTAGCTTAGAGCATCACAGAAAATGTGCGTCGGTCATATTTTCATTCAAGTTAGTGAATGAGAGAGTTGACTGTCCTAAAATTTTTGAACAAATTAACTTCAATGTACCACGGCCAGCTTCACGATCTCAATCGATTTTTAGACCTCTCAGAGCAAGAACCAACATTATGCTCAATTCCCCAATATATGTTATGTGCCCAAATTTCAATAGCATTTATACCCATGGTGATTTATCTTTCACTAACCTCCATAACATTATTAGAATTGCTAACATGTACTTGAAGTAGGTAATTAGAATTAGTTTTTCTTTTTTGTTCATTTTATTTTTCGTTTATAGTTAAGTATTGTGAATAATATTTTATATTGTCCTGTAAATGGGTAACTGTTGGACAATAAAGCTATTATTATTATTATTATCGTATGACCCGTTCAAATTCCCTTTCACTGTACTCATTTCCTTAAAAAGCATTTTGCAGGTGCTCTCTCAACCAACGTTTTATTTAATTGAAGCATGGGTTGAGGAAGCACGACATGTTTGTGAACCTGGGAGTCTTTCTGAGTTACCTGTTTCTCACAATGTTTATACATATTTTTAATTAGTGAAAACTGCAGAGAAAAACAAAGGACTAATCTCGTTTGGTGGTCATGTTGAAACGAACCATCCGGAATGGTGTAAAAAAATCAACTTTTACTAGTTATCGTCGAAATGCAAAGCTTTTTTCACCCTCAGAACAAAATTTCTATTTCTCGTGTCTCAAAGTGTATATAACTTCCAGACCAGCTTGAGGAAATAAGGACTTAGAAAAATTCCGCCCCGAGTAACTTAATCCTGCGTGAAGAAAATTCCTACTGACAGCTGTTTGTATTGGAAATGTATTCAGAAGAAACAAAAACGGGAGTGGTAACAGAAATATAAAAAATAAACAAGATTCCTAACCGTGTAACACAACAAATACAGATATATGATCATAACTTGCCGTAAAAACTGAACTGGCGAATTGGAAAAGCCGTATTTCCCCAATTCCAACCGACAGGCAAGGTGATGTAACTCCAGGGAACTTAAATTATTACTCTCGGTTTCAGAGTGGAATTCAAATTGAGTTTGATGCAAAACTGAATAAATTACACTCAATGTCCGAACTGCATGCATCATGAGTAAACTAAATTACGTTTAGCATACTTCATCGCAGATTTCGCGTAAACTGAGTTGAGGAAATCGCTTGGCCTGAGAAATTTATCGAGATATCAAAAGAACTTTATGAAAGACGAATTGACGAGGAGAAATTCCAATAGAATGGAGAACATGCCGCGTTTCAGTAGCCAAAGGCAACTATAAATCGCCGTCCTATGCTACTAGGTTGGATAGGTTGATACCAGTGCCGACACTGCTTATTTTTGCTTCCCAACGAGTGTCAGTAAGCTATTCAATAGTAAATAATCCCAAGTGATCGATTAGAATTTTCCAACGATGAACAGAAGGTGAAAACAATATGAATAATCTCTGAAGTACCCCGAACAAAGTGACTGATTCATGTATAATCGAAGTAAACGATATTGTGCACACTTAAAGTTGGCGGCACTATCAAAGGTCAAAAAAACCAATACATGAAAATGAACCGGCTGCGAAATTGTCTACGTGGACTGTGGAATTGGCGGTTCATATTTCGAGTTTTATGATTGGCTGAAGAATCATAAAATTAAATTTGAAGTCAGGTTACGGTGACGAATAGTAATCGGGGAATGCGGGGATGGTTATCACCGTCGTGTCATTAATGTTCAGTTCAGAACTGATCGCGATTTGAGTGTTGAAATTCGATATTGGTGGAGTTATAATTACTTGAAATTTTAAAATGTGACGTCCTTGGACGAGTGTGATAATAACGCAGACTTTTTCCAGTGTAGTGATTCCAATAGCGATGGTGAACAATGCGAAAAAGAGGTACCAGTGAATAAGATTCGGATGCATTTGAATATTGAAAAACAGAGAGTATATTTCAATGTATATAAGAATTTACATATCAGGTTTGGTTTCGAAGGAAACAAACTGTTACAAGCAACATCAGTTTTGAACAAAATTCCTTTCTAAACTGTACGTAAATTAGTCAAAAACAAACATTATGAACGCAAGACGCGATGTTGATACAGGATTACTGAAACCTTCAGATGTTCATCTAATAAAATGATTGAAAAAAACAATATACGAGTGTTACAAAAGCAATGAGATTCTTACAACTGCAATCATAAAAAATAAATTGAATACTTCTGGCCATAACGTGAGCTGCTGTGACGAAACTCTTCAGAATTGGATAAAGAAACTAGGATTCAGATTAAAATAATAAACAAACGTCAAGCAGTTATGGAAAGCAGAAGAATAGTGGAATTGCGTAACAAATACTTAGAACAAATAACTACATATAGACAAGAACAACGGCAAATTTTCTAGTTGGACGAAACTTTGCATGACACTCACGACACAGTTACGAAAGGGTGGACTGATGGTTTGAGAATGTGTACGCCTAACATGTCTGCAAACAAAGGATCGCGACTAATCATTGTGAATTGTGAAGGAAGTAAAGGATGGGAATTCTTTGAAATTATGTGGAAAAAACTTGAGGACTGCAATGTTGACTATCATAAGAAAATAGAAGCTGATATTTTCGAAGAATGGTTTGAAAGCACATTGATCCCAAATTTGGATGCGAATAGTGTAATAGTTCTTGACAACGCTTCCTATCATTCGCGACAGCTCATTAAAGTACCGAATAAAAATTCCAGGAAAGATAAAATACAAAGTTTTTTAATGGATAACAATTTGTATTTTGAAGATTACTGTACCAAAAACCAACCACTTGAAGATTTACAGAAAAAAACATTTTTATGCATGTGTTTTACTTTGAGAGTATTGCTGAAAAGTATGGACACACCATACTGAGACTTTCCTCGTATTTTTGTGTTTTCAATCTTACAACTGACCGCTTTGGAAAGACTGGATATCCGTCAAATGAGTCTTCTGTCGTAATCACTCTCGAATATTCAAAACTGAACATATAAAAATCATACCAGTCGTTGGGAGGATCACCACCCACTTTATGTTTTCATACACGATTGAAAAAGAATCACACAATTGTTGAATTGGTCGTCTCACTGAAAAAAAATATTGACGTCTATATTCTGTTCAGTCTATTGGAGAAAAAATTCTCTCAGATTAGCCATTATAGCTTGAGTAAAAAATATTCAGGAATTTGTTCAGTGAAACTCGGTTCTCTTTGATAATTGCTCTCTAAAAGGGAAATATTCACTAGTCTGTGGAACAAACATACTATTGGATGCTGCAACTTTATGCTGATTTAGATTTGTAGATGAATTGCTGATTTAGTAGATGTATCATGATATCCACATAAGATGGTTTGTAAAAAATTGCAGATTTATGTTTATTATTAATTTTATTAATAGTCAAGTTACGTTTTTTCATTTCAATGAAGATGAATTATCTATCGATCAGTATGATCCACGACACAGTGAAATACCTAAATATTTATTGAGATATGGAGCTACAAAAGCACATGACTTTAAAACGGACAAAACTTTCGAAACAACCTAATATCTTAGACTTTTTTTATTAGCAGTTTTAATCAATTCAAATTAATTTATAATGCTGGCGATTTCCCAAACTTCTCTTGGCGAAACAAGTAATAGACATCAACCGCCACGAAACGGTGAAGGGAGTGAAATTAATTTCCGATATTGGTAAGCTTCCTGCCATAAACGAGTTATAAATCGTTAATATATCGACAGTCAGCTGTGTTACATTTCTTGGGGCAGTTTCCAAACTGTGTTCATCAGTTAGATTGGTTTTATTGAATGTTTACAAGATTTAATGATGATAGTTGTTACTCAATAATGTCGGTAGTCCCCAGCAAACATTTTTCTGTATGCGTAAAAGAAACGTCTCTTAGATAGCATCATAATGACGTTTCCATAATGAGTTTATTATGACATATAATATGAATCATTTTTACGTCTCGGAAAGTACAAAACGAGATGGAACAGGGTCATATTAACATCAAAAAATATATATAAGAAACAAAATAAACTTAGTTAAAGAACGTATTGATGCTAACATTGTGGTAGTCATTATAATTAAGGTAATCCATTACATTCTTACTTACATTTTGAAATGTAAAATTCATATTTCTGAAATGAAAAATCAATAAAAATATGGTTATACTCACACTTTTGTTTTCTTTTCAGTGTCTGGAAAAACAAAGAGAATAGCAATGTTTTGTAGTTCAGCCTCCTTTTGAATGTTTGGGGATGAATTTGAAAAGGAAAAATGGATTTATGTATAATTCAACATCAGTGTTTAGAAGAAATTATTTCTTTTACTTATCTCTTACTTATCTAAAAAGAATATATGCCGATTATCCACACATTTACATAGTTTTCATCAATCAATGATTTTATAGATCATAAACTAAGATTTCATGATCATAAAACCTTCAAACTTAAAATTGCTTATTCATCATTGAAACTCATATATCCCCATAGACAATATTTGGATGTAGCTGTTAAGAAAATTCTATGTGATTCATTAGTTTTATCTCATTTCAACCAATGTGACGCTGTTTATCATTCATGTTTAGACAAGAACGACAGGTGTCGCATACAAAAAGTTCAAAACTCTTGTACAGGTTAATATTTGGTATCAGAAGAAAGTCCAGATTGTCACAAAAATTAGCAGATTTGAAGTGGTTGAATATGTTTAATCGTAGACGTCTTCATGCAACATGCATATTCTTTAAAATATTAAAATATAGGAATCCTCCCTACTTATATGAACATTTGTCTTATAGAACAGATATCCATAACCTGAATTTGCGATATATACTATAATATCTCCTCCACAATAAATTATCTCCATAAATGGGAAAACAATTGTTTTAACATGTCAGAAACTGTCTTTAAAAGTAGATTTAAACAGCATCTAATCCTGAAACTGGTTTTAGCTATTCATATATCTATATTTTGATATCACTTTCTCTTTTTTTTCTTTTCTTTCTTCTTTTCTTCTCTTCAAGCCCTCATTTATTTACTTTTATACATTTTCGGCATTGGTGGAAGAGCAGACGCGAATGCAAATTCGTGGTCTGAACCAAAAGCCATTTGCAATCAAATACAAAGTGTTTTTATTTTTCTCTCTCTTGTATTTTGTTTTTTGTTATTACCTTGTGTTTTGATGGGCAATAAACTTACTATTATTATTATTATTATTAATATTTGTTAATTTTCCCGCCTTTTGTTTCACATTTTCTGTACACTATTCAGAAAGTGAAATAACCAATGAAGTTTACTTCTTTAAATACTTTTTCTATCAATCTATACCCCTTTTTATAAGCATTCCAGCCAAGAAATCAATAGTGGTTACAAAAAACAAAAAACAAATTTTTTTTTCGGTAAACTTTGAAACTTTATTGAATTTTAACAAACCTGTTATTACAGATAAAGCATCTTTCAGTGTTTCTTCGAGTTCCTTCCAGGTTGGTACTGTAATCAATAGTGGCTGAAGTTTAGCATTCTGTCTTAGTATAGTTGGACTGTTCAAACTTCGCGGGCTGTGTACATTCAATTAGCGATTTTTTTATTTTTTTATGTTGGTGCACTGGTCTCGAACATATGTTCACAGTTGCAGCCGTTTAGCATGTTTGGATTGTTGGTGAGGGGCATAAAAGTTATAATAGTTTTGCTATCGAAAAAATGGATCAAAGAATTTGCATAAAATTTTTTGTGAAAAATGGAATTAAGTGCTCAAAAACACTTGTACTGTTGACAGTGGCATACATTGATAGTACTCTGAGTCACAAAAATGTTTACAAGTGGTACAAGCTTTCCACAGAAGGTCGAGAAGATGTGAATCACGACACTCGCCCTGAACGTACCAGCACATCAATAATCTATGTGAAGAAAATTGTTATGGAGAATTGTCGAATCACTAGTAGAAAACTTACTGAGGATGTCAATATATCGGTTGCTTCATGTCATGCATTTTTTTCGGAAACTTTGGGCATGAAGTGAATGGTAGCGAACTTCTGACCAAAAATCTGTCACATGAGCATGTATGGTTATGATCTCAAAAAACACGTCAAGTTCGATCAAATGTCAAGTTTTTGCTCACTGTTTTCTTCCATTACCGTGGCTTAGTGCATCAGGAGTTCTTGCCACATAATCGTACGGTCAATAAGGATAGGTTAGGTTAGGTCCAAAGTGAGTAGGTCTATTCGACTCTCCACCGTAACCCACAAGGGTTTATTGTGGCTCACACCTATTCACACTCGACCAAATGAACCTAGCTTCCTAACGAAGCCGATTAGTTCGTATGGTGAGTGGTCTTTCAGGTCAGATGCTAAGAGTACAACTATGACGAACTCTAAAAACCTGATTCAGTCCCCAGCGAGGCAGGCACAAAGTATGTACTTTGCTGTTTCACCATTTTCCAAACAGAGGCGACACACACTGTCTTCCGACAGTCCTAGTATCTGCATATGATGATTCAAATGACAGTGACCTATAAGAAGGGCTAGTATCAAGCTTCGAAGGGTGAATAAACACCTTGGAGTAAGCCAATCCTGGAAGATTCTGCCAGAAGTCCTTACATCTTCTTGCCATCCAGGTGTTCAATCTTTTTTTGACAAAGCCTAAAGTGATGCCAATGACAGGATCTGCTCCGATGAAGCTGTTTGCAGCACCCTCCTTGGTAAGGGAGTCAGCAGCCTCATTGCCTTTCAGGCCAGTATGGTCAGGAATCCAGATCAGAGACAATCTGCTGAATCTGTCTAGCGAGGAGAGTTGTTTTTGGCAATTTGCTACCAATTTAGACGTTACTCAGTAAGAGCCAAAAGCTGGATTCCTGGCCAGGGTGCCAGGAATCCAGACCAGATAAACTGCCAATGAGGAGTATCATCTTGTAGTTATGCGCCGCTTGCGAAAAATGATACGAAGAAAACTTACGGCCACCGTATTCACCAGATTTGACCTCCTGCGACTTTCCTGTTCCTAAAATTGAAGAGACCCGTGAAAGGAGGGCGTTTTGCGACGATTCAGGAGATAAAAACCGAATCGCTGAAGAGCTCAAGGACATACCAGAAAGTGCATATCAGAATTGGAAAGAACGCTGGCACAAGTGTATTATATCTGAGGGGGACAAAATAGAAATTGATTATTAATGAATGAATATTGTTTGAGATAAATGAAAATTCATCTTGTTTTCTGAACAGGCAGCTTATATTGGAGAAACGTGGATGAAGAATGGTTACTCAGGGTACTCTGGTAATTACTGTTTTTGTTTTATGTGATCACCACCATTTAGTCATTCTTCTTTTATAACAAAACTCATTCAAGCTACTTCGAAACTCAATGTATAAAAAAGTATTTTGTGATATGGAAAAAATATGAAACATTCAAGATAATCTTTTCACAAAATAGCATTTTTCATAAATCCAGTTCCCATAACAAGGAAAAAAGAAGTAGATTCATACAAATGCCAGAAATTTTAAAAAAAAATTTATGATGGAGCAAACGTTATTCAAAAATTTGAAAAACCTCAGAATTGAGCGAGTAATCCCTATTCCGCCTTCCATGTGAGTGTTTGGTGAGACAAAGAAAGTAATTTCCATATAATTCAACATCAGTGGATAGAAAAAGTTTTAAATACACTCTTTCTTTCAGTCTACACCCGGAAGAAATGTCTATAGAAGTTCTACATATTTCCATAAAGAAATTTCATCAATATCAGTTGATCTTTCTTCCTTTCTTTTTACATGTTTCCCAATTTATTCATACTGACTAGTCATGCAAGAAGTGGAACCCCAAAAAGGATTTTTTTCTATGAATTCCGTTTCCATAAATCCAACCTTGTACACCTTTTCGTTAGGGATGCATTTCAGCCAAGAAATCAATCGTGGTTAAAAAAAAACAAAACAAAAGATATAACTCGTTACGGTGAAACTTTGAAAGAGCCTTGCGTGCCAGCTAAACTCGGAAGTGCTAAAGCCATGTGAGAAGTAACGAGGAATCCTCTTTGGTACTTGCCTTATTCATGCCGTTCCCCATTTTGGCGGGGCGGCCGCGGCGAGCCCGGAGCCCCCGTTTTCGGTGGTGATCGACTGCCTGAACGCGGTCTCACTGAAAGAGTGTTTTCTAGCTTCTAGAGGCGGCTGTGAGCGGCGGCGCTCTGTCTGTCGAATCCGGTCGATATAGGACACCACGAGGTTCCACCTATAGCCCAGGAAAACACGAGTCCATTACCGGTTTTGCTAACGGGAATCAATCGCCACTTTTCTAAATAAGTAAGTCAGGTGGGTTAGACATTTTTTTACTAAACTGAGCGCTTTTCTATGACCTTCTTGAATTCATTCAAAATATCTATAACAAAAAACAATTTTCAATAATTATATTTAATTATTATAATGGTACGAATTTCTAAACAAATCTTGTGTTTGTGGCATGGGAGATTGTTGGCTAAACTTCAATGCTGTAGCTTGTCGGATCATTTTTGTGCATGGCTTTTCAGGTTCCTGAAAGAACATTCTCTGCAAGTGTCCGTCCATGGATATCTTTCGAATACTTTCACCATCAACGCTGGTGTTTCCCAGGTATCCATATTGTCTCCAATCCTATTTTTATTGCATATCAACGACTTACTGATGAAAAACCAAGAATCCAATATATTACTTTGCTGAACAGCACACTTGTCTCGTCATTCCATTTGGATTCCAGGACATCGGCTACGGAGGCACATCTTCACCGGCAGCAGGAAGTTGCATATCTTAATGAGGATCTAGAAGTGATTTCGAATTGGGGTGAAAGTAACCAGGTTCAATTCAATGCCACAAAAACGGAGGCATCGGTTTTCTCCAAGAAGATAAATGTATCCGAACCCGATATAATAATGTCAGGTCAGACAATTCCGCTTTCTGCTTTGATAAGTTATTTGGGAGTTAAAATGGACACCAATATGTCTTGTCAAAATCAGGTCGCTGGAATTGCAAAGGCTGCTTCTCAAAAGGCTGGAACACTGTGCCGAACCAGAAAACTATACACACCTCAGCAACTTTTGATGCTTTATAAAGCTCATATCAGACCTTCTTTGGAGTATTATTCACATGTGTGGAGCTTCGCCCCTAGGCATAACCTGAAGCTGCTGGATTACATCTAGAAAAGAGTCATCCGCCTGATTGGAGACGCGAACATCACGTTCAACCTTGATAGCCTGTCTTGATAGGTGCAGAGCCTGCCTCCCGTCAGGAACCTCTATAACCATCACGTGACTATTGTAGACTAAGTTGTTGAAGACACCATCTTAGAAATGAAAGGTGAGGTGCTTTGATGAGCCGAGGTCTTCAATGTTGTTGAAGAAGACCCCATGCATTGCCTTAACCTTATGTTGCCGCAGGTGTGAAGTAATCTCTGTGTCTTTTATATGGGCCTTTTGCTCGATAGATTCCAACTCGCTGACAGAGTTGTGATCACCTCTTTCAGTGTCGAAAACTAAATAATCGAGTTCACCAGCTGCTCCAAAAATGCTCCAATTCCTGCGCTCTCATGGTCGCGGATCATGCAGAGAAAGCGTTCCTAACTTCTGATATCTTTACAGGCTCCATCCAGTACCATTCTGTTATGTAGACACACCAAACTCAAAAGTCCACGACCTCCCTGTTGTCGGGGGAAGTACAACCATTGAACGAACGATTTAGGATGCAAACTCATATGAAGATGTCGGGTCTTTATGTCGAGTTGATACAGCTCCTCTTGGATCCCTTTCACTACTCCACACGAGTAGAGTAAGATTGGAACGGCAAGCATATTCATAGCAGCGACTAAGTATATGCCTCTCCAGCATCCAAATGGTGAAGGATGCTTCCATCTATGAGCTGCACATCCTCTCCGTAGTTCCCGCATCGTCTTCTTTCAAGATGGACCATTGTACATTTGTCTATCCAGAATTTCATACCGATAGCATGTGTGTATTCTTCCACCACTTTCAAGGACTGATGGAGATCCTTTTCTCCAGAGGCATAAAGTTTAAGATCATCCACATAAAACAAATGGGTGACCTTATGTATCTGGTTTCCATGACAGAGATGCAGAAGAGAAGTGGACTTAGAGAATTGCCCTTATATACACCCCTTCTGAAAGTGACCCACCCTGTTTGGACTCTAGCCTGTCCGCCAGAGTAGTGTCAGTTGTTCAAGACATCTTTGTCGGGTACAGCAAGGCATCTGAGCTAATATTATTATTATCAGCATTGTTATAAAAAGATATTGAGAAAATAATCCCCGGAACAGACATGGGAATATCTGAGCTTAAAAACCTCTTCAACAAAGCAGGAATCGGCTCGTAAGAATTATAACGACATTCACTGGACACCCTCTGTACAGGAAGAAATATTGGAAAGGGGAAACGCAGTAAACATCAGTGTTTTAGGAAGACTTTTTCAGATATCTCCAAAGTAGCAGGAAAAAAATAAAGAAATCTATAGAAAGTTTTGACTTTCGTATCGATGCAATTTTACAAGCGAACTGAGAATAATATAGATCCGCTTTGTATTCGCTAGACTTCAATTCATTGAACAATATCTTTTCCTTCATTTCACGACACGAACAAAACAACAATGATAGGGTTGGCCTGAAGGTTGGCCATGAACTTCATCTGTCAACCCAGATTGTTGTTTGTCAGTGGAAATGGTGCCATAAAAATCCTAAACCCCTCCTTGAACAGGAAAATTACTTCTGTTTTCCTCAGAGTCGGATGAAATTTTGTGGAAGCGTAACAACAGAAGATATATTGGGAATAAATATATAATGAAAATTTACATACCACACCGTGGCGAGAACGAGGTAAATTTTATGAACAGCTGTTAGAGATCGGAGGTTATAATAAATATATAAATACTAATTTTCGCTATACCGAATATCCGGAAAGTTTTAGTGCTGATTCAGTTTTTGTTGACATTGACATTGAAAAGGAAACCAGTGAAGTTCGTGATTTTATTCTATTTCATATGGTTCTATAAATGAAGACAAAGTTGACAAGATGGTTAAATGATGTTTTAGTTTCTCCTAATTATTTAATTTACTACAACTTTTTGCGTGAAATAGGCTCCCATATATCTGGTCCGTCAAATCAGAGGAGCTTCAAATTCAAGTTTTGAGTACCACTGCTGTTCAACCCAAGCAATTTTTAAGATTATACCGATTTTATTATTTAACTTTTTTTTATATAGTTGCCTGAATGTGATAATACATACGTACTACTGCGCCTGTTTTTCACATTTCAAAATGTTTACCAACTCCGTTTATTTACCGTATACAACCTTTGCTTTATTATTTAACATTATAGAGATAGAAATTAGTATGCTAATACATTCACAATAACATGAGAAGTCACACACAAGTGGTGTAGCAATCTACAGTTGTTATACACACTTCAGTGACCTATTCATGTTTATTCACAATTTTTTTGATAATACTCACTCGTTTTATAATCCTGTTTACTTATTGTTTATTAGTGAATAAACATTATTATTATTATTAATCAGTGGGTACAATAGCTGCCTTAGGTACAGGCAAATCATAGAGCATAAAATTTTGAAACAGCATAAATTTCATCCCTTCGAAATCAATCGCAGACCCATACCGAAGACTGCAGTTTTGTGAAACCATGGAACATTTATTTGCCACAGATTCCAAGTACCTTTATCGAATATGTTTCAGTGATGAAGCAATCTTTATATAACCCAATAAATGGTTCTGTTAATAGACACAACTGCCGATACTGGAGTGATCACGATCCTTGATAGATTGTAGAAGCGCACTTAGTAGATCCCACATTTGGTATCAATGTGTTTTCAAATCATTCCTCAAAAATATTAGCTTCCATGTTCTTATGATAGTCAACATTGCAGTCCTCAAGTTTTTTCCACATAATTTCAAAAATTTGGAACCCATCCTCTTTACTTCCTCCGCAATGCACAATGATTAGTCGCGATCCTTTGTTTGCAGGCATGTTAGGACTACACATTCTCGAACCATCAGTCCACCTTTTCGTAAATGTGTCGTGAGTGTCATACCAAGTTTCGTCCAAATAGAAAATTTGCCTTTTTTCTTGTCTATATTTAGTTATCTGTTCTAAGTATTTGTTACGCAATTCCACTATTCTTCTGCTTTCCATATTTTCAAATCTAAATCCTACTTTCTTTATCCAATTCTGAACAGTTTTGTCACAGCAGCTCACATTATGGCTGGAAGTATTCAATTACTTCCTTATGATTTCAATTGTAGGAATCTCATTGATTTTGTAACAGTCGTATATTGCTTTTTTAAAGATTTTATTAGATGTTATTAGATGCATTTCTAAAGGTTTTGGTAATCCCATATAACATCGCGTCTTGCGTTCATAAGGTTTGTTTTTGACTTTTTTACGTACAGTTGAGAAAGGAATTTCGGTCAAATCTGATGTTACTTGTAATAGTTTGTTTCCCTCGAAACCAAACTTGAGATGTAGATTCTTATATACATTGAAACATATTTTCTGTTTCAATATTCAAATGCATCCGAATCTTATCCACTGGTATCTCTTTTTCGCATTGTTCACCAGCGCTATTGGAACCACTACACCGGAAATAGTATGCGTTGTTATCACACTCGTTATTACTATTAGTACTTGTCCAAGGACGCCACATTTTAAACAAATTTCAAGTGATTATAACTACACCAATATCGAATTTCAACACTCAAATTGCGATCAGTTCCTGAACTGAACATTGACGACACAACGGCGATACACATCCCCACATTCTATTCGTCACCGTAACATGACTTCAAATTTAATTTTATGAATATTCAACCAATCATAAAACTCAGTTAGTAAAAATGATCCAATGCGAACCGCCAATTCTTCAATCCACGTGGACTAGTTCGTAGCGGCATTATTTCTATAGACCGGTTCCGAGTTATTGCCTCTCATTAGTGCAGGAAAGAGCACAGTGCCTGGGATTCGATTAATCCCAACGCGGCTCGACTGCATATATTAAACC
Source organism: Leptinotarsa decemlineata (assembly GCF_025532065.1). NCBI lineage: Eukaryota > Metazoa > Arthropoda > Insecta > Coleoptera > Chrysomelidae > Leptinotarsa > Leptinotarsa decemlineata. The sequence continues at coordinate 8,750,855 of NW_027412573.1, read as the reverse complement.
TTCATCTAAGAGAAATATTGTTAACTAGTAACAGCTCCATCTCGTGAACAAAGCCCCAAGCTGGAAAGAAATATCCCATGAACCAATACTTCAACAGAGATCAAACTGTGTCTGAAGACTGTATCGAGGAGAACTACAAAATGAATGTTTCTGAATAAAATCTTGAAATATCCATCTCTCCCAACTACCTACACCGTAGGTTCTGGTAAATGCCTATTGGAAAACAATAACTTTCCCGGCTAAAACCACGCTGGATATTGAATTATACCCGACAAACACTTATTAAAATACCTAGCTGAGGTTAGTCTCGTAGATGTGTTTCGTTTATACAGCAGTAGATCACCTACAGCGTGGTATTAGCCGGGGAAGTAGTTGTTTTTCGGCAGATATTCACCAGAACCTACGGTAAATATTTCAAGATTTCATTTCAAAATATTCATTTTCCAATTTTAATTCTATTCGAAAATATTCCTTGAAATTCCTTTTCTTCTTGAAAATTTCTATCCCTAACGACATTACTCTGGTACCTTGTAGAATATTCAAAGGAAAATATGCAGTGAAAAGAACGAAAGATCTTTCAAAATTAAAATGACCTTAAATAGATCAAGTTTTCATTTTCTATCCCCATTTCAAGTATATTTCCGTCAAATCACCTGAAGTTTATTTCAATCGAAATAATTTCCTGAACTAAAATTCAAAGACCCTCCTTTACGAAAAAAAACTGCTTCTCCACCAGAAATGCTACGTACCATGTTGGGCCATACCTAAAAATAAAATTCCTCTGGCTCGCTTTACGTCATATACTCGATTTGACCCAGAGACGCGGACTAACCCCAAACGTATCCAGAAACCTGAATTAACTCGTCCCGTTGGGAGGTCTAGATCAAGCTCTGTTCCTTCGGGGTAGTTTCATTGTTATCCAGGCATAAATATCTCGACGATTATCGTTGATTTCGCTGTTCGTCTTTTATTTCCCTAAGTATCTTGTTACCTTTGTCAGGCGATCGAGGGTTTTTCATAATTATCAGTTTGTGTCAAGAAAATCATTAATATATGAGGTGTCTGAGTAGTCAAGTTAATGATACTGAATTCAATCATGAGTAACTAAATTATTAGTGATGATGTATAGTGAAAGATCGGATGATGTTTTTTTCCATCAAAAATGGCCAGTTAATCTCTTCCAGATATTCTAAACTAATCATCCGATCTCTATGATACACTATAAATAAATATATATTTGTTGTAGCTCTTGCCATGAATATTGAAGAAGTAGACGTCATATCTGGTGATGAAGAATACTAGTTGGGAATAAAAGATGATAATAAAAAAAAAGAAATATTTTAGAAACTTCCGGTTTTAAAAGAAGTTGAACTCAAATGTATGGAGGTGTTTGATTTTCTAACTGTCTATGACCCTAAAATATCTACACGTCGCCACTACAGTTATAATAGCCCAAAATTATTCACGTGAAAACTGAAAATATTTACTCAACTATTCGTCTAATAGAACTGCAATAGTCCAGAGAGAGTTTACACTGGTTAAAGATTGGTTTAGTAGAAATTATTATTATATCGTAAGTAGATGAAAGATTTCAACATTTAATAAAAATATTACAGTAACTAAGCTCTGCTTTAATACTGGAATTTATTTGTATTGTGTTGACATTATACATGAATTTAAAATTATAATAGAATAGGAAATCACTCATGTCTTGTCACGGGTAATAATAGAATGGGAAAGTTTCTGCAACTACTTATAACAACTAATATACTTACCTTGTAGATAGAAAACAAGTTCAACTGACTACTTCACTAAAAGATTAATTAACACCTGTTTACGAAAAATTATAAAATGCATTGAGAACATAAATTTTACCAATAAAGTTAAATCGAAAATACAATTCGGCTGTACTACAACTTCGTACAGTATAGACGTGCGCCGGGTCGATCTTCAACCATACACCGCTACAAACCAGATGCGATGTTTTTGAAACGTTTAATAAATTAGTGTGGAAGCGTAAATTCGTAACCTGCCCTGGTATGAGTCATAGCCGATAAGGAAATTAGCAAACTCTACCTATCTCTGAATATTTTAAGGGTTTTCATGATATTCTATTGTAGCATCGCAGCGGACCTCTCCGAAGCTGGGGAGCTTTTATCGAAAATGCTACCTGGTCTCTTTGATATATGATAAAATGATTCACTTCATACTGTACCTCTTTTATAGGAATACAAAAAAGTCTGCGATTGAATATTCCTACATTACAAGTTACAAGTATATCTTAACATTCTCATTTCATATGATGGAATTGACTGCTTGATGATAATCCATAACGTATACAAGTAACACTTTACTTTCAAGTTTTCACTTAAACAGTTCACAAAACCGTAACACGTGTTTCTCTAAACAATTACTTCCTCAGGGGTGTTCATACCTACTAAATTCTACCTAATTAGTGCTTTACATAAATCAACATTTGAATCATATGACTTTCAACCTACTCAATGATAATTTTACCTGAAAACAGGTATTTTTTAAAGGACAAAACACAAGCACTACCGTAAAATCCTTAAGGCGCTCTCAGAGCGGTGCCTGTGTGAAAGGAGCGATTCGCATTGGATTTGATTCGCTGAAAATTGAATCCATTTGGAAAAACGTTCTCAAGAAGTTTATTCCACATGAATGCAGTTCTCCAAATGAAAGAGTTCTTAAACAGTAAAGTTCGAGGTGTACTAAGTTGAACCCACAAAACGATGAGCAGCCACAGTCCGTCGCGTATTTGTGATATGTACCGCTCTTGGTGGAATCAAATGTGCCAAGTCACTCGAACACTTCCCGTGAAAGTATCTATAGAAGAGAGACAAATCTCCAATCTTTCTTCGATGTTCCATGCTATCACGGTTGCACGTGATATTCGCGTCTCCACTCAGGCGGATGACTCTTTTCTGGATGGAATCCAGCAACTTCAGGGTATGTTTGGGGGCAGAGCTCCAAACATGAGAACAAAACTCCAAAGAAGGTCTACTCAGAGCTTTATAAAGCATCAACAGTTGCTGAGGTGTGTAGTTTTCTGGTTTGGAACAGTGTTTCAAGGTATAAACAAATCACAAATTTAAACATTCGATAATTAATTTTACAAACTTATTTAAATGGCCGTGTTATTAATGAAAAAAATTACCCGAGTTCACCTATTAAGTAATTACCAATTTCCACATTAGAAAACAAATTTGATAAAAGGAAATCATTCAAATCTATTTGGTCATTCAGTTCCAAATCTATTGACTTTCAAGCATTCCTGAAGATTGAGTTTCAAACCTTCATCTTTTAAATGTAACACATCATAGTCCTGATTGAAATCATGTTCCTCTGCCGAACAAAGGTTTACATTTGTGGAATTGGTCTTCACAATCAAGAAACTTCTCATATGTTCTTTTGTTCTTCGGGAAAATATTTTCCTTGTTTCACCAATATAAACTTTTGGACAGGAATCGCAAGTCAACTTATACACTAATGATCTATCCGAGGCACTGAAGTTTTATCAAATCATTGTGTTCTATAAGTCGCGCTAAAGTTTTTCTTTTTTTTTTAACAAGCGATATTGTTGGTGAGTTCACCAAAGTATGTTAATGTCCTAAGATGCTTATTACTGTTTCTGAAGCGGTATAGACCTGGTGAATTACTTCTTTTCGTTGTTTTTATTTTGTAAACAATGTAGTCAATAATAATTTACCTTGTCGCCGTTATTGACAACATTTTGTTTGATGAAACTCAGTTCTGTCTGAAAATTACTTTATTTTGACAGAGAAATGTTCAAGTCTGTGAAGCATACTATTGAATGTTGTTATGTTTTGAAGGATTATGTATGAGCATGTCCGTATAAGGTAATTTGTGGAAAATGGCAAAATCATTATTTTTATTTATTTTAGTCATTTACAGCACAACTGAAATCAGTCGATTTCGAACATCTTGAATAACATTTTGGAAATGTTACTCCTGCAAAACGACGGAATGAAGTATTATGAATGATGAATTATAGCTCATTGATGTATTCTACCGAACTTTCAAATTTTATGGAGGAATCACTCGAGAGCAGAATATTTAAGTTTTTTTAAGTAAAAAATGGATATCTCGAGAACGGTTCATTTTTAATACGGGGTGTATTACAAAATCACATTTGAATTGTGACAAAAATGTGACAATATACGAGGTGTTACATTTGAATTGAGAAAGTTGATAAAACTTCTGGTATAACTGGACGTGGTGGAAATACTTATATATTTGCCAATTTTCAGGATATGAATCCTATTATTTCCCAATTACCGCTAGCCGACGGTCATCGTGCTATACGCTGTATAAAATACACACATCGGAAAAGTCTAGGGATATTTTTATAACATACTAAATATCATAAAAATAAATGCATGAGGTCGTTTAATTTCGATTAAATTGGTACACTCGACCGCCCTGTAGATTTCTATGGGTTGAACAAAGCCTGCAAAAACGGTAACTAATCTTTTATCGGCTAAAATGAATAATCTGAAAGTGTCGAGTTTGTACATTCTATGCAGTTCTTGCTCAGCAATTAAACTGGAAATATTGTGCTTTAACATGGAACGCCATCACTTACCATTGGCTGAGATGAATACAGCTGTAGGGCTTCTTCAAGGTGACATGCGACAAAATGATGTAGCTCTTCGTTTGGGGGTCTCCCAAAGTGTTATCAGTCGATTGTGGCGGCGTTTCCGTGAAACTGCCAGTCCAGCCGAACAACATCCAGGGCGAGGACACACTACAACTGCAGTTCAAGACCGATTTTTGGTCTTAACCGCAAGAAGACAACCGACAATCACAGCACCTGCGTTGGTTAACGTGTTGCAGCAGACGCACCAGGTAACCATTGGTCGTAATACTGTCAGAAATCGACTGCATAAAGCAGATCTCCACAACAGAAGGCCACTTAGATGTCCACCTTTGTCGAGAGGCAATCGCGGTAGAAGATTAGAGTGGTGTCAAGAACATCAAAACTGGGATGCAAATGATTGGGCCACAGTTTTGTTTACAGACGAATCCAGATTTGGATTTCATCCAGATTCTCGTCGAGTAAGACTGTGGAGACGACCTGGAAATAATGAACGTTTGAGACACGTCCAGGAAGTCCACACATACAGAGGTGGTACAGTAATGCTATGGGGCGGAATCATGATCGGCGGCAGAACCGATCTCGTTTTTCCAAATCGCTCCCTCATAGCTCGACAGTACCTCGACACCATTCTTCTACCTATCGTCCGTCCGTTTCTGTTCCACCTAATGCACGATAATGCTCGTCCACATGTCGCGCGTCTAGTGACTGACTGGCTCACCAACGAAGGTGTTGAAGTATTGCCATGGCCAGCACAATCACCGGACCTGAATCCCATCGAGCATGTGTGGGACATGCTTCAACGAAGAATTATTCCGCATATGGGGAACATTCACACATTTGCTGAATGGGCAAATGTACCTCAACAAGACATCGACAATCTCATTTTGTCGATGCATGATAGATGTAGGGCCGTAATAAACCAGCGTGGAGGCCATACTTTGTACTGATTCCAATTTTTTTTTGTATTATGATTTTTTTTCGGGGTGCCATATTTTTTTTTAGTTTTGCTTATATGCGCACTCAGTATTTTTGACCATGTAATAAATTTTGTTGTAAGTTACATTCGTTTAATAATCACCCGTCAACTTTTTTTTCCCTGAAGCGATCTAAAAAAAAATTATTGCCATTTTTAAAAATATCCCTAGACTTTTCCGATGTGTATGTATGTAATGAATGGAGTAATGATTAACGTTCTCAAGATATTTGAATTATCATGAAGAATGATGGCATACTTAGAAATCCGTTCAACAGCTGTCACCCCCCTACGAACAATCTTCAGAAGTCGAAACATATGCTAGCCAAGGAAGGGTCTCACATTTTAACGTGCGATTCCTCTTATATATAATTAAAATATTTAGGGAATGAACATTTATGCTAAATTCATTCATCTTTTTTTGTCATACACGTTTCAATCCCACTACTTCCGACATTCTTTTTTAAATTCATCTTAATGGTAGGTTCAAACTGAAACGCAAAATTGAAATATAAGTTTATTAGTCTCAGAGACAAAGATTTCAAAGGAATGTTCAACTCGGATTATATCCGCGATAAATTCATCTAAAAAAAAATTGATCGAAAACTTCAACTCTTTTGTATAGCGATATTTCTAGAGTAAATTAACAAAAATCACTTAAAGACTATATAAATAATTGATGATAAAGTATATACTTTTTTCAGGAATCTATGTAGTAGTTCTTATAAATCTACATGTGTCTTGTATTTCCGAAATTGATCCCGGATTGGTTGGCACCTTTGTTGCTTCCCATCTGAAGGCCAATGATGGTTTGTCCAGCCTTAAGTTTCTCTTCGGAGAACGTTCTTTCGTTCTTCTCCGCTTCCTTTGGTCCAATGTGGGGTTTGCCATATTTGTCAGCCTGAAAAAACAAAAAAAGACTCAATAATACGTTCAATTGAAATACTTCCCAAACTAGAAAAAAATATATTGTCCTTCAATGCGCATTTCGGTAACCAAGTTAGCATCATCAGGAGATGATCAAAAGTTACTAAGTCAGTTTTAGTTATCTCCTGAGTTCTGAGACGAATTGCGATTCAGTATCGTACACTTAGGATGTCACATATCCGCTCAAAAACATCTAGAGGTGTCATATCAGGCAATCTAGGGGACTTTTCTAAGGAACCAGTTTGCATAATGGACAAAATCAACTAAAAGTTTTCAACTAAAATTATGTTTAAGCAAAATGAGGAACTTTTTCATCAGAACAAACTGATATGAAAGTGGTAAGATGATAATATCCGAACTGGTGAATGACCTGATATGAACTTCTTTGTCTTTTGTGGGGATTCGTGAAATCTGAAGTATACATTCTACTATTTCAGTGCTCATGATTAGAATAAAAGATGCTACTAACGAAATTATCCAACATTCCAATGATTTGTGAGCAAATTTCATTATTGTCAGGAATATTTATTGGAGTTACCTGGAGTGCGTTTTAAATATATTTTTCCTTGAAATGATATTTATCGTTTGTTTGTTCCTCATCGAAAAGTACTAAAAATGATAAATTTTCACGTAAATTTTGTCTGACCTTAAAATTTCGTCCCGTTCAGGAATAAAGAGGGAGACAGACTAATTATTTTCAATGATTTCAAAATCAATTAATATTAATATCTTGGCATTGTCCTTGATAAAAAACTCACCTGGAACGCTCATTTGGAAAAAGTTTTACACAAAGCCAGACTGCCCCTATGGACATGTCGGAGGATTTGTGGTTAAACTTGAGGTTTAGGTCCCAAACAAATCCATTGGATTTATGTGATGATTGTCAGACCAATGATCACTTATGGTGCAATTGCCTGATGGCCGAAGGCTTTACAGAAAACGGCCCAGGCGAAGCTCTCTGGCTTACAGAGACAGGCTTGTCTGGCCATCAGTAGTGTCAACAGTACCACACCGTCAGCGACCACGGATATCCTTCCAGGTGTACCTCCTCTCCACATTTTTCGGAAGAGAGAGGCTAGATGGACTGCATATAGACTTGCGCACATTGCCAATTGCACAAATAAATTTATTGCAGAGTGCAACAGACTGTTGGTTTATGCCTTCAACTACGAACTGTTTCATAAAGTAATGTTTCCGAGTAGAGAGGACTGGATCCTCCGGGTGAAGGAGCAGATAGTTGTTGGTTCACAGATGAATCAAAAACACCTACTGGTTCTGGTGCAGGTGTTTTCAGTCACAGACCCACGACAGAGATATCAACCTGTCTAGGAACCTATGCGACTGTATTTCAATCGAAAATTTACGCCATTGAATTGTGTGCGGAGAGATTGGAAGAATCCAACCTCATACACGTTCCTATCGAGCAACGTCTAAATTGATAGCAAATTGCCAAAAACGAATATCTTCGATAGGAAGACTTAACAGATTGTCTCTGATCTGGATTCCTGGCAATATTGGCCTGGAATGTAATGAGGCTGCTGACTCCGTTGCAAAGATTGGTGCTGCAAGCAGCTTCATCAGACCAGAACCTGTCCTTGGCATCGCTTTAGGCTTTGCTAAACTAATATGGAACACCTGGATGGCAAGAAGATTTATGGACTTCTGGTATAATCTTTCAGGATTGGCTCACTCCAAGGCGTTTATTCACCCTTCGAAGCCTGATACCAAACAGTTGTGGGGGACTACAGTAGAGATAAACTTTGATGTCTATCAGGCCTTCTTACAGGTCACTGTCATTTGAATCATCATTTGTAGAGACTCGGACTGTCGGAAGACAGTGTGTGTCGCCTCTGTTTGGAAAATGATGAAACAGCAGAGCACATACTTTGTGCCTGCCCCGCTGGGCACCGAATCAGGTTCTTAGAGTTCGGCAGAGCCGTACTTTTACCATCTGACCTGAAAGACCACTCACTATACAAACTAATCGGCTTCGTTAAGAAGTTGGTCTTATTTGGTCGAGTGTGAATATGTGTGAAACACAATAAACCCTTGCGGGTTGCGGTGGAGGATCGCACCCAAACTAACCTAATACTAAAACGATTTTGAAACGATATTTTTGTATTCCGAGTCCGAAGCAAATGAATGTCATCACTGATGCCAGATGTACAAAAACTCTGAAATCACTTTCATTAAAGAATCATATAAATGCACATGAGGAGAAGTAAAGCACATTTATTATTTTTTATTTATATTAGGAATATGTAGGATATTTATTTTGTTTCCAATAAATATCAATAATGTTAAAATTCTCCGAATGCACAATATTGTTGTATAGCTAGAGGCAAATTTCAAAAATGAATGTAAAAAAATCCATTGCTTAAAAAGTGTGTTAACTAATTTGAAATTTATGAGAGGAAAAGAAATGAATGGAATATTGAAAATTCCAAGATCGAAGTATTTGGAAAATAAATGAACGAGTTCAAAATTTAAAAAGATAAACATTACCTTTCTTCCCAATGACTGAAGACAAATCACTACGGAATTCAAGTTTTGCCTCTCCCATAGATCTACTGTTTGGAATGTTTCTTGTGGAGGAACTCCTAGTTCTTTTGCTGCTTCAAGGAAAGCATTGATGTTTTCCATGCATTTGAATGCCATTGTGGAAGTGTTGACTTTCTTCACAATACCTGGTTTGATAGTATTGACCAACCTAAAAAAAAATAATGTGAACGAACATACGAAAAATACTTTCATTTGACTGAGTTGTTGCTTTTTCTTGAGTGAATATTAATAATAATATAAATTAAAGGAAGTGTCTGTTGATTCAGAAACTATAAAAGCAAACAATAGAAAAGTCAACCAGTGTCATCGGCATATTCATCATCATAAAACATTTCAGGCAGTAATTGTAGGTGATGTAGCTGACTGTTTTATTTAATGCAGCCTAGTCGTTTTCCATTAGACTTTTATTGATCTTGCATAACGCTATAACCGGTTTGGAATGGGTTTAACAATTCGATGCAGTTTTTATTTAAATCAAAGTAGATGCAAGTTGGTGTGAATAAAAAATCGAGCAACGAGCATGAAATAAATATAAAGTTAAGTGGAAGTTACAAATCTACATTATCTTATGCATGTTTATATGTATAAATATGTTTAACTAGCAAGAAACATCTGTACAGATATGGAACTTAATCCTTCTCATGGTGAAACATTTCACGAGATGATGAAATATCTTACTAAAATATTAATCAATGACAATAATAATGTTTACTATTTTTGTGTTTAACAATAACTGTCACAACTTTTATTATTTATGAACCTTTGTTCAACACGAAGATCTCATTAGATAACAAAAGTGGAAACTATTGAGGAAAGATACATACGTATAAGGAAATAAATATTTCGAAATACATTTCGCAATATTAATCTCTCCCAACTACCTACACAGTAGGGTGTGGTAGATGTCTGTCGAAAAACAACTACTTTCCCAACTAATGCCACTCTGGATATTGAATTATATCCAACAATCCTTATCTGAATAGATTCTAAGAAGATGTCTGTTCTGTTTGAAGTAGGTTAGTTTGGTGCAGCGATCGATCTAGGGGGTGGGGGCAAACCGGGCAATTGCCCGGGGCCGCAAAAATGAGGGGCGGCAAAATTGAGGGAGACGCGGCGTCGACGGCGAAAATTTGAAAGGTGGTTAAACAAAAAAAACACACCCTACACAAAAAGTTGTTAGAATGTAATTTATTACTATTGACATCACTGAAATTTCACATCATATTTTAGTAGATTACAAAAATTACACCATATATGGAATAACGCATGGGTAAAAGGCGGCAAATATTATTTTGCCCGGAGCGGCGCAATAGCTGGATCGGGCGTTGGTTTGGTGGAAACAGTGTTGCAAGTATTCTAACCTGATAATATGTTGTTTCTGAAATTTTATCCGTTTCAATGTCATATGTCTTTGTAGCTTAATATCCCAATAAATATGTATATGCTGTGTCGTAGTATGTTCTGATCGATAAAGAATTTTGTACTGATGCTGTTCATTTTTTACATATTTTAATTTTTTGTCCCTTTTCAGCCTATTACTACAATGCCTAGTTTGTATATCTACCAAGCTCTGATATATATAAAAAACAATATTTCAATTATTTTTAGAAATGAGGAAATCCATGAACATTTCATCAGAAATAACTCTCAACTACATCAACCTCAAAGAAGATTGACAGTATCAAAGAATCACCCCATGTGTTAAGCTATATAATAAGCTCAGTGAGGACATTAAATCCCCAAATATCAATGTCTTTAAAAGGCGACTCAAGATTTTTCTATTGCAACAAGCATACTATTCTGATGTGGATGAGTTTCTCCTTGAATCCTCATTTGATTGTAGCTTATTATTTTTTTGTATGTTTTATATTGACTTTTTATGTTTGTTTGACCTGTAGAATCAGCCAGTATTTTATGATGATGTTATGTTTTTTGTCTAATGTGATTGTGAAGGAAAACTGATTCAATAAACATTTAATTTATTGATATGATGTTAGGCGATTTTGTAAACTGACAACTACAATTGGAATGAAATATAACCTGACTCCTACGTATATAGCTTGAAACTTATACTCGATTGCAACTTTGAAAATTGCCCTACTACATATGATCCAAGAATAAATATTACTATCATTATTAAACAGTACAGATGAGATGAATGGGTAACATGTATTTTTGAAACATCGAATATATATGGAATACCGGATTTCAACTTGTCCCAAAAACACAATTAAAAGCAGGAAGTTTGACAAACAAGTCGTCATCTCGCAATTAACACACCATCTGTTACGAAGCCATTTGGAGTGTAATGTGATGGCTCTTCTAAAATTTCATTTGATAATCACAAAAGTGGCACTCGAAACCAAATAATCGAGGTTGGGAAAACCCGCAATGTAAACTGTGCCATCTGTTAACGCTACACTAATGAAAATATGCTGATGAGTGGTCCTAATTTTCTCCATACATTGGCAAAGAGAAGTTAATTCTGGACTTCAATCCCTTATATAGATCTATAACTGACACATGAGTCGTTCCCAAATCACCTTTATATTTTGGTACTCGCTAATATGTGTTCATTTGATTTTGTTACATTCTGTTACATGAAAAAATAATCACATACTTAAAAACTTTTAAAAGGATTGTACGAGAAAAAACTGAAGAACTTCTCCATTCAGATACGACTCAGAATATTCACGAAGTAGGTAGTTTATGGGTAGGTAGGTAGGTCTAAAGTGAGTGGGTCTATTGGACCCTCCACTGCAACCCACAAGGGTTTATTGCCACTTTGAATACAGTCGCATAAGTTTCTAGGCAGGTAGATAACTCTGTCCTGGGTCTGCGACTAAAAACATCTGCACCAGAACCGGAAGGTGTTTTTGATCCATCTGCTCTTAATATTTCCTTCTCCCGGAGGATCCAGTCCTCTCTACTCGGGAATAGTACTTTATAAGGCAGTTCGTAGTTGACAGTGGGAGGCATAAGGTCAGAGGTCCTTGCCAGAATTGATTTGTGCAATTGGCAATGTGCACAAGTCTGTATGCAGTCCATCTAGCCTCTCTCTCCAGGTAGATCTAGAAGGATATCCATGTCCGCTGACGGGTGTGGTACTGATGGCACCACTGATAGCCAGAGAAGCCTGTCTCTGTAAGCCAGAGAGCTTCGCTTGGGTCGTTTTCTGTAAAGCCTTCGTCCACCAAGCAATTGCACCATAAGTGATCATTGGTCTGACAATCATCACATAAATAGAATGGATTTGTTTGGGACCTAAACCCCAAGTTTTACCATAAATCCTTCGACATGTCCATATAGACTGGCTTTGTGTAAAACTTTTTCAAAGTGAGGGTTCCAGGTAAGTCTTTTATCAAGGACACTGCCAAGATATTTCACCTCCGTTCCAAATGGAATGACCACACCATTGAGGGAAAGTGGCGTAAGATCGTCCAATTTTCTCCTCGTGGTGAAGGGGATCAACACAGTTTGGCTGGGGTTGAGAGACATCTGCTCCCTCAGGCACCAACTGTCCAACGCGCTTTGGAGGATATTACCAGCTACCCTTCCCGACGTGGACCTTGCCAGGATGACTAGGTCATCTGCATAAGCTTGCAGATCGACTTTTTTTCTGTCGAGGGCATCAAGCAGACTATCCACCAGGAGCGACCACAGAAGGGGAGATAGTACCCCACCTTGAGGGCAGCCTCTGGTGACCCTGAACCTGATAGCCTTGCCTTGAAGAATCGTAGTTGCAGTTCTGTTTACTAACATGGCATAGATCCAACCAGTTATGGTCGATTCTATACCTTTCCTAGCCAGAGATGATCCTATAGATTGTCATATGCTCCTTCAATATAAAAAATACAGCAACCGCAATCTCCTTCTTGTCAAAGGATTGGGAGATTTTCTCAACGAGGTTGTTTAATGCTGAATCTGTCGATTTGTCGGATTGATGAGCATACTGATGGTTATTCAGGGGGGATGCATATAACGCTACCCTCCTGATATGTCCGTCCAGTATCCTCTCAAGTCCTTTCAGCAGGAAGGATACCGATTTGGGGTGTAGGTCTCTCCAGCCCACTTTGGGTTGCTTCCAACCAACTGGGTGGTATATAGTTTCACGCCAGTTTTTATGTACACATTAGTAGATGGGACCAGAATGTTGAAATGGGAGTGTTGAAAAGATTGGACAAAACGCACGAACTTCATGAGAAATCAACTCAACTTTTCCTTATCTCTGGCTGATCCTATTTTAAAACATGTATGTGATTAACCACTTTTTGGTTCTAGCTGACGGACTGATGAAGTTCATAGTTCATAGATAATTCTATACGTTTCAAAAACATAAAAATTATAATATTAACGATTTGACAAGTGAATAAATAGAACAGAAACGATTTTGGCCATTTGTTACGTTATTACGTACCACTGTTTTTCTAATACGAATTTCCATTCATATCTTCTTCGATAGCTATAAAATATGAATTGATGGATGTATCCGTTACTACGTGGTAGAAGATCATAATGCAGAAAAGATAACTGAAAACTTTCAATGTTTTTTACCACCTTAGTAGTTTCATTTCTCATTTTTCACAATGAAATATAAATAACTTATTGTTACGCCGACAGCAACCTATCGTGACGTCACGTCGAAACGTGTACCAAGTTTTTGATACAAATATCGCGAAGATACCGAAGCGTTCGAATTTGGTATATATTGTGGATGTTTTGGAGATCAAATTTAGTTCAAACGCTTCAGCATATTATAACTGTTAAGATTTAACGTTTCGTAGTAAAATAAGTAAGTATATCAGTTTTTTTGTGAAAACACGTAGTAATTCAACTTTCACTGGTATTCGGATTCCCAAAGTTTCATTTTAGATTTTATTCGAGATGTTTTTTGTATCTAGGCTTAGGCTCTTTGATTCCATGAGATCTTTCAGAAATGCTTTTTTGCATTCATTATCTCATGATACAAGTTTTTTTTTTCGTAATCTAATCCATCACCGATAAGAAATTTCAATTCACTTGTCTCTCTCTTATGTTTTATTATTATCTATTAATAACTGAAAGGTATTGTTGCTATGTAACATTTCCATTACTCATCATGCTCATCTATACTGATCATTACCATCTCTTGATTTTACCGTCAAATTATATGTATTAGTTTGTTTAAAAAATTTTGTCCGTTTCAATGTCATGTGTTTCTGTAGCTCCATATCTCAATAAATATTTACTCTACTGTGGTGGTATATACTGATCAATATAGAATCCTGTAACCGCGTCGCGCACCTGCTCCCGCTAACCTACCAAATCCAATGGGAATGTGGCCCTAGAAGTGACAGGTCGAGATCCTCAGCTCGGATACTATTAGCTCCGTTTATCCGGCCCCGACACCTCAAGCGCCTGCCTTGGTGCCCTCCAAGGCTAGACTCGGATACTAGTTTCCATTGGATAGACCGCAAGCCCCGACACCTCGGATGCTTGGAACTATACAAAAGTAGGCGGGAATCAAGGGACATCGTGAACTGCCCAATGTCCCATTAGAGGGGCTGCATGCACCCTAGGGATTAACGCATCCCGTCTCTTTACCTTTACCCCTAGGAGGCCAACACCAATGGAGATGAAGACTCACTAGCCTCCAGCCACGGACAGGCACTTCACCACCCTCCTAGAACTCATGTTAGGAAAGTTCCCTTTCCAACGTTTGATGAGTAACCATCGAGGACTTTTTCAAGCGACCTCTACCACCCATCTTATGCCCGTATAGGTACGGGATAGGACGGTTCGCCAACAACTTTTGGGTGTACGCCGTGTGGTCTGGACCGTATACCCTTACGTTACCCCGAAGGGCACTCATGTTAGGAAAGCTACCTTTCCAACGTTGGATGAGTACCCGTTGAGGGCTCTTACAAGACACCTCTCTTACACATCTAGCTTGAAACCGGCTCGAAACTTGTTGCCCGCAGATGCGGGATTGGGCAGTTGACCGATGACTTTATTGAGTGAGTGCCGTGTGGTCTGTACCGGGGGCCTGTCAATCGCCCTTAAGAGAGTGACAGTTATTCCCCCGCCATTCTACACATTGATGGTGTTCACTTCTTCGAAACTTTGATTTTTTGAATCTTTTCAGCATATGATGTCGTTGAGCGATTTTCGACCAATTTTTCTCTACGAATTTAAATTGAACCAAAGCACTGCCGAAACAGCCCGAAAAGTTAACCAGGCATTTGGTAATTATAGTGTTATTGAAAACACTGTGGTCTACCTACAGTAATCCAAGACGAGGATTTGAGGACCCTGGGAAGGCGGAAGATCTGGGCATCGGCCCCATGCGGTTTTTGATGGTTTAAAACGTATTGGAAAAGTCAAAATGCTCGAAAGTGGGTGTCACACGATTTGAACGACCGACAGAAATTGTCACGTTTCGAGGTCTATTCTTTTTTGCTTTTGCGCAATTACAAAACTCAACAGATCAATAGATCAATAGACATTCTATAAATACAATAATTACTTGCTTCACTGAAGAAGCAGTAACTCTACGAAAAACTATCAACAAAGGTTTCAACCTCTCAAATAAAACAATGAAAAATAATATTGAAATAGTTCATCAGAGGCCTAATATTTTTCAAATATGTTACTGCATCTATGACATTGCCTTGGAGGAAACACTGGATCCTTGAATCCAGTGTTTCCATAATTCATAATTATAATACAAGAAATTCCAATTATATACATATAAACAGACCGGCATTCAGAAGTAGCATGAACTCGTTTTTTTAAGGGCTTCCAGGAGTTCAATGAATTACCGGAAGAAAATAAAAAAAAAACATTTTAAAAGAGCACTCAAATAATTAAAAAAAAAGTATTAGAATATAAATTGTATAGTTATGTGGAATTATTTGGGACATTTTTGGCTATCATCTATTGTTTTTAGTTGTTCACTAGGGTATTTGTATCTGTAATGAAACCAAATATCACTGTTTTAATAATAATTTAATGTATATATGTACCTATATTTCATTATCTATTTAAATGTTACTTAAAATATGATACTGAAATCTTTATATGGAATGTTCATTGTCTGGATACATGCTACTTTATATCTCAAATTGTTTGAATTTAAAATTTGTTACATATTTTTTTTTTATATTTCATTGTGCTAGTATTATTATTACACTCATAGATATGTATATTAGGTTTCGTATTTCAATAAAGATTATTATTATTGAAACCCCGCTACAAAATTTAATTTAACGCCAGCACTGTTCGATTAGACGTTACTTACTCATACCTAATATTAGGTATTTGAGATTCGTCAATAACCAACGACTTATCATCACACCGCAAACAGATATGATAGAATCGAAAGTTCAAATGAAATGTTGTTCGTTAAAAATCCAATAATGATGTCATGGCTTATTTTCAAACCTCATATGGAATTATACCAGCAAAAAAGGAAACGTGACTCACAACCTAATCAAACCGCGGATCTTGGTAACGGAAGAACTATGCTACAATTGCGAAATATCATTGCCACGATGTTGTGAGGTTATGTCGTAAGATTTATTTGTGATCCAAATGGTCAATTTGCGCATTGTTTAAGAAATTTCTTTTTTTGCTATCACATCAACAACAAATATGTATATACGACTTTTTATGTATTCAGCATTTTATTTGAATTTGCCTACAGCTTTTCTTAGGCGAGCCACACACGTATGGCTTTAACTTACAGTTAACGTTCAGTGTGTATGTGTGTGTCAGTCTGAGTTACATTCAACTGTTCAGTGAAACTGAGAAAAATTAATTTCAATATTTTCAACTGAGAGGATTGAAGTGAAGCATTGAATAGTGTTCAGTTTGTTTCAGGAGCGAGCGTTTTAATTTTTTACAGTTCACAGTTTTAACTGTCAGTACGTATAAGAAACGTGCTACTTCGGAAACCAATTTCATTCCCGTTTTGGACGATCCAGACAAAACTATTCAACGCACAGATATTTTATTATCGAACAGAATGTTCACGAATGATGATAACTGATTGAGGTTTCTGTCATACATTTTCAAATTTCTTAATAATACGCAAAAGGTAACAAGTTTAGCGGAAAAAGAAATTAATAACAGTATGAACGTAGTTATAGTTAGTTATAATTTAAAGATACTAGATCAGGAAGTAGAATGCTCATTATTAGAAAAAAAATTAATAAAAGTCGATCCAAGATTCAGGGGTGGATTATAATCTAAAACATAATGAAGAAAAGAGAATTGAAACTTCTTATGTTTTTTTACCACTTTTATTTGTAATTTACGTTACTGCAATTTCGTCCTTTAAAGACATTTGGTAAAAATATAGAAAGTTTCAATTCTCTTTTCTACCACGTAGTAACGGCTACATCCATCAATTTAAATCTAAAACATACTTATGAACAATTTTTTTTAAATAAATCTAAAATTTGTTCAAAAAAATGGAAAAAACCGATTATTGTTTTGATTGTTTTCCTTTGAAAATAACTTGTTTTTCGCGATCTTTGGTTTGAAAAAAATGTTTCTCCGTTGACCAGCTATCGCCCCTTATGTATGACAACCCTTAGAAGACGAATCTTATTTTCTGTTTTGGATATGACGGAAATTTTTTAAATGAAATAATCAAAATATGAATTTAAAACGATGTTGAATATCGTTTATGACATTATTGTTTGAAATTGTTTATAATTTAACTAATTTTTGTGAAATTAATTCTGGTAATCAGAAACACACTTAATCATTCATTACTTCCTGCCTGAATAGCACACATTGTTAAAACATATTGGTTTTGATTATTGAAGACTATCCAAATAAATAACAATATCAAAACTTTGTGTCTTTGGCGAGAAGCCTGTTAGAAATATCATATAAATCAGAAGAAAATTATTGGAAATAATAGGAAATATCCCAGAAAATATTATAATTAGAACGAAAAAAATGAATTACCCAGAAGTACATAGAAGTTAAGAGGTATGAAAAATAGGACGAACTTTTAGGGAAGGAAAATTCTTATTAACCACAATTTCCATCAAAGGTAGACTGTTTATAGAAAAACCACGAAATTTTTTCATAAACAAATATAGTTGTAGGTAATAAAGATATGTACAAATCAGTAGAAATTATTTTTTCATACAATTTGAAATTTTTGGAAAATTTGGTGAAAAATTACCTTTTTGTCCACCTGAGAAACCTTTTTTTTCAAAAATTTTGAGATTCCATTTTAAAGTTAAACCTAAAAAAGGTCTGATCAAAAATCAATGCACTAGAAACTTTTACTTTCAGCTGTCGGTGGGGAGTTTGTTTTCAGTGGAAATCGTGAACAACCATTTTTCACCCCTTGAATTCACTCCATTTTATTCCTCTAATTATTTTCTACTCATTCTAACAATTTCTAGACTATTATTTTTATTATTTTTTTTAATTGTGTTATGATTCTACAGTGGCAGTGATGTTCTTTTGTATATTTCAATTTTTTGGGTAAAAATTTTGAGGTAGGGCAGAGGAACCACTTATGGCCACTACCCCACTTATGGCCACTTTGCTCTCATTGGTGGAATAAATAGCATGATGCACGACTACCAATGGGATCAACTTTGGCAAAAGATCACTCTGTCTAGGAAGAAGTGGGGACCACATTAAAAATTCACTGAACTTACGAATTAGTCTCGCAATATCCGTAGAAATGATAGTGTGTCCCATATATTGTGTTTCCTTAGAGCATTCGTTAAGGAAGTGATCCGGAATCATCCAGTTGAAATAAAAAGTTAACATTTTTTTATCTCAATATTGGTTGACAAATAAGGTAAATATATGGTTTCAGATCAATATTTTTCACGTTTCTTGTCGGTAAATAATATTAGAGTCTGTTTAATGGAGGTGGCCATTAGTGGCAACTACAAATATGCGATTTTCTACCTATGGCCATGAAGGTGGCCATTAGTAGATTGGTAGAAACTACTTTTGGCCATTCACTATTTTTCGATATAAATTCTGATTTTTCACTTGATCTCTCATTGTTAAAATGCCGAAAGCAGACCATGTGGGGAGAGTGACGAAAGTCAGACATGTCAAGTTTCAGTATTCACCGGCTAAAGTTGAGCTGGCTTTGAATGCCGTATCTGATGGAATGGCTGTTGCCACTGCCAGCCGAACATTCAAAGTACCAAGAACAACATTGCAATCCAGCAGGGAATCCAGACATTGTGGATTTGTGTCGCATTTGGGTAACGAAATTGAAGAACAATTGGTGAAGTGGATATTGACCTGTGCAAAGATGGGTTTCCCAATTGATAAAGATGGACTTTTGTGTTCAGTACAAAAACTCGTGCGAGAAGCAAATATTAAAACCCCATTCGTTAACGACCGTCCTGGAAAGAAGTGGTACTATAGTTTCATGAATCGCCATAAAGAACTTTCTCAAAAAAAAGCCGAGTACATTCATGGGGGTAGAGGTGCAGTCTCCGAGGACAAGATTCGTAAATGGTTTGATGAAATTCATGGGATTTTGATCGAAAGTAACGCAGTAAGTGTATTGAAAGAACCACAAAGAATTTTCAATATGGATGAAACTTGCTTTTGCTTAGCTCCAAAGAGTGGCCTCGTAATTGGTCCTAAAGGAAAACATATCTACGATGAACGAAGTTCATCAGATAAAGAAAATGTAACAACGCTATTTGCAGTGAATGCAATAGGAAATTTTGCTCCACCCTTAACAATCTTTAAATATGACAGGATTCCATCTGCTGTTGCAAAATCAGCTCCTGAAGGATGGGGTCTTGGTAAGAGCGAGAAGGGATGGATGACCGCCGAATGTTTTTTTGAGTATTTTTCTAACGTCTTCGTACCTTTCCTCAAGGAATCTAACTTCCAGTTTCCAGTCATAGTCTTTTTAGATGGTCACAAATCACATCTGACTCTCCATCTGAGTAGATATTGTAGAGAAAATCAAATAATTTTGGTAGCACTAGTTCCAAACGCAACTCATATTCTGCAGCCACTGGACGTTGCTGTATTTGGTCCACTAAAAACGAAGTGGAAGAATTTTGTTCGCAAATATAAGATCGAAAATAATGGTCAAGAGATAACTAAGTCGTCCATACCAAAGGCATTATCCCAATTACTGCATGACCCAAAAATGTCATCAAATATCATTTCGGGGTTCAAAGCTGCAGGTCTGTATCCCTTTTCAGCGGATAGTATTGATTATTCCAAAATCATTTTGAGGAAATGCGACGAGTATCAAAAACGAGTGATTGATCCAACGGTCATTGACCATTTAAAGTATCTGGAAATGAAAATTGATCCAATTTTGTTAAAAGAATTCAAACAAACCAATAAAAGAAACCACGAATGGGAAGGAAAAATCAAAGCGACTTATTTATACAATGTGTGGTTAGAATTGTCAAGAGATGCTGAGAAATCACAGCCCGAAGAGTTACAAGAGGAAGAACCTGATCCGAATGAAGTGACGAATGATATATCAGGAGTATGTACTCCCACTCAATCTGAAAACGATGAAGATCGTGTACCCGAACCGAAACTGACATCTTTATCTACCACAGACGACAGTATTATGAGTGACATGTTACCTAGTACTTCTAGCTGTCTTCTTCTGACACCAGTTGACACTTTACTCAATGATGACAACACTACCGTAGTGAACACTTTCAATCCCAAAAATGTAGACCAAGTGAAACGGAATATTCTAATAACTCCAAAATCAATATGCCCCTCAATATTTCATGATGTCGTTCCCTATCCTGAAACCAAAGTCAATGACTCGAAAAAAAAAAGGAAAAAAGAATATATTCCTAGCGTCATAACATCCGATAAATGGGTTCAATATCATGAAGAAAATGAGAGAATGAAAAAGGAGACTGAACAGAATAAGCTAGAACGAAAACAAGCTCGGGAGCTCAATAAACTGAAAAAGGAACAAGAGAAGGCTGAAAAGCTGAAGGGAAAGGGTAAAACGAAAAAATTTAAGAAGCAAATATCAGAATCTAGCTCGTCTTCGGAAGAAATCGAAAAAGAGGGGGAAGAAAGTGGCAGTAGTGGAGATGATGTTGAACTCACCGATTCTCCAGAAGAAATCGAAATGTTGAAAGCAGATGATCTGAAGCTTGGAACATTTGTTCTAGTGAAGTTTGAGATGCTAGGAAAAAGAAATGCTTCAACATATAGGTATGTTGCAGAAATAATACAATGTATGTCACATGAAGAATATATAATACAAAGCTTCAGATGTATTAATACAGAGAAGACAGCTTTCTACAAGATTGAAAATGACATTTCCACTATAATTGGAAGTGATATATTAGGTAAACTTCCAGACCCCATCATAGAAAAAGACGGAAGAAAGACAAAAATGGTTTTTCCTGGAAGGGTGGATATTTTTGAGAAAATATTGTGAGTGGTTCACATTCCTATTGAACTTTTTTTATGTGTTTTATTTTTATTTCAAATAAATCGTTGTTCTGTATAAACGTTTTTCTCTTCAACTCATTGGTGGCCAAAAGTGGGAAAGGTGCATGGCCAACAGTAGGGATAGATGGCCAAAAGTGGTGAATTTTGTAAATGGAGATTTTATAATTCAAAACTTTTCTAAAGAAGATATTATTCGAATGATGACTCTGTCATTGGAAAGAATATACTCCGAAGTTTCGATGCGAATGATAAAAATGAATCGTTTCTCGTCGAACAATTTTTTATAGGATGAAATCAATGAAAAAGTTCTTAAAGTGGCCTTAAGTGGTTCCTCTGCCCTATTCATTTAAACGGTAATGAGAGAAAATATCCACATTTGAAAGATCAGTTGTATTTTTTTGTGAATATGTAGATAGGCAATACATTCAAGTATTTATTTATAAGGATCTTCAAAAACAGTTCAGCAGTAGCAGTTTTACCATAAAAAAGGAATAATCACATAAACTATTTAAAATCGATAAACATTTCTGGTTGGGCTGAAAAATAACTAAAATAAATTATCATTTCCAGAACGGATATTCAAAAAATGAAAACAATTGAAGTTATTTGAAATTCTACATAGTGTCCATGAAAGCTCAAATACGGATATTTCAAACGAAGCTGACATGTGGAATTGGTACGGTTGGCAATGCTGCATTACCATGAAATATTTTAAGATCATAGATCGCATTCATTGGGGGCAGCTAGCAAATTTCATGTCGATCTGTCATTTCATTAACGAACTATCGAACTAGGGTTACACTGTATAATAATACCAACATAACAGTTTAGTGAACATTTTTTTGAAAATATCATATTGTGATACATTTTAGATTCAATGATAACGTATTGTGATAGAGGTGCGTGAATTTTTTATAAATTCATTTCTATCATTTTTTGTTCACAAAAAACGTATGCTACCCACGTATTACAACAAATTGCTTCTATAACAGTTATTGGTGAATATTTATAGTTAGGAACGTCATTCAACATTAAATAGAAACGAATCTTAAGAATATCTATTAATAATGATGACTCATACATCTAGCTCTTGAACTTCTGCAGGCATGCCAGACGTTTATTCAACTAGTTCTTCAAATTTGTCTGAATAATAGCTCTTGAATTATTGATGAAATAACAAACATCCGATGTAAGCAGAAGCACGGAGATGTGAAATAAAAAAGCTGTCAGCATTCGAAACGAAAGACAAGAAATTTCCATTACAAAGAAGTGTTTGGTCTTGAGTGGTAGTGTAAAAATAGACATGCCTGTTATCCTAACTCTTGATAAATTGGGTCTAAAAGGATGACATCGAGTGTTGCCATCTCAATATAGTTGTTTTGTTGGTTGATGTTGAAAACCTGCAACGTACGATCGAAAAGTGCTTAACATTGAAGTCATTGAAAAATGGACGCATACCTACTTGAATTTTAACCTTAGACAAGCCTTTTGTACTTGAAATTTTACAAAATGCAGTACAATGAAGAAAGTAACAGAAATACACGAAAAGATCAAATGATAATGGTATGTTTTACTGCCGGTGTGTAACAGGAGTAGAAAGGCCATTTTATTTTTTCGGGAAAAATATATAGTTCAGATCGATCAGTAATTGATATACAGATAGGGATTGCAATCCCGCAGCTCATCTAATCTTATGGGATTGATTCGCGGGATTGATCAATCTCGCGCAGGATACCACATCTTTGAAATTAGGCATGTCATAAAATTGAACTAAAATTAAACATGTCTTACATTATGCAACATAAATTATTTGTAATCTAACAAAACAATAATTGAATCATAATTGAGTACAAGTACAGAAAACGGCCCAAGCGAAGCTCTCAGGCTTACAGAGACAAGCTTGTCTGGCCATCTGTGGTGCCATCAGTACCACACCATCAGCGGCCATTGAAAACCTTCTAGATCTACCTACTCTCCACATTTTTCTGGATAGGCTAGATGGACTGCATATAGCCTTTTGCATATTGCCAATTGCACAAATCAATTCAATTCAGAATGCAACATACTGTTGGTTGACATTGGAAGTCACAGCACTTTATGCCTCCAACTGTTAACTACGAACTGCTTTATAAAGTACTATTTCCGAGTAGAGAGGACTGGATCCTCCGGGAGAAGGAAATATTAAGAGCAGATAGTTGTTAGTTCAGATGGATCAAAAACACCTTCCGGTTCTGGTGCAGGTGTTTTCAGTCGCAGACCCAGGACCGAGATATCAACCTGTCTAGGAACCTATGCGACTGTATTTCAAGCGGAAATGTACGCTATAAAATTGGGTGCGGAGAGATTGGAAGAATCCAACCTCATACACAAGTCAATAAAAATATTCTCGGGCAGTCAAGCGGACTTCTGGCAGAATCTTCCATGATATGCTCACTCCAAGGCGTTCATTTACCCTTCGAAGCTTGATACTAAACAGTTGTTGGACTACAGTAGGGATGAACTACGATGTCTAACAGACTTTCTTACAGGTCACTGTCATTTGAATCATCATATGCGGAGACTCGGACTGTCGGAAGACTGTGTGTGTCGTCTCTGTTTGGAAAATGATGAAACAGCAGAGCACATACTATATGGCTGCCCCGCTGGAGTCCGAATCAGGTTTTTAGAGTTCAGCAGAGCCTCAGTCTCACCATCTGACCTGAAAGACCACTCACCATACGAACTAATCGGTTTCGTTAAGAAGCTGGGTTTATTCGGTCGAGTGTGAATAGGTGTGGGCCACAATAAACCCTTGCGTTGCGGTGGAGGGTCGAATAGACCCACTCACTTTGGACCCAACCTAACTTTAGAAAATACGCTCTTAAGAAGCAAATGACATTCATAGTTTCATCTTCAAACCTACTCCTGAGTGAACAGCAGATATATCCAGATGCCAAAAATGCTCTCTCGGCTAATACCATTGGACTCACAGAACGCCATTTGTTTCTTCAAAATGTTTTCATAATCTGAATTGAAGGGGGTATATTTTTAGGAGGAAAAAATTTTTGGGAAAGAATGTTTTTGGCTTTCTACTACTCCATCTTGATACAAAAAAAGAGATGAGGGAATCTTCCAAAGAAAGGAAGGAAGTAATCAATTTGAAAATAAGTAATTCTATACATGGATGTGTAGATCATGCAAAGAAGTAACTTTCAGACACAAACTGAGAGAAAGTCCTCCTGAAATAGCTACTTTCATATAAACATTGAATTACACGAAAGAAAAAAATTCTTTTGAAACAAATACTTCTATATGAACACTGAATTATACAGAAGATACTTTTCTCTACTCAGTTTGTATTTCAAACATTCGTTGTGGAATAAAACTAAGATATAATTCACATGAGTTCTACTTTGAATGAATGGTAATAAATTGCACTCACATGGAACACTGTCACCCTCACTGGTATACACCGATGTTTCGCCTTAAGACACTTGCCCCAAGGCTCTTCAGTACCAAATTGGATAACATTATAGAAAATACACACAAATCATTCATGAATTACGATTTTTTAATGTCACTGCTTATGTCATCGATGACATCGTAATGGCATTCATTCACCTATTTGATTTAATCCTTCTGCTTGTTGTCTGTCTTCATTCGAATATTTCTTTTTCTTATTAAAGCTGCATCAGTTGCAGATGTTCCAGCTATAGGTGTATTTTCTCAGATGTCATGTGCATACATTTCATCGTCTTGAACTAATAACTATTTGTATTATTTTCCTCATTTCTTGGCGTATTGCAGCTTTTCTGGCATTAAGAATGTATGAGTTAGATCAGTATTTCGGAATTCTTGATCGATCTTCTTCGGATTTCGCAAATAAATAAAACCTGTCTACTTGCGGCGGCGGCAATGATATCATCAATTTTGAACCACTCATTATCGCTGAATTTAATCTCAGATTCAATGAATATTACTGGAGTTTCATCCCAACACCAAACAGTTATTTTCCACACCTCGACACGTGTTTCAATCACCAAGTGAAGATGATCACTTGGTGATTGAAACACGTGTCGAGTTTTTAAAAATAACGGTTTGGTGATCACCAAGTGATCATCTTCACTTGGTGATTGAAACACGTGTCGAGGTGTGGAAAATAACGGTTTGGTTTTGGGATAAAAGTCCTGTAATATTATTTAATACACCAAAGGTTCCAAACAGTGCATCACAAGCTCAGATTCAATATCGATCAATGCTTTATCGATACAATTCTTCAATTTGTAGAACCGTTCTAACAAATTTTAAAGGCTATTCCAGCGAGTACGTCAGTCTAATTTCAATGCCAATTATTTTTTAGGGCTTTCTTGTCCTTCACATATTTTTTAACCTGTTTTTTTTTGAATGATGACCTTTTAAAAATCTTGACCACTTCTCGTACTTTCTTCAATAGATCGTCCTATGTAAAAATCATTTCAAGTCTCGCTTACTTCATTCCCGTCCATACCATCATCATCGTTGTCATCATTATTAGATTCCATGCTGATTCCTGCTGCTGGGTATTGGTGAATTGCTTTTCTTATACAGTGAATCAACCACCACTAGCTGTAAGCCGTGTGTAAAATAAAGCTGCTGGAAAAACCCCAAAAGCCTTTCGACCTTCACCATCACACTAGTCTCCTTCGTTGGTATTTGCGATAATATATCTGTGTTTAGACTCCCAGACCGTAACTCGCGAGGCGTTTTTTTACTAGACTAATGCAGTAGCCGAGTGATGTATACCTACCAAACCCAGATTGAGATGATTTCCTTTCTGGTTGACGTTTCAGCGCAAAAATTTCAAAGTTGTGAAATCCTCAGATCCGCGTTTTGAAGGTGCGGGATCCAACAGATTGATAATTGCAGCAGGATCTCGCGGGAATGGGGGATCCCGTTTTGAGATATGGCAATTCTTATACAAAGAACATAGAGCAGGAGAAGTGGTTTGGATCTTTCGTTTCGCCAAAAATTTAAAAGTGAATGGTAATAGAATTGAGGCAGTCTTGAGGTGAAACTGATCTGCGGAATCAAAGTGGCAGGTGTAAAATGACGAAGATACTGAGAATACACGGATTTTGCGCCTCGTTGGCAGCACTGATGACATCATTCTTGCAAATTTCATTACGAAAATAGCTGTTTGAATAATTCACACTGGATATTTTATTGCTTTGAGAATTACCGCAAAACATGTGTTCCTTTTATGTTTTCGTTCCATTCAAATGAAAAACATAGAATGAGAAACGGTTTGTATTCACCAGACTTACTTGCATAATAACGTTCCGTCTTTCAAAACTTCGTAAAAATTATCCATATCTCCGTTAGTTGAAATATTTTCGCTGGTGATGGTGACGATCCATTCTAAACATTCTCGCGCTAAATCTTCGCTGTATTTGGCGTTAACCTGGAACAACAAGGGATGAATAATTCATGTAAATCACATTAATTTCGGATACTAAATCAGTTGGTCGCTTGTTGCATAAAATTGATAACAAAAGAAAAGAACTATGTGAAAAGTGGAAAATGACATACATTTGATGACATACCGAGTAGTTCTCAATTTATTTTTAATTACAGGAAGTATATATTTCGGTATATCTTATTGTCAATATATTATTACAATTATATGATCATCAACGAAGAAAAAATTATTTTCAAACTATTCTGAAACTGAATTCCAATTCGGAAGGTGCCCCATTTTTTTTATTTTTATCATTAAGTACTAGTTTTCATCAGAAACTCTTTTTGACTTGTTAGGATGTGTAAAACTTTACATAAACCTTTGGCTTCCATCAATTAAATGCTGGAATATCAGATACAATTAGTAATTTATCATTTTCATAGTAAAATGAGGGAGTTTGATGAGCAAAATGCATTTTAAATCCAATAAGGTGGACGACGCAAAATAGTGATTAATAATTTTTATACTTAGTAATGTCTGTGATATGAGTTTCAAATGAAAGTTTGATCAGTGGGCTGCAAAATTGATCTCTGAATATTTTAAATAAATTATAGCATTAGAAACTTCTAAAGATCCAAAGAGACTGACATCAGAGTTTCAAAATTCATATACATTATGAAAAGGCATGCTGTATGTGCTGCATTTATCAAATTTAATCAAGAATTTAACCAATAATGAAACGATAATTAGGAACCTCGATACAGCACACTTGCAAAAAGAGAGCATATATTGTACTGATACGCTACGTTTGTTGTTATAATTGGCTATAGTTTTTGGAAGAGAATGTTACTGTGGTTTTTTTCAGTATACAGAAAATTCGCATAAGTTAACAGTGCTTTTCGTGCCACGTTAGACATTTAAGAATTTAATTATAAGGACAAGTCAATATAAAAGTAAATCAGAGATGTACTTGAGATAATCTGGAGAAGCCTCTTCAACAAGTCCAAAATGAAAATATATTATTTGTCAGATGTTAAATTCAACATATGGGAAAATGAATCATTGTTTTGCTAACTTGTGCCATTGTAAATATTATGTTCCAATCCCACAGCCCACTCAGTCATATCGGTATGAAAATATGACACATTTCACCTTAAAAAAACCTACACTAAACATATTCAAAAACTGAAAATAACACTGAGAATGACGAAAACTCTTGACTTTTTGCTAAAAGCAAAGTGGAGATTATCTATTTTCAAACTATGTATATTCATTTCAAAGCCTTATTGCTTAGATAAGAAAATGTTACAGACTTTTTATTAGGTATCAAAAATTTTTATTTGTGAAATTAGAGATACATACTTTTTTTTAATCGTAGAACATACTGTATTTCTTATTTATTCCAAGTCAGTCGAAGATGAAAAACACGATATATGAAAACAAATAACTATTCTTTCTGTTTATTGAAATACTGAGTATTTTATAATTTAATTTAAGTTATTTCATGAACACTTACCATGTTTTTATAAGGTCGAATAAAGAAGTTGACAATTTACAATTTTTTCTGTTGACTGAAAGTAGGTAGTGAGAGGTACCTAGACAGATCTACACACTTAAATATATAACTGAGTACCATAAACCATATCATTATCTTATCAAAAACCTAATACCTTAAATATAAAGGTAATTAAAAAATCAAGGTGAGATGCATTAGCGAAATGAAGAAGCAATAATTGTTTTTCTCAATAATTGTTTTTCTAAGTATTAGTAGGGACTAGCCATTTCAAAGTAAATCCAGCGCCTCTAGTGTTTTCATCGATTTTTGTAGTCATTGTAATAACAAATTTAGCTAGGTATACCTGTCCGTATTTGAAAAAAAAAGTTGATGCTGAAATTTAATAAACAAAACGTCGCAATGCAAATTGATTTATATCAGATTATAACAGATATGAAAAAA
The DNA here is from genome assembly GCF_025532065.1 of Leptinotarsa decemlineata. NCBI lineage: Eukaryota > Metazoa > Arthropoda > Insecta > Coleoptera > Chrysomelidae > Leptinotarsa > Leptinotarsa decemlineata. Next base: position 8,721,940 of record NW_027412573.1, on the reverse strand, counting down.
ATATTGAAAGTTCCTCCGTATCATTTGAAATGGAGGAGGTAGGGCCAAAAAACGAAATTCTATAATTCTAGTTTTTTGTGAATATTCCAAAAACGACCACTGATATTCTCAATCTGAGAAGAGATTATTTCATTTCCCCAAAATTGGAAACTTTTGTCCAATTTAACCGATTTTGTAGGTCTTACCGTTTCCGAAATAGCAATAGTGGGAACAGCAAAAAAATAGCCTGTATAATATGTTCATTGAGATGTTTGAACCTGTTATACTATCTTTTGTTTTCGTATAAATATCTAAATTTTGTCAAAAATTATAAAAAATCAATTTTGTTTTATTTTAATGAAATATATCTATTATATATGGACTTGAAGTTGGAAAACAAACAACCTTTTGAATGCTGATCTATTCAAACAAGCAACGAATATATTTTTTTAAAGGTAAACAAGAAAAAAAGAAAAAATGCTGTCATTAGCTAATAGGGCAGAAAAAGAGTACATGCATACTTGACATTTAATATTGTATCTAAAAAGTATGTCTCATAAACGAGAAAGAAAAAAATTTGTCCCGATTATAAATATTCGAACTGGGGTACAAAGTTTTTGAGTAAAGATAATTTTGCGTCTCCATATATACCATTGTATTCACGATAACTATTTATTATTTATAAATTATTTAAAAGCGCTACAAACAAAATGAGAGCTCTATATCCACTTAAAACCACTTGCATTGTAGTTTTAATTCTAAAAGCCCTTTATGGTGGTGCCATTTTCATCAGTAGACTAAAAAAAAGTACTGTAGAGGAGAATAAGTAGAAAAAAATAATTGATTCGTGATCCGACACCGCCATACGTCTCATGAATGGTACTAAGCTGTACCACGAATGCATTGTTTGATTCGAGTGTTTTTAAAGAACAAACCCAATAAGTTAGAAACAGTTGAAAATGGTATTGATTCTTCTTTCACCTTGAACGTAGAACAAATTAAGTAATATTGGTACAAGATTCGTACTGTGCACTCTCCGTTCTGTAATGATCAAATTACTTGTAATAAGTTTTCCTTTCTGAAACTTTTGTTATTCACGATACTCCAGACGGGTATTCCGACTTGATACATGAAGAATAACCATGCAGTTTCGCTTGAAGTGATAGGAACAATGGCCACATTCGCAAAAACGCTCACAAATTCCTTTGAGAACCCCCAAGACGTAAACAAAGAAATAAATTATAACATTCTTTCATTGAAGAGGAATTCGAAACATGTTAACGACTTGGAGTAAGTAATTCTGTTGAGTACTTCGAGGCAACGGATATTTTTAATTGTATTTATGTTTACCAGGATGGTAATTATCATCGTTATTATTAATTGCAGGTGCATTACGCTGCATTTTTTTTCAAAAAGAGACAAATCAAAACACTGACATTGCACTAAAAAGTAAATACTTTAAAACCTCTCATCTTACAACAGCCTCTAAATTAGGAAAGAAACGAAAGATTTCCAACCAAATGCCAACTGGAAGGTAGGAAATTCGCTTTCGACTAACCTAACCTAATCCAGTCATCACCCGAAGACGATTGTAGATACTAACAATCGAAACGTCGTGAACTAACGTGACTTGGAATCACTCAACTTTTTATTTTTATTTTCTTTTTTCATTTCTTTATTTTTATTTATTTTTGTTGAATTGTTCTATTTAACTAGTATTTTATTTCACTATTATTTCATTTCTGGTTTATTTTGGTTGAGCTTCCAAGCTTCTTAAAAGCTTGGAACACTGTTCCGAAACAGAAAACTGTACACACCTCAGCAACTTTTGATGCCTTATAAAGCTCAGATCAGACCTTCTTTGGAGTATAAGTAAGAAAGTAAGTAAATTCATTCAATTCAGTTATAAGACCAAATACATAGTCGTCTGTGACAAAAAGATAAAAAATAAAATGAAAATAAAATAAATGAATAAATATACATGAAATGTAGAGATTATACAATTCTAATGAAAGTTTTATTGTAGCCAGAAAACTAAATAGTATGTATATCTTTTCCTATATAACCAAACATAGTGAATAGAGTGAAGAAAGGAAGAGATAGTAACAAGAAGATAGAGGACGATAACGATAGAGAGAGAGAAAGATCTATCTGTGATGCGCTCTGAAAGACACCTCTAATAATAGATATTTCTTATTCGAGTATCAAAAGAAGCATATCATAATTATTGTCAACAAATTTTTTAACTCTATTTTGAATTTGAGTTTGTTTCTCATGCCTTTCAATGATTCAGATAGAGTTTTGTAAAGTTTGGGTCCCAGATCGGTTATAGATTTTTGATTATGCGTGAGTCTGCATAGTGGAACATTCATGGTCTTAACTGAACCGTTACGAGTATTGAGACCATGCTGTACAAATTTGATTGAAGAATTAGCAAACCATAATAAACTCTGAAACACCGAATAACCCAGTTTCATCATACAACGACTGGGTACAATACCTCCGATCCTTTTTCATCATGATTCTTATTAATGAATTTTGAATCACTTTTAAGTTAATTAGCGATGTCTTGAAGGTACCACCCCATACTATTATATAGTAACGTATTATGGAGTTAGCCAAGGCATAATACACCATCAATGTCATTTCCCTGTTTATTATATTCCTGAGCTGATAAAATTTATATATTCATTTACGTAGTTTAGTTACTATATAATCAATGTGTGCATTCCACCAAAGAGATTGGTCCACTAATACCGTTTTCTGTATAGAAGTACAGCTGCAATTGGGAATATGTTTTGGGAACATGTTTTGTGGATTTTTATGATGTTTGTAAATGGTTGATCTCTAGTTGTTGGAGCAAATGCAATAAATTTGTTTTTTTTAACATTGACACTCAATAAATTAGAACTCAACCATTTGAAAATCGTTTTGATGTCTATTTCAGACTGAGTGTATACTTCTTCCCAGGTTTTTCCGACAAAAGTGATTGCTGTGTCATCAGCAAATGAAGTTATTTCACCATTGAAACCAGAAATTTTTAAGATGTTGTTCATATACAGGGTGTAACTAAATAAGTGAAAAACATTTAAGGAGGTGATTCCTCATCGAAAAAAAGATAAAGAAATTTCATTGGAGCATCCCTTGTTAAGATACAGCCCCTTAAAGGGGGTACATGAAATTTGTATAACAAATTTTTTCACAAGCAGTAAAAAAGTTACAATATTGAAATTAACCTGACGTTTTGTACTACCAAAAAGACACTCAGCCAGAAATTTATTTGGTTTACCCCATGGTTTTAAAGGGTGGAAAACGCAACCTCTAAAATTTATTTCCAATGTAACTTTTTGTCGTATTATTTGTTTACCATTTAATTTATTTCAGATAGCCTGTTTCACTCTAAACAAAAAATGTCTCTTGGGTTTTTTGCCCAAAATAAACCAGTTCGCAGCAAAAAATTATTTTACGAACAACTACAGAGATACATCGTCATAAATGCGAAAATACGAAACTCTATCTAGTAGGTCGCTATTAGCGATAGTGACAATTAAATTGGTATGACGCTGTCAGTTTGTGAATTTTCGAAATTGAATTAATACTAATTGTGTGTTGTTGTTCTGTTCTTAATTTGTTCCTTTAATAATTCACTTGTTATTGAAATGGCATACACAAATGAGGAAATGGCTGATATGCATTACGTTTACGGTATGTCGCAGGGAAATGGGTTAGAAGCTTCTAGAAGATATGCTGAAATGTATCCTCAACGGCAGCATCCTTCACATAGAATATTTGCTCGACTTCATCAACGATTACGAGAACATATGGTTCATTCGACAAAAGAACGCAGGATTGTGGTCACCATGGAGAAGTACGAACACCGCAGCTTGAGGAAGCAGTACTTAATTTGATTGAAGAACAACCTACTACCAGTACTAGAAAGATTGCTTTCCAGCTAAATGTTGATCATATTACGGTATTTCGAATTTTAAAGGAACAACTCTTATACCCTTACCATCTGCAACGAGTACAGGCAATGTTATCGCGAGACTTTCCGAACCGTCTTGAATTTTGCAATTGGATGCTGGAAATGATTAGAAGAAATTGTGACTTTCTGAAGACGATAGAATTCACAGACGAATGTAGTTTTTCTCGGGACAAGATTATTGATTTTCATAATTACCACATATGGGCTGATGAAAACCCTCACGCTATTGTCGAAACTAACCATCAAGAACAGTTTTCTCTTAACGTGTGGCTCGGAGTTATTGGGGATGATTTAATTGGGCCTCATTTTCTACCTCCTCGATTAAATGGTGAGGCATACGTTCAATTTTCAAGAGAAGTGCATCCAGTACTGCTGGAGAAAGTTCCTTTGGGCGTCAGAAGGAATATGTTTTTTATGCATGATGGGGCTCCCGCCCATTTTAGTCAAGTAGTCAGCATTTAACTGAAACATCTGCAAATCAGTGGATAGGTCGAGGAGGACCACAGAACTGGCCCACTCGATCCCCGGATCTCAATCCTCTCGACTTATCTATTTGGGGCCATTTACAGCATTTGGTTTATCGTACTCCTGTTCGCGATGTAGAGGACTTCTTAAGAAACCGTATCATCGATGCGTGCAGGGTAATCAGAGAGACTCCAGGAATATTTGAGTGAATACGTGGCTCAATGCGCCGACGTCTAGACGCATGCGTAATGTCTGAAGGTAGACATATTGAACATTTACTATGATTTCTCTACATGTTGTGTGTTTTGTTATTAATAAATTAGTTTTGTTTATTACCCTTTAATCGTTCAATGTAGGTACTAACTACAAAATAACAATAAATTCAGTTCGCATTTATGACGATGTATCTCTGTAGTTGTTCGTAAAATAATTTTTTGCTGCGAACTGGTTTATTTTGAGCAAAAAACCCAAGAGAAATTTTTTGTTTAGAATGAAACATGCTATCGGAAATAAATTTTTAAATGGTAAACAAATAATAAGACAAACAGTTACATTGGAAATAAATTTTAGGGGTTGCGTTTTCCACCCCTTACAACCATGGGGTAAACCAAATAAATTACTGGCTAAGATGTATTTTTGGTAGTACAAAACGTCAGGTTAATTTCAATATTGTAACTTTTTCAGTGCTTGTGAAAAAAAGTGTTATACAAACTTTATGTACCCCCTTTAAGGCGCTGTATCATAACAAGGGATGCTCCAATTAAGTTTCTTTATATGAAAGATCCTATCTTTTTTTCGATGAGGAATCACCTCCTTAAATGTTTTACACTTATTTAGGTACACCCTGTATATTAGAAGATGGTTCCTAATACAGTTCTTTGGGTCCTAATACAATGTTAGCTAAACGTTGAAGGAGTATATTATGATATGATTCACAGTATCAAATGCCTTGGCCAAATCCAAAAAGACAGTTATGCATTTTTGTTTATTTTGAAAACAGTTGTTGGTTTGGTTAACAATCTCAAAAACTGCGTTTTCTATTGATCTGTTTTCTAGAAAACCATATTGTTATTCAAAAAAAAATGTTGTTATTATTGCAAGATAGTATAACTCCAATTTTGAGACATTTTTCGAATATTTTAGAGAAGTTATTAATCATAGTTATGGGTCGAAAGTTTGTTACTCATTGGAGTATTGTTCTCATGTATGGAGCTCTGCCTCCAAACATACCCTGAAGTTGCTGGATTCCATCCAGAAAAGAGCCATCCGCCTGATTGGAGACGCATACATCACGTGCAACCTTGATAGTCTGGACCTTGATAGTCTGGAGATTTGTCTCTCTTCGATAGATACTTTCACGGGAAGTATTGAAGTGGCTTGGCACATTTGATTCCACCAAGAGCGATACATTTCAGAAATACGCGACAGACTGTGGCTGTTCATCGTTTTGAGGTTCAACTCAGTACACCTCGAACTTCACTGTTTAAGAACTCTTTCATCTGGAGAACTGCGTTTATGTGTAATGAACTCCCTGAGAACGTTTTTCCAAATGAATTCAATATTTATCGATTCAAATCCAATGTAAATCGCTACTGAGAGCGCCATAAGGATTTCCTGTAGTGATTTTGTCCTTAAAAAAAACACCTCAGAGTAAATAAACAAGCCATTCGAAAAAAATATTTTAGATCTGATGGTACGTTTATCGCTGCTATACACAGGTGATTGTAATTACCATATTAGCTGAACGAACAAAGGAAAGTTCTAAATAAGACAGCTGTTAAACAATACAACTCATTTCAATCAACATTCACAACAAGTCTAATAAGTATGCAAACGACAGGACATGGCAGGACTTCCCTTGATGTCCAAATTAAAAATAGGAAGTGTACCTAGCAAGAATTCCAATTGACATATTCAACGAGGTGTGAAATGAATAGTTGCGAAGAAAGAGGATGAACAAAACGGTTTTAAATTGAAAAAAAAAACATGTTGAAACCCGCACGTAAAATACAAAAAATCTCATAATACTTATCCGTCTACAACGTATTCCTGAAGATAACAAAATAAACTCGTTCGCCATGATCTTCATATTAAGATGCGTATTCACAGAAAAAGCGAGCACGAGCGAGCATGAGCGAGCATTCGTGTATGTTTGCTCGTGTTCGCTCATTATTGACCCTCCACCGCAACCCGCAAGGGTTTATTGTGGCTCACACCTATTCAAACTCGACCGAATAAATCCTTTAACATAGACTGTGGTGAATAAAAGTAGCTTCAGTTAAAAAAAACATTTCTATTGTTTGTTGAATAATGCAATTGAAATGTATGGTTGGCCTACTGTATGGTGGTCAGTGGCTGGTGTGATTCATTATTATAACTTTCTGCAACCGCACCAAACCATCACAGCAGTCTCTGCTGTGAGAAAATCGACGAAATGTACCTAAAATTGCGTCAGCAGCAACCAGCACTGGTCAACAGAAAAGTTCCGATCATGCTCCACGGCAACGCCCGTCCGCACGTTTCACAAATCACCGTCCGCAAATTAAACGAATTGAGCGTCGAAGTTCTGCCTCACCCACCATACTCCTCTGACATCTCGCCAACTGACTACCATCTTTCCAAGCACTTTGATAACTTTGTCACCAGCCGAACCTTCGCCAATCAGGCAAAAACAGCCTTTGTCGACTTTGTCGAATCCCGAGCACCACATTTTCATGCTGACGGAATTGATCGACTCGTGTTACGTTGACAAAAATGCAGTGATTCAAACGGCGCCTAATTTGAATAAATTGAGTAAGTATTCGACGTGATATTACAATTTGAAGTAGACTCATAAAAACGGACAAAACTTTTGAAACAATCTAGTATATTCCTAAATTGTGTACTCACCAGACGGTTATTGATGCAGAATGCTCGTTTACTCTTGTTCGCTCGTGCTCGCTTTTTTGGTGAATACGCACCTTTATGGTTAACTGAAGCTACTTTTATCCACCACAGTCTATATTAAAGGGTTTATTCGGTCGAGTTTGAATAGGTGTGAGCCACAATAAACCCTTGCGGGTTGCGGTGGAGGATCGAATAGGCCCACTCACTTTTGACCTAACCTAACCTATGCTAAAGGATAAATTCCAGAAGCGTGGCTCAATTCTTTTCTGACAGAGAATCAAAAATCTGACTATAACGAAATAATGGCAATGCAAATAATCTCAAATACAGCAAGTAGATGTGATATTGTCATTGATGAAAGTATTTACGTAATCAAATCTAAAGAAATGAACTTTTAACGTTCAAGTCAGTCTCGAATATACCTAAACAGTATGTTAAATGGACTGACGCCTATCGGAAAACAACTACTCCCCTGGCTAATACCACGAAGGGCGTTGGATTATATTAGACAGGCGTCAGTACAGGACTCTTCACAGAAAATTTCCTAGATATGCAATTGGCAACACAACTGAAAGAGTCGACCTTCAATTTTGGAACGGGCACACTTGCAGACCGGTTGTTTTCCGATAGGCGTCAGTCCATTCAACCTTGTAGGTATATTCAAGACTGGCTTGAACGTTTAAAGTTCATTTCTTTAGATTTGTTTACTGCCAGTCTTCAAGCATGGCCCACTGACTAATAAGAAAGATTTACGTAATCGATATACAACCTTTGAAATCTACTTATCGAAATATCAACGTTGATCAGGTATATTCGAAATGTTCGACGTAAGCTAGTGATTGGAAATGCTGTTCCCATTGGTATGAAGCAAAAAAGTGATCAGATAACATACTGATGAATTCGTGATAACAAATAAATACATTTTAGATATCAATTGCTTTTTGAAGTAACTTCAAGGTTACTCCAAAAATACTCATAGTAAAAATCTCAGGAGCCGCAGCCCTGTGATATCTACAGTAAGGTGCAATTTTTCAAGTAACTGGCTTTTTTCTAACTTTCGGTTTTTCCGGATTTTTAAATGAAATACATTTTGAAGCCTACATAATTTTCTAAATTTGATGATACCACAAAGTCGAAATTTGAATTATGTATTGGAACGCGTGCTTCTGTCAGGTAGCCTACAAGATCACCCGACCTAACCCCTTTAGACCTTTTTAGGTCCTCGCGGGTTATCGCGGAAGTTGCTATGAAACAGTAAATCAACTTTTGGCCTTTCGATGAATACATTGTTGGGAATCGTATTGATAACACAAATGAGTCGAAATACCTCTTCATTAGGAGATTCATTTTGTCAAATTTCGGAAAAATAGCTAAATACATAAAGAAATTCCGAGGGGTGTACCATAAGATTTAAGTCCGTTCTTCGATCCAAGTAAAACTGGTGTTCAGCAATTTACCGACATTCCCTATAAATTAGCTGCTTGTCCACTTTCTTTTTCTTTAACACCTATAGTATGTATGTATGTTTGTTTGTTTGTAACTCTTAAACTCGGGATCTGCGTATTTGACAGAATTATCGACATTATTGCCTGGTCTATTCGCGGGCAGATGGCGCTGTACCTCATTGATACAATTCGAACTTACTTTATATGTATTTCTTCATTTGAAAAAAGTATTTTTTTTATTAACACGCGCGCCTGCTGCCTTATTTGTAAACCTCCTCCCTGCCTTGGGCTTGGAAGCTGATTTTCAGGCTCCCTCTTCGGAATCGGAAAATATCAATGGTCATTTGATTGATCCCAAAGTTTAGATAAAATAAATATAGTTTGAATACGCTTTGAAAGAACTTAAAAATGAAAAAAATATTTTTTTTCAAATAAGCCCTGTGCCATATTTTTTGTGTTTCGAGCGTCCGTCGCTTTTTTCACAATAATACTAGTATTTTTCATTCGTTATTGTTTTAGGCTCATTTAAAAAAAATATTTTCAACTTTTTAGTTCGATGTTCTTTAAAAGGGTGTTTTTTAGTTTTTTAAACTATATTTATTCCTGTTATAAACATGTGGCATTTCCAACTTATTTCTGTTACCAATACGATCCTCAACAATGTATTCAGAAACTAACTTACAATAACAGTTCATCGAAACGTCAAAAGTTGTATCATAGCAACTTCCCCGATAACCCGCGAGGACCTACAAGAGGTCTGAAGGGGTTAAGTCGGGTGATTTCGTAGGCCACCTGAAAGAACCATGTGTTCCAAAACATAATTCAAATATCAACTGTGGGGTATCATCGGATTCAGAAATATATGTAGATTTCAAAAATGCTATAGTATACAGGGGGTTTCATTTAGAAACCAAACTTGGGGATGTATTATGAGTCTGCGTCACCCAGTACAACCAATAAGTAAATACGGTTGAATCAAAATGCATACTTTGTAATCAAAATGTATACAATATTCACATCGGGTTCCTTTGAGCTGCAATATTGTCTTGTGTTGATCTGTGTTGCCTGAAATCTAACTGTTCTGGTAAATATGTGTGATTGATGACTCATTTATTTGTTGGTAATTCACTTTAATGAAATGAATAAAAATACTTTTGTCTAATAACCACTAGTTAATTTTAGTTATACGACCGGTTTCGGGTTTAACCCCATTATCAAGTATAAAACTTAAATGTGAAGTTTGAAAACTCGGTTATATCGGAAGTGTTCAGGTAAGATGGAAGAAGGTAGTTGAACAAACCAGGGTGCCAACTTTAAAAGTCAACACTGAATATTACAGGCGTATTTCGTTTCGAAATTGAATGAACTGTTGAAGTCTGATGTTATATATAGAAGGACAGAGACATATCAATTACTAACAGAATATTCATTAGGGGAGGAATTATCAATGAAGGGTATACCAATTCATTTCATTTTTGAAATTGAAAGGGGTATACTTTCCAGTGAGACTAGTCTTTCTTCTTGTCCAACTTCAAACAAAAAATGTGAGAATCTTCCAAAGAAAGAAAGAAAGCAATTTATTTCAAAATAAAGTCTTCACAAAGATGTGTAGATCGTGCATAGAAGTGACTTTCAGATACAGACTGGGACAAAAAGCCCTCTCATATAATACTTTCATATAAACCAGATGAAAACCCATAAGGTATTCAAGTTACGTGCACATCATTGACTGATTTTCACTGAACAGTTCGCAAAACCAAAACACGTGTTTCACTTCCTTAGGCATGAAAATACACGTGTTCAGTATAAACGTGTCTGGGGCGAATTCATACACGTGTTCAGTATGAACATTTCTGAGGCGTGTCCATACACGTGTTCAGTATTAACGTGCCCGGGGCGCGTTCAAACACGTATTCACTATGAACATATCTGAGGCGTGTCCATACACGTGTTCATTATGAACGTGTCTGGGGCGCGTTCATATACATATTCAGTATGAACATTTCTGGGGCGCGTTCATACACGTGTTCATTATTAACGTGCCCGGGGCGCGTTCAAACATGTATTCAGTATGAACATAGCTGAGGGGTGTTCATACACGTGTTCAGTATAAACGTGTCTGGGGTGCGTTCATACACGTGTTCAGTATGAACATTTCTGAGGCGTGTTCATACACGTGTTCGGTGTGAACGTGTTCATACATGTATTCGGTATGAACATGCCTGAGGCGCGTTCATACTCGTGTTCAGTTTGAACATGTCTGCGGCGTGTTAATACACGTGTTCAGTATGAACGTGCCTGAGGCATTGAACACACCCGAACACATCCGAGGAAGCTATTGTATAATGAAGCACGTGTTGCGGTTTTTTGAACTGTTAAGTGAAAATTCCACAATGAAATGATACTTAAATTCAAAACTATTGCCTCTTTCTTCTCAATTCTATACGATCATCCAGATCCCACATCTTTGCTTCGATTCTGATTGTTTTGTGGATACATTTTTCCCAAGCTTTTTGGTCGACTGTTTCCAGAGCACTGTATAGGTATTTCTTTACTTCACACATCTTGAAGATCTTATTATTCCTTGCGATGAATCCTTCAACTTGAGCCCAAATCAACTCTATTGGATTTCATTCACAGTGATAAGGCGGCAAGATTTACGTAATCGATATACAACCTTTGAAATCTACTTATCGAAATATCAACGTTGATCAGGTATATTCGAAATGTTCGACGTAAGCTAGTGATTGGAAATGCTGTTCCCATTGGTATGAAGCAAAAAAGTGATCAGATAACATACTGATGAATTCGTGATAACAAATAAATACATTTTAGATATCAATTGCTTTTTGAAGTAACTTCAAGGTTACTCCAAAAATACTCATAGTAAAAATCTCAGGAGCCGCAGCCCTGTGATATCTACAGTAAGGTGCAATTTTTCAAGTAACTGGCTTTTTTCTAACTTTCGGTTTTTCCGGATTTTTAAATGAAATACATTTTGAAGCCTACATAATTTTCTAAATTTGATGATACCACAAAGTCGAAATTTGAATTATGTATTGGAACGCGTGCTTCTGTCAGGTAGCCTACAAGATCACCCGACCTAACCCCTTTAGACCTTTTTAGGTCCTCGCGGGTTATCGCGGAAGTTGCTATGAAACAGTAAATCAACTTTTGGCCTTTCGATGAATACATTGTTGGGAATCGTATTGATAACACAAATGAGTCGAAATACCTCTTCATTAGGAGATTCATTTTGTCAAATTTCGGAAAAATAGCTAAATACATAAAGAAATTCCGAGGGGTGTACCATAAGATTTAAGTCCGTTCTTCGATCCAAGTAAAACTGGTGTTCAGCAATTTACCGACATTCCCTATAAATTAGCTGCTTGTCCACTTTCTTTTTCTTTAACACCTATAGTATGTATGTATGTTTGTTTGTTTGTAACTCTTAAACTCGGGATCTGCGTATTTGACAGAATTATCGACATTATTGCCTGGTCTATTCGCGGGCAGATGGCGCTGTACCTCATTGATACAATTCGAACTTACTTTATATGTATTTCTTCATTTGAAAAAAGTATTTTTTTTATTAACACGCGCGCCTGCTGCCTTATTTGTAAACCTCCTCCCTGCCTTGGGCTTGGAAGCTGATTTTCAGGCTCCCTCTTCGGAATCGGAAAATATCAATGGTCATTTGATTGATCCCAAAGTTTAGATAAAATAAATATAGTTTGAATACGCTTTGAAAGAACTTAAAAATGAAAAAAATATTTTTTTTCAAATAAGCCCTGTGCCATATTTTTTGTGTTTCGAGCGTCCGTCGCTTTTTTCACAATAATACTAGTATTTTTCATTCGTTATTGTTTTAGGCTCATTTAAAAAAAATATTTTCAACTTTTTAGTTCGATGTTCTTTAAAAGGGTGTTTTTTAGTTTTTTAAACTATATTTATTCCTGTTATAAACATGTGGCATTTCCAACTTATTTCTGTTACCAATACGATCCTCAACAATGTATTCAGAAACTAACTTACAATAACAGTTCATCGAAACGTCAAAAGTTGTATCATAGCAACTTCCCCGATAACCCGCGAGGACCTACAAGAGGTCTGAAGGGGTTAAGTCGGGTGATTTCGTAGGCCACCTGAAAGAACCATGTGTTCCAAAACATAATTCAAATATCAACTGTGGGGTATCATCGGATTCAGAAATATATGTAGATTTCAAAAATGCTATAGTATACAGGGGGTTTCATTTAGAAACCAAACTTGGGGATGTATTATGAGTCTGCGTCACCCAGTACAACCAATAAGTAAATACGGTTGAATCAAAATGCATACTTTGTAATCAAAATGTATACAATATTCACATCGGGTTCCTTTGAGCTGCAATATTGTCTTGTGTTGATCTGTGTTGCCTGAAATCTAACTGTTCTGGTAAATATGTGTGATTGATGACTCATTTATTTGTTGGTAATTCACTTTAATGAAATGAATAAAAATACTTTTGTCTAATAACCACTAGTTAATTTTAGTTATACGACCGGTTTCGGGTTTAACCCCATTATCAAGTATAAAACTTAAATGTGAAGTTTGAAAACTCGGTTATATCGGAAGTGTTCAGGTAAGATGGAAGAAGGTAGTTGAACAAACCAGGGTGCCAACTTTAAAAGTCAACACTGAATATTACAGGCGTATTTCGTTTCGAAATTGAATGAACTGTTGAAGTCTGATGTTATATATAGAAGGACAGAGACATATCAATTACTAACAGAATATTCATTAGGGGAGGAATTATCAATGAAGGGTATACCAATTCATTTCATTTTTGAAATTGAAAGGGGTATACTTTCCAGTGAGACTAGTCTTTCTTCTTGTCCAACTTCAAACAAAAAATGTGAGAATCTTCCAAAGAAAGAAAGAAAGCAATTTATTTCAAAATAAAGTCTTCACAAAGATGTGTAGATCGTGCATAGAAGTGACTTTCAGATACAGACTGGGACAAAAAGCCCTCTCATATAATACTTTCATATAAACCAGATGAAAACCCATAAGGTATTCAAGTTACGTGCACATCATTGACTGATTTTCACTGAACAGTTCGCAAAACCAAAACACGTGTTTCACTTCCTTAGGCATGAAAATACACGTGTTCAGTATAAACGTGTCTGGGGCGAATTCATACACGTGTTCAGTATGAACATTTCTGAGGCGTGTCCATACACGTGTTCAGTATTAACGTGCCCGGGGCGCGTTCAAACACGTATTCACTATGAACATATCTGAGGCGTGTCCATACACGTGTTCATTATGAACGTGTCTGGGGCGCGTTCATATACATATTCAGTATGAACATTTCTGGGGCGCGTTCATACACGTGTTCATTATTAACGTGCCCGGGGCGCGTTCAAACATGTATTCAGTATGAACATAGCTGAGGGGTGTTCATACACGTGTTCAGTATAAACGTGTCTGGGGTGCGTTCATACACGTGTTCAGTATGAACATTTCTGAGGCGTGTTCATACACGTGTTCGGTGTGAACGTGTTCATACATGTATTCGGTATGAACATGCCTGAGGCGCGTTCATACTCGTGTTCAGTTTGAACATGTCTGCGGCGTGTTAATACACGTGTTCAGTATGAACGTGCCTGAGGCATTGAACACACCCGAACACATCCGAGGAAGCTATTGTATAATGAAGCACGTGTTGCGGTTTTTTGAACTGTTAAGTGAAAATTCCACAATGAAATGATACTTAAATTCAAAACTATTGCCTCTTTCTTCTCAATTCTATACGATCATCCAGATCCCACATCTTTGCTTCGATTCTGATTGTTTTGTGGATACATTTTTCCCAAGCTTTTTGGTCGACTGTTTCCAGAGCACTGTATAGGTATTTCTTTACTTCACACATCTTGAAGATCTTATTATTCCTTGCGATGAATCCTTCAACTTGAGCCCAAATCAACTCTATTGGATTTCATTCACAGTGATAAGGCGGCAAGATTTACGTAATCGATATACAACCTTTGAAATCTACTTATCGAAATATCAACGTTGATCAGGTATATTCGAAATGTTCGACGTAAGCTAGTGATTGGAAATGCTGTTCCCATTGGTATGAAGCAAAAAAGTGATCAGATAACATACTGATGAATTCGTGATAACAAATAAATACATTTTAGATATCAATTGCTTTTTGAAGTAACTTCAAGGTTACTCCAAAAATACTCATAGTAAAAATCTCAGGAGCCGCAGCCCTGTGATATCTACAGTAAGGTGCAATTTTTCAAGTAACTGGCTTTTTTCTAACTTTCGGTTTTTCCGGATTTTTAAATGAAATACATTTTGAAGCCTACATAATTTTCTAAATTTGATGATACCACAAAGTCGAAATTTGAATTATGTATTGGAACGCGTGCTTCTGTCAGGTAGCCTACAAGATCACCCGACCTAACCCCTTTAGACCTTTTTAGGTCCTCGCGGGTTATCGCGGAAGTTGCTATGAAACAGTAAATCAACTTTTGGCCTTTCGATGAATACATTGTTGGGAATCGTATTGATAACACAAATGAGTCGAAATACCTCTTCATTAGGAGATTCATTTTGTCAAATTTCGGAAAAATAGCTAAATACATAAAGAAATTCCGAGGGGTGTACCATAAGATTTAAGTCCGTTCTTCGATCCAAGTAAAACTGGTGTTCAGCAATTTACCGACATTCCCTATAAATTAGCTGCTTGTCCACTTTCTTTTTCTTTAACACCTATAGTATGTATGTATGTTTGTTTGTTTGTAACTCTTAAACTCGGGATCTGCGTATTTGACAGAATTATCGACATTATTGCCTGGTCTATTCGCGGGCAGATGGCGCTGTACCTCATTGATACAATTCGAACTTACTTTATATGTATTTCTTCATTTGAAAAAAGTATTTTTTTTATTAACACGCGCGCCTGCTGCCTTATTTGTAAACCTCCTCCCTGCCTTGGGCTTGGAAGCTGATTTTCAGGCTCCCTCTTCGGAATCGGAAAATATCAATGGTCATTTGATTGATCCCAAAGTTTAGATAAAATAAATATAGTTTGAATACGCTTTGAAAGAACTTAAAAATGAAAAAAATATTTTTTTTCAAATAAGCCCTGTGCCATATTTTTTGTGTTTCGAGCGTCCGTCGCTTTTTTCACAATAATACTAGTATTTTTCATTCGTTATTGTTTTAGGCTCATTAAAAAAAAATATTTTCAACTTTTTAGTTCGATGTTCTTTAAAAGGGTGTTTTTTAGTTTTTTAAACTATATTTATTCCTGTTATAAACATGTGGCATTTCCAACTTATTTCTGTTACCAATACGATCCTCAACAATGTATTCAGAAACTAACTTACAATAACAGTTCATCGAAACGTCAAAAGTTGTATCATAGCAACTTCCCCGATAACCCGCGAGGACCTACAAGAGGTCTGAAGGGGTTAAGTCGGGTGATTTCGTAGGCCACCTGAAAGAACCATGTGTTCCAAAACATAATTCAAATATCAACTGTGGGGTATCATCGGATTCAGAAATATATGTAGATTTCAAAAATGCTATAGTATACAGGGGGTTTCATTTAGAAACCAAACTTGGGGATGTATTATGAGTCTGCGTCACCCAGTACAACCAATAAGTAAATACGGTTGAATCAAAATGCATACTTTGTAATCAAAATGTATACAATATTCACATCGGGTTCCTTTGAGCTGCAATATTGTCTTGTGTTGATCTGTGTTGCCTGAAATCTAACTGTTCTGGTAAATATGTGTGATTGATGACTCATTTATTTGTTGGTAATTCACTTTAATGAAATGAATAAAAATACTTTTGTCTAATAACCACTAGTTAATTTTAGTTATACGACCGGTTTCGGGTTTAACCCCATTATCAAGTATAAAACTTAAATGTGAAGTTTGAAAACTCGGTTATATCGGAAGTGTTCAGGTAAGATGGAAGAAGGTAGTTGAACAAACCAGGGTGCCAACTTTAAAAGTCAACACTGAATATTACAGGCGTATTTCGTTTCGAAATTGAATGAACTGTTGAAGTCTGATGTTATATATAGAAGGACAGAGACATATCAATTACTAACAGAATATTCATTAGGGGAGGAATTATCAATGAAGGGTATACCAATTCATTTCATTTTTGAAATTGAAAGGGGTATACTTTCCAGTGAGACTAGTCTTTCTTCTTGTCCAACTTCAAACAAAAAATGTGAGAATCTTCCAAAGAAAGAAAGAAAGCAATTTATTTCAAAATAAAGTCTTCACAAAGATGTGTAGATCGTGCATAGAAGTGACTTTCAGATACAGACTGGGACAAAAAGCCCTCTCATATAATACTTTCATATAAACCAGATGAAAACCCATAAGGTATTCAAGTTACGTGCACATCATTGACTGATTTTCACTGAACAGTTCGCAAAACCAAAACACGTGTTTCACTTCCTTAGGCATGAAAATACACGTGTTCAGTATAAACGTGTCTGGGGCGAATTCATACACGTGTTCAGTATGAACATTTCTGAGGCGTGTCCATACACGTGTTCAGTATTAACGTGCCCGGGGCGCGTTCAAACACGTATTCACTATGAACATATCTGAGGCGTGTCCATACACGTGTTCATTATGAACGTGTCTGGGGCGCGTTCATATACATATTCAGTATGAACATTTCTGGGGCGCGTTCATACACGTGTTCATTATTAACGTGCCCGGGGCGCGTTCAAACATGTATTCAGTATGAACATAGCTGAGGGGTGTTCATACACGTGTTCAGTATAAACGTGTCTGGGGTGCGTTCATACACGTGTTCAGTATGAACATTTCTGAGGCGTGTTCATACACGTGTTCGGTGTGAACGTGTTCATACATGTATTCGGTATGAACATGCCTGAGGCGCGTTCATACTCGTGTTCAGTTTGAACATGTCTGCGGCGTGTTAATACACGTGTTCAGTATGAACGTGCCTGAGGCATTGAACACACCCGAACACATCCGAGGAAGCTATTGTATAATGAAGCACGTGTTGCGGTTTTTTGAACTGTTAAGTGAAAATTCCACAATGAAATGATACTTAAATTCAAAACTATTGCCTCTTTCTTCTCAATTCTATACGATCATCCAGATCCCACATCTTTGCTTCGATTCTGATTGTTTTGTGGATACATTTTTCCCAAGCTTTTTGGTCGACTGTTTCCAGAGCACTGTATAGGTATTTCTTTACTTCACACATCTTGAAGATCTTATTATTCCTTGCGATGAATCCTTCAACTTGAGCCCAAATCAACTCTATTGGATTTCATTCACAGTGATAAGGCGGCAAGATTTACGTAATCGATATACAACCTTTGAAATCTACTTATCGAAATATCAACGTTGATCAGGTATATTCGAAATGTTCGACGTAAGCTAGTGATTGGAAATGCTGTTCCCATTGGTATGAAGCAAAAAAGTGATCAGATAACATACTGATGAATTCGTGATAACAAATAAATACATTTTAGATATCAATTGCTTTTTGAAGTAACTTCAAGGTTACTCCAAAAATACTCATAGTAAAAATCTCAGGAGCCGCAGCCCTGTGATATCTACAGTAAGGTGCAATTTTTCAAGTAACTGGCTTTTTTCTAACTTTCGGTTTTTCCGGATTTTTAAATGAAATACATTTTGAAGCCTACATAATTTTCTAAATTTGATGATACCACAAAGTCGAAATTTGAATTATGTATTGGAACGCGTGCTTCTGTCAGGTAGCCTACAAGATCACCCGACCTAACCCCTTTAGACCTTTTTAGGTCCTCGCGGGTTATCGCGGAAGTTGCTATGAAACAGTAAATCAACTTTTGGCCTTTCGATGAATACATTGTTGGGAATCGTATTGATAACACAAATGAGTCGAAATACCTCTTCATTAGGAGATTCATTTTGTCAAATTTCGGAAAAATAGCTAAATACATAAAGAAATTCCGAGGGGTGTACCATAAGATTTAAGTCCGTTCTTCGATCCAAGTAAAACTGGTGTTCAGCAATTTACCGACATTCCCTATAAATTAGCTGCTTGTCCACTTTCTTTTTCTTTAACACCTATAGTATGTATGTATGTTTGTTTGTTTGTAACTCTTAAACTCGGGATCTGCGTATTTGACAGAATTATCGACATTATTGCCTGGTCTATTCGCGGGCAGATGGCGCTGTACCTCATTGATACAATTCGAACTTACTTTATATGTATTTCTTCATTTGAAAAAAGTATTTTTTTTATTAACACGCGCGCCTGCTGCCTTATTTGTAAACCTCCTCCCTGCCTTGGGCTTGGAAGCTGATTTTCAGGCTCCCTCTTCGGAATCGGAAAATATCAATGGTCATTTGATTGATCCCAAAGTTTAGATAAAATAAATATAGTTTGAATACGCTTTGAAAGAACTTAAAAATGAAAAAAATATTTTTTTTCAAATAAGCCCTGTGCCATATTTTTTGTGTTTCGAGCGTCCGTCGCTTTTTTCACAATAATACTAGTATTTTTCATTCGTTATTGTTTTAGGCTCATTTAAAAAAAATATTTTCAACTTTTTAGTTCGATGTTCTTTAAAAGGGTGTTTTTTAGTTTTTTAAACTATATTTATTCCTGTTATAAACATGTGGCATTTCCAACTTATTTCTGTTACCAATACGATCCTCAACAATGTATTCAGAAACTAACTTACAATAACAGTTCATCGAAACGTCAAAAGTTGTATCATAGCAACTTCCCCGATAACCCGCGAGGACCTACAAGAGGTCTGAAGGGGTTAAGTCGGGTGATTTCGTAGGCCACCTGAAAGAACCATGTGTTCCAAAACATAATTCAAATATCAACTGTGGGGTATCATCGGATTCAGAAATATATGTAGATTTCAAAAATGCTATAGTATACAGGGGGTTTCATTTAGAAACCAAACTTGGGGATGTATTATGAGTCTGCGTCACCCAGTACAACCAATAAGTAAATACGGTTGAATCAAAATGCATACTTT